>NC_054084.1:28202807-28802807 GCF_017562075.2 Anopheles merus | reverse complement strand
CCACTTCTAAGTCCCATGCCTAGAATGCTCCTCTCCCACACGTCGTGCCGTGTTTCATCACCTTCAATTCATTGCTTACACATTGATAAATTATGCGCGCTTTTACGCGACAGCTCCCAGCAGCAACAGCAACCAGTTTCCTTTCATCGTAAATTGAATTCGCAAACGCAACCAAACACAACCCATCACAATCATTAATGTAAATGAAGTTTGCGAAAGGCATTGTTAGCACCGGTTAGGGGAGAGGGAGAACCGCGCGCTCGCTTCGACGACGACCGAAGTGTGAAGAGCAGTGTTGAAAGTGTCCCCGGTCTGGGTGTCCCGGCTAGGAAGGGACGGAATCGATTTGTATTTCGCTGTGCAAACAAAACGCACACCGCAAGCACACCGCACATACAGTACAGATGTGGGCAACAGTTCTGGCGGAGATTTGGGACGGAAGGTTTGTACGAAATGTTTCAATAGAACGTTGATGTCTTCTACGCTGTTATAAATAGAAACATACATTATTGATAGGATCGCTAAGATTCAACATTATTTGCTATTTGGTAGTATTGACGTTGGGTGCAATTACTGTATGATAAGATGTTTGTAGTTACAGTGGCCACACTCTTCTCTGGAGGCGTGATCTCAGACCAATGGATATCAATCCATTGAGTAACTCTAGAAACTTTACAGTGTTGTAGATTAGTAAAAATCTGAATCATGTTAATAATATAATATCCAACAATCAGTCTTCGTGTATTTAACTCCTCATGTAATAACAAATATCCCAGTGAGGAGACTTGAATCCTGCATCTATCCTGAAGATTATGTAATGGGACTTACGCACCTACAATTGGCACACAATAATTCTTTCAAACCATTACAGTCCTCAAAGCCTTTTATTCTGAAGTTATAAACTTAGTCTGGTTGCTCCAAACCCTAAAAGCTGAGTGCTCTAGATTTCATTGCGAGAGGGAAACACAGAAAGAGAGAGGAACAATGTATTAGTAACAGGAGTTCCGTTATCTTCACACAGTCCTATCTTCCAAAAACGATATTAGAAAAAAAAATTGCGGAGATGTTGTGTTTAGAAGATTTCCGCGGAGTTTACTAACTGCCGAGATGCAAAAGATCGCTCCAGGACGCTCCAACTTTTAGATCATCTGCTCTCAACACGTCCCCTATCAAAACGAGTCGTGAATCATCAGAGTTGAGGATACAAATAATCTGAGCTCTTCGGGTCATCTGAAGGATGAATTACAGACTTGAATCAACCTCAGAATCGCGATAAAAACCAAAACAAAACGAATACTGGGTTATGCTATGATGATCCTGAACCAATTCCCTGTTGCTTGGGAGCACCTTACAATTCACCTCAGATCGGTGACCTACAATGATGGACAGACGATAACCAATGATCAAGCGACCTAGAAAACTATTGGATAATAAAAACATGCCGAAAGCCAGTGCGTCACTTGACACATTCATCCATGCTGGAACAACGCAGTTGCCATTACAGTTGCACTAACATTCACACACAAAAACCCTATCAACCGTCTCATCATCGCACCGTAATTCAAAAGCCGTGGTGAATTAAAAACAATAACAGCCTCTGGTACATTTCCCACGCATCAATGCGTTTTTTCCCGCGTTGGGACGCGTTCTATTCACTAATGTAGTATGAGCCTGTGTCCCAAAACGTTGCTAAAAGCACATTTTAGAGCCCACTGGTGAGCGAGAAGCTTTCAGTGAAGTGAAGCAGAGAGGCTGAAAATCTGAATAAATAAAAGGTCCTGCTTGTCAAACGGTGGGCACGGATGCTTGTCGGATGCACAAGAAAAGCGGCTCCCGGCACATCGCCACTGGGCCAGCGTTACGCTGAATGCTGCCCTCCTCTGGGCATGTATGTTTTTGTGCTGTGAAGCGAGCCGAGCCTGTGCTCGGCGTAAGACAAACCCAGTGCGCCTAAAGGTGGGCGAGGATGTGGTCGGAGGACTAAAGAACGTAAGTGCACACCCTTGATGAAGCTGATGAGACTGATCAACATACATTTCGTGTCATGTTGCCTGTCAGAATAAATGAATAATTTATGGTGATTTTTTCTCTCTTTTTTCTCTCCACTTTCGCTCACCCCGCCAGCCTCCAATTGTGAGTAAGAGGGGCAAGGTGGCCCACATCTCCACACCATAGTGCCCGTCCTGTCGTTCATCGTTAGCTTCCTGAGCAAAGAGGGATGGTTTTCAACCTGTGTCGACCTGCCGGGGTAAAAATGAACTGATCGCGTCGAAATAGGGCACAGGAGAGAGATAGAAAGATAGTGAGGGAGGTTGAACGAGCCTGCAAGTAAGTGAGACCAAATGGACGCATTATGATCTGAGTTTTACCATCCGTCAGCCGTCAGCGGTGTGTGAGTGTGTCAAGTATAGCATGGGGCCGTATACTACACCGTCAAAGGAAGGGTACATACTCTCCACGGTCTACTGCAAACTCCCGTCCCGCAAAACGGTGTTGATTATTTCGGTCCTATCCCTTTGCCATCTTCGGACGAATACTGTACGGGCCGCGCCACACCGGTGTGATAAAGCACTCACCGTGCTCACAGTCAACAACTTAGGGACTCCCGGGGCTTGCCCACCTCTACGGGGAGGAGACGATGCTTCTGGGTCATGACTTTGGAGATATCGCCGAGCTCTGCTGGATCATGTGACACCGGGCCCGGGAGGTTGGAAGTGAACCTTTCTTTTTTTGCAAGAAGGGGCAAAAGTCGTCAAACCCCGTACCGGCGTGTACTACTGCTGCCACGTGTTTGGTGATCCGATTTTGTCGGGGTATTTTGTCGGTAGGCCAAACCGGTCGGAGAGGATTATAGATGGGAGCACACGCAATCGTTCGTTATGCAACAGTTGATAAGGAACGCTATTCAACGCAAGAAGGTTTATTTTCTTCTTGGTAATGCTTTCTCTTTGCCGATGTAGCTATGAGAGGAGTAACTTTTGTTATTTATCTTTTTAAAGAAGATACACAAAGAATTGAGTACTGTTTTGTGGTATTAAATAAAGATTTCAATAGCTTAAATATTGTGTATTGTGTATTGAGAGATAAACATAAAAGATGGCTCCTCAAATATCTAACGCAGTACCTCAACTCTACCAACTACAACAATATGAGCAAACTTAAGATACTACAATAAATGTAGAACGAAACTCATTATAACAAAAAACTATAATATTCTTAATATTTATATTCAAAAAAAAAAACTTTCGGTTTAAGTAAAGAGTTTCAACGACCCAAAAAATCATCAATGTTCCATACCCTGAGAAGATTATTTGAATCATTAAGTACCAAGATACTCAAATCATCAAACTCCATCAAGCCCCGGAAAATTGTGAAGACGTGCATTCTATCAAATGATAAAGATATTGAAAATTTAATGTATCTAATAAGGTAGGAATTCTGATCCAAGTCGTTGAGACTTCGAATATAGGATTTTAGACTGCGATATTCTAGGAGCACTTCAGCATTCATGTTCACCGATGTTAGGCAGTGTTTTTAAGCCTAAATCTTAGTGAGGCTTCTCTGATATTTGTTATTGATTTCTTGTTATCTCTTAACACACTATCTACTAACAATTAATATTATCTTTCTATCTCATCGGACGTTTGAACAATCACTTCTATTGCATCGAAACATGATTGTTCAGTATAATATGGAAATTCCAATGAAATTGAGTCTAGAATTTACTCATCTCTGAGTTTGTGTTAATTCTTGGAGTCTATTTGGCTTCTCTGATGCAGCTCTAACGGAATGTTGCTTCCAATGGTCTTGATTCTAGAAAGAGCTTAAGCTCTTAAGATTTGTTGTAAATCGGAAGCAATCAAGCGGTATTTGCTTGATCCGCTGGCCATTATGCCTGTGCACAAAGTGTAACAGATTATTATTATTTCCCTTTTTTTAAAGCACAACCAACAAAGAAAACCACAACGACGGCACCAACGATAAGTGTTTGTGCATAAAATCCTTACGCTTGCCGTTTATTTTACATGCAATTTTATTACTCCAAAAGCTATCCAACTCCTTTATGGCATAAAACAGAAAATGAAAAGTGAACATGTGGGTGTGATGAAATTCGCTATGAATAAATTTGCAATCAAGAATCAGCAACAGCAAAACAAACATAAGCGTACCGCGTCTTAAGCAGCTTTCAGGGCCAACTCATCTCACAAAGCTGTCGATAACAGCGTGCAAAAGGGGTTTTTTATGTATGTGCTTTTTTGGTAGAGATATGCCCATAACCTCGTTCATTCGCCATTCACCGTATGGTGAGCGTTTTCTGAACCGTTGATTTTCACCACCGTGGCCCGTAGCGCATTGATGAATGGTACCGGCTGTTATTGCGATTCTTTCACATGCCGTCACGAAACGGTCCGGCATAAAATCACCTGCAAATAGCGATGGAGAAAGTATCGCTCTGAATAGAACGAAAATAAAAACATGACTCTCCACCCAATAAAACCGAAAACAACCAAACGGCCATGTTTATTATTTTGTCTTGCCTTCATCGATAAGCTCGTACGCTCCGGGGGTCGTTATTAACTCCACTGCTAAATTATTCCTACCGGATCGTTTATCAGCACGACGGTAAGTCCTCGTTATCGTACCAGATCGGACGGTCGTAAAAGGTCGTGCAGTCCGACACCGGTTGCAATCTGGACTCGCCTGCTTCTCTCTTTCTTCTTTCCTCCAATCTGTCCCCGCATTAGGATAGGCACGTGTACTGTAAGGATGTCCTTTTCGGGTGTTTGCCACTGTGTGCGACTCCATAACGAACGCCATAACGATAATTTTACTAAAGCTAGTCTTAAATTTCCTTCGCTCTCTCTGCCTCGATACTGTCTTTGCCATCCAGGAAGGGATGGGATGTACGAACCAGTATGTTAAAATGTTTCAATGCGACTAAAAAGACAGCTACTGAAGCACGATGAACGACAAGACGGAAACGCGCTGCGCTGCTTAAGCGCTGAACAAGAACGATGCCAACAAAAAGCGCTCGTAACGATCGTTTGGAGAGCCCGAGCGGCCGTTTGTAAATGACTCTCTTACGTGAGGGAAGGCCTGAGTTTTCTGCACTTCGAGAAAGACGACGGCAGAAACCGAAAGGGGAGTGGGGATGTGCAAATAATAAAAGTACGAAATATTTCAACACACACAAAACTCCGCACCTGTTCACCTGCCTTCGGTGTGTACCGGGGGAGCAAAAAAAATGGGAACTTTTTTTTTTGAAGTTCACCTGCGCCATGGTAACACATTTCCCATCCAGCCTGCTTTGGTATGCGTCCACGGGAAGAAGGCAGAAGCAAAAAAGTGGCACACCACGGAAGAAGATCATCAATTTATTTTCCATCAGCGCTTTCACGACCATCAATTGGGCGCGAATCTGGGAGTATGGAAAGGCGGGGTGCTGTGTCGGAGAATGCGATAGAAACGGGTACCGTGAATCAATTCCTGCCTTTTATAAGCCTTCCGAGCAGGAACCGTTCGACGACGACGACGACGACGACGAGGACGATGGCAACGACGACATCGATAGCGCTGTTGAAAACAGTGCCGGCGCTGTCTCACAAGTCATTCATATTTTATTTTTGCACGACACTGCAGCTTCCTTGCAAGATTTCTCAAACCGTGCACAAGGCGCTGGCACAGTGCAGGACAGACGTTTTGCAACGTTGTTGAATGTTTTGGGGCTCTATATTAAATATTGTGTTGTACATTGTGTATAGCACTTTTTATGTTAGCTGCTTCAAAATATGAATTCCTTACCTTGTTGCATACCTTTAGGCGCATGTTTTAAATTCCAATAGGTTTGAAATTTATGCCGAGCTCAAGTTCCTCAGGCGAATTCCCAAACTTTAATTAGTTCAATAGAGTTAGCAATTGCAAACATTGTATTGATTGTTGATGAATCTTTTCGCACCGTTAGCTAAACCGCTTCATGCAATCATTCGTATTACAAAAATCTATATCTGAACGACGCCTAAAGGTATGTAATTCTTTGAAAATATCTGCTTTTAGGCTTTCAGCATTAGGGGCGGTCCCGTGGTATAGTCGTCAACTCGAACGTCGCAATAACATGCCCGTCATGGGTTCAAGCCAAGAATGGACCGTCCCCCCGTAGCAAGGATTAACTATTCGGCTACGTGGTAATGAATAAAGTCTCGAAAACCTGGTGTAGGCCGGCATGTCCACGTAGGACGTTACGCTAAATAGAAGAAGAAGAAGCTTTCAGCATTTGAATCTCTATTTCTCAATCATCACTGTTGAAAACAATATCAAACAATTGTAATTGGGTCACGTGTAGTTAGCAAAATATGTGAAAATAATAATATAATCCATTCATAACCTTAACTTCAATTTAAGCAGATTTAACCCTCTGTTTCAGTTTACTTACAACTTAAGAGATTAGTGTGAAATTTTGTACATTTTCTTGTTTCGAATAGCTCTAAATGAACCTATAATCTAAAATTCCGTGTATAAATAATCTTTTTTTTTTCGGTATGCCGTAAATTTTCCATTTGAACAAACTCGGCACCTTCTTCTGCATATGTTCCCGCCATGACTGTACGCGCCCGCACGCGTACGATTTCGTTTGCACCGTCAGCAGTCCTCCGTTTTCCCCCTGGTCCAGCTACCAGGCGTCGCAGGGAAAACATGCCCGAACCAGCGCGGCCCGTGAAACGTGAGTCTACGAGCGACGAACGGCTAGAAAGCGCAAAATCGTCGTCACCGCGCTGCACCATCCCCGGGGCGCTACAGTACCGTCCGGGAGTAGGCTATACGCAGAAGAAATGGGTGTGAAACCTGTCACTGACAGCTATTTATTATAATTGTGCAAATAAATTAAATTCAATTGGGAAGCAGCGAGCGGCCGTTACTGGCACCCGGGGAGGCTGGGCCGTCGCAAAACTACCCGCGCTTCGGTTGTCGCTTTGACCTCGGGGCGGGTTGTGCCGGACGTGTTTTGCGACGATATCAACTTCAACTTCCAGTGGCAGGACTGGAACAAACACCGGGGAACTATGACTGCAAGTATAGAATTGTAGCAGCGACGATGGCCAAATGCTCTCTCTCTCTCTCCGTTCCGATCGAATCGGCAAACGGTGAAACCCTATTAATCACTGTCGCTCGAAATGATTATACATGTTTCCAGATCAGTGTTCCGCTAAACGACCTAAGCGTGGACCTCCCACCTCGGCACCCTCGAAGGAGGACGGGTTATGGTGGAGCATTCCGCCTCAAGTGCTCTGCTCGCCAAACAACGTACGGACGCTGTCAAACGCTCAAACATTCCTCTCGCGCTCTCTCTCTTTTTCTCTCTACTTTCCAGTGATTTGTCCTTTCCACCTTTCCATCAAAACCCGGTACAACCCGGAAGCCTGAAGGTCCGAGATTTGCTTTCGATCTAACCTTCCCATTACCCAGGATTTCAGCTGGAACGGGAATGTCCAGGGGAAAGAGAGATGTACACACAATTTTACCTCCGCAGGAGCCAAAGCCTCTCTAAACCATACTAACAACAACAACAACACACAATTTTACGTGGTTGACAAAACGACCCCCTTACGGCTCTCCCAGCCTTATCGGATGTAACAGATACGAGCGTGTGTTCGGTGTACGTTCCAGCCGCCACTCCCGGAAGCGCGACATCGCGACAACACCGGCACCGACAGGGATCAGTACAGATTTTAATTAAGTTCCACTTGTAAGGACGCAACTACGGTGATGGGAGGGTGCATGGAGTGTTTTTTTATTCCACTCTACCATTTCCACGGAAGGAAGTTTTTTGTTGTTGCTGCTGTATATCGCTCTCTTTCTCTCTCTCTCTCTGTGCGTGTGACTGGGAGAGTGCCGGATGTTACTTTCCCTTCATCCGGTGTGACACTGTGAAGTGAACCCGATGCTTGTCGAAAATAATTAAAATCGATCATCTAAACATGCCACGTGTCAATGCGGGAAGAAGCACTGAAAAAGTTCACCATTTCGCCCCAGCATTGGAAAAAAGGGAAATGCTAGAGCACGCAAGGATACAACAACACAACCGAGAGCACATACCAAAAAAACATGCCAACAATACTTGAATCGGACTCGATGATCGCTATCCGAAGTGGAGCTTGTGTGCAAATCACACAAGCATTCGTCGCCGTGCCCGCAATCACGGGCAAAGCGTGGCCAGAAGTATCCCATTTTTCTGGACCCGTGCTCTATAAAGTGCTCTCCAGTGCTGGAACAAATAGCACCGATACCAATTCAAAATCCGGAAAAACACCGGGATGGCAAAACCGGTTACAGAATATAGCCGTGTCCGCGTGTCCTACCGATTGGTGTTGTCGCTGGAGTGGGGTTTTGGTATTTTTCTCTTTTTTGCATTCCTTGTATAACACACACACAAACACACATGGGGGAAAAGCGAGCGCCCACTCGCTCACCCTTTCCGAGGTGCAGGAATTTCGATTACAAGTTTTGGTTGCGTTTGTTTGGACTCAATTTAAATTTGATAGGAAAAGATGTATGCTACCGAATGGGTGAAATTTTACACCGCAAGCGATTGTTTGTTATGCTGTTTTGGTGGTGTGGCGGTGGGCCATTCGAAACAACAACAAAAAACCGCTCGAATTCGATTCCGCATCGACGCAGGCAATCCCCATCAAACAAACAAACAAAAAAAAAACCCTCGCGAACTGAAATTGGAGTTTACTTTATCGAATGTTTACCCTTTGCAAATTAGTTTGTTTGGAAGGGGGGCTGTATTTTTTTCTTGCTTGCTCCATTCTCCAGCACTTTCTAGCGGGTGTGGAAAAGTCATCAAACATTTATTGTGTTGGTAAATTTTTTTTAAAGCATGTTTGTTTATATCAGGAACGTATTTAAGGCACGATTTTTCAATCAAATCTGCGCGTACAAAGATTTAGAGGTCCCAGCTCGCCGCTCCAGGAGCAGATAAATTACTGCCCCCCCGGTAGCACATCGCTTGCGATGCAGGAAAACGGCGTGCAATGGAAGTACCACACAGGCTGACCTCGCTGCCCACATGTCCCACTGCTAATGGTCAACGTGGGACAGGCGAGTCGATGCATATGCCTAAGCCGGAACGATGGCTCGATGCTTACGGCCGTAAATGGCTGTCACGGGTCCCGCCGGTATGCGCCCGTAAGCTTTAAGCGTTGATCAAACATCACCACACCGTACATAACCACAGACGGCAGCTCCCAGCAGACCGGCTCCTACCCGGGATCCCGCGGACGTCAAACGGCGGGACATTAAGGGCCTTCTTCGCAGCGCACCGGGACGGTGCCCGTTTGCCATTTGCCCGGTTTTGGTTTGAGTTTTGAATGGTGTTGGTGTGAAAGTGTGTGTGTGTGTGTGTGGGTGTGTGTGTGGTTGGATGCATCATCCTTTCCGGCACAGGACGATGGGGATCAGCATCACAGCAGCAGCAGCAACAACAACAGCGAGTTCTGGGAAAATGGCTCTTTGGGTAATGGCCGTCAATTCCAATGGCGCAAACGTCCATTGTCCGAGGGATATGTGTGTGTGTGTGTGTGTGAGCGAGCTGCACATCCTGGTGACTTCGGGCAGGATTGGTTCGAGGCACTGGAAAGTGAACTGGAAAGATGTTGCTGGGATGGGATGAAAAACGACACCCGTGACAAGTCATTTCCCCGTTCCCATGGTTTGGTTTGGTTTGGTTCGCTGCTGTCCTGCAAGCGTTCCACAGCACACATCGAAACGAACGTCCCGGCAATACGGAGATCTCACTCCAAGTCTATCTTCTCGCCTCTCTTTCTATCATTCAAAGCACCTCCGAGCCTGCCGAAGTGAAATGGCAGTCTGCCCGCCGATTGGGGGACGAAATAGGCGAAAGTAGATAAACAATTTCCTTTTAAATCAAATCAAATTATTTCGCCCGCCGACATGCCGACAACGACAACCTTTTGTGTTTGTGGGGCTTGCGTGGCTGAAGGAACCGAGCGACATCAACGATCTCGCAACGACGCGTTCGCGGTGATGCCATTGATGATGAGGATGATGATGATGTTGATCAGCGTTACGCGAGTCTTAGGTGGATGGTACTAACGCGCGAGCAGTGTAGAGTAGTGATGTGCTCTCTGGAATACATCAAGGACTGGAATTGTCCGGAATCGGAGTCATCCGGAGTCGGAGTCGTCCGCAGACGACATCGATCGACTTCAGTCGACTCCGATTCCGATTGACTCCGACTCCGGACGTCTATGCCTCCAGACGACTTCGGACATCGCCGATGCCGGACGACTTCAACTTCGGACAATTGAAAATTCGGATGACTCTGGAAACGACATCGATTGACTTCAGTCCACACCGATTCTGGTTGACTCCGACTCCGGACGTCTCCAACTCCAGACGACTTCGGACAACTCCGACGTTGGACAGCTCCGACTACCAAAAATTAAGACTCCGGATGACTCCGGCTATAACTCCCTACGACTTCGTATGAGTACGACTCCGGTCGGAGTAGACGATTCTGAATAATGCTGGTCTGATGTACCTCACGGAGTCGCTTCCGCTAATTTCGGAGTCTGATAGGAGTTGACTCCAGACTAGTGATGTGCTGTATGGAGCGCACCCACGACTCCGATCCGACTCCGACTATTGTTAGCTCGATTCCGACTCCGGCAAAATGGAACCACTAGATCCGCTCGGAGTCGGAGTCGTCCGGAGTCGACCGGAGTCGTCCGGAGTCGACGACTCCCAATGACTCCGAACGACTCCGAACGACTCCGACTCCGAAGGACTCCGAACGACTCCGAACGACTCCGGACGACTCCGGACGACTCCGACTGCGAACGACTCCGGACGACTCTGAACGACTCCGGACGACTCCGAACGACTCCGAACGACTCCGACTCCTGGCGACTCCGGGCGACTCCGGACGACTCCGAACGACTCCGAACGACTCCGAACGACTCCGGACGACTCCGAACGACTCCGAACGACTCCGACTCCGGGCGACGCCGGGCGACTCCGGACGACTCCGAACGACTCCGACGACTCCGAACGACTCCGGACGACTCCGAACGACTCCGGACGACTCCGACTCCGGGCGACTCCGTACGACTCCGGACGATTCCGAACGACTCCGGATATTGCAGCGCGGACCTACCTTCCGGAGTCGATTCCGAATTTATCGGAGTCGGATCGAAGTCGACTCCGGATTTTTGCCAACTTTACCCATCACTACTCCAGACGTTGGCCAACTTTACCCATCCCTAGTGTAGAGCTTCGCGTATCGGTGGGGATGGAAAATGAATTTATGCATACCATTTTATACCCCTCCCTACACTCCCCAAATCTGGGTGGGATGAAGAACCGCAAGATTCCATGTCATGACAAGGTCTTTTTTTCGTAGTCGCTCCGTCCTTTCGATTGGTCGCACCAGAACGCACCCGGGGAAAAGCGTAGCTTTAATGAAACGCTTTTCAAATTGCCGCAGCGTTGGAAGAAGAAGCGTACTGATCCGATTGGAAGTCGATCTCTTTGTTCGCTGAGTTGTGGCGCGTTCACTAAAAACCACAAGCCTTGGACGCGATTAATCCTTTCACCGTGTGCAGGAGGATAATAGCATTTGAGGGAGTAGATCGAGATAAAAGGAAGCCCCAGGGGTGGGGGGGGGGCAAAAAGAAACGCGCCACGAAGATACGCGACAGATTTTTCTGATTTTTCTTTGTCCCCCGTTTTTGCTGCTTTCCCTTTTGGAAACAAAACAAAAACAAGCAAAGGCCGGCAAAGTGGTGTTAAATTTCTTATTCCCTATCAACGGTCGTGATGCTGCTCGCATTTGTGCCATTTCCCAGCCGTTTGGGAGTTTGTGTAAGGTGGTACCGAAAGCAACACAAAACCGCACACCGCCACCCTGGTGAGTAAGATTTATACTGTCGTATATCATCATTATGGGCGAATTTGTCATCAGGCCGGTGAAAAACCAAAACAAAACGACAGGGGCGAGAGAGCGAGCGAAAAAAAAGAAGGGGTAAACAGAAACCACAAGCCTCCTGGTGTGGCCATACACCCGCCTCGAACCTGTGCGGTTGTAAGAAAGGCGCGTTGTTGCTTGGGAAGACTTCCCAGATTTTCCCTTTATTGTGCTGCAAATAAAGAGGGGAAAGCAGCGCGATTAGACACAGATTCTTGTGTGGTGGATGGTCGGTAATGGTCGAAGGCTTGCCAGTTTTTCTCACTCGCGCGATGTAGTTTCCATTGTGATAGTGGAACGGCGTGAGCGTTGAGCTGAAGTGTATTGTGTTTTAGTAAAATGGACGTTAATGTAGCATGAGTTGTTATTTATTGATCGCTGTCTGCTTAAGCTGTCTTAAGTTTTGGATTCAAAATTTGAAGCCGATTGGAAAGAAGTACAAATACACCAATCGGAAAACAGAACTTGAAAAAACGTTGGTTTTAACCATTTTCTACACGTTTTGTCTGAACAATTGCATAACTGCAGGCTTTTAGTGCTTGATGATCGCCTGCAGGTATGCAATTGCTTTATATGCGGACTATGCTACATGAAACGAGATACTTTGTGGAAAATGGTGGGAGCTCATAATTCTACCAGAAATTAACATGTTTCAAGTAAAACTGGGAGTCGTTTTATCTTTTAATTTTTTTTTTGCCACTTGCTTCGTCCACGATGTAGGCTGTTCACACGTATTTATCATTGAAATTATGTGCTTTTTAGTTCACGATAGTTGCAGTAAATTGAACTAAGCAATATAGCAATAAAGTCTTTACTTTTGTGTATTATAATTAACAAAAAAATAGTTGAAACCATGCAAGAGAGAAATACGTAAAAAAGACATAAACTAAATATCTTGCATAACTTTAGGCGCTTCCAAAAATTTTTATTTGGTAAGGAATATACAAAACGGTTAAAAAAATAATCAAAAAATGGTAAAATAATACAATTAAAAAAGCAATACAACAACAAAAATACGATGAATTATGAATAACAAAGAAGATATACCATTTAATGGTAACAAAAAACAATCCCTTTCAACATTACCTACATTTGGGAGCTGCAACCCGTATTATCGCTGCTTCGTTTCGCTGCCCCATAAAAAGTTCTGCAAATGGAAAACACTGTTAACATAAAATTATGCATTTACCCTCACCAAACGAAACGAGCCAGGCCGACCAGAAAGCAAACACGCGTTCGGCACTATTGGCCCTTTCCTGCACAGCCATTGCCCGGCTGATGAGACATGCATTACCAGATTGACAAGAAAACTTTGCTGCAGATGCTGCTCTGGCCGCGCGGGTCCCATGAACGTAGACGGATTACGATAATCCTTGCCTTCAATCGAACAACGGCCGGCAGCACTGTCCTCCAATTATGCTTTTCCTTTTCCAGCACCCTTTTTCCGTTTTTCGCCATTAGTCCGCTGTCCGTTTCGCGGTCAGCGCGGCGAAAGAAACGCCTCACAATGGTGCACAATTTCATTACTACGCACGAACAATCGCAAAGCTCCATTCCGGGATAATCCGCTCGTAACGAGAATGAGGGCCAGGCTGAACGCATACCCACCCATGCTCGATGTGCGCCTTAACGAAGGCAGCGCAAAACTTTTACAACATCTCGTTTCTGTGCACAATAAAACACAAGTAAGCGGACCGAAGGAAAAAAAAACACACGCACACAGAACGTTTCAGTGCCCACGTACAGTTTTCTCTCTTCATGTAATGTTTTTGTTATCCTTTCAGTCGATTTTTTTTTCTCTCTCTTCTGTTCGTCCTGTTCCCGCCTAACCATTTCCAAAAACGGAGGAGGCTTTATTTCGCTGCTCTACAAAAGGACATGTTTGTCCTGAAGCTACCGTGCAGGGGGGGCAGGGGAACAAAATCTTCCCCCAGCGAAGCACCATAAGTAGCGGAACAAAGTTTGTTATGCTAGGCTGTTGTAGTGTAGGTTTTGTTTGCGTGTTTTCCTTAACCAACTGCACGCCACTCGCCCCTTCCTGAGCTCAATGTCCCGGATGCTGGACGCGCCGGGCATTTCCGGCGAGGACTATAAAAGTGTCATAAAAGTGGGCCAGAAGAAGATGAGGCGGAAGGCAAGTCCATAAACCGTTCCTCTCTCAGCATTTCTCCTCTTCAAGCTGACAGCTGTAGTTCCGTTCCAATCAGTCGCCTATTTGTTCTGCTCCGGGAGCGATGATGCTAACGGTAGTGGTCATAAATATTGGCCCAAAAGAAAAAGTTGTTACGAAACATCGCGGCAGGTGTTTGGGCTGTTTAGACGGAGCGCAAACATCGTCAATGCGGAGTGGGAAGGGGCAACAAACCGAAAAGGTGTAAAATAGATAAAGATTGACACGGAAAGGCTTGCAGGAAGCAAGGGGGTCAAAATGAAGTTGTAAACAATAAGCTGACATGAAAACTTCAATAGAGAGACGGAGAAATGAGTTTATGCAATGATAATCAATGTAAAATATGAATTTTCGCAATGGGAATAAAATGCAAATTTAAAAAGGAATTATTTAATACATACATTAAAAAAATTACTACACACTTGAAAAGGAAAAGCGAAAAGAAACATCAAAAGTGCGAACTAACCGAAGGTTAGCAAAATAATTAGTTAAATAGGGGGAAAAATGAAACAAAAAGAGTAAAGTAAAATAAAAACTTAAAATAAAAGAACATGAAAAGAGTGTTTCTTTGAAAATGAAAGATGGCATCAAAAGAGAAAATCTATTAAAATAAAATAACAGAATAGACAAAAGAATAAAAATAATAAAAAAATTCACAATATTTAATTTAAAAAAATCAAATATAATGTAACGAATTGAAAAACAAAAGCCAAAAAGAAAATTTACTACATAAAAGACAAATGAAAAACCAAATAAACGTCTACTGAAAGCAATAGCTTCCATCAACAATCAAATATGTGGTCTCAAGTAGTGTTCCTACTGTTCCTTGCAGTTGATTAACTCACCATCTTGCCACTCGGAAGGCCTTCCTAATATATGGTGTCCGATGGGATGCTGCGGTCTACTATACTTCACGCCATGTGGTGCCTTTGATTTGATGGCCTTTTTCCCTACAAAAAAAGGAAGCCCCAAACAATAAACTAAGACACTCAGCAGGAAGACGACGCAGAAGACGCCAATCCAACAACAACAACAACAGCAAACAGAAAAAAATCATCATCTGGCGAGGAAAATCATCTCCACACGTGAAACCAGACACCTACCGAGCTGGGGGTTCGTCACGCTCGCCTAGCGTCACGCCGCACAGGGTACCGCCATTTCTTCCACTGCATTTAATGGTCCATTTGGCTGCTTGGCGAGAGGGGAAGAGAAGATGGAAGGGTGCTGCAACGACGGGATGGGATGGAAAGTGAATGATGGCAGTTCGTTATCGGGTGTGCGGGAAAACTTCCAGTGACCAAACAGTCATTAAGTGGCCAGCCCCTCCTCCCCCCCCCCCCACCAAGTCCCCCCTCCCCCCAATACCCGCTGATCCAAGGGAGTAACTGCCCGGGCGGCGGGCATCCTTTCCGTAAGAAGTTTCACTCGAAAGCACACTACCACAACACTTTACCCGGCTGTCATCGTGCGCGTCTCTCCCGAACCCCGGGGGCTGGATTTGGGGTTGTTTGTCTTCCTACGGGTTACGCCCGTGGTGCGGTAACCATATTTTGTGGTTTGGCTAAAGTAAATGAGGTGTGACTTTGATGTGATGAAGATTAATCGTAAGGAACCATTTGCGAACACACTACCAGGACACCATTTTGATTACCGACCACCCCACACACACACACACACGTACAGTGGAAGTGCAGTGCAGGTCCCTCTTCCCAACGGCACCCGGTTCCGGTTGATGGCGCAGTTTGGCGTAGCGTCGGCCGAGTGTGCTGCCATCCGGTACGCATGATAAAACAATACTTTCGGTGACCACCAACGGTGTGGCCGGCGAGCCTGCCCCGGGAGCGATAAAACCCTGACATTCTTTCCAGCACGCTCTCGGGGTAATGTGAAACCACCACGGCCGCCAGTCGACCGGAAATCTAAATGGATGTCATAAACTCGACGACTCGAAGTAATGCTTTTACTTTTGGAAGAAAAGGGAAGTAGTTTTGTACGATTCTGGGATATTGTAGGCAATTTTGAGAAAGAGTTTTGCGCGTTTTTGAAGAAATCATTTTGATTTCAGAACTCAAAGTATGCTGCTTTGGTAATATCACAGCAAGCCAGGAGCTTTTTGTTTGCGTGGAAACCCCTTTCATCGCTCGCATCGTCCCTTGTTTGTGCAGTTTCTCCCGCAACGACCGATATTAATACTTGGCAGTACGCATCTTCATCAAACAAGCATCAATATTGCCCAAACAACCATCATGGCGACGGCAAGCTGCATAAATCATCGTCCTGCAAGTCCTCTTCGTCGGTGGGATGGAAATCCTGCTGCCAGCCCGCATAGTAACCCGCGCATCTGACATCTATCAAAGTAGATTGCAATCTTTGTTCGTGAGGGGAAGTGGGGGGGGGGGGGATGGGGTACCCCGAAAGGGTCCGATTACATCGCAGCAAGCGCGCAGTACACATTCTTCCATCCAGTGTTCGGTCTCGGTTCTCGGTCGCTCTGTTTGATTTGAGTATTATTAATTTCCCATCATAATGCCCCGAAGGCGCCCGAATGCCAGTGTAGAGTTCTCGGCAGTAATCCCGTACCAGTGATGGGGAAGACCACGGTGAGTGCTGGGGTGTGTGGTGGAGTGAAGAGATTACAATTTGTTTCGTCGGAATTTTTGCCAAATTTCCCTGGAGCCATATCCGCATGGTGGTGGTCCGGACGAGCCCAGACGAATGGCGTAAGCTTTCACCGCGCGTAACCCATCCAAGTCATCCCCTTCCAACGTTTCGGGACGCCCGGGCTACTCTGTATCTGAAGACGTGCTTGTGTGTATGTGTGGTTGGTTGTGTCGAAAGAACGGTAGCCCAAATCTTGGACAGCAATCGTGAAGTGGCATCGGCATTTTGGGCGTAGATGGAGTCGTGGACAGGGGGAACCATCCTGAAGAACTCCCCGAGGCCCTTACTTTGGCAAGTTAGTGTATTCCAGAAATATTCCACCGACGTGCCTGCAGCAGTTGTGTTGAGTCGCAGCGACAAAACCCGCCACATCCCGCCGTGCCGGTTTTGGAGATTTGTTCTTCGAAGTGGAGCTCAAGTTGTCCCGAAACTGTCAGTGCAGACCTGGCAGACTGGTGGGACCATTGTCTCGGTCCTGCCCGGCTCAAGCGATTTCGGATGACATACTTTCGAGCGTCTCGACCTCACGTTTCGTGCGTTGCTGAGCGTTCAAGTGCTCCGGCGAGAAAACGGTCGGCCCTTGTCGTTTGCCAAGGCGTCATCAGGAGGTACAGAGTTCGGTTTCGGGATGTGTACCGAGCGTAACCAAAAAAAAAATATTACCACACAAAAAAGAACAGTTCCTATTGAAAACACACTGTAAGTACACAGGGGCGACACCACTGTCCAGGGGAAACGTAATGATTCCTCGAGGACTTGCCTCCCTCTTCCTATCATAACGCGCCTCGCCGATTCTATCGTTTCAGCCAACATCCAGCAGCCTGCCAAGTCGTAAGAGTCGCAAGAAAACTAATCAGCATAGTTTCCTAGATGCTCCCCGTTGCTCGCTGCACAAGGGCCAGCGCATACGGGCAGGAAACACGATACTTTTCTTGTTTGCCCCGTGGTGCAACTACCACTTCCGCTGTCGCGTCGCAAGTATGAGCAGGGACGTGATGGCCCAGAAATGTCATTAAAATCACGTTTCTGGTACAAATTTGCCCCCGAACCCCCCGAAAAGTGGGACGCACCTTTGCCTCTCGCCCCGACGGCTAACGAGTGGTGAATAGATATTACTTCCCTGTCAAGCGTGCCCACCGAAGACCTGGCGGTGCTATTTTTGAACGTGAATCATCATCACCCGTTTTGCGAATGCCTTGTTATGGAAAAAATATGGCGGAATACCGGGAACAAAGAAAAAGGTAAGCACGTGTGCTACTACTGTTTTCCAACCATTTAGGACATACTTCCCAAAGCGTAACGTAGCGAAGAAAGTATGTGTGCGCCAAGTGCGTTGTAATATTATAGCTTCATAAGCGTCCCAAAAGATCTGAAAAAAAAATCCAGATAACGATTCATTTTCCATTAGTTTATACACCAGCAACCCTCTCAATCCATCTTCACATTGAGACTGCGCTAAACTTTCCACTTTATCTCCACGGCACAGCCCGACATAGCATAAGGATAGCACAAACTTATTTGTAAAGCATTTTATATCGCATTCCATCCAGGCGATTTTCACCCAGTGCGCTCTTGCTGCCGAACTAACCCTTTTTTACAGTGATTTTGGGTGGTTTTGATGCATGAGGGTTAAAACGGTTAAAGAGAGGAACTTTATGCGCCGTCGACGGTCGTAAAGCAAGCGACAGGATGATGTGCTTCTCGTATTAAAGGGAGCACTATATACAGTTCTGAAGGGCAATCTTGGCAATGTACCGTGCACGATGGCGGGTACTGTAGCCGATTTGGGATCAAAGTTGCGGGACGAACGTCGCTCCGTACGTGACTAACATAAATGTTGGATTGCTGGTGTTCATTTGCGTGCCGAGGACGAAGACTCGAACTTTGAAACTTTGTGATTCGTTTTGGGCAGCAAGTTTCAGGGTGGATCTTGGGCTAAGCTCTCTCCGATCAGAATGATTGGGGCATCATTTTGGAGAAGTATTACGATAAGGCTATGGAGATATGGAATAATAACGATTGCAATGTAAAGTCTGGTTTTGATAGCTTCGTCAGTATTTATTCTAAAAATTCATTCTTAAACAATTCTAAAAATCATCATCATCTTAGGGAAACATACCACCTCACTGCTCAATCGTCCCCTACATCAGCCTGGTAGCGGTGGTGATTGTATTTTAAAAACACCATCTGCTGGATTCGCTTCGGCAGCAGCCGGTTCTTACGCTCCCGACACTCTACCTCCGCCTTTGCACAGCACCCGCTTGCCGAAACGCATGCAGCCGGTGTGCAAAGCCTTTTGCTGGCCAGTTTGTACAGGTTCGGATAGAAGTGCTTGTTACGTTCCCACCACTCCAGCGGGTCCCCCTTGCGCTGCAAATGTTTCGCCTTCAGGTAGTAGTCCAGCTCGTACTGGGCGCTTACCTTTAGCGCCGATCCATCGTGCTTGCTGTGTTTGTGCGTTTCGAACAGTTGATACAGTGCCTCTTCAGTGGTGCGCGACTGTTCCGTTTCCGATTCCTTATCTAGCTCCATCGGTAGGCCACCTTCGCCACCGTCCGACTGCAGGGCAGCAATCTCCTCGACGATGTTTTCGTACGTCTTTTGCAAACACTCTTCGTCCTGCATGAAGCCTTCGGCCTTGTAGCGGGGATCGAGCATGACGGCCTGCGTTAGCAGTGGGCTGCTGCGCACGTATGCGCAACACTCCCGGATACTGTCGCGTAGCGTCGCGGCCAGTGCGGAAACATCCATCAGGACGTTCTGCTCCACCGCCATCCCTTCCAGCCGATGAACGAGCAGCTGGTACAGCACGCACGGTTTGGAAATGGTGACCAGCTTGTCGGCCGACACTTCGTGCATTGCGGTAGCGAGCTCCTGCAGCACCCGGCTCGACTGCTCGATCATGAGCCAATCTTTACCCTCCAGCTTGCACGCAATGTTTAGCTCAGCCGAGCAGGCCAAGATCGCTTCCTTGCACGCCACAAACCGACCGAGCATGTCCAGCGTGCTGTGCCAGTCGTTTGGTACGTCCAGCTTTAGGGTCGTAACGCGTGCGCAGTTTTCGGTACCCTCCACCACTTCGCGTGCTTTCGCACTGCTGCGGATCTGCGCCACCACGTGCCGCACTTCGTCTAGTGTGCCTTGTATGGTGCTGTTCAATGTCAGCATTACGATCGGATCGATCGAATGCGCGAAGCACGCGACGTGGGGAATATTGAGCGTTTCTACTGCCTGCGTCATGCTGGCGTCATCGTTATCCGTTACGATCGAAAGCACCCTGCCGTCAATTTCGAACAGCTTCATCACTTCGCCCAGCTGTGCTGCCACGTTCTCTCCCCCGTGGCTCGGTGTGCAGCGCGCAAAATCCAGCAGCGCATTCGACAGCTGCCCATTCTGATCGATAAAATAGGCCGTAACGCTTAGCACCGATTCGTGGTTGACGCTGGTCGCCGAATTAACGCCCAGCGAAATGGCCCGCGCCGTCGCTAGCTCAGCTTTCACACGGCTCTGCACCTTGCCGTACACCTGCGGCAGCCAGACCCGTTTGAAGGTAAACTTGCTGCACATTTCAAACTCCCGGTGGCTGTACTGCTTGAACAGCGCTTGAAATGCTTCCTCCTCTACCATCGCGAACGTATGATTGCCGCGGCAAATCATCAGCAAAATGCTCTCGTGCATTTTTGCCAGCCTGGCTTCGGTGAGCGGTTTTAGAGCGGGCTGCTGCTGCTGCTGCTCGCTGTCGCTCGACTCACCCGGAGAGGCTGACACAAACGGCTTGACCGTGAATGGTGGCCGTTCCGTGTCGTCCGCACTGTCGCGATGGCGCTGCGGTGGCGTTGGCAGTGTGACGTGATGAATCCGCGTCATTTCCTGCTTACCGAGCGTCAGCGTGGGATGCTGGCGAAGGATGTGCTTCCGCAGGTTCGACGTCGTGCCGGCATAGGTGAGCACTCTCAGGCAGATGCGACACTTGGCCGTTGTGCCACTGCGATCGAAATGGTTCCAAACGCTGGACGTTGGTTTCGGCCTGTTTCTGGGCTGTAGGCCCACTGCCGGTAGGATTGAATCTGAAGGATGAAATAAGAAAGAGGAAAACAAATGCAATCATGAATAGGTTGATTTTTTAATGAAGCCCTTCAAGTGTGAGCCTACACAAAGAGAAGGCTCCTGACAAACTTCCCCAGATGAACGATAAATGAAGACATACAACATGCATTTATCATTCGACGTACCTTCATCGAAGTAATCGTTCAGCGGTGTTGGTGATTGTGGTAATTTCACCTTACGCTCCAGGCTCTGCCTTTTCTTGGCCGGACGGCTCTGAACCGTTACCATCGGATGCTTACGTGTCAAATGTTTCTTCAGATTGGACGTGCTGCCAGCCGAAAACGCTATGCTTCTGTAGCAATAGTGACACGTTGCCATCGTACCGTCCCGATCGTAGTGGTTCCAAATGTCCGCGTACGTTTTGCCGCCCGGCGTCGCTTGCTCCTTCTTGGGGACAACTATTCCTGGGAGAGATTAATTTAAAATAAAAATCAATTTTACCCTTGAGCATGAGCATGAGATCTTTTAAATAGCACGTTCGACGACCCTACCTTCGATGCCTTCCGACCATTGCGATGGTGACGAAGGATCGTCTTCCCCCTGCTCTCCTGCCAGCTCATCGCCCGGCGTTGGTTCGGGATCGAGCGAAGCATCCGGATGTTTGCGGATCAAATGTTTCTTCAGGTTCGACGTCGACCCGTGCGAATACGATATAACCCTAGGGCAATGGTGACACTTGGCCGTCGATCCGTCGCGATCGTAATGTTTCCAAACGCTCGACACCAGCTGCTGGGGTTTCGGTTTCGTTTCCACTTGCGGCATTACGCACTCTACCTTTGGTATTAGTATGCCTGAAAGGAACACAAAAAATGCTATTTTAAACATTTACACCCTACAGAACGGATGAGAAAGAAAGCCCGTGTGTTCCCTTCTAAAGTTCTTCTGCATCATCATTTTCACTTTTTTTTACCACCGAACGTTTTCCCATAGTGGCATGGCACCTTCCGAGTACATCCGGATACAAGCTCGCCACCCGATTCCCAACCTACCTTCGATGCCGTCGTCCCACGTCTGCTCCCCGTTGGTCTCCTCGGGCGGTGAGGACGGTTCGCTCTCCGCCACCTCGGCGTACATTTCCTCCAGCGGATCCGTCGGATGTTTGCGGGCGAGATGCCGCTTCAGGTTGGCCGTCGAACCGGTCGAGAAGGAGAACGTATTTTGGCAGAATTGGCATTTCGCTCGGTCGCCTAGGCGCTCGAAATGTTTCCAAACGCTGGATATAAAACGAGACGGCTTGCTCATGATTGCTAGCGCCGGAAATGGCGGGAGAAAATAACAACACACAGTCAACATCGGTTCTAGCGAGAAGTGATAATTTTCAACTGAAATTAAAAGCTTACCTGGATTAAGATGTCGTAGAACCTGCCGAAAGATTGTATATTTCGAGCTGCAGTTTCTCAGAGTTTTGTTTAATGTTTGTGTAAATTAAGTTTAATTCAATTAGCAGCCAAACACACCCAATATTATTTCGATAAGCCGAGAGGCGCGACGCCGGCTTGCGTTGATCAACAAACCGGCCGATGACAGATCTTTCTCGCCCAAGATGGCTACAGGCGCGGCTCAAAGCAGCTGTACCGTCAAGGTGTATATGCACAGCGGCTGTATTATTTTGATGTGAATTACGTTTTTTATAGGTTTTTTGTTCTTACTTGCTCACACTACACGAAGCACTGGGAAAAGCTATTTATTAAATTTTCGTTCTACAAACCGCTCCGGACCTGCACTGTCTCCTGCACGGATCGATCCCGAATGAAGACTGTTCTCGCTGTTCCGTTGCACCTACTTGGCAGCTAACCTTGAATCCAGGAACGGTACAAAACGACACGTCATGCGATACAAATCCCCTGCGAGAGAGTGCGAACGAGAGAGAGAGAGAGGGAGAGAGAGAGCGAACGACTCAAGCGCACTGTACCGGTTCGGACCGGAACACGCATCGCTCGATGGGTACAAATTCCATCCCTCGCTCAACTCGCGTACCCGTGTACTCGTGTAGCGCTGTTATCGATTTTATGTGAGCAACCAAAAAAGAAACTGGAGCTGAGAGAGCACGTTACGGCAAATACGTTCCAGCCGGCTCGGTTCTCAGGTTTCAGTTTGTGCAAGGAAACCGGTTTGTGTACTCGTTCTTCTCTCGCTGTATTCGCATGCGCTTGGCTGGTATCGGTTTGCCAGCACGGGTACAAGCAATGGTGAAGCTCTCTTCCGTTACCATACCGTTTTTTCCCAGTAGGAATGGAACGCGTTCGGTCACGCGCTGATGCAGTGGAACGATGAAACAGGTTTTTGGAACTCATTTGGGGAACACACTGGGATCGGATGCGTACCCAAAACGGTACAAAACTTTTAGTTCAATTTATTTTGCTTAGTAAAGGTTTTTGATTCTTCTACCGTTGCTATGTGTTCTAGAACAATCTAATAAAAGTATTTTGCGGTGGAATATTAAAAGTTTTTTTTGTTCAATTTTTTTCATTGAATATTTGAATATTGAATTGAATTCAATATTTGAAGTGGTTCAAAATTTACACCATTTTTAATTTGCTTTCTTACAACATCAAAAAGCCAATTCTTTATTTGAGTTGAGTTTATTAGGAGTTGATCCTCTTAAATTAATCCTCTACAAAAAGCTACCGATAATGTTCGTACCAATTATTCTAATAAAAACAGGCCAGAATAACAAGGCCGATAGTCTGTTGGTCGTTTCGCATAAAACTACCCTCCTGTTTATCTGTACCCATACATTTCGGGAATCAGTTAGCACCAGGGACACAAATGATGTAGAAACAGGTATGTTTTCATTATTTTTACCATTAGGATGGAAATACGCTGTAACCGGGGTAATTTGGCAGCAGGTACTTATGGTTCATCATCTCTACTAATTCTTCTTCTTCTACTATTTGGCGTAACGTCGTCCTACGCAGACATGCCGGTCTATACAGGCTTTCGAGACTTAATTCATTACCACTTAGCCGGATAGTCAAATCCTTGCTGCGGGGGGACGGTCCATTCTGGGCTTGAACCCATGACGAGCATGATATTGAGTCGTTCGAGTTGAAAACTGTACCACGAGAGCGGTCGGTCCCGCCCCCTACTAATTATACTAATAATGAAAGTTTTAAATGAATCTTGTAGTTCGCATAGCGTCCTACGCGGACATGCCAGCCAATGCAGGCTTTCGAGACCGATTCAGCTTCGTACGAGTCTTCACCCCAGAGGTTCGAGACAATCGTTCATTCCGTTTAATTCGTTAAGGCCGTAACACATTTTTTGAAAAAAAAAAAAAAATACATTACCATACATTCTGTTTGAGATTGTCGCGTAAATACTTCCGTCCATTAGAGTTTCAGGATTAACATGCTGCGTCCATGTTGTTGTGCTAGTTCGATGCTGATTCAGTCAATTTTCTACCAGAAAGCTTTCCAGAATCCTCCACGATGTTTTCTAGCAAATCAGATTCTCGGAAGAAGTCAAACCGGCATCACTGCGACCAGGCTGAAACAACACACTCTCACAATCGAAGTTCTGGTGAAATCAGTTCAGGCCCTTTCGATCTTCCGAAACCCCTTTCGGTTCGAATGGTATGTCTCGGATCCACAAACGATTGCTTCGCCTGGAACCAAAAATCCGGCAAATAATTCCCCCTCCCTCCCCTCTTCTTCTCCTTCTCTCGATGCTTGCCTGCCTTATTACCGGCATGACCATTCCCGGCATCGGTAGCATGACCTTCCACCAAACTAAACAACGAAAAAGCGGCCAGGCTTAACGCTAAAAGCAATTTCCGGTAGAAATATCCATTTCGAGAGTTTCTGATGCTGTACGGTTGCCCAGGGACTATGGGACGATGGGTGGAGGGGGGGATTTTTGCAAAAACTTCAAACCACAAAGCTTAGCCCTTTTCCGGCTCCGGGCTGGGGAGCAAATTCATTCCGGTGTGCGGAGTACACTTTACACTCAGCGAATTGGGAGTTGGAGATGTGTTTTTTTCCCCATAAAGTGAACTGTTCAAATTCCGAAGCTAGGCTACCGATAGTTGTTTCTCTGTTTGCTAGACGAAAGTCAACTTTCAGCACATGTGAAAATGGGTATCGGATTTTTCACCCAATCTACTGGGCGGTTTGTTGCCCATTTCTTTACTCTCGGAAGGAACATTCAGTATTTGGAGGAAAACGATTCGGACCAGCACAAACAGCAGTCGGATCGTTGTGCTCAGATGTTGTTGTGGCTCTTGCTGGTTGTGGTAAGGACTGTTGAAATCGAGAATAGCATTTTCTTGCCGTACCTTGGCAAATGCCGCAACATCGAGCCATCATCATTACAGGACATTTCCCTCCCGTTTGATGTTGATGTTGTGGCGGTGAAATGAGCATGTTTCCGCTACCTGAGCTCTCTGTGCTGTAATGTGAAGATAATTGTACCATTTGTGCTTGTTCTTCCGGGCAAAACAAAAACCAACGAATGTTGAGCAACCGCCAGATTGCACAATTGGATAATGTTGTCTAATCGTAACAGAAATGGCACAAAAGTTTCAGCTTCTTATCCGTTTGCTCTGCCATTCAGCACTCTCACTTGCGCTCTTCAAGCCGATCAAAATGAGATTAAAGTGTGGATCGCACAGCATCTGGGCTGGGAAATAGCGCAGGAACTAGACTGAAATACATTTCCAAGATTAAATGAACACAAAGCAAAAGCAGTGGGAAAGCAGCGACATCCCTAACAAGCTCACCGAAGCGTCGTTTGATTGCATTTGTGTAACGAGTTCCCGGGGTCGAGAAGTTCGTACAACTTCTTGCCGTTTGCTGGAACGCCCAGAAAACCTGACTTGAGGTGCACGCGCTGCAAGCGCCACGAGTGGAAAGTTAAAAAAGAGTCTCGGAAGGGAGGTTTCTGACTCCTCCAGGGCAAAGATAAATCGCAACTATAATAAAGCAAACGTTCCCGTGCCCGTTTGCAGACGTAGATTCCGATTCTTTCGCGTAACTCACTTGACTTTCACTCAAGTCATTACGCTAAGACTTGATAGTACTAAGAAGAAGGTTTTTTTGTTGTGCGAGTTCTAGTTTCTGAAGCGAAGATTTTCATGCAAAATTGCTGAGAAACGATCCGCATGGAAGTTTGCAAATTAAACGACGATCATTTAATTATTCAAACAAAACAAAATAAAGAAGTGAGCGATGGAGAAACGCCAGGTATTGGCAAAGATCAACACACTCATTTGTCCAAGGCTAGTTGTTGGGTGAAAGTTTCTTGAAGATGCAGTAGAATCTCACTGGTTAGGATGTGGATGTGTACCAACTAGTGAATCTACACTCTATTATTGGGTGGTTTCATGGACGTCAATTGACGAAATTTCATAATGTTTGGTTTTTGACACTGAATTGCATCGCAAGGAATATGCTTCACAGCTATCATCCTTTAAATTGGGTATTTTCTCTTTAGCTTGCAAACAAACCAAATAATAAGGTTCCAACTTCCAAGTAGTCCAATTGAAACAAGCCCAACCATTACGTTTCTACTATATTCCATTTCTTCCGATTTTACTCTTCCGAAATCCATTAGCCCCGAACGAAGGCCACTAGGCTTTGGAGCGTCGCTTAAGTACCGATTGGGTTGAGTTGAGTTGAAACAACAGCGTGGTATGCTTGCCATTTCCATTTGGATGGTGCTGAAAGTTTCGATCTTTTCTTCTTTTGCCAAAATATCACAAAAGCCCTGCACAACGCCATCCAGGGCACTAACAGCGAGAGAAAAGAAAGAAACACCTCAGCGAAAGAGTGCCAAAAATTTGCATACCGAAAGGAGAGGTGATGAGTTGGGCGCAAAGCTCACTTTATAGTCCCCAATTGGTTACTTTACGATGTGTCAGCTATTTTGCCCTTTTCAGCTCAAACCACGCCGAAGAACAACCGCTGCCTGGAAGAAGTGCTCTTTGGGTGTTTTTCTTTCGGCGAACGCTTCCTGAGCACTGGTTTTCCTATTTTTGTGCTTGTTTTTTTGAGTGTTGTTCTGCATGCAAGATGGAGCCTTTTGCCTCGCGGACCCCTAGAGAGAAATGCAGTTCCTTTTTTGCCCTTTCGGGCTGATTCTTCGCCCTTCCCGTGTTGGTTGGTTGTAATAGAAAATTCCTCCAATGCGCCTGGATGCTAACAGGTCGTGCCGCGTGCAAATGTGGCGCTTGCAGCAGGCAGCTGTGCCAAAACCCACCCCTTGTGCATGGAAAATCGTTGTTGGGAAAACCACAACCGAAGGCCGATGCTGCCAGCCATTCCGCCCATCCCGCCAGAGTGCAAAATTCCACTTCAAAAAGATAATTTATGATAACAATATGGAAATTTAATTTTCGATAAGCATCATCACCTTTTCTTTACACATACGCGCCTGTGTGGGGGGCTTAGTGTATTATGGTTGGGTTGTGCAGCTCCTCCTGTGGGTCGGTGCGCAATCATATAGAGGCAAGTAGTGTGTGCATGAGCATACATGTACGTAGTGCGCTGCACAAAGGGGATTTTTCGGTGGAAAACTAGTCGTTTTTTCGTAACTTTTTCTGCCATCGTTCCTCGTTGGTTGGCTTCTTGTTGCTTGAACACCCACATGTGTATGGTGGTTTGTAGGTGGGCGGGATGGATGGGTGGCTTTTGTCGCTTCTGCCAAATCTGCTCCTCTTTGTATGCTGGGGATGCTCTACACGCCACTACACACACACCCAGCCACGTGGTACGAGCAACCCAGCACGTGGTGCAAGAGAGGCAGCACAGAACACGGGCAGCCGCAGCAGCAGCAGCCCCACGAGGTGAATGGTTCTTTATGTGTGCTATGTATGCATGTGCGTGCGTCTGTGTCTGTGTGAATGTTGTATCTGTATATGGGAATGGGATTGAGTAACCTTCTCCCGTCCCGGGCCATTTTTGCTGCCGTCCGGTCCTTTTTTGGGGAGGGAGTTTGGAGCCCCGAAAAGTTTGGGGCAACACGTGCAACACCAATACGCGCAAGCCCCAACGGCAGCAGTAGCAGCAGCAGCATCCCCAGAGCTGCAGCGATAAAGGCTGGTGGTGGATGATGATGTACACACCGAGCCCGGGATTTCGGTCTCGTCCCTGGCGGGCGAGGGCGCCTGCGCACTAGCAGCAGGCACTGTCTTGCCTTAGTGACAGCGAGCAGCCAACGCCAACGTTTGGCGTACCCGAGCACCCTTCCCCCGCCAAAGGATTCAAAGATAATTCAAAGCTCCAACCCAGCTCGGTGCCAACAACGCGCGCCTTCTTCTGCCACCTGCACTGAGCTGTGCTGTGTTTGTAGCAGTTGCTGGAGCAAAAAAGAAGAATAGAAACGGTTTAACAGCAACCAGGGGCCAGCGCCACTTTGTATGAGCAAAAGGGAAGGGTTCGAGGCTGGTGGAGCCTGCTGCAGATTATCTAACCGTTTCGGACTTTTATTAGAGCGAAACTCAGAGGGCATTTTATTTACCGTAAGCGACAGTGCACGAGACACCCAGCCACCAGTGTCACCCCGGGAGCAGCAACAATGTTGCTTTGCTGCGAGTGTGTGAGTGTGTGCGTCCGTTTGTTGAATGGCCGACCGGTCACATGACCTGCCGCTGAATAGCAGCAGCCACTACTAGCAGCAGGTGTGTTTGTGTGTACTACTATCCTAGCTCTAGCCTCATAACCTAGCTTTTTTAACGTATTCTAGGAAACGAGCGATGGAAGATGGCCTTATTGGGCTCGCTTTAATACCTGCGGCCGTGTTTTGATTTACTTCCTTTGCGCCCTTAAACCTTATTCGAAAGCGTTTTTACTTGTTTAAACTATGTCGGTTAGTTTTGGACAAAGAGAAGCATTGCATACATTCCCATCGAGAAATGCTTTTGTTCCACAAATCTTCCACAAATTGGCCACACGCAAGCTTGTGATGAAATTTCCGCTTTTATTACCTTTTTCATCACTCATCTGTCAAATAACGCGTCGCGCTGTATATCGTGCAGCGCGAGGTGTGACAGAAGTAGTAATTTTGTTTGTCGGCACGTTTGAAACCCCCGCCCTACCCGGCACTGCATGCACAGCACGCTGGCGGAACTTGCGAGAGCCGGCATTTTGCGCGTAGTAGCAGCAACGGCATGACTCTTATTTTTGTCGCTGTTTTGTCGCCTAGCAAGCGTTGACAGCTTCGCGCACTTTTCACAATTCCGTTGACAGGCTCAACCGAACAGGAGAGCAACGGATCTGACCGAAAAATGCTACGAGTGCTACGACCGCCAAGACCATCAAAAAATGTAACCGTGGTGCTGTTTTTTTCTTTTCTTTTTATTTAAACGATAAAGGGAAAAATCGATCCAAATCGGGAGCACTGGTTGCGTTGCGATGAGGATTTTATGGCTTTGGCGTGTCTGCTTTTTTCTCACCTTTCTTGCAAAGAAAACAAACATAGAAGCTCTAGAATGAGTGGTATTTGTTTTTTTTGTTTCTGTTGAAAGCTTACCAATTCTATATAATACTTCCAATGGGATAGATGGATTTGGTTTGACAGCTTTTCTTTGTGTGCTCAATCAAATTAAATTGCTTTCGGACGACTGTGTTCTACGATCGTGTTTTTGACGGCTTAAGAGTTTTTCTTCATTTTAAATCTTGCAATTTCTAACATTTTTTGGGGTTTCACAATTTTTACTCTGTGTTTTTGCGTTTGAAATTGCGTTTTGTACTGTTGATTGCATACCTGTAGGCGCTGTCTTGTGCAGCAACTGGTTTTCGAATTTAAAATTTATAACAAATTGTTTATCTTCACCAACAACGCTGTCAACAGGGTAAATAAACCTAAATCCACACACACACACACACACACACACTCACACACACAAAATAACATAAAAAACAACATTCTCTATTTAAACATGCACTCCATTAATGGAATGTTATTCGACGAAGAGAAAAATGGGAGCATCAAGAAGCAGCTACCATAAGCGCAACCCAGACCGCTTACTAATTCATTTCAGTGCCTGTCTTACCCCAGCCAAGTCAACAAAACCATTCGTCTTCATCAAATAAATCTTCATTCTTTTCCACTAGACAGGCAGGCCGGCTTCATCTAATCAAAGGGGTTTGGTTGTTTTTTTACGCTACTTTAAAAAAAATTAGCTCCTTCCAAGAACCCGTTCCCCAAACCGAAAACGCTTTTCCTTTTGCACACATTTAATCTTTGCGTCCTTGGAGAGCACGTCAGAACACTTGCCGCAAAGGTGAGCAATGTTGGCAAGTGCAGCGCAGGGCGCAAATTGGATTCCTTCGTCTTAAGACCGCTGGCACCGTACGTGTGGTGTGCCAGATCCGGTGCCCTTGCTGAGGAGGAAGCAGAAACTGCTACAAAAACAAACAAAAAACTCTCTTTAAGAAGGGAAAAAAACTCTTCCAAGGGTAAGATGAAATTTATTGTATCTCTTCGGTGTGGAAGCCATTTTTGCTGAAAAATATTTTCCCCAATGCAATGAAACCTTCTCAAATGTCGTTTTGATTCACGCGCGAAACTCTAAACAACATAAATGGGGTGCGATGGTGCGCCGGCTGGATCCTTTCAACGGCTCTGCCTTGCCCAGTGGCTCATTTTTTCTCACTCGGGTTGCTACATTACAGGGTTTCCCACGATTTATTGGTCAGTTCCCATGATTTTTTGGTGCGTTCCCACGATTTTTTGGTCGTATCCCATAGATTTTTGGTTCGTTCCCATAATTTATTGGTATTTTCCGATTGGATATCAATACAATTGGACCAAAAAATTCTGGGAAACGACCAAAAAATCGTGGGAACGCATCAACAAAATATGGGAACCCACCAAAAATTGATGGGAACCGACCAATAAATCGTGGGAAACCCTGTATGCACCCTCAACCTTCCCCTTTCCGTGGATTACGGGGGCTTCTCCCTTCCTACTGCTACTACCACTGAACGTGATGATTCTTTTATCAATATATTCTCAGAAGAATTATTGCTTTCCCCAGGGTGCAACTTGGCAAAAGCTTGCAGGTGGGCAGGTAAGAGGTGAGTGAGTTGGTGAATTTCTGCAGAATTTCTTCAGAATTTCACCCCTAAGTTGCTGCAGGATATCCGCCCCCTGGACGAGCTCGTTAGAGACAGTTCCCCAACGTCGATGACCGGGACGGGTTGCAAAGGAGCGGCATCCTGAGCAGTTTCCAGCATCGTGCTGGAAATAATCGGCCATCCTGACGACCTCTGTCCTGCCCTGTGCCGATGCTCGCACTAAGCTCTGCCGAACGTTTTGCACCCTGCTCCCGGGTTATCATCCGAGAAAACCGAGATCTTGTCAGAGCGAACGGGGAGCCAACGAGGGAAACTCACTTTTTGCTAAAGAATCTCCGTCGTGGCGTCAACAAAAGCTGCGTCATCTTACGTGTCCTTTCGACTTGCTTAAGACGATCACGATCGCTTCAGCGGGGTCGGGACGGTACCGGGGCTACCAACAAGCGGTCAACAGCGTCTAATGCCGGAATTGGATACAATGGCAAGGCGATGAAGATACACACCCACCCATCCACATTGTTGCTTCGCTGCTTCTGCTTCGTTTCATTTTGTTTCCTTTTCCTCCCTTTATCCTCCCAAGCATAATCTCTTCCAAAGATGTTGCAGAAATGGCTACGACAACAGCAAAAAAAAAACGCCAGCAAAACACCCAGAAGAATGACTTCCTTTGAAACACGTTCGCGTTCGCTCGAACAGCCTTGAACAGCCGATTCCTGGCATGACTAGGAAACATGATAAGTTTTTTGGTACGGCTTTCACACTGATCCGCTTGCCCTGGTCGCCCCTAATGCTGCTAATCGTTCTCCGTTCGGCTGCGGCTTTCGGTACCCTTTCGTTATTGTATTAGGACAGATTGTCGGAAGTGATGTTGAAAGGTATTGTTTCGTTTTCTTTTATTTCTCATCAAAACATACCATCCCCTAACCGTGGTGCAACTCTCTTGAGCCCTTTCGAGAGGCTAAAACAATAAAAAACACGATTATTCATCAATTCTATCCTGCAGTACAGTGCTGTTCAGAGATAAGCAAGACATGACGTGTATGAAATTTGATGTTTAATGGCATCATTTTGAAACAATCGTTTCAGACCAACTTGAATGTACCTGATTTATTTCGTTTATTTGTACCTGATCTCATTTAATACGCACGTAAATACTCCTAATTGTATGCAACCCGTCTAGCCAATCGCCTAACGATATGCAATCTGTAAGGCTTAATTCCCTTCAAACTGATTTATTCTCACTAATAAGACTGGCGTGTCGAAAATGAAACTAAAATTTAAAAAAAATTGGGGTTATTTGGATATTTCAATCAATTTGAGTGATTCTTTGTTGTTTTTTCAATATTCATACTAATATTCTTTTAATTTTCTACTCCATATTTAAGAAATAATGCTATTGTTCTTCATTCATGGTTCGTTGAATATACTCATAAATCTTTAAGCAGAGGCTTTAACAAAAAGTTCTCTAAGCATTTTAATGCTCGACACTCTCCAACACCAACGCGCACGCGGTGCTAGAAACAAGCTAAACCAGTCACGGAAAGGAACGCAAGTTTGTCAAGCCTTTTATACCCATCGAAGCCTCCTAAGATTGTCTTCTATCCTAGCTCAGCACCCTCCCACCGAGCAGAGCAAGGGGAATGATGCTCGAGGAAAAAGAAAACTTTTCCCTACGCAAGGCCGCCCGCCCTCGGGATGATTATTATAATCCCATCTCGAGAAAATAACGACCTAACGTGCGCTAGCGACCGATGCCAAACACTCTGCACGACAAGAAGAAAAAAAGTACTCCACACGGTACACACCCGCTTTTTGCCGCCCGTTCCCGTCCTTCAATTGACAAACATTTTCACTCCCTAACGGTGGCGTGGCAGCAAGCGGAAACGTAAGGCGCGTGCGGGAGTCGCAACGTCGTACAAAAGAAGAACACTCTACCCGGCATCGTTTAGCTGGAAGTTTTTAGAGGTGAAATTAAGGGGAAATGATTTTACCGCTTTCCTATCAAACGAGCCCGAACCCTCTCAGCGCACTCCCGGTTTCATTCAGCGTCACGAGCGAGCGTTCTTTTACTTTGTAGAAAATTTTACCAAAAAACCACCCACCCTTCCCGTTCTTGTACAGAAGCAATCTGTATCAAAGTGTTTCTATGGTGACAATCGTTTTTTCCCCTGGTCTCTGGTATCTCTTTTTTCTTTCCACTGTGAAAGAAGGACCCAACTAGAAGCTCCTCTCGAAATGCAATATCTGCTACTTTTAGTTCAATGATCATTAACGAATTCGAATGTGTGGTGCTGCCGGTCGGTTTGTGAAATGAAAGGTGACAACGTACACAGCAGCACCTTCCAACAAAGAGGAAGAGAAACGGCAACCCACCCATCCCATGCGTATTCATTTGGCTGCATGTATCTTTGTGTGGTGGATGTTTTCCTTGATTCTTGCGACACCAGCGTATATGCTCGCTTTATGCTGTACACAGCAACAGCAGTAGCAGCAGCACACATAGAGCAATAGTCATGCCGTAGCCGTGCTTTCCACCACTGCATCGCCGCATCCTTTGATCACCATTAACGTCGCTTCCGTCGACGTCGATAAAAGGTGGGCCCTAACGGGATAATGATCATTGTTTCCTGGACCCGTTGTGCGGGTTTTTGTGCTGCCTTGTCGTTTGCCAGTTTTCTTTGCCATGCCAGTCGAAAAAGTGGTTAAAAGGTAAGGTGAAGAAGTTTTACGGTAAATTAAAGCGATGATGCTATTGTCATTTCAAACGCGATGAGGGACAGTGAGGGAGGGCACAATTTTCGATAGCACCACACGGTCCCGGGGAGGAGACCGGTGGCATTTGTGAAAGGTTGTTAGGTTTGATGATTATTGGGAAAGTAAGAAAACGGAATGTGAGGAAAGAACGCGTGTACCTGGGTGCACAATTGGTGTTGCAAAGAGGTTCGTTGTCTGAGGACGATCGGTGGGGATTCGCTTTCCGAGGTGGAAAACATACCATACTTTCATATAGTTGAATTGAATTGCTTCACATACGTGCTATTATTTATGATACAATTGTATAGCACACATTATGAGCGCCTGCAGGTATGCAATGTGTGTTTGTGATGTTTTTTTTATTTAATAATTTATGGTGTATTTTTATAGCACTAGCTAGAACATTCTCAGCGCCTAAAGGTATACATCATGATTTGGAAGTAGAAAATACTTGAACGATTGGAAACATAAATACAAAAAAATCAGTTTCAAGCCCTTTAAATCTGGTGTAACGCGACATAATGTCAAGCAATTAAAAGTTTGCATATTTATAGGCGTTCATTGCTTTTGAAACATTTTGGTCAGATAATATCCTGTTCTACGCAAATAGAAAACATTTGCATTGATTGGGCAAACAATTTCACAATGATATGAACGAATTTGCCATAAAAAATGCTCCTAAATGTATGTATGTATGCTGAGGAACATAAATGCTTTAAAATGCTTGATATTTTAATTATCTGAAAAAAGAAACATATCCAAAACTTGATCTACTGGCCATTGCTTTGTTTAATTTTTAAAACCAGAGCCTTAAATACAATACCAACAGCTTTAAAGAGATAAAAATCTTTTTCAATCCTCATGTTTTCCCTTGCACTACGAAACAAATTTAAGATGCTGTCCCTGCTACAACCGTACAACCGGGCGAAGCACACGGATGTCCGCCATACATAGCGCAACTATCAAATTAAATTAATTTCATCCATTTATCTTCAATCAGCTTAATTGTTTGCGGAAACAATACCAAATTCCTTGGCCCGTCGGAAGCTCGGGTTTCTTTTGAGCGGACGCAAAATCAAAACAAAACGGGGAAAAACGACGCCCGAAAGTATGCCCGAAATAATGCCCGCTGTCGAAGGCACCTGCTAAAATGGAAGCGCTGGCTTCGAAAGATAACTTTGGCGATTGACACAACCATTTTTGTTGCTGTTGTGAGCGCCCGTGGGATGTTGGTCGCAGATACAGCACAGCTTTTTGAGATCTACGCACCAGAAGTAAACCCAATCAATGAACCATTTAAAATTGAATAAACCAAAACTCACAATCTCAATCCCAGTAGCAGCTTGGGTCCAGGCCCAGGAAGGATGTTCTTACGGTAGCATTCTTTCGAAGCGAACACCCACACACACACACACACCAACAATACTGGCAAGACGATCAAGTTTGTCCTGGCCGCTCTGATGGCGAGCTGCAAGACGTTGGCCCGTCTGGAAATGGACCTCCCCTTCCCGAAGCACGCACCCTGTCATTTGGGCAAACTGTTCACGGAACACGCGGGCAAGCTCCCCCCCCCCCCACCCAGGACACCCTCTTGCCCCTCAAATATTGCGAAACTTTTCGTCCGACGCTTCCGGGGCCACGGTGGTTTTGGGAAAATTTAATTAAATTCATACACTATCGAAAGCGCCCGTGGGTTGCGCGCTTTACGCTTGTGCGCTTGACGGTTTTAAAACCCCACAGTGTGCTGGCAGGTTTTCGGACGACCACCGGCTTGGTACAGTGTCGACAGCGACCCTAGAGCGACACACATACGACCACACTCTTAGACAGCAATAACAAGCAGCTCCGGGAAACGACGAGGGGGGGGGGGCGGTTGGTGTGCCCCAAGAGCGTTCAGAGCATGAACGGAGACAGGCGGTTGCGCCTGTACAGCGCCCTTAAACCACATCAGGCTAATCAATTTATGTTTGAAGTTGGAAAAACAATTTATTTCCTGCTTGCTGGAAAACTTGGCTGCTGCTTGCTGGTAGAACAACAAGTTCCGTGCGCCCTGGCCCTAATGAACGGAGCCGGAATGTGAGCGAACGATCTCACTTCGCCGGCACGAAACCCGACGACAACGATGGCAACGACGAAACCACGGGATGTCCGTTGCCGTTGGTTGGAGGTTTTTGGAGCAGCGTGGTAAAGTTGGTTAGTTTCTTTTCTATCGCTCGTGTGTTTTTGTGCGCGACCGTGTGGCAGGTTAGGTTGTGACGCCTATCGTTAGACGGTCTATTCATAGTAATCACCACCATTCATTCGCTTCTAATGTTTCCCATTGACGCGGAGTCCTGTCATCTTACAAACTTACTGTCCGGGCGTGGTAAGTGGCACAGTTTTGCGCAGCGCAGGTGCTTGTACATTTAAATATTCCGCTTTTATTGAACACGTTAAAGGCTACGGATAACGCTTCGCTGTACGGGAGCATACGTACTGGGAAAATAATTCACGTTTAACGGAAGCCTTAACACGGATTTAATTGGCTTTTCTTGTATTTTATTTTCTTGGAATCGCCCCAACTACTTAAAGAAGCCATCCAAAATAACCACCTTTTCCAAGTAGCTAACCCAAATTGATTCCACTTTTCTGGAATGGAAAACAAATTTACAAAAACCAAGGCATCATTCCGTTAATTCATTACCTTCTGCTTCGTTAATTCTGCGTACCTGAGATTCGAATTGTTTTCTGCATCCCCTTTAAAAACTCTCCGGCAAGAAATTGTACCTAAAAACCGTTCAAAAATTCTGCCTTACTGCAAAGTTTTCGACCCACCGAGCGTACACCTTTCGTCTCAAACTTTCCCAAACCGGGTGCAATTACATTCCTAGATGAAACCCTTTGCTCTTCCCTTCCAGCACCACTTTTGCAACAAAACCCTCCGAGAAAGCTTAAAACAACTATAAAACCTCCATGTACCTCGTTTTTCTTCAGTTTGGGGGCGTTTTCTCCGGCGCAAAACCAGTTCCTAGATCCGGCTTCCGGTTGTAGCAGCTTAGAAGCCGGGGTTGCTCGTTAGCAGAAGCCCCAGTCTCAACTCAGTGCACCTTGCCCCATGGGCCCCCCTTGGAATTACTGTGACGCCCATACAGGCAGCTTAATCGCACCACCGGGTGGTCCGTTGGTTGTTGGGCTGTAATCTTGAAATCCTGCGGCACATGTAAGGTACTTTTAAGGCATCCACCTTGTTCCCTTTACTTCAAACCTGCCCGAAATCCCCGGTACGCCGAGCTGTAGCAGAACAGTACTGACGTTGCTTTATCTCTTCCGCTTGTTCTTTTTGCTTACGGAAAGTTAGTCCAGCAGTTGTACCTGGTGGTTACCCACAAAACCTTTGCTTCTTCGAAAGAGGGTCCGCTGGGTCGGGCGCGACGTATCCAAGGTAACGCTGTGTCCAAAAAGGGAACAAACCAGGAACTAGCTAGGAAACAGGAACCGGTTGGAGGACTGTAGGATGTCCCGGAGACTAACATTTACCAAAGTTTGCTCGTAGCAGTAGTTTGTACCAGCGGTCAGTTCCAAGAAGGGACGGCCTGTGCTGGATTCTTACGAACGTTAATATCCCGGCTTGGGTCGTCCCATATTCTTAATCGCATCCCATCAGGAAGTCATCCCGGGGAGAGATATCATGTTTGGAGAAAGAAAAAAAAAACCTAAAAACCTAAAACCTGATCCTGTTCCAAGTGTGTACACGGCAAGATCTTCTGCCCCGGAATGGGGTTTGTAATTTTACTCGGCACTATACAGAATTCCTCCAGACAACACAGGATTAGGTTCGGGTGGCAATTCCCCTCCCCAACCGGATGGTGCTCAATTGTGGTCTCAAACTTTGGCAACCATTGTTTTTATTTAGTCTGTCTCTCCGGGCCGGAGGAAATGCCGGGCCAAAACTTAACCAGCTGTAAGCCGGCAGCACCACTAATATTCTCTGGAGTGACAGGCGAAGTTTCGCCCCGTAGCTGATGGGGTTTCTAAATTGACTGGAAAGGTGTGCATTCATTACTGCTTTCTTCGGTGGCAAAGTTTAGCGCTGTCTCACCAAGAGCGGGAAGACCCAACGCAAATACCAGGTTGAAGGTCCAATATTTAGCATGTAGTTTAGGGAACGGGTGCAAACAATGGTATTTCTTCCTGGGGTTGTTGGAGGACGGTAAGTTTAGTTTCTGCACACTGCACAAGTTGTCGGGGCAAAGTTTGGTTTCAGCCTTCCACCGAACTTCCACAAACTACTGGCTGGCTGGGTTGTGGTGCCCGCAGCTGATGCTTTCAGCAAACACTATAAAAGAGATTAAGGTAAATAGATGTACACACTTTAATTTGGTTCGGTGAGCAGGCGAAACGCGACTGTCATCTTTCCAACACCTCCCGCTTTCGGTCGATTGCAATGCTCCAAGAGCGGAGAACCTCAGCCTCGCCCTCCCCCCAATTGAATGCCACGTCAAACCACGATAAATCGATTTCAATTTATTTCCGCCCCGACACTTCCACAGAATTTGGGGAATCAAACTGCCACAGCAGGCCACGACAACAGTGAAGGAAAAAATGGTTCCTTGTTGGAGATAATCGAAACGACCGGTGTATAAATGGAACTGCTTCCACCAGAAGCGATAGATATTTCAGCCCTCGATTCTGCGGTGCCATGTGGTGATCAATTCGTTCGTTTCTTTCTTTCGGGGGAAGGGGATATAATTCGCCATTCGTTTCCTCATATATGCCGCAGCAAAAGGCGCATAGCACAGAAGTAGGAGGGAGCCAAAAAAATGACTCCAATAAGTTTCCGTTTATCCACGTGCTTTGTAGCTGTCTTTGGTTTCGAGGCTTATTTTTTGGTTCTTCTCGCTTCTGTGCTGCGTTATGTCGTTGCTGCTGCATCAAGACAGATGTAAAAAAAGAAATGAGGGGATTTTTTCTTCTTTTTTCTCATCCATCGGACTCAATTTTGGATTGCCCCACCGGTATGCCAACGGAAGTAAAACTTCTTAAGCTGCATCGTTCCCAGTGGTTGTGCTAGATAGTGAGGCGTAAGTGCAAAAAAACTAAATCGAAACGATAGGCCGCCGAATAGACCAAGTGTCTTTGCTATGGTCGTTGGGAGTGGAAAATGATTGGTACGGGATTTTTTTTTGTGGTTGTGGTGCCATGGTGCACCAGTTGGTGCCGAAAGTGACAGCAGCAGTAGCTCTGCAAGGAGAAACTGTCAGAGCAAATGCTAAAATAATGCACCGAAAGCAGAAGCGAAAAAGAAAATTGCACTCTGAGCTGGGGTTCATGTGCACGTGTGCTTTAAGAGAGAGAGTATGCGGTCAGAGTATTTCACTGTGGTGGCCTGTGTGCCTGGGTAGCTTGGGGAAGAAGTAGTAGTGCCTTAACGAATTGAGCTAGCAAGTCTAACTGGTTGACCTTCGGGGGTAACTGGTGTTGCGGTAACTGACTCGTAAGAAATGTCGTGTGGTAAATGTGAAATTGATCGCATTGAAGGGAAAAATTAGGCTTTCTTTTATTATTTCAACTACTATTCTGTAGAGAGCTTGACATCTGGAGGTCCACAATCCATGATGTCAACAATCAATGTAAAATAAGTCTAACAAGCCACAGAATTTAAGCTTGGAAAAAGTAATCAAATCCATACTCTTTACATGCCCAGATCTAATGTCTCATAGTCACAGCACCAAAATCAGAATGTTTTCAATAGCATTGTATTTACGTCAGACGTTAACATTCAATTTGTATCACATCTGTCAATTGACTGTCTTGTATAGAAAAAATGACAAGATAATTTCAAATTACGGCTGTATTTGGGATTAAAAAAGGTTCCGCAGGAATGCGTACGTTTGAGCATAATAACAACTGTCGACATCAAATTTCATGTTTCATGTATGACCAACAAGTCAAAATTTCGTTTTCACTGTCACGTTCCAGTGTAATTGTTGGAGTTCCACCGGGAAGAAATTATTGAAGGATTTTTTTTGAAATTCCAGCCCTGTGGACTGTGTTTACCAAGGCTACAAAGAAAGAAATCATCAAATCAAGGATCTTTAATTATTTTATCATCCCTGATATGTTTTGTCTTATTTCAAACGAGATTTGATCCAAAGACGGCCATGTTCTAAAGCCTTACATTAATGACTGTGCCATAGTAGCGGCCGCATGTCCAAGGAACTAAGAGCATCTTTCAAGTCCCCCAGTCATCGAGCTATCAGTGTCAAATCGTTCTGAAATTATTTTACTTCCTAAGAATGTATCAACACATTCTGCTGATCCGATCGAATTCCTGATCTTTTCCATTGCCGTGAAGTGCAACAAAGTCCACCAGCGAACAGAAATGAACGTTTCTGCAGCAGCACACGACGCCGCGTTCAATATTTGCCACACGAAAACCTCCCAATTAGACGCATCGAAGCATCGGCGGTAATGAGGCTGATCGAAATTGCTGGCCATTGGCGCTCAATCACCCAGGCGGCCTACCAATGTCGGAGCCGATGTGTTACCCTGCGACCCTTTTACTGCCTCGATTTCCTTTCCCATCCTGGAGGACTGTGCGCGCACTGGCAAAAGTGCACTACCGCCCGAATCTCTACCGGTTTAATTAAATCAAAGGTAATTTTCCACTCTGCTGATAGTTCTGAAAGCGAGCAAAGCTGGGTACAACCTCACGAACACACACACTCACGGCTGCCGGCTCACCAAGAGCTGTGTGAGACCGATGGCACACGGAGACCTCGAGACCGCCAGAAGATGTGCCTACCTTTGGGGAGTGGGTAGGCAACATGAGTGCCATAGCTCAGGTTTCTGCACATCGCTTCATAGTCTCTCAGTCCCTTGCGGGTGTTGCGGATGTGTGTGTCTTGATGACACAATTTTCCACCAGATCGCTGATGGCGTTTTTGTGCGCTATCACATCGTTTTTACGCCAGTGTTTTACGCCAGTGTAGGGAAGGCTGGCATGCGGGTTGCCAAATATAATCAGATATTTCCATATTTCCAGTCAAGGCCTCGAGAAAGTTGACGGTCCCGAGTTGAGGTGGTAAAGATTTTTCACCGGAATCCCCGGCGTTTTGACGTAGTTCCGCCGTAACCGCTCTTTCCACCCGTAAAGGGTGCGCACATGTTGGCAGATTTCAGCTTTTCTCCACACGTGTATGTGTATGTGTGTGTACTTCCGCTGGATCGTATCACGCTTGGGAGTTTTGGGCCCGTTACGTTCCGCAACCGCGTGTCCCGACCGGGGAGGGTGATTCAATTTTCCACCAATTCTGCCTCGATGATGACCTCATCCATCTCATCCGTTTGCCCGGAAAATCGTTCCTAGCGGTACGACCCGACAGCACGTGTGTCTCTGTGCGTGTGTGTGGTGCGCTCTTATCTGTGAGGGACCGGCAGGAATAGATGGCGTTTGACTGCCGGCTCCCTTCTCACAGTTCCTCACAGGGGCAGGGCAAGGAACGCACCGGAAGGTGTAAAGTTTTCAATTTAAAATCAACTGATATCATCCCTTAGCCTTGCTGTTGCCCGATGCTGATGAATCCGATCTCCGGCTGGGATACTGTTTTGTACCCCATGGTAACGTCCTTTGATGTGATTGTGTTCGAACGGGGAGTCGCTCGGGGCCGAGATTTGAACGAGCGCCCTTTGTTCTGGCCTTTATTTGGATGGAGCCGGATTCGTTAGTGGAGGCGAGTGGTAAACCTAATCAGGATCAGGGGAGAATTGCTTCTTTTTTTGCTTTTAAAACAAAAAAAAAGGACAGCAATTAAGCGGCAATGTAGCAGCAGGGATTTATTGGGTGTAAAAACTCTCATTTAAAACAGAGATTATATTGTAATGCTTAGTTGTTCGCTTTGGAGCGTATTAAGTACAATCATTTTGATCGGCTGTAATGCTTGCCGTTGTGCATTTCAAACGGCGCTTGAGAGTTCCCTTCAAATAGAAACCAATAACATCCTTTGTTCTGCATGACGACGAATCACTTCCAGAATAGCGCTGCTCGAAATACTTTCGCAAGCGCCAAAAGTTATGCAATCCACATTCATGACGAGCTTAAAATGAGTTCTGAGAGTTTCTAACAAGCGACACGCGCGCCCGTGCGCGTTGCTGTCGTTCGGTAAACACTCGAAAGCATTTCACCGGCACCGGTTCGGGAAAAAGATATATCAACTAGGTTCAAGAGTACAAACAAAAACACCCGGTAATCATCCAAATGCAAAAACTTCAAAAACAGCGATCACAAACCCACACTCACATACACCACTTTGGGCACACATTTGAAGCCGTATCGTATGCCACGAGCTGCGCGGATTTAGCCGTCCGTGGAAACGAAACAAAAACATTTAACCCCTCGAGGGTGGAAAGTGCAAACATACCGGAGCGACGAAACGTTTGTATCAAATTGCGAGCGAAAAACGAAGAAACGATGCGAAAACCTTCGGTGCTGGGATCGTTTCTTTTGGGGCTTTTTTTTAGCATAGCAAAGCAGCGAAGAAGATTGATCATAGACAAAGCCATACCCCCGAAGGTCGAGTCGTATTCGGGGGGAAAAGGGCAGGGGACAATAGAAGGCATGAGATAACGGCATGGGAAGGGAAGTATAAAGAATTTTCCTAACATCAAAAAACCCCCTTGAACCCTCTGTATTTTCCTGCTGCTGCTGCTGCTGCCAACAACCAACTCTCGACAACTCTCACGAGCATTTTGCCATTTTTTTCTAGCATGTCTACCCTTAAAAACCCTCAAACCTCTACGTTTCGTTTCGGGAGCGGCGGGTGAGGTGAGTATTCCAAATTGCTTTAAAAGCAACATTGTTTCCAGCAGAGCGTGCGGGCGTGTAACATCTATGTTGCCCCGGCGCTGTGCCTCTGTTGTGCCTTCCCACACACCCATTTAGAACGGACTCGGTGGTGAGGGTGGGCACACTGCTCGCAATCAAAAACATGGTCCCCCGCCCCTCCACCTGCCCTAGAAAACCCTTTTAAAAACTCTCCAAAGTGTATCCCGCCCTCCCGGCCCTCCCGGGGCGTCGTGTGGGGAAACCGGGTGGCTCGACTCCATTCAAGTACCCTACCGAGAGAATAATTTGTGAATGTGAAAGTCTAAAATCAAATTAATTTCTCTACACACCCGTGTACAGCGCCATCGAGGGGGGGGGGTCCTCGCCGTACCCCATCGGTCCCTGCAGATTCCGTCGGGGAAGGAATTAAGGAACGGTATGCAAAACGTTCCGGTACTAGACAGAGGCGGTGGTAAGGAAGACAGAAAGAGAGAGAGCAAAAGGAGGACGGACAGGACTAAGCGCGAAATGTTGCTTCATTACGGTCGTAAAAGAGAATTTTTAAATGCTTTCCCACACCGACAGGAGATCCTAACCTTGGCGAGATCGTTTCGGTTGCGTGCGTAACCATAGCAACAGTGGCACAGTGATGCGATGGTGGAACATGAGAATGGTAGTAGTAATTAGTAATTTTTAAATTAGTAATTGATAAATACACTGCTGGGTTTAGTTCGTTTAATTTCACTAGAGTTTTAGTTCAATTTATGTTTTCAGCCGGAAGAACAAAATTTTACTCTACAATGTTTCAAACTTTCATTCGAAACCGACTTGTATTGCTTGTCAACTACTGACAGCTTCACTATCTCCAACACGATTGATTTTGGCTGCTAGTGGACAAACATTTGGATCTCAAAATCACTATTTTTAAGTTATAACATACATATAAAATGCTAAACAACCATCATATCACATTTCCATCAGAATAAAAGTCAAATTTACAACATGACTGTGGCAACTGCATGCTAAAAGCTTTCATTTTCGACTTCAAAGCGTCTAAAGATCCTATTGGATGAATTATTATAAGAACATATTTTGCAAACTTTTAGGCGCTCTGAAAATAAATGTTTTTTTTTCTCGAAAAGAAGCAAGTTATAGGAACGACTATTTGAACGTTAGAATTAGTGAATGTTACGAAAAGATGGAAATGTAAAAACAATGCAGTTTTTTTATTGATCTAATGTAGAATTATAAATGCGCCTAAAAGTATGTAATCTGTCTAACAGTAGTTTCTTTTTAAAGACACAATCATCATTTCATTTTTCGCATCTAATATTTCTGTAATTTAAAAAATGTCCAGTTCATGCCCTACCATGCACTTACCTTAAAAAAAACATACAATTCCCTAATACTATTTGCGGCACCTGCCTGCCGGGAGGTAGACCGGGAGCCTGCCGTTTTTAATATTTAAACACTACAATAACAATTTAATAACTGTGTGATGAATATTTTATCCAAATGTAAAAGCTTGATGGGTTCATCAGTAAGCAATTGCTGCGCGGGCGCGCTGTCAGGGCGATGTTTCGCATTGCAATGGAAGCCTTTACCCCCATTAAGCACTCCGTTCCGCGAACGTAGCGATGTTTGTAAAAGCAAGCTCCCTGGTAGCGCCGCTACAAGTGATGAATTATTTTACATTCCTTCACGACGGTAAGCTTCCATCTTTGCGCAATAGTGCCGTAGATTCGCGTACGCTCAAACGTTTTGATGCCATCTTTTATCCTTTTTCTTTTACTTTTCCTCACTCTTTTATGGTGAAAACGGAGAAGAGGCACCTTTTGGTGTTCGAAAAATAACCATCGAAACGCGACCCTTCATCTCTCCCAGGCAATGTTTTTCGAATGTCCCTTAATGAGCTTATGCAAGCCAGCATTCTTAAGGCAGCACTGGCGCAAGAAAACTACAAAGTTGCCCTTCATTGAATCGCGCTAGCAAATTAGTTGATAATGTTGCTCGGTACACTCGCAGTCGGTATTTACTTAGTGTCTGGTGTCCTTTTTTCTACCTTACACACACACACATACAGAAACTTGAACACACGGGGTAGGGTTTCGTGTTCGGGGCGCTTTAAAACCGTCCGACTCCGTTTCTGTGCGTTCACTCGAGCTCGCATCCCAGGAATGTTGGGTGTTTATATTTCATTTTAATTAAATTTCCTCACCCCATCCTAGCAGGCCGTCAATTGGCACTCTTCAGCATCCTGCCAAGAGAGAGAGAGAGAGCGAAGGAGTGAAAAGGAGAGGAGTTGTACGCCCTTGTGTCGAAACTACGCACGACCCGGGTGCTCGCGTGGAAGCGGTGAACCTATTCCGGGAAAGCAAATGTGTTCTCCGTGGAAACCTACCAGCTGCAGGTTTAATTAGGACACACAGGACACACCCTTACACACACAGGAACATACATTGACTCAGAGCCTTAGTCTTGGCGACCTTAGTTTCAAAAGGTAATCCCGATCGGCCGGCAAAGTTGGTCCAATCTTCCAAGTATGCTCTACATGCACAAGTTTCGGTAAAGTACAAAATTCCGACTGTTGATGGACATGCCAAGATTACGTCCAGGCAAGTCCTTCAAGTGGCTGAAGGAGCAGTTAGTAGAAAGGAGAATATTCTATCCGGAAGGAATAGTGTAAGCTTCTACACAAAGCGACTTCAAACATTTGATCTTATCGATACATGGGGGTTCTGTAGGCGCGGAAACATTAGCCAGAGGATGTGTAAGTGTCACTTCTCCATCTCACTCGGCAGCCCAGATCGTCTTACTAAACTATCACAAATCTCGGCTGCCATAGGGCTGCCAGCGTCAGAAGCGTGCTCGCTTGCTAAATTCCCTCGATTACAAGAACAAAGACATCCTAGAAGGCTGGCTTGTAATCTTTACCGTAATCAATCATTTCTGTAAAATATCTGATATCTAAAACACGTGCCGAGCTGTTTTGCAAAGCGGAACAAAGGCAAACGGGCATGGAAAGCAAAGGAAGCTATACAGCTTTTAAATTTGCTCCATTTGCTTTACCACAAAATCAAAGCATCGGGCTGAAATTGAAAGCGTTACACTTCAAACGTAACGCGTACACCTTTTCCCGGTACGGTTTAATTAGATTTCACCAAAATGGCCAAACAGAAAACTTAATGAAGGTCTTAATGCTGGAATGACATACATCAACCCGGGGCACCAGCGCTACTGTGCTCTAATCGTTCCAATTGTACGGGAGTTCGAGAGCTTTAACACAAAAGAGAAAGACCTTCGCTATGGTTTCCGCCAGATGGCGTTGCAGGAGAGTTACAAAGTGGAGCCTAAGTAATTAGCTAGATTTGGAAGCCAAAAGTAAACAAAACCGTCAAACGTCGGCAAACGATGGTAGCTGCTTCTTTTGTGGTTAAGCTCTCTGCTAGGTTTAGCCGGCACGATTGAGTGTGTTTGTGAGCGTTTGTTTGTTTGATCCCGTCTGTCAATCAGCAGGCTGCTTGTTGTAGTGACATCGTATTACCCAACCGGTTCGCTGGATTTACTATCGAATGTACCGATAATATATAAGCATTTGACCGATCCACACTAAGCTGATTGGTAAAATATAATGAACTGAGAAAACAGTGAACGGACAATGGCAGATAGCGAGCTATCTGCCACCTGCTGTTGCTCTTAACTGACAAATCCTGCCTGCCAAGCGATTACAGACGCGTACGCTTATCGCAGACGTGTGATTATCATTGCCCTTTCGTTCGAACCTGCAGTAAAATCAGCATCATCATTACACACTATGGTGCTACTGTGAGAGTCATCATGCTCATCATCATCATCAGAGAAAGTGACATCCAGAGTATGGTCGACATGGTTGGTGTGCCGGCAAGTTGCCCAGAGTTGCGCTCTCCACTTCCAAAACCTTCATCCTTTAGTGCTTACGCTCCGTGTTGTTGGTGGCCCGGCCAGTTAGTTGATGTTATGAAAACAGGTAGATGGGTGAAACGTTGAGGGGAAGGACCATATTCAGAATAATCACTACATTCCACGCAAGATGCGCAGAATGGCACATTTGTTTTACGATTTTATGGTGCCGTTAATGGTGTGTTATGTTGTGCGGAGCTGAGTTTAGCGTCCCTTTAACCCCCGTTGCAGCAGCACACGGGAACAGGGGGGATTCTTTCCTGCTCCGACCAGTGTATAATGCGGGTGAGCAACCGGTACCCATCCCCAGACCCATGTTGCTGCAACGCAGCTGAAATACATGCTCTTTCCGTCGTCAGAGCACACCTTTTTGAGTTCCGGAGAAATGGTGAAACGGAAATGTTATTTTTTAATAGCTCAAGCAACTATTTTCAAAGCACCCGCATCGTTCGAGGGAGTGTGACGGTGATAGCTGTGGCATCCGTACAGGTCTCTAAAATCTGGGCAGATGAAGGGAGGCAAGCAGAGGCGTTAACGTACAATTGCTGCGCGCCACGTTAAAGGTTGTGACAGGAAGATAAATTCTTAATTAAATGATTACATCCAGCGCCAAGACACATTCGCTGGGCGCTGGGTTTTTGTTTTCGGAAGGATGAAAATGCAGTCAAGAGAAGATTCTTGCCAGAAGGTCGCAGGTTACGGTGGATGCTGTACGGTGTGTATATTTCTGGTGTCCCTTGCCAGCCAGCCCGTTTTGTGCCTAATGCAGTTTCCGTTTCCTTTCGTCTGATTGAGAGTTTGCTGTGAAAGTTTTGCGCTGAGAGTAGAAGAGTAACTTTTTGTCTCGCTATTTTGTACATTTTATACAAAAAGGAGGAGAGGTTATGTTTCTGAAGCAGCAACAACAGCACGGTACCGTAATTATTGTTCCCCACACAGCTTTTTGTGCGTGGTTCTTTACTAATGTTGTTCATGTTTTTCATGTTGTATGCTCGTTAAAATTGTTAAAATCTTTTCACGTGCAGAGGACGCACCAATACACATAGTCGGTACAAGTATCCAGGATCTTGCAAGATGAAGCTGTTTTGTTTGTATATGATAAATTTTTTTTGACATTTCTTTCCGTTGAAATGTTGTAAGTGGAGAGAGTTTTTTTTTCTATATTGCAATGTGTAATGCGACAAATTAGCCCAATTCATTTTTATTTAAATCTATAATGTTCTGTTTTACGAAAGTTTTACAATTTCTTGCGTTGTAGCTAATAATTTTGAAGCTTTGTTTGGTTTTATGCTACCAATCGGTTGCTGTTGAGTTTACTAAGGTTGTGCGTCACAAGAAATCTCGTTGTTATTTATACTTTTCCCCATTTTTTGCTGTTATTTTAAGGTACTTATTGTGTTATAATTTAGATTAAATATGCTTTGTTTTCTATTTTAAGTGTTCTATAATGTTTGCTACGTTTGTGGTTTTTTAGTTGTTTTTTTTTGTATATTTTGGATAATGCTTTTAATTTATATCATTTAATTAATTCGTAAAAGACATTTTTTAGTTATTTTTAGCCTAATTAAAACTCCTACCAATGGGTTAAACATTTATTTTTGAAAAGTTGTGTTCATAATTATCTATCTTGCTAAACCTAAAGTCATAAATCAACTTTAATTGTGATTTTGCATACCTCTAGGCGTTTAGCAATGCTGGACGATGGCTTACCTTTACCTGTACCATTCCTATGATTACTTCTTTACCTTTTTGCAGTTGAGTAATAACTCAAACATTTTGATACATTATTGCAACCCTTCTTTTACATACACTTTGTATCACCTGTTTCCTAACGCACCATACGCACCTGTCATATCGTCGCACAAGACAATTCTCACCCAAATGGTGCACCGCTTTTCATTAGGCTAATGATGATGGTAGCGTATGTGTGAGTGTGTGTGTGTTTCAGTACACATTTGCACCGGAACCGGAAACGCATGCGACAGGAAGCGAACGAATCCAAATGCCACACTCATAGTTTGGTGCACACAGCATCTGAAGCACGCATTTCAGTTAGGTACCGATGAAAAACGAACCGAACGACACCGGGCAGAACCTACGGCATACTCGGTAAGAGTTATGATGATGATGATGATGATGATGATGACGATGGTAATCGTACTTGAAATGAGCGTTTTCTGTTGTTTATTTTTTGTTTTTCGTCCTCTCGTTGATAATAACGCTGACAGCCATGCCTGGTTATACCTGCGGGCGTAGTTGTTCATGGCCCAGGGACGACTCATCATAAAAATTGATCTCGTTCGCTCGCTCTCATCTCTGCCGGGTAATGGAAGCTTGACAGACGATTTAACCGTATCGATGAGTCGGACTTGATTGTTGCTGTCGATGGCTGCTGCCCGGCAGGGAAAATGAACAACTGCTGCTAATGCTCGATTGCTGTAGAATGGTTGAGTTTTTTGTTTATTGATTTATTGTGTGCATTTTTCTTTTTGATTCATGTGCCTTGTTTTCACGATAAAAATAATCACCAAACATGGGCAGCCGATTTTTTTTTTTGCATCGGACAGCGCACAGCATGCAGCAGAATCCGCCAAGCACAGGCGAAAGCATTATGCTGTTCGTATTTCAATTTTCAGTGCTTAAAAGTTTAATCCGTATTTTGTGGTACGTTGGTGGCACGGCAGCAAATATTGGTTTGCCCAGCAGCCCGGGCGGTCGTGGAATTTTCGTGGAACCAGGGATTACGATTACGATGAAAGCTTATAAAACTCCCCAGTGGGTTAGATACGGGCAAACATTTTTTGCCAACCGAATTAAGCGATTGTTTAATGTTTGTGTTGTTTAATTTTTGATTTCAACACTCGTTCACGCTTCCACACCCCTCACAGCCCTCGAAATGAAATGTGTATCGAAATGAAACGCAACACTCCATAAATCAATCAATCAATCACACCAAATGAATAATAATGGCAGCCATTGGTATTGGCGTATTAATGAGATTTTCCGCCCACCCGTCCCGTTTTCACATCACATTTGGTGGCGGACTAATTAGTACGTACCGGAAAGCTTCGGCCGGGCTAGCTCAAGCTGACGGGCAAACCTCTCTCACAGCCCGAAAAACGGGAACGAATGGGGTCCTTCCCACGATCTTCACCCTTCCGCAGGACCCACTGGGTGCGTCAATTATTTTCGGCCAGCGCGATTATCGTTGTGAACAGTGAATCTCTCTCTTAGTGTGAATCTCCGAAATGGAAAGGAGATTCGGTCGAAAAATTCAATGCCCCACGGATGGAGCGAAATGTTGAAATTAATTTAGCCCTACACCACTAATCAATTAGCGAGACGTTTTTATTATTTTTATCCGCCGTTTGTGGCTTCGTCGAGAGCGCACCGCGATGAAGAAGGTGTAAAGTGGAAACGGTGGCTGGCGATTAATGTTTCGCTTCGTTTTTTTTACGGAAGGCATTTAACAGATTAAGGGTAAGTTTTAAATGGAGCAATTTTTGGAATTAAATTCGGAGAGATCTCATTCAGGCACAACGATTGGAATTGATTTTGAATAATTTTATACGCACTCAACTTTGGTAGTCTATTGCTTGGGAAGGGCTCATTGGATAATGTAAACGAGTGCAGAGTACTATAAAACGGGTTTCCAGATCCGTTTTCAATGTTAACAGCATTATTCATCGCTTGCGAGATGTTTTTCAGCAGCTCAGTTATGTCAAGTATGTGTGAGCAGCTGTTGAAATACATTTTGCGAGTGCTGAATAATGAACCTGTTAATATTGCAGCTTGACTCGGGAAATAGTGTTGTGCTTAGTGCCGAAAAATGCACTGTAGTGCAAAAATGAAACAGCAGCATTCCTGATCCTCTAAGGATTATATCAGCAAAGTCGTTAGAAATGGGTGCCAGAAAACACATTTTATGAAGTTTTATCTAAAAAAAAAACTCCCCGGATCACAAAAAAGATCTCTCGATTTCACACTCCACTTTTTATCATCATTTTCTCATTTGCCATAGTTTTTGTTTTATCATAGCGCTATTTGAGGCAAAACAAACGTAATTCTTTAGTCTCTTTAGTTCTTGTCATATCAATACGGCACAAAAAAGCCATTTACTCGTTTTCTACTTCTAGCCGACAAGCTGAAATTTCAGACCGTTTAGTGGAATTTGACAATTACGTTCCACCATATTGAATTTCACCATTTCTGTACTAACAAAGGTGTATTTTATAATCAGTTTGTTTTCTTTATTTTTTTTTATTTTTTGTTGAAATGAGTTAAAATACTTTGAATAAGTTTTAACGTGTCGATTCAAACAGTTTTTAGCCTATTTTTAATACAATGTTTTATGCTTCAGAAAAAAAATCAATCCTGCATGAGCTAACCTGATCAAACTTGCGGCGATTGTTTACATAATTTCAAGCTAAAATAATGTTGGCTGAAAATCTGGGGCGTGTTTAGCGTTGTGGTTTTGTATGAATTGTTGACATGATTTCAACCGCTGACTGTCAAATTCCATATAAAAAAGTTGACCAGTATCGTAAAACCCCCATTATTGGCGATTAAATAATACAAAACATTCAGAATATGTTTACAAAAATCGCTTTTCATACCAAACAAGCTTCAGTACTCATTTGGATACCAGCTATATTTGTTTTTTTTTTCGTAATGTTACATCTCTTTTTGCTAGGCTATAACCACTATAGGAACACAAGTTTAAAACACTCAGAAAAAAATGAAATGGTATGTTTAAGTTCATGCAAGTTACTTCGTTTGAATGGTTGATATAATGGCAAAAGCTCCATTGCCCATTGCTCCTCCTCGTTGTTTGATAATATAAAACATCCGTAAATTGCAAAGTGTTGAAATAAGCAGCCATTATTCTGTTTGAATTCATCTGCAAATATTTGCACCATTGCAAATGGTCCCATTGTTGCTGAATTTAGCCTATCAACCACAAATAATTGCATTTGTAAACTGATACCAATGCAGTAGAGTGAGATAAAATTTTGGTATTTAAACAGTATTGTATTTTTCCCCGGGAAGCCTTTCAGCTCCATTTACTACCTGTATCCTGTATGTAATGCTTTTCCACAAAAATGGAATGCTTTTCCGCTACAGTCATCGAAAACGAATATCCGATTGACCGGTTGCACGTTTCGCTCTGATCTGCTGCACCCCGCCGTAATCGATTTTATCGTCCATTCCGGAAGCACACCTGCGCCTATTGTTCCAGCAAGCAAGCAAGCATAAATGCAGTTTAAGTGTGCCGGTAGGCGGGAGGCCTAGCGAAAGGGTGTTGTGTGTGTGTGTCATCCTGCAATTACAAAAAAAAAACCCTGCAGATAGCTTTCATCGATAATCGCCTCCAGCAGTGTGCTGTTGCGTCGCACAAATAATCGTTTCCAATGATCAGCCGATTTCAATTAGCCGTTTTTTTTTCCAAAGCGAATTGTTGCTCTTCCAAAATGTCCGCAAACAGCAGCAGCAGGTCCGGTGCGGGGGCTTTTGATCCCCATGCCCGTAGTTTATGTGCTGTTGTGGGTGGTGTAGTAGGGGGGATGATGAGAGCAAGCATTCTCGGGGATATCTGGAAGGATTGTTCCGATCGAACCGACGTATTTTCGGTGCTCTCCAACGGTTCAGTGGCTGTTAAAAGGGCTGTTGAACACGTACGCGTACACGTACTTATTCAACATACACACACTCACACACACAGTGCTTCCTTTTCTCCGTCTCCGTTGAAATGCAAGTGCAGCTGGGAAATAGTACATTCCAACGTGCAGGTACAACTACACCCAAGCAGGCCTTCTTTATTACGCACATTAGACTTCAGTTAGCTGTATCCTTTTCCATCTCTCTCTCTCTCTCTCTCTATCTCTCTCTCTCTCTCTCTGTCTCGCTCTCTCTTTCTTCGGTTGTACGAGCACCAACAGTCATCTGGAAGCTTCCCTGCACCGTTGCCATAGTTACGATCCGGGCGCTGTTTGCCTTTGTTGACGCTATCCCAACCCACCCTGGTCCGATGACGTCATTCTGTACGGTGCATCGCGTTCCTTTTCCGGTGTCTCTTGGGAGGTTCTTTGTTCACGAGCACATCAGGGTGGTGGTTTCTCATGATCATTATTGGTTGGAAAGGAATTGCATTTCTTCTTGCCGTTGGTAGCAAGTTGTTATGGAAACTGGGGGCTTTGTTGTTGGTTGTTTAATCTTTTTTAACTGACAATAAGCTTCGCTTAAGTAGTACTATAAACAGCAGCTGCACCCTTTGCATCTTTACCGATAAAGTAAAGAATTAATGTAGAATTTCATGTCGCATGGTTTGATGAAACTACGTTTGCCCGTACAAAATGGAATTATTTACAAACTTTTACAAAATTCAAAACCGCTTCCGGCACATCAATCCTAAAAGTCGTTAATGTTAACGTTGTCTTCTTACAAAAACATTGAATATTTCATAGCATTTTATACTCTTTTTGAGTTAAGATGCTATTTTAATCCTTTTTGGACAGGCTTAAACTAACTATACCACTATTTACGTGTACTGTTCCACACGGAGCAAGATGTAAAAACATTTTCGTTCTGCTCCCAAACGCCTGTGCTGGAAATAAAATAAATAGAACGCTCTTTTACATTCGGTCTGTTTTGGGTGTCCCTCAGCGTAAATGGAGCATGGTGGTACTATACTTGCTTATCCCAGCCAGCATCGTTTATTCGCCCATGTCGAGGCGTTTTATTTCCTTCCCTCCCAAGGAGAACATTGCCGTTCGTATGCAGGCAGTTAAACGACCTTTTCTCTCTAGGCACACAGAACGCTCTGCAGCGCCGGGTAAGCGATAAAGAACAGTGCTTGTACCATCCACACCTTTCACAAGCTAGATTTCTGTCAAATCGAATCGAATGAAAATGACACAAACGAGCAAACGACGGGGTCCTCTCTATATACTTTCGACACTGGGAATTGTGTTTCATTGGAACGGTTGAGCAGCAAACACAAAAAAAAAACACACATACACCCTTATCCTTCCACCGATAAGCTTTGCAAGCATGGTTTTAATCGCTAAAGAATGTTCAAAGCTCTCCCATCATCCAAAGCCCTGGACAGGGACTCGGGTGGAGGCTACTGCCAAAGGTGATCCTGGTGGCATCGAGTCACCTCTACACGGCTCTGGCCCCGACAGGTGGCAGCTTTCGGTGTGTACCGGTCTATAGCAGCTCCTGCAGACGAAGCGAGGACGTAAGCGAGACTTAAAATAATCTCGACATCTCGACATCCTTTCCCCACTCCCCGTGTAACCCCGTGCCAGAAGTGTGTACACTAAACGCTTCGTGTCGAACGGATTTCTCACACCCATCCCACACACACGGGGAGGGGTAAAAGCGGGAGCTTTCTCGTGGGGTGAAGTTCAAGCAAAATCCAAACACCTTTGGGATAGGATATGGGGTGTCCCCGGCTCGTGGAGCAGAGCCGTACCGCTACCGGAAAGTCGACTTGAAAGATCGAACGTGGAAAAGCTTTTTACGGTTTCGGGTATGGTCGCTTGTGCAAGAGGATCGCTTTCTAGGTTCAAAAAGTCAAAACCAGAACATTCTCAACCTCTCGCAACTTTGACACGCAAACGGCCCCAACGGCTGCCGGCATGTGGGGGTTTCTCGAGTGGGTGCAGGGAAAATTTAGTAGCGCAGCGTTTTTCTTTATTATGCAGCGCGTGAAAGCTTTACGGTGTTAGTTTTGAGCATGTGCACAAAGTTGCACGTGTGGCGTTAAATGCAGTTGATCTTTTTTTTTAACATAGTGGCATGAATTTTACAGACATTGTTGTACGATCTTATCGGTATTTTAGCTCATATCAAATAAACTGTCAAGCTGATCGGTAGTTTATGTCAAATGAACTGTCAAGCTGACAGTGATTTGAATTCGTTTGTGTTAGTAAGACAGCGGTCTAATCTTGTTGCGCGCAACATTGTTGCTCGGAAACATATCGCTGAGGTGGTCTATGAATGTTGCTTGCAACATTTCGCTTTGACATTGTTTAGCGTCAAAAAATTGCTAATTAACAGCTCAGAGTTTATTTTTTTTATGTTCTTGAACGCATAAATAAATAAGTCCAAACACCAGGATAAAATACTTAAAACACTATATTACAATCACGGTTTACAACACATTAAACCTTACATAAAAAACCGATACGCCCGCTAGTCCCTAACGCTCGCTCTCGCACCTGTAACGCTGATGGCCTGCAGTGAAGTGTTCGTGAACGGTCACCCCGAGGTCGTCGTCCCGACCTCGGTCCTCGGCATGATCGCAATGGCTGCCCCCTTTAGCTGCACATGGATGTTGACAGTTTAGCGTCTGAAAGCCGTCGCACGTAGCGAGCGGCCCAGAGCACAATGTCGCGCAACGTTGATTCCGTCCACAACATCTCCCCCTGTTAATATAGCTGGTACTGGTCCAACCAACGTGAGGGTCTTATATTTCTAGAAGACCTACGTGGTGCTTGTACCAGCTGCTCTTCTTCCTTGTGGTCATCTAGTTGATCTGTTGGAGACTCTTCAGGTGATGTAGTTGAACAGGAAGTGTAGACTGAACCCGAATCAGACGATGACGATGGTGAGGACGCAGACGATGTGATCGCAAACTCAGGCGATATTGTAGACGATGGTGGAGTCGACGATGACGATGGTGACAAACAACCCGGTGATGCAAGAGACGTTGTTGGAGCCGATGATAACGATAATGGTGGCGCCTGAACAGGTGATGGAGTGCACTGATCGGCAAACAACGGTGGTGGCTCGTGCATTACATTCCATGAATCCAGAAATACATCCAGAGCTAAGGGTTTCGAAGAGCGGCTCTGCTGATGATGATTTCCATTACGTCTACGCATTTGATTTACATGCCTTCGAAGTGTACGTTGATCACCGGTTACAACTTCATACATAACGTTGCCACATCTTCCGGTTATGACTGCTGGCTCCCATTTCCAAATGTTTCTGTTGTATGTCTTGACGTACACTAGCTCTCCGCAGGACAACTCTCTCACCTTCTCAGGTACACTGTGTTTATATGGATGTAAGGTAGGACGAAGCAGATCCAAAGTTGTTCGCATTTTACGACCTAACATGAGCTCAGCTGGTGATTTCTTTTCTTCTGTGGACGGATTTGGAGTAGATCGATAGGTTTGTAAAAATATGTCCAATGCCTCCGGAAGTGATGTATCTTCTGCACTAATCTTTTTCATCGATCTCTTAAACGTGTCTACAAACCTCTCAGCCTGGCCATTTGACTGAGGATGAAATGGTGCTGTTCTCAGATGTTCTATGCCATTGTGAGCGCAAAAATCAGCAAAAAACTCGCTAGTAAACTGCGTGCCATTGTCACTTACAAGCGTGACTGGATTTCCAAAACGTGAAAATATTCCTCGTAGAATTGCTACAGTCGCCGATGCCGTAATGCTTGATGTTTTTACAATCTCTGGCCATTTTGAGTATGCATCCACGACAATTAAAAAATAGTCCCCTTCCAGAGGGCCAGCGTAATCGATATGCACACGCTGCCATGGTGACGAAGGTTTAGGCCAAGCAATAGGAGTTGAATGAGCAGGTGACTTTGAAGCAGCTTGGCTCCTCTCACAAGAGGCTACGCATTCGCTTATGTCTTTATCGATGGATGGCCAATATACGTAGCTACGGGCTAATGATTTCATCCTATTAATGCCAGGATGGCCACGATGGAACTGTCGGAGGCATCGTTTCTGAAGGCTGTTTGGTATTATGACTCTCTCTCCAAACAATAGGCACTCATCCACTGCTGATAACGCTTCCCTTCTTGCATAAAAACTTGCTAATTCTCCTGTATAAATAGTATTGTGTGGCCAACCGTTTTGTGTAAAATGTAGTACCTTTGATAAAATTGAATCTTTCCCCGTTTGTTTGGCTACTTCCGTAAAATTGATTGGTAAGGATGAGATGTTGCTGATGACTACTGATTTTACATCCTTCTCTAGCTCTAAATTGGCGATTATATAGTCTTCATCTGGCTTGCTGTGCTCGCTTATCAATCTTGATAGGATGTCGGCATTTCCAAATTTCTCCGTGGTTACATATTCGATTTCAAAATCGTACATTAAAAGCGTAAGGGCAAAACGCTGTAACCTGTTTGCAGTGTAAACCGGAATACCTTTCTTGTTTCCAAATATTCTTAGAAGAGGCCTGTGATCTGTCTGAAGACGGAAATGCCGACCAAATATCATCTTATGAAATTTGGTCACTGCGAAAATGATAGCTAGCCCCTCCCGGTCGATTTGACTGTATCTTTGCTCGGCTTTTGTAAGAGATCGTGATGCATGTTGTACAACCTTCATACTGCCATCAGGAAATTTGTGACTTAGAGTTGCTCCCAGACCAACGGAAGACGCATCAGCTGATACCACTATCTCAAGTCGCGGATCATAGTGGGTTAATAATAGGTTTGAAGACAATACTGACTTGAATTTTTCAAAAACTTTCTGGCATTCTGCAGTCCACGCAAATTCTCTCCCTTCTTTTAGTAGTGCATCCAGTGGGTACCGCAAATTTCGTAGATTTGGAATAAAGCGCCCATAATAATTGATTGCTCCGAGGAATGACCTTACTTCACTGACATCTGATGGTGCTGGCAAATTGGTTATAGCTTTAACTTTTTCCGGATCTGGTCTGATGCCCTGACTATCTATTATGTGCCCTAGATACCGTATTTGCTTCTTATTAAAAAAACATTTTTCTACGCGAATTGTGAAACCGTAATCTTGAATTCTAGCGAGCGTTTCATTTAAAATATCATCATGTTCTTTCTGATTCGTACCTCCGATAATTATATCATCCATGTAACTGGAAACTCCCCGCAATCCAATGAGCATTTTGTCCATCAACTGTTGAAAAGCCGCAGGAGCTACCTTGATGCCCGGTGGAAGTCGGTTGTAGGAGTAAAGCCCTTTATGCGTGTTGATGGTTAGAAACTTCCGACTCTGCTCAGCAATTTCGACCTGAAGGAAAGCATCCGATAAATCTATTTGTGTAAAATGAGTGCAATTACCTAGCCTGGCGAAAATATCTGCTGGTAGTGGAAGCGGGTACTCCTGGGGGTGCAAGGCTCCATTGAGACCGGTCGAGTAATCTCCGTAGATCCTTATCTGACCGTTTGCTTTCCGCACGACGACAATTGGTGCGGCCCAGTCCGAGAAATCGACTGGTGTGATGACTCCTAGCTTTTCCAGCCGGTCCAGTTCCTTGTCGACTGCATCCAGCATAGCGTATGCAACTGGACGTTTAGGGCAGAAAACTGGACGACACTGTTCCTTCAGCTGCAGAGTAACGTTTCCCTTTGTACATAGGCCCATGCCCTCTCCAAACAGCTTGGGATAACGTAGTCGTAGCTCCTTATTCGTTGATGATTGAATGGCGTTGCATATCTGATCAACAGGCACTGACCATAAGGAAAAAGCCTCGATTAGGTCGGTTCCCAACAGCTTTAAGTCCGCTTGCGAAACATAAACCGTCTCGACACGCTGCTCTTCTCTGATGGTGATGTTGGCACTGAATTCGCCGATTATAGGTAACACTGCTCCCGATGCTGTTTTGGCATCGACTGATGGCGGGGAAAGGGGGGGTGCTCCAATTAGTTCCCAGGTATTTTTGCCAATGACTGATATGTCAGAAGCGGTGTCGAGCTGTAGCCGAAGGTGAATGCCATTGATGCTAAGAGGTACATACTTCCTTCTCTCCTGAACGCTGTGCACATTGACTGAGACCGTTCTAGTATTTGCTTGCTGACGATTGAAATTCGTTTGGTTATAGTTCCGACGATAATTGTTGTACGTTCTGCAAAACCCTTCTTTGTGGCCTATTCTTCCACAATCGGTACATTTGTGAGTACGGTACGTACAGTCTCGAGACCAGTGTAGTCCTCCACATAGCCAACACGATCTGCTAGGGGGTTTCGAATCGGATGGCCTCTCTGACAGGTTGCTACGATAATGCTGGAACCGTGTTTCCTTATGCTGCACTGCATAGACTTGTTCGGTGTTCTCTCTTTCGATCATTGCGCTGTCGTGTCTTAAGTTGATAATGCGTTGACATTCGGTTGTAATATGCTCCAGAGTGGTTTCAGGACGTTCCTCGATCCGCGCTAACAGTCTTTGCCGAATTTCCACATCCTTATCATCTTTCAACCCGCAAACAAATACAAGGCATTTGAGCTGCTCCTCCGTCAAATTGCCTAGCTCAAAGTTGACTACACCACGGTTGACGCGACATGCGTACGCTAGATAATCTTCCGTCTTCCCCTTCACCGTATTTAAGCATTTGAACCGTCGATGTAACAGGGACTCCTTAGTTCCGAACAAATCTGTCAGCTTAGCGACCGTCTCTGGTAATGAAAAATCTCGTGAGAACTTTGGCAAGATGAAATTTACATACCGGTCATGTTCAAGAGTTCCTAGCTTGCGCATGAGAAGGCGCACTTTTGCTTCGTCGCTCAACCGGGCAGCATCTCTTTCGAACAGGTCCTCATAGCGGTTGTACCATGCGGCAAATGTCGTTCCAGCCTCAGCATCGTATCTAAATTCTTTAATGTGGCTGCACAACGAATCCAAAATTTGTTCCGGTGATGTGGATGAACTTTGGCCTGACCCTTGCTGCTGCATTAACTGCGCCAAAATGTTCTGCTGCTGTGCCATTTGCTGCTGCATTAATTGCAAGATCTGCATCATCGACGAACTATCCATCGACACCGATGGCGGCGTTTGTAATGGAGGATACTGCACTGATGGTTCACCAGAACCATTTTGTAGCTGGTGCGTTGGTTGCACATTAAAACCCGCACTCGAGCGCCTTTCTTCATCACCACTGGTATTCATTTTATAAATTATTTGCAGAGAAAAAAAAAATGTCCTCGACAGAAAAAAAAATAAAACCGAACTGTACACGAACTTTTCAATCAAGCTACTGAGCTTAGCTGTCCCATAACACACGTTCTGATTATCCTTTTTATATATTATTATTATTTTTTTTTTTTCTTTTTTTTTTAGTTAGGGAAGGAGCAGTTTTTTTTTTCTTTTTCAACGCAGGTTCTACACACTGAAGAGGAAAATATTTCTCGTCGCCACTTTTATGTTCTTGAACGCATAAATAAATAAGTCCAAACACCAGGATAAAATACTTAAAACACTATATTACAATCACGGTTTACAACACATTAAACCTTACATAAAAAACCGATACGCCCGCTAGTCCCTAACGCTCGCTCTCGCACCTGTAACGCTGATGGCCTGCAGTGAAGTGTTCGTGAACGGTCACCCCGAGGTCGTCGTCCCGACCTCGGTCCTCGGCATGATCGCAATGGCTGCCCCCTTTAGCTGCACATGGATGTTGACAGTTTAGCGTCTGAAAGCCGTCGCACGTAGCGAGCGGCCCAGAGCACAATGTCGCGCAACGTTGATTCCGTCCACAACATTTTTTATCATTCACTTGTTGAATAACGTGTTGAAAAAAACAAAATATACACCAAACAATGTATTATAAATGCTTAAAATCCAAATTTAGCGGATGTCAACAAAACGCACACTGCTGCTGTGTCATTTCATACACCCGATCATCATGACCAAGGTAAATAAAAAATGTTGCCAGACAAAAATCAAATTGGATTGAATTTGGCATGCAACAAAGTTGCGCTAGCTGTCAAAATCCATACATTTCGCCAGCAACAATGTTGCGAGCAACAAGATTAGACCAGTGCCTAAGTTACTCATATGCCGAATTATTGATTTATATTTAGTTTAAATTCCAAGAAAAAAAATTATCTTTTACTGTTAGCTTGTTTTGTTTTACGAATTCTAGATATTGATTTTATATTTTATGGTATATTGTATGTATATCTTTTTACTAGTTTTTGTTCACGCCGAAGGTTTTAGTTTATTGCTTACAATTTTTGAAATAATTTTCCTCTTACTTAGAAGTTTGTTTTTTATCTTTTAAATTCCTTTAAATTTTCATTGAAATGCTTTATTGTATATGTGTTTTGTTTTGATTTGTACTTAGTTCTGTTTCTCTTATGAACTGTATCATTACTTCATTTATATCTTGAATTTTCTGTTACTTTTTAATTACTATCACTATCAATGTGTACCTTGTTTATCAACTTATCTCTTCTTATTTCAATTTAGTTATTTATTGTGCTTTATTACATTCATTGATTGCGTCCTTACATGTTCATTATTCTAGGCTCCTGTTTTATTACACTTTTTTATTTAATCTTTTATTCACTTTGGTTCTTTATTATTTCGGTTATATAAAAGGACTCCACTTAAAGCAGTTGGAATGCGTCCAAATGTAGAGTGGATATAATTAAAGAATAATCGTATTTTTGGGCAGAAAAAAACACGAACCAATAAAGCTACCGCTCTTAAAACCGTGATAAGAAAAACGAACGGAAAGTTCATACACTACCTCCAAAAAATGGAGAGCAAAAACGAACACTAGGCACTCAGCCTGGCCGCATCCTTTCATTCCATTAAGCTTTCTCGTGCGCCCGGTTCCAGTTGCAACCATAAAGCAACTTAATCCTTTTATCGTTTCCGGTACAATTCAAAGGAAATATAATTAACGTCCGGCAGGTTGTCGCTTCCCTCTCCTACACCTTTCGCTTGCGCCCTTTGGAGGTGAAAAATGGGGTTTCATAGCAAAATATGAAAAACCCTCTCTACGTCGGGGAGCCAGAAGACAGGACAGGCACCGATACGATGCGGGCAGCATTAGCATTGGGTATCGTTCGAATGTATGAGAGAGAGAGAGAGCGACGCGAGTGCTTCGATGCAAAAATACGTCCCGGTATCCATCCGGTGGATGTGGTTATGCTGGGCACGGTAGATAAAACCGGCCCCGGTACCCAGAATAAGCATCAATGGCAATGGGAATTAAAAATGCATCATCTTTCGACCCTGCCAGACATGCTTTCCGAAGCGTTGCTGTGAGAATGCAACAGCGTGTTGGTTTTCGTAGTAGGAACGGGTATTTTGGTATTGGGAACACAACAAAAAAGATACGTTCTCTGCTGCTGCCAGAGTCGATGAAAGCTCCTGGCACCATCACTGAAGCTTCGCGATGCTGGCTTGCAACAAATTAATATCGAAGTTCGGACAGAGAGCCCGAGCAGGTTGCATCTGTTGCCTTGTTCCTAAGCACACAGAAGCAGGCAAGCAACATTTGCATCAAAATAGCGATTCCCATTCGCAACTACTACCCTTTTTGTATCGACTTTCCGGGGGGGGGGGAGCCTGATAAGGTTAGGGTAAGTTCTGTGCAATATTTGTAACACCGGCATCGTCATCATCATCATCCTTTTGCTCATGGTTTATGCATGGCTGCATGCAAAGCTGCACGCGCAACGGCACGGCCAACAACAATGGCCAGCAACACCATTCACAAAGGCACAAACCCCTCAATCATCTAATGTAAATTCGAACTGTTCACCCAGTGTCTGTAGCAGACTCGGTTTGTTCACGCGTCAGGTTGTGCATTGAGCTGCTGAGCGGGAAAATCCCCATTGGATGCATATACAATTTACCGACAACAACCGGTAGTACGGCTACGGTGTGAACGTAACCTGCCGGAAGGTGTTCTTATGGGCTTGAACCGTTCAGCTATGGGAATTTTCGTAGCGACAAAGGATAAAAGGGAACTCATTTGTGCTAAATTCACTTGGCAACGCAAAAATAATCATGCAAATGGATGACTTGAACCATCCGTTTTGGGAATCAAGCTTCAGCATGAGCGACTGTTTCAGAGTGTGCTCCATTGCAAACCAGGGTTATCTTTTATGTCATATTTAATTCCAAAGAATCTCTTACCCGTCGCATGAAAACGGACGGTTTGCTTGCGATTGCACCACAGTTAAAAGGGCGTAGATAAGCTCGGTTTGGAAAATTATTACAGCTCCAGTAAAGCATCCAGTCCCTTGTGCCTTTGTTCGGTTATGTGTTTCCAAACTCCGATCAATAATTCCCATCACGGTTGAAATCTACGCCGAGCCCGAGATACAGGTACACATTTGCACAGCAGGAAATGCGATTGAATCGAAGGGCCATGATAAATAAAACTTTACTTTACTGCACGGTTCCGGTGCGGGAGGCAAGGCAGTAGCAAACAAACAACCAGCTTTAATGCTTACGCCCATGAAGCCATCGGGAAGGGAAATACGGCGCATCTCGGATATCGGACGATAATGATCACTCTGCAGTGGCCGATTCGTACTCGATCTCGCTTTCTCTCTTTCTCGTAATGGTAGTTTCTCACTTGGTTATACCCCTGGAAGCACACGTTACTGTTTCGTCTTCCCCTTGATGCAAGATGCACAGCCGGTATTCAAATACAGCAGAGCAGCAGCTCACCCGCATCCCGATGACAAATGGTCCTCGTCCTCGGTGGTTAAATCCCACCCCGAGGCCACGAATGCACACCATATGGTGCACGAATTCGATACGCAATACTGGTGTGACTTTAATATGTGTTTTTTATGCACAGCTTCATTTAACTGCAGCTCGTTGAAGGAGATTGTTGTTCATTCAGGGGCTGGCAGGTTACTGGAGAGGTTTTGTGTTTGCCTGCAGGAGTTAAGCACTAATTTAATTCCTTAAGCTCTTAGGTGTGAATGATAGGCTCATAAATAATTTATAAAATGGAAGAAATTCTAGATGCCAGCCCAGCATCGTACGATATTGTGCCGCCTCCATCGCCATCTAACTCATTAATTACAACGTTGAATTGCACTCACACTTCAATAGGGTACTGAAATTTGAGCAGCGGTATTTTGTTTCAAAACAGTAACAAAATGTCCATTAGAAATGAATGTGAATAAGTAATTCTGTGCGAATTCGTAAAATCTTACTTAAAGATTTATCGCAGTAACGTAAACACCTGGAAAAAGTATCAAATACGCTACAAAGATAGATTAAAATGAGCATGCACGAACAAATAGAGTGGAATTCTACCAATTGCATACTTTTAGGCGCTTTTGTCTACTACCGAGCCTAAGTGTAGAAAATACGCCTAAAAGTATGCAATTTGTTAATTGAACGAGTGGTTAATCGATCTAATCAAGTTTGAGTCACAAATAAATGGATAAATGGGCTTAATTATGCTATGAGCTAATTTCATTTCATGTTTAGACTACTTTCTGTTCATCTTTTGCACCATATTTGTAATTGGTACCGTTATTTTCTACTCGTTCTTCAAAGCAGCATCAATCATTCCGCCGAAAAATAAACAACCGAACTGAATGGGTTTTTTTTAATACGTTGGTCGCTCTCAAAGACGTATGAATTTAATTTTCATTCCGGCATCAGCATAACAAACCTCATCCTTACACCCTTTCTCTCATGCTGCCCTGCTTGTTCAGCTATTCCGCCGTACGGCAAAACCTCAAACTCCAAAGTTCGCGCTTACTGCAGCAGTTTGTACAACCGCAAACCAACACACACACACCCTGAAACTTATCTAAATTAATTTCTTCCATTTCCGGGCGACATTTGACATGGAGCAGCGCTTCAACTTCAAGCTCCTCCCATCGTCACCGTCCAGACACTCCAATTCGCAGCCCCGTTTGCAACCATAGTTGCCGGGGGGTTTTGCGTACTTTCGTGGCACTAAACTTCCGTAACTGGTACTGCACGGTTGTTCAACACTTTCTTCCCACGGCAGTGGGGCAAAACTCGGGCAACTTTCTCTAAGCAAGGGAAGCAAAAGGAAGCGCAAACCTTAGTTTTTACAGCCAAATCGATGTTGGATGGAAATCCTCCGAGCATAAAGCGTGCAAAGTTTTGCAGAAGCAAAATTACACACAAAAAGGAGAGGAAAGCATACAAAAAGAAAAAGCTCCCCGCCGGGAGAAGGTACGGTACAAGAGTGATGAGCGCAAGGTGAAGAAACTTTTGCACCGACATCCCGGCTGGCTAGGAGGAAAAGTGATGTAGTTCACCCCTTTCTACGCACCGTGTTATCGTACTTCAAGTGGGAATAAAAGTGAAATAAATGAAAAAATCTAAAAATAAGAGAGGAAAAAAATCCCAAACCCACTTCAGTCGAACGCGCTAAACAACCACCACAGGGAGAGAGAGAGCGTGTTGCGTGGTCCTTTTTTCCTTCTTTTCGCCCCCAGGGCTTACGACTCACCGCTCACTGCGGGGTAGTTTGACCGGCCTGCCTGCCGTAGCCACATCAAAACCCGGTCACCGCTCGGCGTGGGGAAATTGGAAAGACACGTCGGGGGCAGAGTTGCTGCCCACGGACGGAAAATGGAAATTGTAAGAAATGCTAATAATAAGCAAATTAAAAATTTCTCGATTGAATTTAAATGAGTTTTCAGCCATGTTTGGTGTGCCATGGGATGGAGTGGAGGGATGTGGTTGGTCCTGCAGCAACGAGCACAAGGGCCTGATCCTTGCCCGTGACATGAGCGGGCGATGGGATGGGACTGACGGACACAGCAGGGGCACACCGTGAAACCCGGAACAGCCGAGGGGCTAACGCGTGCAGGCAAAAAAAAAACCGCCGATGCGCTGCAGTTCCGATGAATTGAAATAAATTTAATTTATTCCTTGCGCCGCCGTTGGCCGGGTTGGCAATTTCTCGCTTGCCCTCTCGCGGAACGGGGGAAAGAAAAGGGTGGTATTGTTGATTATTCGTCTCCTGTTTTGGTGGTACAATTGGTGCTTCCGATAGTATTACTTGCCGTGGATCGGGAGGATAAAACGGAACCTCAACCATGATACGGTATACTTGAGATGTGTGTTTAAAATTTAAACTATATTTTCTGCCTTATAATTCGATCGGATACGATGAAAGGACATTCATAGATGGCAAACAATTGATTTAATTAAAAATATTGTTTGGCAAAACTAGCTATCGTGTTCAACCGTTGGAATCAAAACAAAATGGAAACTTTCGATATCAAAACAGCCACCGCTTTGGTGCAAATATACGATGGCAATACAGATGGTTTGGAAAATTTTGTGGACTCTTCAAATTTATTAAAGGAATTATGTCCAAAAAATCCACAAATGTTGGTAAAATTTTTAAAAACAAGATTGATAGGAAAGGCGCGTTTAGGACTGCCGCCTAATATTGACGATTTTGACTCGTTAATAAATGATATACGGTCCAGATGTCAAGAAAAACTTAATCCAGATAAAATAATAAGTCAATTGAAATCTATTCGCCAGACGGATACTAAAGCTCTTTGTGATGAGGTTGAATTACTCAGCACAAAATTAAAAAACGTTTATTTGCAGTTGCACATTCCCGAAAAAGTTGCAAATGACATGTCATTAAAGCATGGGATTAATGCTCTGATTGAAAAAGTTCATAATCAGGAAACAAAAATTGTTTTAAAAGCAGGTCAATTCGCATCTGTTTCAGATGCTTCAGAGAAAGTATTAGAAAACGAAAGGAATAGCAACGGTTCACAAATATTAGCCTTCAACAGAAACTACTATGACAATAGAAAATTCGTTCGTAATAAATACCCGCCGAACACATACAATAGATTCCAGCCAAACACAAATAATAGATGGTTTTCCAATAGATCTCCTCTTGGTAATAATCAGGCAACTAGCAACAGATTCCAAAACCAAAGATATTCTAATAACTCTTTCAGAAAACAATTTCCAAATACAAATACTCGTAGAGTCTACAATACACAAGCTGCAGAAGAGGAACATTTTTTAGGGGTACCACAGGCGTTAGAAGAAATCATTCAACCTACAAACGATGGTCAACATTAGCGATAAACTTAAATGCTAATAACTTTATCAAAATTAAAGTAGAAATGGCAATGGGTGAAATAAGCATATTAATTATCGACACGGGAGCAGACGTGTCATTGTTCAAAGTTGATAAAATAAAACCAACACAGCAAGTCTACGCGCAAAATAGGATAAACTTAACAGGCATAACAACCGAATCGGTATCAACATTAGCAACTACTAGCACTAATATAACATTCGGAAATGCTTCTATTAACCACACTTTTCATATCATTCCTGCAGAAATAGATATCACAGCGGATGGTATTTTGGGAAGAGATTTTTTCACTAAACATAGATGTGTTATAGATTATGAGCACTGGCTTTTAAATTTCAATTGTTACGGTGTTACAATCAGCCACCCTATTGAAGATAGTATCAATGATGGTTTCATATTGCCTCTACGCAGTGAGGTTATCCGAAAGATAAATTTGCCCGACCTCGTTGAAGACTCTATTGTCCTTGCGAGCGAAATATTACCAGGAGTATTTTGTGGCAACTCTGTGGTATCAAAACAAAACCAATATGTAAAATTTGTAAACACCACTGAAAGCAATGTGTATATTGAAAAAGATTCATTTAAACCACAGATTGACCCGCTGAAAAATTATATTCAGAAAAATTTAAAATTTAAAAGCACTAAAGCAAATGAATCTAAAATAAAAACATTATTGAGCAAAATCGATAGTCAGAATGTTCCTAAATATATAATCCCTCATTTAGAAAAAATATTATCCGAGTACCACGATATTTTCTGCACCGATAATGATCAAATCCCAATTAATAATTTTTACGAGCAATCGATACAATTGAAAGATAACGTACCATGTTACATTCCGAATTATAAGCAAATATATTCTCAAAGTGACGAGATAAAAAATCAGGTTGATAAAATGCTTAAAAATAACATAATAGAGCATTCGGTTTCTCCATATAATTCACCAATTTTATTGGTACCAAAAAAATCTGGAGATAACGAAAAAAAATGGAGATTGGTAGTAGACTACAGGCAGTTGAATAAAAAAATAATGCCTGATAAGTTCCCACTACCTAGAATCGATGATATATTAGACCAATTAGGAAGAGCAAAATATTTTACTACTTTGGACCTTATGTCCGGGTTTCACCAGATACCTTTACACAAGAACTCTAGAAAATATACTGCTTTCTCAACTTCTTCAGGCCATTATCAATTTACAAGACTCCCTTTTGGGCTGAATATAAGCCCTAATAGCTTTCAACGGATGATAACGATAGCAATGGCGGGACTTACTCCGGAGAGTGCTTTTGTTTACATAGATGATATTATTATAACGGGTTGCACAATGCAACATCATCTAGAAAACTTAATGAAAGTATTTAACAGGCTAAGAAATTATAACTTGAAGCTAAATCCAGAGAAATGTAAATTTTTCCAAAACAATGTAACCTATTTAGGTCACAAAATAACAGATAAAGGCATATATCCCGATGAGTCCAAGTTCGAAACGATAAAAAAATACCCAGTACCAATAAATGTGGATGAAGTTAGAAGGTTTGTAGCGTTCTGCAATTACTATCGCAAGTTCGTTAAAAATTTTGCTGAATTGGTAAGACCGTTAAATAATTTACTAAAGAAAGGAGCTACATTCACGTGGTCTAATGAATGTCAGCATGCTTTCGACACTCTTAGAAGAAGCCTTGTATCACCTACTATATTACAGTACCCAAACTTTGAGAAAGAGTTTATCATTACTACTGATGCGTCCGATGTAGCATGTGGCGCTATCTTATCGCAGAAAACAGATGGTAATGACCTACCTATTGCATACGCGAGTAAAAGTTTTACTAAAGGAGAGAAATCTAAACCGACTATAGAAAAAGAGCTAACAGCAATACATTGGGCAGTAAATTATTTCAAACCTTATATTTTTGGAAAAAAGTTTAAAGTACGAACCGACCACAGACCATTGGTATATCTATTCAACATGAAAAATCCTACTTCAAAACTAACACGCATGAGGTTAGACCTGGAGGAATTTGATTTTGAAGTGGAATTTGTGCAAGGAAAAACGAACACAGGAGCTGACGCACTATCGAGAATTGTCATTGATTCAGACAAGTTGAAGCTTATGCAAAAGAATAATGCAAACGAAACAAATGATAAATCACTACTAGCAGTGAAAACAAGAGCAATGACAAGACTGAACAATTTCAAGCCTCCTCCAGAATTAAACGAAGATGAAAAAGATTCCATAACTAAACCTACACTTTGGCAAACAGAAAACCCAACAGAAGTAAACAAACTTTTGAAAATCCTGTCAAAAACAGAATATGGCAAAATCAAAATAACAGTTTTCAATAATAATTACAACAAGGAGTTAGGAAATACAACAATTCATTGTTATGAAGATGGAAGTCAGGCGCTAGAGTCTGCTCTTCTAAAAGTACAACAAATAGCAAAAGAATACAATCGTGACAAAATTGCAATTTCATTAGAAGATCCCCTATTCAGGCAATACTCTTTTTACACCATAAAGGAAATCGCAGATAATGCCATTTCCGGTTTAGAGATCATTGCTTTTATTCCACCAAAATGGATTTCAAAAAAGGAGGAAATAGCAAATATTTTAGAAAACTATCACATGTCACCTTCGGGAGGACATGTCGGACAGTATCGATTATACCTCAAAATTAGAGAAAAATATAAATGGAAGAATATGAAGGAAGAAATTAAAAATTACGTTAGAGGCTGCAAAGTATGCAAAGTGAACAAAATCGTAAGACATACAAAAGAAAAAAGTGCTGTTACGACTACACCTTTAAAGCCTTTCGAAGTAGTCTGTATAGACACAGTGGGTCCCTTGCCGAAAACCAATAAAAATCATAGATACATCGTTACAATGCAATGTGAACTCTCGAAATACATTGTTCTTATTCCAACAGAAAATAAAGAAGCGAACACGATAGCTAGGGCCATGGTTGAGAACTGCATATTAAAATACGGGAGGTTTCTTGAGATGAAATCGGATCAAGGCCTTGAATACAATAACGAGGTATTAAAAAAGGTAGCGGAGTTGCTGGGGATCAAGCAGACTTTTGCCACTGCCTATCACCCAGAAACCATAGGTTCCTTGGAAAGAAACCACAGAACACTCAATGAATACTTAAGAGCATTTACAAATGAGCATGGTGACAATTGGGATGATTGGCTAAAATTTTACGAATTTAATTATAACACAACACCTCATACAGATACGAACTATAGCCCATACGAATTAATATTTGGAAAAAAAGCAATTCTTCCCCAAGATTTATGCCATGGTAATATTGAACCAGTATACAATTATGATGCATATTTTAATGAAATTAAATTCAAATTGCAAAAATCAAACGAAATAGCGCGTAAAAATTTAATTGAGCAAAAAGAAAGAAGACAGATTAGAGCAAATAGTAATGTAAACCCCCTTATCTTAAAAATAGGAGATGCGGTTTATCTAAAAAACGAAAATAGAAAAAATTAGATCCGATATACTTAGGACCGTACATAGTAGTAAAGTTAGATAATGTTAACTGTACAATAAAGAATACAAATACAAACAAACTAAGTACAGTGCATAAAAATAGATTAATTAAGGGATGAAAAGCATACGCTTTTCATTTCTAAAGGGGGGAGGTGTAGCGCCTGCAAGATAGGCAAAACGCGCGCAGAATAATTATAGCTAGCTAGGTTTAAATTATACACATATACACTTACACACATACACATAGTTAGATTTTTATTATGCATATATATATTTACACACATACATCTACAATTAAGGTTACACGTAGGATAGAATAGAATAGCATAAGATAGGAAATAGGAAATAGTAAAATAGGCGATAATTAGGATTAGCCAATGAGGAATAGGATTAAGGAATTTTGGCGCGAACGAGTGAGTATAAATTAAGGATAAGTTGAGGTTTAGGATGATTAACAAAAGTCCGATCTAAGAGGAAACGCTGCCCGAGTTAACATAGAAGAAATAAACTCCAAGTAACTACACAAATTCAAGCCACATTATTCTTTTGGGTAGTTAGAAGATTTCATATCACCACAATATTAAGTGTATAAATTTAACGATAAACAGTGAATTACCACTGCCACATTATTCTTCTGCCGCATTTCAAGGCTACTAATAGTTTTACGTTCTGCCCGTTAATTTGATAGTGGTTTCATTCGGTCAGAAACTGAATGAAGAATTTCTCCATTATTCGTTTTTATTTAAAAAAAACCAACGGCTAAGCTTATTTTTTGTGGAAGGTAAAAACACAATTTTCAAGCATTTATTTTCACTTCTTAACAAATTTACCTCACACATCATGCAGTTTGCTGAATGTTACTACACAAAACGCAAACCAAAAATAAGGGTTTAATGAATGTTAGGGACCATCCCTAAATGCCGTCACACCAATAGTTTAAAGAGAGTTGAGCTATTTGTTGGCTTTGCAAAAAATAATAAAAAAAATAACCACGGCTAGTGGGTTTATTTAAGTTTAAATGCCATTAACCATTTAATGCCTTTAAATGAATGTACAGGGTGGCATCGTAGATACACCTATTCGAGTGGCCCTGTATTGTGTTTTCTGTCGCTGTGTATCAAACTCATGGGCATATTTTGACAGCTTAATTTGTTAACTATTTATCCTGAAAAATGTACACTTATTGTCCACTTCAGTTTTCTCATATAGTAAAATGGATTCAAGTCGCGAACAAATAAAATGTTGCCTTTGCAAGGATTGACACACATACAGATTAGGCAGAAACTTTCTCATCACAATTTAAGTCGACTGTTCGTCTACCAGACCATCAAGCGATACGATGAGATAGGCACGGTTGTTCCAAAGAAGAAACCGGGCATAAAACGGAGTGTCCGGACTCCAGCGGTGATCAAAGCGGCAAAGGAACGTGTGCGTCGAAATCCAGCTGCCTCGGGAAGAAAAATGGCGCGTGAAATGAACATGAGTCACTTTGCTATGCAAAGCATTCTGAAAAAGGACCTTGGTTACAGAGCGTTTAAAAAGCAAAATATTGACGGCTTAACCAGCAAAAACATTACCGAAAGGGTGACCGGGGGGAGATCTCGGTTGTTGCTGAAGACACACGCAGGCCACAACATCATCTTTTCGGACGAAAAACTGTTCACTCTGGAGGAAAGCTTGAATAAGCAGAATTATCGTATTCATGGAGCATGTATTCGGGATATAACAGCCGATAAAAGAACAGTCAAACGGTATCAAAATGCGTCAGCTGTGATGGTTCGGGGAGCTATCTCGGCCAAAGAGAAGTTTCCGTTATTGTTTATCGACAAAGGCGTGAAGATCAACAAGGAGTCCTATTTAGAACACGTTCTTCAAGGCCACTTGAAACCATATGCTAAGAAGCTGTTTTGGCAACGACAGCTTTTGCTTCCAACAGGATTCAGCTCCAGCCTAAGGCTGCATAAGGCTTCGATCGTTCAGAAGTGGTGCAAAGAGCATTTGCCGTGTTTTATCAGTTCATCGGAATGGCCCGCCCAGATTTGAAACCCGTTAGACTTCAGCATATGGGGATACATGCTTGGAAAGTTGGGCGACGTCAATCATTTGCATTTGGACGGGTTCGGACGGACGGTTGTTAAAGATATGGGACGAAATGCCGGATGAAGTTGTGCGTGTGGTCTGCAACGATTGCCAAAAGCGCTTACGGGCGCTTATCAAGTATAAACGCGAAAGATTTTAAATAAATTAAGTAAAATGCAGGTTTAGTACAAATAGAAGCTATTTCAATCGATTCCTAAGCTAAATCAAACCTGATGTCAATTTTATTACAAAAACATAGTGTATCACTTCTACGATGCCACCCTGTAGAATTCGGCGCAATCTGAAAAATTCATTAACATGACTTCTATTACAAAATAAGTGTACAATAGCAATGATTTAAAGGTTTAACATGATTATTTAGCTCACAATGGAGTTTAGCGGTTAGCTTAGATATTTTTGGTTTTGTTTAACGCAATCAACATTGATTGTTAAAGAGTGGTTGAAATCTGTTTCCAAACGGTTATTTAAAATGCCATAAAATATTTATTACTTGAAGCGTAAGAAAAATGAAAAACAGAATGATTAAATTTGCACACAATTGGTCGGACTCCAAGATTACGGAATTCGAAAAATTACATCACATCTCGAAAAATAAAAATTAAACGTATACTAAAAAATATAGTTTTTCACAGACCTTCAAAGAAACATCAATCCAAAAGAGATTTGTGGCGAGAGTGTATGCCCAACTATTATTGATCGAACGGACGGGTGAAACATACAGATACGTTACGTAACTTATGGAGCATCCCTTCGTACGCTTTGGCAAAATGTGTAAGGTAATTTGCGATAATGACCTTACTACTGTTGTAGACTCAAAAGTTAAACGATGTGTTCGTACTATCTTAATGCGTATTCAGTTTACAATTGTCTGTGGTGCTGTATCATTACCTACCATTCCATAGATCGCACAGTGCGTGTGCAGAGTTTAACATAACGCTGTAAAATAATGTTATTTTTCACCAACCGTTTGTGGTAATAGAAGAAAAAATCCTATCACTTCGGAATGAAGTTCGTTTGTTTACTAAAAACCTTCTTTCTCCCTACTTCAGCACCGTCGTGACTGTTATGCTTTTACGCGCAAGTGCACAAGGATTGAAGTTCTGTTGCAATGAGCCCGACAGCCGATGCACCATAGAGGAGTGGAACCCATCAGAGGAAGGATATTTCTTTCTCAACCATATGCCAAACGGTACACATGTAATAAAAATTGTGAACCTGCAGAACGTATTGCTGGAGGCGAAATTGTGCAGCACAGTGGTACAGTTTGTCAACAGTCTTTCAGTCGAGAATTCGCCCAAGCTCGGTATCGTTATCATACCGGCTACATGTACCATAGAGACACTGATCATGTTCAAAACTGGCGTGCGAATCATTCACTTCGAGAAAAATAGTGCCATAATAAGTGTGACCATTAGGAACAGTCCCATAACGAATATTCCGGCCACGCTTCTAACGCTGCCCGCCATCCAGCACATACTGCTCGAGTACACAAAGATCGCGAGTATTGATCTGAGTTGGTTTTATCCGCTGAAGGGTTTAGCAACACTGAAACTAGTGAAGAGCAACTTGCAAGTCGTACACGGGGAAGGCAGTACGAACGTCACCACCGGCTTGAACGTGATAAACTTGAGCTACAACTCGCTGAGAGCCCTCAATCTGAACGGGTTCGCACCGTTCGCCGAACTGACGCAGCTTGTGTTAGCGCACAATAAGCTCGAATCACTCACCGGTGCGTTAAACATTCCGGCCCTTACCGGTCTTATGTTGAATCACAACCGCCTTAAGCAGCTGGACGCGTGCCAATGGAATGACACGCAGCGATTGCAGGGCATTACACTGGCACATAATTACCTTCGTCAAGTGCCGGCATGTTTGGAGCGATTCGCTAGCTTAGCGCACGTCGATCTGAACCACAACCGAATCGGCTACGTTCGGTGGGAAGATTTACAGCAGCTGCCCAAGCTTGCATCGATAGATTTATCGTTTAATCGTATCACCGCAATACCGGCCGACCAAGCCCAATATCCACCGCTGCTCAAGCAGCTGGATCTGTGCGGAAATCCGATCGGGGTTGTTACCATACCGGACGGATTAAATGACAGTATTCATGTGACAGTTGTTTGACTCTATTTGTCAGTGCAGCATTAGTGCATCCGCGGGTCCGACAGTCAATGCAAAATTGTCTAAAAGAGGTTTGTTTCATCGCTCAGTAGATACAGATTCAAAGCTTTGCAAACAATGGAGCATTATGGAGGAATACATTCAGGGGCATTAAGTAAAAACGTATGCAATTCGCATTACAAAATAGTCAAACGTGTTATCTCTGCTATTTGTAGCATACATTTAGGCACCAAAGGTGTATATTCTTATAATTTGCAGCAAAAAAAGCCACCGTTTTGGGGAAATTCTTTTATCTCTTTTTAATTGCCGATCCGAGGTGGGGAAAATAATGAAAAAATGGAGTTCAACAAATGAAATAAAGTGTTTGATTAAACAAAAAGCCCTTAATATTTTATGAATCCAGTAGCTTGGATAAATATAATTCACTCTCATTATTTGAGCTCTTCAAAACTTCTACACACACACACACACACACTGCTCGACGGCAGTATGGATTAGTAGTCAGTGAAGTATAGTGGTTCAAGAAACAGCAGATAATCACTAGCTCAACAGATATTCATTATTTATTAATTCCGTGCTCGGGCCTCCTTCCATTGCAATGTTTCATACAAACGGTTTGATTTGCAAATTTCTCCACCCTCATTATCGATCCGATCCGAGATTCTTGCCCCATCGCTTAGTAACCCCCGTTCCCCGTCGGTAGTTCTCAGCTACCTCAACCTGTCGCAAACGGTCGCCCCAAATCGCAACTAATTGCCATCGTTGAGTTTAAATGCCACCGCCTGACATTGTTTACGATTATTGGCGATCATAAATGAGTGCGATGTGAGTGTGTGGGTGTGTGTGGGCGTGTGTGTATGTGCAAGACGCTAATTAAGTCCTTACGGCGTACGAAACTTAAACCCCGGAGAGGGAAGAAACTACCGCTGGGCTGCAGCTGGTGCAAAGCTGTTTAACAAGAAATAAATATTATTACCATCCCTTGTTTCGTGTTTCGCTCGGCCGTGTAAGAAGCAGTGGGACAGCAGGGTCTCATTCAATTCCAAGGGGAAGGTGGGTGGTATTAAAACTTGGTCTCAAATCCCATAAAACGAGCTCGTAGTGTTTTGTAACAACACTGTGAACAGTTCCATACGCAAACTCCAAATGCCAAATAAGAGTGTCCGATAGTTAGAACGATAAAAGCCGAGCACTTCTTCGCATAGTATCGCAGAAAATGAACCAGAAGATTCTATTTGAGGTTGTTCTTAGGTCGTCCCTTTTGCTGTAGGATCCGCTACCCTTTTACGCTGTGTGTGTGTGTGTTTGTGTTGGTGGTGTAGTTTTGATGGAGTTGTGAACAATTCGGTCGAAAGCAAATCCCTTTCCCTACTATGTCTGACCCGATGAAGAGATTACGTCTTACTTCGTGTTATGTTTTCTTATGTCCTTCTTCATTCAAGGATACGGGCGCAAAGAATATCAGTTTTCCATAACCCTGTGCTAAACCTCGCCTACCCGATCGAAATAGTCTTGTTGTATTTTTACACGTTTCCTTGAAGGAAACAGCACCCTGAAAAGAGTGTCCGCCAGAGATGGCTTTTTGCTCGAACAACTCGAATACAGCAGGGCACAGCGATTGAAAAGTGCCCGGAATAATCGAGCGTAGCAATGGGAATTGAAAATTCAACTCACTTCATTTCAACATTCGGCCCGGACTGGTTCGTCCTTTCTCGGATCGATGCAACGGTGCAGCATCACCGCCAAGCACTGCACAGATGAGTGAAACTAATGCCTAAGAGGCCTTTCCGTCTCTGCCATCCCTTCCAACACCATCTGGCTGCTTTCTTTTGCGATACACTCGGCAACGGCCGAGGGGTGCGCTTACTGTAGTACCCTCTCCCTATATGGCAAGGGTGGGATTTATTTGGCACAAATCGTTACAGAGACAGACAGAGTGCCCTACAGGGGTTGCTGAATGCTAATTGTATGCGGCTCTGTCGCTGTATGTATGCACGCGTTGCCTACCATTGCCGGATGGATTTGTGCGTTCGCTGCGAGAGGGGTTGCGTACATAACGTACACACGCTATATGTGCGTACGCATGTACGGCACCGGGACGCATCGTTGGCAACTCGATGCCACCGAATGCTGTGCGGAGGCTGCCGCTGCGGCTGTTGCTACTGCTGTTGCTGCCTACGGTTCTGCACCGCTGCCATCGGGATCGTAATGTTTTGCGCCCATAATAGGGCGCCAGCTATACGCAAACTATGCGCGTGATTCGCGCGTGGGATAAATTTTGATCAGAACGCACCATCCCGGAACCGTTGCCACTGGAGGTGAAATTGAATTCAGCACAATGGCAAGCAATGGGAAAGACCATTTATTGCTGGAGATGGACGTGAATTTAATGTATTTTGAATATGAGTAAAGAAGGAAGTTTGTTGGTAAGTTTGTATTTATCGTATACAAACATATTTAATCGAACGATTTAGGATAAACAATTGCTTTATGGCTACCAATTTTATAACATATTTATAGAATCAATTTGACTGCATTGGACTATTTTTCAACACAGCATATTCAGTTTCAAATTATGTAAAAAATAAAAAAATATATATATTTTACCTTAAACTCCCAACAACTACCAAAAAATGAATATTTCAATCCAACAGCTATACCCAAACAAGAAATAAACAAAATTTTAAAACTAAGTTAAAACATATTATAAGCTGCATAATCTCTTCTCACCAATCAAACCGATAAGCTATAGTTTGTTATATTTTTTATTTTTTATTTATTCTACCAAATTCCTGTGGTATCCTTTTCATTATTTTTAAAAATAGTAAAAAAAAGCCGGAACTTTTCAATTCAATCGGCTGCTTGATTTGGTTCAGGGGTGTCAAACTTTACCTCATACGGTACTCTGATTTGGATTGAATTCCCAACTGGATTTTTCACTTGATAAAGGTTGAACGAAATATCATGTTGGTATTTTTTTTTTTTTTTGTTTGCATGATCAAAACCCGCTGCTCGTATGAAAAATGTCCCTCTTGAGCCGTTACCCTAATGTCATTAAACATCTGTCCGATTATGCACGGTTATTGTAACATTTTTTATCGGCCCTTTTCTGTGTTGTTTGCAGTAAGTGTTTTTCTTCCTCAATTCACACACTTAAACATGTTTTTTTTCTAAAAATAAAAATAAAAACTCCATCGTCATCATTTACATTACTCTCCTTCCGTTTGGTTCAAACTTAACGAATGAACCGTGCGGGTGTAAAAACCCACAAAAACTCGCCCGAGACCATGGCATACCAGGGAGGGATGCAAAGTTCCGTCCGACAGGTTGCGGTCACCATGCCAGCTCGGCGGTCTTGGATGCTGTGTATGTGTGTGGAGAGCGCCCTGTTAAATATTACATGAGCACCACTTGTACTACACCGGGGTTTTGGGCCCCATCGTTTGCTGCCGACGCTTTTGTCTGAATATTTTATCCAAAAAGCCCTAGCATTTGGAGGTGTCTGTAGGTGTGCGTATGTGTGTGTGTGTGTGTGTGTGTGTGTGTGTGTGTGTGTGTGTGTGTGCTTGGTTCAGCATGCAAAAGTTAGCCCAGGATAACAGCCTAAAAGACAATAAAAAAAGAACCACATTCAAATCCTCCATTTCTCAGCAGACCTCTTCGAAGGGTGTGCGCGTTTATTTGCGCAACGGATTAATTAATTTCAACAAACAGACATTTAATTGATTTGTGGATCGTTTTTCAATCCATTTGCCCGAGCAAAACGGGCAAACGAACGCGTCACAATTCTGCCACTTGTGTGTAGAGCCGTGTTTATATCGCCTTTATTCATTCTAACAACCAAAAAAAACCCTCACCACTCGCGTATCGGTGTATTGGTGCTCTCGTGCGTACCGTGCCGTTGCCATGGTGGTGTGTGCGCGACCGAGCAGCAGCGTCGTCCTTGCGCTGCCTTTGTGTCGGTTCCACGTTTTAAATGCCCTGCACTGGCAGCAGGACGACAACAGTAGCGCCATCAAACGGCCATCAGCTGGAATTAGTGCTGAAACATCAAACCAGCGGAAACCGCAGCATCATCATCACCGTCATCATCACAAACACACGCTTCGCAGAGCGGTGCCGTGTGGTGCGGTGTTGTGGTGTGTAGCCTGCTGCGTGTCCAGTTGCGCGAAGATTTCTTGCTATCAAGTTCGTTTACGTTGTTTGTGCTGGGTGGTGGTGTGTTTTCGTGTTGGGAAGGATTCTTCGTACTGTAGGTGAGAAGGATTGGTTTGGATTTCGAGAATTGGATTTGAGTTCGAAGAAACTAGTTACGAACGTTCGGCAAGAGGTGCAGAACACACGACTGTATGGAAAGTTAGTGTGGATTGGAGTAGGTCGTTATAGTTTTGAGGAGATTGGATGTCAAGTGGCTCATCCGTAGTGACTCACCGCCCGTCTGCTGATGCGTATCCTTCTGCGTTGGTTGGCGATTTTCGCAGAACAACAACGTCTGAAATAACCAAACGCATCAATCCTCATTCTCCTTCATACTTGCTGCTGTAGTTGCTGATACACACGGTGTTGAAGGTGAGTAAAGCGAGAAATTGTTTCCACTTAATGAAGACGTCTTTGCTGGGCGATATCTACCTCCCAAAACGTGCACCACCACCCCCCAGCGCATCAACAAACCATTCGCCCATGGAAGGATATGCGAAAAAAAAGTCCAACAGGACTGTACCTTGGCGGTGGCGCCATCTAGTGGAGCTTCCTTGAAACTCTACTTCAAAGCTTTCAACTGTCAACGAAAGCATGTTTGAATTGTTTTCTTTGGAATTAAGTCCCTACATTGGTTTTACTTGTTTTTCGCTTCATCAGTTTTCCCGCACACCAATGGATCCACCGCACAACCCGTTCAACTTTCATCTTGGCCCGCCGGCATCCCACACCGGCCACGGACACCATCCGGAGCCTACGCCGAGCCCACCGCAAAGTGTTCCGGGACGCCGCACTCCGCTCGGTACGGTGGGGCTCGGAGGGTTTTACGCCCAGCCGCACGCCTCCTCGGCCACCCACACCGATGAGAATCGTCCCTCGGGCAGTGCGGAAAGGTAGACAAGCGAACAAATGTTTGATTTCCACTAGATTGCTTCTAAACCGATGTTAAAATGTTTTTAGCCCACCGCCACATCACCACGTGCCCGTCCCGCCGGGCGCTGCCGGCAAGCAAAAGAACCGCCAGGGCAAATCGGTTCGGCTGAACATTAACGCACGGGAGCGCCGCCGGATGCACGATCTGAACGACGCACTGGACGAGCTGCGCAGCGTCATCCCGTACGCCCATTCGCCCTCGGTGCGGAAGCTGTCCAAGATTGCGACGCTGCTGCTCGCGAAGAACTACATCCTCATGCAGGCAAACGCACTGGATGAGCTTAGAAGGTAGGAGTGAAAGTACAGACACCCCAGGACATGAATTGATAATCATTGTGAATGAATCGGATCTCGTTTTCAGACTGCTAGCCTACATACAGAGTGCTGCCGGTGCCAGTATTCCAACGGTGGACTTACGCACGATGCCTTCGGCCCTGAAGCTGCAGCAGCTGCTGCAGGCTCCCCATCAGGATCTCGCCCTCCAGCAGCCCTCCGGCAGCTCCTCCACCACGACCAGCACCCAGGCCGGTCAGGCCGGGGCGCTGCCACCGCCGCCACCACCTGCCCCTAGTCAGAACCCTTAAGAGGGCAGTACGGCAGCCACTCCCATCCCATCTAGTCCATGTGAAAATGCACCAACAAAATGTAACCATTTTTGCACAACTGTGCTAGTGTTAAGGTTTTTGCAATGCCCTGTAGTGTGATTGTACGACTTTTCAACTACTTATTTTTCTAGTCGCTCCCTACATTATAATTTTCCCTAACCTGAGTGATAGTGTTCATTTTAAAACCACCACATCTGTGTATTGTGTGTAGAGCTGCGTACCTTGTAGTGGTTAAGGGAAGCAAGTAGCGTGATTGCAAACATTATGTTTAAGAATTTGTGAAATAAACAATGAAACGAATTGAATTATGGATTTATTGTGGTGTGAAAGATCCTACTTAGAATGTGAAAAATGTTCAAAAATTTTAAATTAATTAAATCTATTTGAAAATTATCGATTTAATGACAAAAATTTCATATTTCAATATTTCCCAAACCGATTTTGAAGACATGTGGTAGAGTAACTGTACCAGTTTTCAGCAATGGAGCAGTTTCACAAAAACTACTCATACACCTATATTTTTTTATTATTTTTCATGAAAATTATGTTATTTTGGTAAGTAAACTATCGTATGGTATACTAGTTACGCTATGTTTTATTTGCCATTTCAGCGACATTTTTTTTAAATATTCGTGATAATGTAAAAGTTGTTTTTGTTCCTCTTTTTGGCAGTGTGGTCCTATTTTCGGCTGGTTGTGTTCCTATTTTCGTCAACGCGAATACGATTCAAACAATGTTTTTATCAATGTAAATAGGTAGAAAAAAATGTTTATAACAATTCAATTAATAATGATTAATTTTGTGTTGCTTATTTTAGCCCGTTTTCACAGCGTTTTTTATGTGACATATATACAGAGCATCCATTGAAGAAAAGTTACAGCCTGACGATTATAGCGTACGGCACCCACTGGCTCACAAAGAATTATTTTTCTATTAAGTTATTGCATAATTTATCGTGAATTTATCGTATTTGATAGAATAAATATCGTAGTAAATGTCCACATGCACATGGTAGTGTTATGATCAAGTTCTTCGTGAATATTCAGCAAAATCAAAAGTGTGTTATTATTTCAAGTTTCGACAGGAGCCCACAGCATTGATCTGTCAAAAATCAACAATTACCTCAGTGTACCTATTTTCTGCAGCATTAATAGTGAATAATTACTAGTTTTTCGTGATTAAAAAATTCCAAACGGGCTACAGTAAATTCTACAACCATAGAATCTTTCATAAAAACTACACTTTCATTGGTTTACTGTTCTGGTTTGCTTAATCTCAAAACCTGTCGAACTGTTAACTGACAACCAATATACCGAAAAATGTTTTGCTCTGCACAATTGATTTGATATTTTGAAAAATACACAATGAAATGTTGTGAAACTTCGTGTATGAATATCAAATAGGCATACTTTCACTTCAAAATTGTGTTTTCAGACATTTTTTTGTTACATTTATCCAGAAATTCACTTTTTTAGTTACCCTGCCAAAAATGTTAAAAATTCAAAACTGGATTTACCCGATTCCCTCAGCGTCAAGATCACCCGCAAAGTCAAGATCTTGAGACCTCAAAAACCCTCGCCATGACTTTCAAAAACAACCACCAGTGAAGGAAAATCGCACCGATTTCGAGCGTTGACGAGCTCACAAAAACCGGTTTTTGATCTGCGGGTCACGAAAGCGAAACGTCACTCGCCCGTGCCCGATAATTCGTGACGTCCGGCGCATCCGTGGCCCCGGATTATCGAGCATTTTTCAGTTGATGTCCATAAAACGAGCAAAAATGATGTTTTTCGTGTGAAGATTTCGGAATTTCTGCTGCTCCAACTCGTCTCGACCGCGCTCCTTGGCCACCCCACTGCAACGCGCGTCTACAAATAAACGAAGGCCGTTTCGGTGATGCTCTGGTGACGATCGCACTGTATTCGGGCGTGTGTGCATGCGTGTGTGTGTGGGGCGGGAGGGAAATTCTTACTCCCTGCACTCGCCAACAGTGTGCGTTTCGGTCTCGCGTCGGGAAAATGTGAAATACGCCGTAGTGCGTAGGACTTCCGTTTTGCGGAACACACATCACACAGGAAGCGGGAGTATTATAAGGAGTGCGTCACAGTGTGTGTACGTGTGTACGGATGTGAAAGAATTGGCGCAGTGCAATCCGTGTGCCAGTGGTACAGGATGTTGTTCCGTGCTGCTCCCGAACTCCTTCCGAGCGAGCGCATCGTCAACGAGAGGGGGAGCACGCGAGTGCTGCTGTGTGGTGCGGTGCTTTTGGGGAGAAAGGTAGTTTCCGGCCGCCTAGTGGCCACCCAGTGCTGTTAGTCAGTGTAGGCCAGCCCGTGGGTAGTACCAGACCTGAATCTGAAAACTCTTCTGCCCTTTCCGTGTGGGATTTGGTGGAGAAAAACTAAGCAATCAAAGTAACCTAAGAAAATACCGTAACGTCGAGGGAGCATTGCTGGCAGAAAGAATCGTTTTCAGTTGAGATTTTACGATTTTACTACGACGAAGGCTGTTGTAGGTAGGTCTGCTGCTTGTTATGTATTTAGACTTTTTTTTATCTAACTTTACCCTATTTTTATTGCAGATGAAATTCCATCCTAATGGTTGTTGCTAGAGCACAATTTCCGGTAAGTACGCAAAGCGCTGCACTCATTAGGAAGGATAGTTCACTAGAATCTAGTGTAAAAAATAAAGATCACCATTTCAATAATAAAGAATATTGAAATGTGAAACCAATCTGTCAACGAGTAGGTAATATTGTACTGCATTCCACAATTTTACGAGATAGGAATGTAAAGGGCAAACTCCCTGAAAAGCACGTTGAATCATCTCATAAGAAAGGGCATGTACAACATGATATGCGAAAATATGGTGAGCATATTTAATCTCATAGAAGCAATGTTCTATGAGATTTTCAGTGGGCTGACTCGTAAAACAAAAGTTCAGTAAAAGTTCGATTTTTTTGCGATAGAAAATAGGTGCCTCACGTACCAATGAAAAAGGCATTCCACCAAAATTGGTAAGTGATTAAATTTAGTGACTTTTTATTGTTTTGGAGGTTTTATTAGATTAATACAGACAACTTAATTCTTCTATTTAGTCCCATCCATGTTGTTGGATGGAAATAAATTGGAAAATGATCTGATCTTCTTACATGATCATGTCACACACAATACTCTCAAAGCTAGGTCAGTAAATGATGCGATCATCAATTTCCTTTATTAGTTTTTTTAGTGATTTCTGCATTCATTCTTCAAGGGCAGATAAGTTTAGTAGCAATATTCAGGACACGCAGAAGGTTGTATAAGAAGTTCTTGTATGCTTTTAGTATTACTTTTATGTGGCACCTAGCTATCGGTGACTCATTGATTACCAGGAGCTCCTGCTCCTAGTCGGTTGTTCAAAGACTCCTTGTATTTTAATTCAGAAGGAACGCTTTATCAAACAGTGCTGGCATTTCTTTGGTCTTCTTGCTTACTACGCGATCACACCAGCGTAGCTTACAGATGAACTTGACATATTTGTACCCTTCGAAACCGGATAATCAAACCTTGTACTACGCAAGAAAGATCCAGATAAATATCATATTATGTTAGGCATGTACAGGATGCAGTGTGTTTACAATTGGATTACCTGACCGCATTGCTAAACAGTTTGCAAGTACTGACCGTCTCAAATTTTCTTTCCTTTCATTAAATTTGTAGCCAATTCTAAAGATAACAGCTACAAATTTTCTGAAAATTTGCTCACATTGGTTTTTTCACAGCTTCATCTTTATAAAACCACGATTTGGGCTGTTAAAATGTATCTACACTGCTTCTGAAGTGTATTGCAAAGTGATCTATGCCTGCCAAATCGTAGGTAAGATTGGAACACTTCATTTACATGTTACAATAAGTCTCACAGAACAATTATAATTCTAATTATTAGCATCAATGAATTATGTTATTAGTATCGAAATGTTTCAACCTTACGTTGATGAATGATATTAATTAATTAGCACGAATGAAATAGCATTCTAATGTCGACACACTTGAGATGGTACGGTGACCCATGGGCAGGCGAATCGGTTCCTGCAAGGCCTTAATTGGATCGAATCCCGTTCGGCACGTGTTTCTCTCGTACCGGCTATGAGTAAAATAGGGAACATCCAACGAGAAGTATTACAGAAAGAAAATTGTACCCCATATCAGTTAGTATTTCTACTAAAAATGATAAAAGATGATAAAAAGGGAACATCCAACGAGAAGTATTTCAGAAAGAAAATTGTACCCCAAATCAGTTAGTATTTCAACTAAAAATGATAAAAGAGCGCGCATGGTATGAATAACTCAAAACGGTTTTTGCACAGAAGTCGTTTTGGCTATTCCGAAAAGCCTTCTTAAGTTCAATGATCCAAATAATAAATGTAACTTATGCACTCAGGCATAAAACAAACACGGAAACATCAACTTGCAATTAAATGGACGCATTGTAGAACATTTCATTATGTCCGTTGTTTAATAATACGTATGCAATTTAAGACACAGTACAGTGATCAAGAATCTTAAGAAAGGGCTTTTAACTACTTACAATTGAATAAGCTTTGTCTCATGTTTTTTTGCTTGTTGCTAGTTTAACTTGCTTTAAACATGATTTAAGTGGCAAACACAGCCCCCGGATTTAAATATCGTTCTGTTTAGATTTTGATATGTTCAGGGAAGATGATACACAGCAATTGTAATTGTGTGAATCACTAAATACGTTTAGAAATGCATCATGTTACGATTATGTCACTGGGACGACACCAAGGTAGAATAATGAATGTATGGATCCCCAGTTTTTTCTTTACTGCTGGCACTAATCCAAACCAGTTTTCTGCGCCAACGTAAAAAGTAATCGCAGCAAAAGCATACCCCCTCCCACTGCCTGCCGATCACAAAAATACGCCCCCACCAATGATGCCACTCAGAGGCTGCCGGAAAACAGGGATGGAAAAATACGCTAATGGACCAGCAGAATCATTGGATGCTCGAGGGTCGAATGCTGGTGAGCGAGGGACACAAAGTGTGCAAGAAAACTCCTCCACTATTAGCCTTGCCGACCGATCCTTGGGCGTCTTAGTTTGTTTCGTTTCCTTTCTCAAGCTTGTGTACTGCCTTTTTATTGTCTCTTTACTACTTCACCAACATAAAGACGCCATGGTGGGTAACATAACAGAGCTGGGGAGTTCTGTTATGTTCTCATTAATGGTGCTAATCTTTTTTTACAACACGATTTGCTGTTTATTACTGCTATATTTGTACAGTACATGCGACATGTTTCCACAAGAGTTTTGTGTTATTGATGTTAGAAAATAATTTATTCTCTTCTTTAACATTATACTGCTGTTGATGAACTTTTTCGGATTACACATTCCCCAATTGATTGAGATCTTGAAAATGGAGTATTGTGTTCTCTCGTTGTGCCGTTCCTCCGTACGAAAAATCTGGTCCGTTTTATGCTGGCAATGCTGGTACCAATGTCTGAAATGGGATGAGTAATGCAGGCTGTCACAATCATCTTTATATATTTTTTTTATTCCTTCAATTAGCTGTTCCCAGCAATTCTTTCTTCGATCGTCTATTCATGATCTTCATTTCGAGCAATTGCTCTTCAACAGTTGATTATTTTTATTGCAATTAGAATGAAGTATGTTTGAATATCCTTTTGCCTGCAGGAATAGATTGTTCTATACCGAATTACATCAGATTGCACTTTACTTGTTGCCCACTCCATCCATATACCATATGCAACCATACTGTGCTGCGATCGGATGTGAAAGATCGTCTTACGCGTACGTCTGATCGCGCCTGACTCATCGTTTGGGTCAGGATAAAACGCAGCGAAACACAACACAGCGTACCGGAAGAGTGAAAAATGCGCGCTTTCTTCAGCGTCTAGTTTTTTTTTCGCCGTTAAACTTCCATGCGAGTAATGTGAAAAGTATGCAAAAAGGCAGCGATAGCCAGAGAGAGTAAATGAAATAGAAGCCAATATAAAAAGGGTGACCAGCGAATTCCACTAACCTTCCTTTAGCTCTCTCCTTTTTTCTCCTTCTCTCTCTCACTCTCTCTCTATCTCTCTCTCTCCCTCTCTCTCTCTCTCTCTCTCTCTCTCTCTCTCTCTCTCTCTCTCTCTATCGCTTCGGCTCTATCATCATTTTGCTTCACGGTGTTTGAGAGTTTCACTGATTGTATGGTAGATCCAACGTACGGTGTATTTTTGTGAGAGTTGTGTTGGTAGTAATAATATAAAAGGGGTAGTTCCTGTTGATTGTACGCGGTAGGAATGCTGTAAGGAGGAAACAAAAACCGAATGATTGTAATCAAATACAGTGCCGCACACGATTTGACAACAGTGTCAAATCCTAGTGTTGGAATAACAGCTCATTCTCATTTCATCTTCAAAGAGCGTGTGTATGTGTGTGAGAGAGAGGGAGAACAAAACTGTGTGTGAGCAAGAGAAAAAAAATGGTAGATAGTATTGAGGTCAGTGTTGTGCAACTAATGAGCTAAAAAAGTGTTTTTTTTTTGTTTGACGTTCGTGTGTGTTGGTTCTGGTGTCGAGATTCTATACGATCATAAACCTTCCTGTACAACTGTTTTGTTGATACGTAAGCAGATCAATCCACAGCTTTTGTTTAACAGTGTTAGAAATGATATACTTGCTAAATTACGTTTAAAATTGTTATATATTCTACATCCGATTCAGTTCAGTTCAGCTAAGAAAAACATCTCGCAAGCAACGTAAAATATACTAGTATTATTATTATTATTATTATTATTATTATTATTATTATTATTATTATTATTATTATTATTATTATTACTATTACTATTGTTATTATTATTATTATTATTAGTTTTATTATTATTATTATTATTATTATTATTATTATTATTATTACTATTGTTATTATTATTTTTATTATTATGAATTAATTAATTTATGTCATCCAGTCTATCTTAAGCCTACATAACATCATTACAGGGTTTTCCAAGTCAGTTTCGTACATAAACATTATTATTCACCGCGTGCAACACGTTAATCCACATCAATCTGATATTTCATTTCCATTATAATACCTTTTTATTTCTTCAACATGATTTTCAACACGCCTTAAGCTGGATTGAGCTTGACAGTTCTTTGTTATGTGTTGAAAATCATGGGTAAAAAGTGAAATTTTATTATGAAACAAATACACCATTTGAAAGCTGTTGAAAAACATTTTGGCTGCGGTGAAAAATTATGTGCACATACGAAAGTGACTTCGGAAACCCTGTATGTTTATTAAAATAAAATAAATATCGAGGAACAACACCAACCGCAATTAAACTGTCACAATAACATAATAAACACAGTTCACACACATTGAATTGTAAAATTAGTTACGTTTTCTTTAAAAAAACGTCAAACTAAACTGTGTAAAAAGGTACTCAAACTAATTAGGGTAGAACTAAAATCTTCTCTGTTTCCTAACGAGTTGGTCATTTATAACAGTTAGATCATTGGCTCCAAGATGTGTCGATCATGATTCGATATGTAGAAGTGCTCTTGGTCTTAGTATCCTGCAACGTGCCTGTGAGTTATTTTTTTTTTATAACAGACGGGGCGTAAATAAAGTCACCGAAAAGTTTTGATTTACAACTAGGCACTGCGCCGTCATCCTCCTATGTGGCAAGCGTTCAACAATGTTGTTGACATTGGAAATTTACGCGGAAAATCCTGTATTCACCGCATGCAGGGTGTTATTCAATAGCCTTCACCTAATGTATTTGCATCACCATAAATTTTCAGTTCTTTCACATAATTTTGAACACATCACACAACACATTTAACGTGTTGAAAATCATGTGCATGAACCAAACATTTCTTGTGATGCAAATACAGCATTTGACACCTGCTGAAAAACATTTGATGAAAAACATTCCACCAGCTAGTGTAAAATGCTGTTGGCATTGGAATTTGACTCGGAAACCCTGTGTAGCGTCTACAATAGATGATCAAAGGCGCTTCATCTTGAACTCAATTTATAATATTTCTACTCTACTTGATTAAATGTGCTCATTTATATTAAATAGTTTCTTATTTTGAAGTTTGATAATCACTGATTTCTACAAACAAAGGTGCTTACAGGGTTTACCGACTCAATTTCCAATATCAACAACATTTTTCATTGCTTGCTAGATGTTTTTCAACAGCTGTCAAATGTTGTATTTGCATTACTAAATATGGTAATACAGTGTTTTCCAAGTCACTTTCGAATATGCACACCATAATTCATCGCCCGCAAGATGTTTTTTCAACAGCTGCTACACATTGTACTTGGATTATTACAGGGTTTTAGAGGATTATATTGACATGTTCAGCGAGTTGTTGATTCGTTCTTGCATATAATTGACTCTTTCAGCGAGATATTGAATTGTACGGAAGCAGGTGTTGACATGACAATTTTTTATTCTTAAATGTCCTAAACGTAGCAAATAATCATTTCCCAAGCTGTTTAACACAATAATTAGTTGAAACAAACATATTTTTTGGAAAACCGTTTGTTTACCTTCTGATGGGAATGATTCAAGCTGCAGTCCAAGGGGTACGAAAGTGACAGCACTACAGTATAACCGAACATGTCAACGCCTACTTCCGAACAATTCTATATCTCGCTGAAAGAGTCAATTATATGCTCGAACGAATCAACAACTCGCAGAATATGTCAATAATATCATTGAAAACCCTGTATCAATTGTCAGTTCTTCCATAAGATTTTCAACACGCTACAGGCTGGACTGCGTCTGAAAGTTTTTTGTTGTGACAGTTGTGTTGAAAATCATGTGAAAGAACTGACAATTGATAGTAATCGAAGTACAATGTGTGGCAGCTGTTGAAAAAACATCTTGCGGGCGATGAATTATGGCGTGCACATTCAAAAGTGACTTGGAAAACACTGTATTACCATATTTTGCGGTAGAAAAAAATATTTTTAATTTTTGTTTTCCTGTAACTTCAACCTAAAAGTCCGAAGCTCAGTGTAGTTTGAAAGTGCTGTTGCAGCGACGTGTGCTGAGACTGCAAGAGGACAAATAACGGTGACTTCATCGGGAGTGCTAGCTGCAAACAGTTTTCTTTCGTCAGCGCTCCGAACTGTGTGTTTGTCACGCACAGTCGTCATCGGGCCATCTCATGCGCACTCACATCAACACGAACGCCTCCGTCTGTGTGTGTGTGCATGTGTTGCTTGCGTACGTGCGTGCATGTGGAGAATGATGCTCTCCCACAATGCTCATCATCACCATCCGGTGTGTGCCCCAACAGTCAATCCTAGCAGCCATGGAAACGCCCACACACACATACACACCTCACACGGTATGTGCGTGTGTGTGCGTACGTGTTGGACACTCTCAAGAGGCGCTTCTCGCTCGCTCTCGATAGAGGTGCTGAATTCGACACCCGATGATTGACCGTGCGGCTCCATCGAAGCAAAAAACACGTGGGGTGGGGGTGGAACATGTAGCTCTCCCCCGCGTGGCAGGATTTTCTGGCATGTTAGCAGGACAAAAAATCACTTACCACACACCGACGCACACACACACACACATCCTCTTGCACAGTGTTCATGCTGAGGGGAGTCTTTGGCACAGCAGGGCAACGCGGCCGCCTGCGAAGTGTCACTTGCTGCGTTGTTTTAATTTCTTTTTTAATGCTTCATTGGAGGGAGCAGACACACCGCGTACAAAGCGCACGTCACCCACAGCACGTAAAGAGTGAGCAAAAGGACATAATTATTGGTGCAAAAATAGAACACTGACACGTATGGGGCAGTACAACCGAGAAGGCGAGAGCAAGAGTACGCCCGTACTAGAATGAGAAGAATTGTACCCTTTTTTTGTTTTTTTTTTTTTTTTTTTGCAAATCAAATATTGAACTGCTCTCGCCCACTGCATTGCCTTGCTGTCTATGTGTTTAAGTATCCGTGTAGAGAAGAAATAAAACTTTGATGGTATTTTTTTTTAATTCTAGTGAACTTTAGCTTCGCTTTATTCCTTTCTCTTGTACTACCGCCGCAACACACAAAAGTCGAGGCCTTTTTGCGGAGGAACTCGTTTCGCAAGCTATGGTTTAAAGGTGAAAGGATTGTACTGCGCTGCACTGCGCACTGGTGACTGTTTTATTACACGATCATGTCATTTCTTTCGAGAGAAATTCAATCTTATTCGATCATTGTTTTGCGAAAATAAAATAACATAACGATCAGATAAAAGAGTTTTCTATAAAAAATGCTTGCAACAAGCACTATAACCCCATCATTCAACACATTTCTTCTGCATTGGTGGTTGATTATGTTATCGCCCGCATGATCATCAGGTGTCCACGTGGGCTGCGCCTGGGCCGCTAGCAAATCAATCAACACTGCAATATTGTTTCTCGCATTCACTCGCAAGGGCCTGGTCATTAAAAGCGATAAAAACTGCGCGTTCTCTTCACAACGACGCAACGGAAAGCTCCAGTGTCCGAATGGGTGTAGTGTTTCATTTCGTGCTGCTGCGATACCCCATAAAGCAGCAAAACGATACTGTCTTTGCCCTTTCTCTCTATCTGTGTGTGCTCAGTGTGTTAATAATGGGGGGAGTTGAAAACGTTCGTTACCACTGGAAAACTTGTTTCCGAACCTGTTTTACGGCGCTTTTTAAGCGGGAAGAATCGGAAAGCTTTCAACTAAAGCTTTGCTTGACTTAGAAAGCTCTCCAGTGCATTGTAGGATGCTAAAATGGAAGAAGTAAAACGAAAATGGCCAGGGGAGTACAGATTTATATCCATCATTTTCTTCAGAATTTGTGGCAGAATGGGCTAGGGAGAATCTCAAGAAAGCTCAAACACATTTGTACATTCAACATCATGACCTAATTCGGCTGCTTATCGCAAACATTCATTCCTCTAGCTTTTTTTTTTAATTTATTTCAATAATTTACTGACATCTTCTTGATCCTCTTACCTCCCTTCAAACGGTAGGCTGCCGTCGATCGATCTTACGTCGATTAAGCAAAGCTGCTGTCCATCGCCTTCCCTTTCGTGTGCTTTGGCTTTCTTTCTTTTTTCTCCTCTATCTGTCCCAGCATCGTTTCCCACCATGGTCCCTCGCTCTCTCTCTCTCTCTCTCTCTCTCTCTCTCTTTCTCTCTTTCTCTCTCTCTCTTTCTCTCTCTCTCTCTCTCTCTCTCTCTCTCGCTGATGAAGCCCTGCGGTGCCGAGTTTTCTCGACAAAAGCAGCCCCAGCCAGCCAGAAAGAATGGTGTCGATTGTTTTATTTTCTCTTTTCCGCCGCGTTTTCGGGACAGCAGTCACCGCCGCCGCCGCCATGTGAGAAGCCCGGCCGGCGCGCGCGATGGCTGTTTTCCTACGGGTTTTCCATGTGTAAATCTGATCCGTTGCTCTCTCTCTCTCTCTCTCGCTCTCTTTCCTCTTTCACTGATTACCGTTAGAAGGTAGGGTGACCCTCTCCCCTTCTCGGCATCTTCCGGGCAGTAGTCGCAAGAGAGGAGGGCTCCCTTTTTTGGTACGCAACGGAAGTTGCTGTCCAAAAATTGACGATAGCTTAGCTCGCCGCCTGCCTGTTGCATGTAACCGAAAGTCAATACTTAATAAAACAGAGAAAGCCTCCACACACGAAGTTCGGAAGTTCAGTAAGATTACTTTTTTGCATTACACTGTGTTCTGATCGTATATAAAATCCCCACAAAGTGCAATTGTTGTGTCGATGGAAAATCTGTGTTGTAAAGAGAGAGAGAGAGAGAGACAGAACGAGAGGGCGTGTAATGGCTGGCGAGAGAGCGAAGCATTAGTCAGAACGTGGTGTAAAAGCAGGCAAGATGGGGGGAGGGTTTTACACGTTTGGCAGATGGCTCATGAAAGATCAGCAAACAGTAGCCAACGAGCGGAGAGTTTACAAGGGAAGCAGTACTAAGTAGTTACGAAAGTTGTTTTGCATTTTTACATCTGGCAGTTTCATGTTGTTTTTGTCTGTTTGCTTCGTGTTATAACGAGTGTTTATTTTATTTGACAGTAACTTACACAAAGTATGGTTTACTTATGTTGTAAAATGTACTGATAGATATTAATAGCAAAATAGGAATAGACGATGTAATGCTATACTTACATGGAATGTGAAATTTTGCAATGTCGAAAAAAAACGAAAAGGGTTGAATTGTCTTTTTCTTTTGTTACATTACGCATTGTTGCAACGTCAAGGTGGCGACAGCTATGTTTGTTTGCAGTTTGTGTTTTTATTTCATATTTTTGATTTATTCATGGTTTGTTTTAAATGCAGCCTAAATTTATACAGTTTTATTGATAAGTTTAATAGTACTAACGGCAGCTTTTGAACTTATTCCAAAACGTCATTCGTTGAAATTAAGAAAATAAATGTTTTATATATTTATAAACCGTTTATTTAACTTTGTTAACCGTATAAACCGTTTATTTTTTGTACTGGAACTGATGAAAAGGTCTCTCAGAAAATGAACAGCTTTTCTTCTAGCTCGACAATCTCCTTCATTCTGACACGAGCTGTCAAACGACGGTGTTATCAAAGCGAACTAAAATAAATATTCATTTGAATATCAAAACCTGAAAATAATCATACAAAAAAAGTTTACTTACTCAATGTTTTTCATTGCAAAACAACAATTAAAAAAAAAAGATTCATTAATTATTTGACATAACAATAAACTCTTAATGGATTCGACAAATGATTGAATCAAGATAGACACAATAACATGTGATATTGATTATAATGATCAATCAATATTGTTTTACCTTAATGCTACGCGTTTAAGAACTTAGTTACTACATTATTCTTTAACTTGCTGACTTTTTTTACCTCTTCATCTTGTTTTTATTAACATTTTAATCTTTAAACTTTAAATTCAAAATACAGTAAAAGATGATTGCAATTACAATAACGGCTTGAAATACGACCTCTTTTTTCTGATAAAAGACTTTATTGTACCGTACAAAATGATTAATAATAATTATATTGTCATGTTTGGTATATTTTTATATTTGTTTTATTGATTGGAAGCAACCACGTAGCTCGAATATTCGCTTGTGTGGATTTTTTTTGTTTTTCAGTGAAATTATAGCAATTGCTCTTGTAATTTTGCTTGGAGTCTAGTAGGTTCTGGCTACTGAATTAATTATTTGATCTGATTTCAAATGAAGATTTTTGTACTTTTAAAATGATTTTTAAAATCCAACCAAAAGCGATTGTATTTTGCATTTGACAATTGGTGTGTCGAATCAGTACAATTTGCACAAAGTTAGGAGTCAAATTTCGAGGATTTTAGTGAAATTATAGTAAATGTTCTCGTATTTTTCCCTGAAATGTGGTATGTTTTAGTCTCATAATGAATTATTTGTTCTGATTCCAATTGAAGATTACGATTTTTGTACTTTTAAAAAGTTTTTTTTTTATTCGGCCAAAAGCGAATGTATTTTGCATTTGACAATTGATCTGTAGAATCAGTACAATTTGTATAAAGAACTGTCAAATTTAGAAAATCGCATATATCGGGTTGGCATGTATTTAATCAGTTAACTAATTGTTAATTTATTTACTTTATTCATAAATTTGGACTTTTCAAGAATTATGATATTCTAATATTACTTTACTCCCATATTTGTTACTCCCTGTCGAGATAATTATGGATAATGTTAGTACATTAAACAAATTGTATGTGCGTGTGTGAAAGGTGCTACAAAAACAAGAAGTGCAACTTTTTGAAACAATTTAATGCAGTTTTAACCACCAGCGAACAAAGCTTCGCTGCCACATTCCACTCTAAAGGTCCAGAAGGTACTATAAAAACGCTTGTACCACGCGCTCGGGCCAAGCCAAGGGTCTTCAGGCTCCCCGGCAGGATCATCAATGCCATAAAACTGGGAACGAGTTTTGGGCCAGGGCCGCCGTGTGCCGAAGTGCCCCCCCCCCCCCCCCACAGATGATCTTTGCTGCCCAGAGCCGGAGGGTTAACCAGCCAAATGGCTTCAATAGATATAGGGGCATGTTGCGGTTTACCTTACGGCACCACAACACGGTTCACGCTCGCTCTCTCTCTCTCTCTCTCTCTCCCTTTTTCACTCATTAGCTCATGGCCGCCACGTTCGGGTTTGCCCCGAAGCGGCGAACCGCTTCGTGTTCCGCTGCTTGCGTAATGGCAAAAGGATAATACCGCTTCCCCATCCGACCTCCCCGGTGTAGCGAGGAGTTCGTCTCCGTGTGTACGCTCTCACACGCGTCACATTTGATTAGGGAAGGATGCGTGTGAGTGTTGCAACAGCGCCCCATTCCATCCACTCCCCCTTTCTATTCCCTTCGCCCAGTGAAAAACTTACCACTTGTCGATGAAGCTTTGCTGGTTCGCTCGGCGTTGTTTAGATGAGCGATCGAACGGCAGCAGTAGCAGCCGCTGCCTTCCCTTTTAGGCCCGAAATGTGGCCAACAAAAGAGCAAATCGATACGTACGAAACTTATCCTCCATCCCCGCCCCACAAAGAGGGTTGGGGTGGCTTTGGGAGTGTGTAAACCACCACCACCCTCCCCCAAGGTACAGGGCAGAGATCGACACACGGCAACGTTTCATCATCGTCAGTACGGGAGAAGAAGAAAAAAATACTATGACCAACAACTGCCTTTCCCATCATGCCGGTGTGTGCGTGAGCGCTCTCTGTGGCAAGCGAATTTGGGGAGCACGTAACAACTACAGAGAGAAAGAGAGAAAGAGAGGGAGAGAGAGCGCGCGAGTGTGTAAAAATGCTTCCACAAAGGGAAGCACGATTGATGAACGTTAGAGGTCTCCACACACATCTGGGGCAGATAGCGGAGAGAAAAGGGTGTCCGTGTGGTGGTGAGCTTGCAATGGGGATTTCATTCGCCACACACAATCTCTCTCTCTTTTTTTGTCTCTCAATATTTGCAAAGTATGCCGTACGTCGCGAAGCAACCAGCCAGTCAGCAGCTCTCTCTCTCTCTCTCTCTCTCTCTCTCTACCCAAAACTTGCCCGTCTGTGTAGTGTGCGCGTTCGCGATTCAGTAGTAGTTGTACCGCACGTCAGGGAACAGAGAAACAGACATTGCAGCAGCAGCAGCAGCACGAGAGCACACCAGCAGCATCAGCAGTAGCAACTAGCAGCAGCAGCAGCAACAACAACAGCACGACCGTCCTCTACGTCAACGGTGTATTACGAAGCACCACTGGGCAGTGCGAGGATTCAACGCGCGCGGTGCCTATCGATCATCTCTCCGATATTTGGGAACGTTGTTGCCCGGTGAGCGATGCCTGACCTGACCTTCGGTGGTTTGGTTTTTTAGTTGTTGGGTTGCACCAAACGAATACACCTACATAGGCCAAAGATCGATGTGGGAAAAGAGGGTTCTGTTGTTGGTTGGCTCGGAGAAGATCTTTTTAAAACGAGGCAACAGCAAGGGCCGGGAATTGAACTGGATGTTGGAATACATTGGTTGATGTATTTGGTTCTGGTGTGGGATACACAGGTCACAGTGGTGAGGTTGAAAAGGAAAGGACCCATTCCTTGGAGACTACTAATTGCTAAGAGGAATGTGATATGGAGGACTTGAGGAGCGAAAAGAAAGGACAAGGGTTGTGTGTTCTTCCTTTTAAAAGCCTCCAGTGTGAGAATCGAAAACCTTCCATCCAGCGCAAGCATTAATGAAGAATATCGATCAGCAATCACAGGCACGTGTCGGTTGGTGAGGTGCACACACACATAACTCATAACATAAAGTTTTAATGCTTTCTGCTTGAATTTGCAAGGCCTGTGTCTTATGGAGATCCAGTTCCTGTAACAAACAGGTCGTCTTTAAACGTTATTGAATAAGTTTGTCCATAAATTGTATATTTATCCCCTCCTCCATTTGCCTCTAGTACTACTACTGCCTGTACGTTTGAAATGGCTCAAGGGGGGGGGGGGGGGGGCAATATACATATCAGCCTCATAGATGATAAGACGCGGAGAAATGCCAGCTCAACGAAGACGAGAAACCGATGAGAAACACAGACCCCCAGAGTGGTGTGATGGCCCATCCGTGATGTTTGTCTGCCGAACATGCATACATATATGTGTATAGTGAAAGTGAGAAAATGAATAAGCGCTTTTTCTTGCATGGGCGCACGGTCAAAAGAAGATGATTTGGCTCTGTGTGTGTGTTTAATTTAATATAAAACAGTACAGATTGTAATATATTGTTTTTGCTACCACTATTCTAACTTGCTTTACTTTCTTTATCATTTTCAGATACTGTGAATGCGTAAAATCACACATAGACGGAACTGTTTGCCCACAACTTAAAGAGTGGTATCGAGCATCGTGTGGTGGTGGTGTTGCTATTAAAACTGGCTGTTCAAAGAGACAGAAAAAATAGTGCAATTGTGTGACACATTGTTTTTTTTTTAGTGCACGTCAGAATGCAAGAAGTTTTTTCGTTGTTGTGATTCAAACGCGTCGTTGAACATTCCGCGGAGCATGGCATAAAAATGCTTCCCGCTTCAACCGGTGGCCACCAAGCTTCTATTATTTATTTTATCATTTCCCCGTACGAGCGACGACGTCTACCACCACCGCCCAAATACGCTGCTGATTACCGCCGCCGGTTGCGATCGCGATCGAGCAGCACCACCACCGAGTGTGTGGTAGACCATCGGCACCAGTACGAAGGAAAGCTTCCGCAAAGCAGAGCGTCCATTAAGCGCCGTTTTGAAACTGTCCGTAAGCCGACGACTGTAAAAAGAACATCCTTTTGGAACTTCTACCACTGCTACCAGTATCCCAGGTTCTTCCCAGGTGTCGGGGGCACGGCGAACCGCAACGCAGCATGCTGAAACCGTTAAAAGACTTGCTTACCTATTTGCAAAGAAATGCTAACAGTTCGAATATATTCGGGTAAGCATTGTGATTGTGACGAGGGAAGATGAGATCAATCCCGCCAATGTATACTAACGTTAAGTTTGCTCTTGGTTTTAGGTTAACAACACCAACAGTAGCATCCACTACAGCAGCCGCCAGCACGGCGATGGGTCCAAACGAAGCTCCTAGGATGGAGGAAACGATTATTGTGAGCGACGAGCTGTCCGTGGTGGAGGACGGTGGCGATCCGCTGTACGATCCGCTCGCACTGGACGACTGCCCCGGGGCGGACGTCGTGAACGTATCCGGCACCAGCGTTGGCAGCGACGCAGACGACGACGGTGGTGTTGGCATCTCGCCCGACCAGTTCACGCTGGTCGATGTGAGCACGCTGAAACCCAAAGAGCAGCAGGAAGCGGACGAGCCGGAAACGGAGGATGACGACGATGAGGAGCCGGCGACGGTGGTGGTGCGCACAGTGGTCGAGGAAAAAGTGATGGCGGTAGAGGAGGAGCAAGGACCAATCGGCGGTTTGCTGAACGGTTCCACCAGCGCTGCCTTGGTGGTGGAGTTGGAAACGTCGGAAAGCAGCTCGATCGTTGAGGTAGGAGATGAAGTGACGCCGGCTGGGGAGTGTGAACGATCGAGCCCTATCGTGCTGGATAAGTTTGCGTCCGTCGAGGATGTTATTAGGCTGTCGTCGTCAGCGTCGTCGTCTCCATCGCTGCTAGATGAGGCGGAAACGGCCGACGGTGCAACGATACAGCTGATCGACGATTACGTCGATGCGGTCGCTGCCGTTCGGGAGGGTGAAAGCGAACGAACAGCAGCAGTAGAAGCAGCGGCAGCAGCAGCAGCAGCAGCAGCAGCAGCAAAGGTGGTCCAAACGACCGCCGAACAAATACAGGGCACGACGAATGGCGAAGAGGAGGAAGAGGCGAGCGACGGATCCGACTCCGGGTTGGGGTTGGAGCCGGCGCGCAGTGTGGCCGTCAATAGCAGTGGCAGCACTAGCAACAGTAGTAGTAGTAGTAGTAATAGTAGCAACAATAGTCCACTGCAGCGACCACCACCAATTAAGAGCAGTTTGAAGCGACGCTCGGAACCACCGGTGGACGCTGCCCAGCGGGAAACGGAGGAAGGCGCTAGCAGCCAGAAACGGCCCAAGAAGGGCATCACCTTTGAAGGGGTGACGGTGTTTTACTTTCCTCGCATACAAGGCTTTGGCTGTGTGCCGTCCCAGGGTGGCTGTACACTGGGGATGGAGTTTCAGCACGTGCACTCACGGTAAGAGCGTGGCATTGGCATTTACCAAATCCTTTATTAAAATCTACCTTTTACTTTTCTGTTTTCCCTGTTTTTAGCCGTCTAACGCTTTCGGAGCATTCCGCCGAACAGCGGAAGGTGCACCGGCAGCAGCTGCAGGAGCTCAACCCGCGCAGCTCGTCCAGCGAGGACACCAGCAGCGAGGAGGAGCCGAGCGAGAGCGGCTCGGAGGCGGAGAGCGAATCGTACGGCTTCCTGCAGCCCGTCTCGACGCGGCAGCGGCGCGCCCTGCTCAAGGCGGCCGGCGTGCGCAAGATCGATCCGTCGGAAAAGGACGACTGCCGGGAGATACGGACCTCGCGGGAGGTGTGCGGCTGCACGTGCCGGGGCTTCTGCGATCCGCACCGGTGTGCCTGCAGCCTGGCCGGCATCAAGTGCCAGGTCGATCGGCCCAACTTTCCGTGCGGCTGCACGCACGAGGGTTGCGCTAATACGGCCGGCCGGGTTGAGTTTAATCCGGGGCGCGTGCGAACACACTTTTTGCACACGATCATGAAGCTGCGGATGGAAGGGGCAGGAGAGGGCAAAGCGGTGATGGAAGCGGCTGGTGGTAGCTCCGTTGCTGGCGCTGGTGGTGGTGTGAGTGATGCAAATGCAGGTGGTGGTGTCGGTGGCTATGTGATAGGTGGTGAAAAGAATTGGTCCAACGGTCCGGTACGATTACCGCCCAGTAGTATGATGGTGGGCTACGGGACGGACATGCCCGCGTCGACCGTTCAGGATATGGTCGATGGGACGGGGTCGAACCATCAAGTGCCGAGCATGCTGCCTGAGCATCACCCGATGGTTCTGCTGGACGGTATGCACCACAGCGCTGCAGGCGTTCTTCAGCAGCAGCAGCAGCAGCAGCATCATCTGTCACATCAATCCTTACCATCGTACCCTAATCACCTTGGTGCAGCTGATGGAATGCATCAAAACTATCCATCAGCCACCGCGGACTCACTCAGCCTGCACTACGGCCCTTACCGAGATTACTACGGCGGTATAGAGGGCGGTACGATAGGAGACGGCACACACCCGACAGGGATGCCTCTTCATCATCATCATCATCATCTTCCCGCCACGACCAGTAGCAGCAGTAGCAGCATCGAACCGTCGTCGTCGTCCACCGCACTGCACGCGAACATGTATTACACCGACAGCTACGCTAGCTTCCAAGCACAAGCCGATGCAAGTACAGCCGCAACTCACATTGATCCTTACCGGCATAATCCGTTGGTAGTCGGACCCTTACACCACCACGTACCGAGCAGCACGACGGTAGCCGTGTCACGCCAGCACATGCTTACCACGGGTCACGACCGACCGACGGCCAGCACGCCGTACGTTGAGAGTCTAAGGCCCGACGGTGGGCCTCCGCCTCCTACGCTCAGCCTGCCCGAGAAGGGTTTGGTGCCGCAAGTGCCTCCACAAGCCGTCAACGGTAGCGTGTCCCAGACGCCGGCTGCCGGTTCGACGACCCTTCCTCCCTGCAGCGGGCAGGCGACGTTGGATCAATCGTTTCGGTCAGATTCCGAGCACTGTGATCCGAACGTGACGGTCATTAGCGATACCACCACGCTCAGCACAATCGATCTCGATTCCAGTGGCGATGTGGTGACGCTCGTCACTCCGGACGCTAGCCGGACCGACACGTGCGTGATCGTCGACGACGACGATGATGATGATGATGATAATCCCCCGAAAGGACGCAACGTAAGCTGCCCGTCGAGCGACTTCATCGATCTGGAAACACCGCAGGCTGATAATGCGGAGCGGCTGGAGGCCATCAACGATCTGCTGGCCAGCAGCCGGAATACGCTCAGCATCGTGCGACCCTCGATCGTGGCGGAGGAAGATGACGAGCTGCGGGACTTTAAACATCCGCCACCGGAACCGTCGGCGAGCGCAATCTGCTACGAGGAAGATGACGACGTGGACGATGCCGGCGATGACGACGACAGTGACGACGTGATCCTGTGTGGTGGTGCGGTTCGTGTGACAAGATCAGCGAAAGATCGCGATCCACCACCGAGAAGCCTTTACGGTACGGGTACGCTTACAAACGGTACCACTACCAGTAAAGCTGCCGAACAGCAGCAGCTGCAACAGAAACGGGCGCGTTGCCCTACCGTTGGAGAGGAATGCAATTCTTCCCACAAGCGGATGCTGCAAAATGGTTCCACCGATGAGGAGGTTCGGTTCGTTTCCGCGTACACCGCAGACGGCGTCCCGGTGACAGCAGCAGCAGTAGCAGTGGTATCGTCCAGTACGGCCAACCTGCTCGCTGCTGCCTCCGTCGGCTCGCTCTCCTCTGCGGCACTAGAACCTAGCGAGAATTTGTGTGAGATTATCAAAAACAGTATCGTGGAAACGGCTGTGTCACACTAAGGGGTAGAGGGGGGAGGGTATGTCGAGGACTCGAGAGAGGAAGACGGTTTGTCCTTAAGCTTTGAGCCTGTGTTAATTACAATTTTCCTTTTGTTGCTCTTTTGTTTGCCATTTTTAACGTTCTTCTGATGGTGGTTCTGATTTTGAAATCACTGTTTTCGTTCAAGGTGACATTATTGGGGGTAAAATGCAGCATTCGCTTTTGTTACTTCGGTATCATATTTTATTGGTTACACATTCTTTTCTTCCATTTTCTTCGCGTAACGCTGTTTGGAGCGAACCACCGTTTTCGCACGGAACGAATCGCATGCGTTATTGTTTTGTGCTATGTATCGAATCGTTTCTGATTTACTTGTACGGTTGTCCGTATTTCCAAAGATTCAACCGCGCATGTTACGTTTTAGCACTCGTTTCTTTCTCTATTCTATTATCGTTCTATCCAACGGCAAACAAAACACAAACGATCGAATATAAGGGCATCGTATTTATATACCGTTTGAACATAATAGAAGCTAATTTAATTTAAGATTCATCAGATCGTACTCTGCTGTAGCGAGAGAGAGAGAGAGAGCGAGAGCAAGCGATCGCATTGAGCGCTAAATCGGAGGCAACGACTTAGAAAGAGCCCCTTTAGCATGGAAGCAATGCGTTAAAATCGACACCTGAAGGAGGAATAATGTAGTGTCGATAGTAGGGGGGAGGTTTTGTGTAAATACCATTAATGTACGATGTACATATGTCAGCAGATTAGTCTAGCGAGGTTCGAAGAAATTTGTAAGTAGTAGCAAAACAAACCATTATTCCAGGTCGAAAAAAGAGGGGCAAAGTTATTATGCAAAATCCCCCCAAAAAACTAAAGCATCCTAATTATACAGGCACACAGCAAATTTACGGTACGAGTACTACGAACCACTATATCGAGGGTCCACCATCCTACCAGTTGTTGATGCGGCCGCTGCCTTTATGTGCTTGAAGCAGAGCTGCTTAAGTGAAAAAGAGCCAAGCCCATTGTAAGCGCGTAGTGAAAGGGCCGCAGCCGAGCCTACACGTAACACGGAGGAACAAAACGTTACGCAGGAAACAGGATATCTATGAAACAAAGGAAATTAAAATAAAAAAATGGTATGAAAATCTTTTAAAATATGTCAACGGTGTGTGCTGGCAAGACATTTCAAGTGAAACATGAAAGAAAACTGCATCAAGATACTTACCAAGATATGCGAAGTTATTATTTTTTTTTTATTTTTATGGCAAAAGAGGATTCTAAGTATCAGAATGCGCTGTGCTTTTAGTGCACGGAAATTCCATAAACACAAGATACCTTATTAATTTATTAGCCTCTGCGTTGAGCGTTGTAACAGCCTATATCCCTGAAGATGTTAGGGAAGTTGTTCGTCGATCAATAACGAAATCAGCAGAGAAACTGGAAGATGCATAGTTCAGAAAAATTGTGCTTACTATGGGCATCACAAACTCCAGAAGAAGACAGCAACTGATGAAGAGCTAAACATGTTGTTTGGAGAAGCGGGACGAATCACAATTTTGGAAGGTTATTTGATAGATCGGAATATTCCTGAAATCCTGCCTTCCTGTTGTTCAGGACTAGGTTTTATGTAAATTTTCTCTTCAGCAATGAAGAGTAGGAACCTGCGCAGATCCAGCAGAATAGCACGTTGGACATATCATCACTTGTTGCACAATCTGAGATAAGTCATCAAAGGAAAGGCTCTTCTGTCTACCCTGCAACATTATTCGGGAAGGTGTCAACATCCTGGCAATTGGTGCATGATGAAATGAAGTCAACAAGGAGGACTCTCCCGTCTACTACTCTTCAACATTGCTCTGGAGGGTGTTTTGTGAAGAGCGGGTTTGACACTGAAATCTGGTGTACAACTCTATACTGGTATCTCCAATGTCTTGGCTTCGCAGATGACATCGACATGATCGGAGGGACAACTGCGGATGTGACAAACAGAAAAAAAACTGGGACTGTGGATCCAATTGTAGTTGACAACAACAACCACGGGATGATAGAGGAGTTCTGGTGACGTATTGTGTAGTGGAATCGTACCTATTCATGACGATCTGTAGAGTCCTTCTAGGGCCTTCTTGACGTGTTTGAATCGTGCATCCTCTGGACTGTCTTGTTGAACCGCCCATTCTGACGGTGGTGTTTGTGTAGAGGATGAAAGACTCCTGTCTTACCAAGCAGTTGCTTCTAAGCGATAAGCAGTCCAGCATAAGGAGCTCTGTCTGTATATTGTGAGGGTAGATAAGGATGGATCCATGACATCATCCGTTCATCCGTGAACTGGCCACCGAAGAAGAAGAAGAAGAAGATACACCTAACAAGCCTATGCAAAACCAACATGATCATCACATCTTAAGGTTTTACACCAATGTCTGGAATTTTGATTGGTCGATGTATCTATACTGTGGCACTAGAAGTTCTACATCGCAGTGATGAACTTCCTTTACTTTCCCTTGTTGCGATGGGATACGGATCCCAACAAATCTGGAAAATATGCACTTTTGGACTGCTGCTTCCGGTCAATTTTTGTTGTTGTTCTCACTCATGATCACTGTCCGATCGCGTGATACATTTCACAACTGACACTCTACCCCCCCAAAACGAGGCAACGCATACATGACGCTAAGGGTGACGCTAAACTGAATTATCAAACAGCGTGAAATCGATTGGCTGGATCCAATCCAGGTGTAGTTATTTGTATGTGTTCTTTCTCCCCCCGATAAGCCTACGCCATGATGCAGCCGCGCGAACCACACGTTATTGAACAATAAATTACATCATTGTGCCGAATCGGGAAGCAAGATATATACCGGAAGATAAGATAATGGCACGGGTGGCCATATCATCTCGCACACCTCCGACACCTCCCCAGTTGCCGTGTTAGCCTTGTGGAACACATCCTTGGTGCTTGCTCGTCACACGGTCCGTTGTGTACCGCCTTCTCGTAGCAAAACAGTGCATCGGCACATACCAACACCACCGCGCGCGGGTGTGTGTGTGTGCAGATAAAAAAGCACCCCTCCCCGCTCATCATCGAACACAATGGCACCAGCCGTTTAAAAGGGTTAGTACCTTCGCGCCACTATCCGAACCGAGAACCGACGATTCTCGATACAAATTGCGCGGTATTTCCCACCCGAGCGAACAGTACACGACAGCGTAGAGTGTGGACGTGTGCGTCGCGAACGTCGTCTTCACGTCGCCAAAAACCAAAGCCAAGAAGGTTGCTCAAGCGAATCAGCGCATTGCACGCGAAACAGTCGAAAGTGAAAGTTTCTGTGTGTGTATTTCGGAAGAAGCGTTATCAGAGTGAAACAACGATGGCACCATTACGCTGGGCAATTGTTAGTGCCGGTACGATATCGCACGACTTTGCGTGTGCCGTGTCGACGCTGCCGGCGGCCGACCATCAGCTGGTGGCGGTCGGTGCCCGTGGGTTGGAAAATGCAAGAAAGTTTGCCGAACTGCACGGCATTCCCCGGTTCTACGAGGGCTACGAAGCGATCGCAAAGGATCCGGAAGTGGGTAAGTGAACGTTCTAGTGTGATCGTGCGAAGGATGAGAAGGAGCTCACGCAGCACTCACGGTCTCACACGACGAAACCGCTGGCTCATCGTCGCTCTCGCACACGTGGGCAGATGATGATGGTGGCATTATTCACAAACGATTTGCTCCGTTTTTCTTCCCTCTCCCTATTAGATGTCGTGTACGTCGGCACGGTCAATAACGCACACTACGAGGTCAGCCGGATGATGTTGGAAGCCGGCAAGCACGTCCTTTGTGAGAAGCCTTTGTGTGTGAATCGCGGCCAGGCCCGGGCACTGCTCGACTTTGCCCGCGAACGGGGCCGGTTCTGCATGGAGGCGATCTGGTCACGGTTTTTCCCGAGCTACATCCACCTGCGCGAGCGTATCGGGCGCGGGGATTTGGGACGGATCGAGCGGGTCGAGGTACAGTTTGGCTTTCCGCTGACGCATGTGGAGCGCGTGCGGATGAAGAGTTTGGGCGGCGGAACGGTGCTGGATCTGGGCGTGTACACGATCCAGGTGGCGATGTGGGCTTTTCAGGCGGAACCGGTCAAGATCGAGGCGGCGGGCCAGCTGAACGATGAGGGCGTGGATGTGGGTATCACGGCCAAGCTACACTTCCCGCAGGGCGGGGTGGCAAACATACGGACGAGCGCGATTGACAAGCTGCCCAATACGGCCGTCATCATCGGCACGAAGGGTTCGATTACGGTGCGTATGGGATGAAGTAGTAACCCCTTTGGTGGTGATGGTTTTTGATAATGGATTTCTACTTTTCTGCAGCTACACGACTTTTGGTGCCCCACGGAGCTGACGGACGTGGACGGTACGGTGCGATCGTACCCGCTGCCGACGCCCAAGGTGGAATGTATTCTGCAAAACAGCGTAGGGCTGCGGTACGAGGCGGAGGAGACGCGCCGTCGCATCTTGGCGGGTGAGCTTGAGTCACCGTCCGTGTCGCACCAGGACAGTCTGGCGATTGCCGGCGTGCAGGACGCGATCCGGAAGCAGATCGGGGTGGAAATGCCGGAAGACTACATCTACAAGAGCTAGAAGACAAAAGGGCGATATCGCGGACGTGTTCTCGTTGTGTATGTACGTTTAGAATTTATACTTTTAAGGTACAAAGCGTTAATACAAAAGTCTCTCGTGGGAAGAATTCAAGTTACTCTTCTTTCCTTCTCGCTGAGTTGGGCCATGTCATGGTTAGCTCATTCATAGTCTTCAAAGTATGCTTCAAAGGGCGCACTCTTTACTCGATCGTTGTTCTCGGGGAATTTACAGCAAGTTTTTGTTGTCTTGATCATAATAAGTTGCTTCTACCAGTGGTTTGACTTTCCCCAAAGCTTGTGCGATATTGATTAAAGATGTATTGATCGTGCATTGCTTGTTCCTGTTAGGTTTTTCCTCCATTGGATGTCTTTTTGGAGCATTCAGGGCTTTTGAAAAAGGTTCTAGAACAGTTTCTCAAGAGTTATAGCAATCATAACCATGATCTAGATAATTTAGAATGTGCCCTACCCATTTTTTGGGACAATGTCTCTTGATGACAATGATATTTTGGGGAAAAATGATGAAAAAATATTTTGTTATCGTCAACCAATCTTAGGATGATTAGGATAAAAAAATGGGAATCTGTTAAATAACCATAAAATGTGTCAAAAACCATTAAAAGCATGTATCTTTAAACACATATCATGCCCCTAAGATTGGTCTGTACATCTTACATCTCGTATGACAGATCTTCTTAGAAATAGCTCTTTTATATTCGCCATATTAATTATCATTTCGATATTTGAGGCATCATACTTCACTTGGATTTTGTTATCTTGATACAAGATCTTCCTCTTGATCTTCACGATATCAACTGCTTAAGCTCGTAGTTCATCTTCAGCCTTGGAATTAGATTCTTCAGAAATAGTAATCCTCTGTTAAAACTCCAGTAGTCATCCAGAAGTTGTTGTTTAATGCATTCTATAGAGGTATTGAAGTAACAAGTGCTCTGATCACGCATTGATCGCGTTCAGAGAACGCTCTGGTGTGTGTTTTCCAGCATTGTAACGGTCCTGTGACATCGGTCGTAGAGCTTTACAGAAGTGATATTATCTTTACCGCACCCTTGAACTCAATGTTGGCCATTTTGTAACTTCTATACAGTTCTTTATTTTCAGTGTTGACCTGTTTTAACTCATTACCAATAATACACATTACTTTGCCGCAATTTTACTTCTCCCAAACACACACACACACATACAGACATCATACCAGTGCTCTGCTGCCGTCTGCTGTCTCCGTTTAAGCGCATTCTTCCTCCTGTAGGAGAGGTGTGTGGGGAGAGGGGGCGATCGTTTCAGGGAGATCGTTGCGCACAAACCCCAATTTGAACGCACACTTTTACAAACTATTAAGTTATCAACTAAACACTAAACCAACTCTGTCCAGGATCAGGAAAGCGAAACCTCAGCACGCTGGGCTGTCAATACACCAACGTCCTTCCCTGTCCTGTGTCCTAGCTATCCACTTCCTCACACTACTAGCGTGCTTTTCTTTAGTTTCTTTTGCTTTTCCTTTTATTCGCAAGCGTTTCATTGTGTATGTGTGTTTGTGTCGTACTCAATACTTACACTCGATTAGACTAACGATAGCTCATCGTTACCTTCATCATTGCATTTTCAATTATGTCATTTCATCATAACGTTTGCATGTGTTTTTAGGTATGATTAACGTTTTGTTTTCTGCGTTTTTGTTTTTGTTTTTTTTTTGGGGAAGAGGTAACAACACAATAAAGTTTTCCTTTCCATTCTCTTTCCATTATGATCTCCTCTTCTCTCCTTCATGATTGCAAAGGGGAAAAAAGGTAAAATAATTTGAATCTTCTCGGTACCGTATTTATAAATCACATTGAAATTAGTAACGCGTGTTGCTAAATGTTACATTTTTTTCTCTCTCTCTCTTTTTTGGGAGTTGATAAAAAGGCAACCGTGTGCCAAATTATTGCTGGTGCTGGTGCTAATGAGACTAAGGAGGACTTCCCCTTTGAAGCGTTACAGTTTCGTCAACTTAATATTAATAAAGAAAAAAACAAACAAACAAACAAACGATAAAATTAATCCGATTCAACCAATTTGCTTCGGCGGCCACACAGATCGCTTTTTCTCCGTTTCACGAATTTCGTGTGTTACTGATTGATAGTGGGTTTGTTTTGTTTTAATTTTACATGACACCGAGTTACTAGAGTAAGAGTAGTTCATTTAGTAAAAATGAATACTTGTTTTTTGTTGTTGAGGTTTGAGGGGGTGGGGGTCTTTCCCAGCTTGATATTCCAATTTTTGCTGCTGCTACTGATGCTGCTAAGTTAAGTGTTCTCTTCTTCCTGCTTAGTAACATATTTCTTCCATTTTTTTTTTTTTGCTGCATTTTCTTACACTTTCACTACAAACTAGCACACACGATCATCAGAGCAGCTTGTTTCATTTGCTTGCTTGCTTTTACTGTGTTTTCTTCCTCGCTCTCTCTCTTTCTCTTTCTTTTTTTCTCTATCCAGCAAATAATTGAGGCATCTTTTGCATTGGTTTGCTTACAAACTAAAAGATAAATCCACGGAGGAAGGAAGATATGAGAAAATCAAATGATAAGGAAAGTTAGGATACAAAACAATCCTACTGGGGAGGCGTTTGGGAAAGGTTGAATCTACTCTTTTTTCTCTTCTGCTCTCCTCTCTCTCTCTCTCTCTCTCTCTCTCTCTCTTTCATACAGCATACTTGACTCTGTATATATCTAAATATGCGATGTTGGGGCGTGATGATGGTGATTGGGTGGGGCTCTTACTCGATATCATGGAATTTCAGGATGGCACGTCCGGGAATCTCCGAGCTCGCCAGCTTGCGCACCACATCGGCGGCCTGATCCGAGGGAAATACTGAGTGTGGCGGTGGTTCAATCTGTTGGAAAAAGATGGGAAAGGAGTTTAACAACCTTGCCCCAAAAATTTACTATTTTTACCCGCGTTTACCTCATTGGAAGAAACTAGCTTCACCAGCTGATGCAGCTGCTCGATCGTACCGGTCGGGGCGGCCTCGATCGTTTGGCCGCGCTCCTCCGCCCGCTTGCTAAACTTGGGCAGCAGCTTTTCCGCCACCTCGTCGCTGATGAAGATGTGGCCGCCCTTGGTCAGGCACTGCATCGACCGGTGCAAGCTGCGCGACGTCGTGCCGAAGTCGATCACGATGTCGACCAGCCCGTCGCAAGCGTCATGCGTGCGCTCGATCAGCTGCTTCTCGTACAGATCCTCGTTCCACTGGACGATGTTTACCCTGCGAGCGAACGAGTAAAGCAAATGTTAATTTTTGAGAGCCATCTTATTAAACGCAAAAACATCTAGACACTCACCGTTCGCACTTCTTCGCCACAAGGAAACCCTCGTCCCGCAGGCTCGCGACCGTAATCTGTATCTTGTCCTTGGTCGCCGGTGTGTAGAAATGTTGCGCCGCAATGCGCACCGCCCACAGGGCCAGCCCGCCCGTACCGACGATCAGTATCTTCACCTTCTCGCCCGGCCGGCTCTTCAGCAGCTCGTCCACGATCTTGTGCGCCGCAATGATGGCGCTCTGGGCGAGCAGCGCACCGGTCGGCAGGGTGGCCGCCACCGCCAGTGGCAGCTCGTCCGGGATCGGGATCAGATACTTGAGGTCGGGCACCACCATCAGCTCGGAGTAGCCGTGCGGGACGCCCTCGTACGGGTACAGAATCACCCGCTGGCCCACCTTAAACCCGCAGTCCGGTTTCAGCTCGCTGCCGAGCGATTCAATCACGCCCGCCACCTCGAACCCGGGAAACAGTGCCCCATCCCGGACGCCCTGGTGCGCCTGTGGGTTGTGCTGGATGGCGACCGACGTTTGGTGGTGCTGGGGCGGCGCACTGTCCGGCCCTTCCTCGCTGATGCTGGTGAAGCTGCCGCTCTGCATCTGTTTCGCGAGCAGATGCAGCGACGTGGTGATGTCGCCCGTGTCCGACAGCTGGCTGCTGATGGACGAGATCGAGGTGGACTGGTTCTTTCGGTAGCAGGCCCCGGCATAGACGACCAGGATGCGGGCGCCCTGGGCCGGCGTGTCCGGCACCGGCACGACCAGATTCAGCACACAGTCCTTCAGCTTCGGTGCCGGCGTTTCGATCGACACCTGGCGGATGAGCTTGCTCATGGCGGCGTTTCTGAGGCGTGTCGCGGTGTCCAACGATATTGAACGGCTGGAGAGAGGGAAGGAGCAGGAAGAGACGAAAGAAGATGTTAGTAATGTTCTTTACCTTCTATGCTAATGGAAAAGCACAACTCTTGGGAGGACAAAATGGGAGGGAAGGGAAGCAAAAAACCGAACGTCCTAACCGCTGAATGAATTGTTTCCTTTTGCGGACATTCGTTGCTCGTTGCAGTGGTCGCGCGGTTAAGTAATTTGGCGGCCGCATCACATTTGACCTTCAAGGACCTTGCCAGTTTGTCGAACCATTTTCGTGGGCGAGAGAGCGAGCGAGAGTGAACAGCGTGACTCTCTCTCCCTCTCAGCGACGTAAAGCGAGGCTCACATGACACACAACAACAGTGTGTGCCGGGTTGCGGGAAACTGACAGCTGTCAACCGCGACACCACCACCACTACCACCACCTCTACGAAACCACTGCGCGAGCTACACTATGTTGCAAGACTGGTAGCGCGTCATCGACCGAAGAAATTCAAATCCGATCATCATCGTTAGACGACTACTCGGTAAACAGCAGTTTTTCCTTTTTCCTCTTATTTCCTCGGAGTTAATTGACCTCAAACGTACACAGGGTGGCAGAGAATTTCTTCCTCCATCCAATTATCCAGCAGGACAGAACGTTCAACTCGGCCACGGAGTGTAAACATATGTGTTCCTTCCTTAGTGTATGTGGCGAGCAACGCTTCAGCGTTACAAAACATGCCACAGTCCGACACACAAACACACCCACACGAACACGAAACGACTGCGAGAGCAGCAACAGCAGCCAAAATAAAAACGGGACCATCATCGTTTGTTGCTTTGCCCAGTTTTATTATTAGACAAACAAACTCTACTCTGCTGCTTCGGTGCCGCTGACACACACTGCCGCAAATGAATGAAGCAGCGTCAACACCAAACCAAAACCAATTGGTGGGTGGGTTGGCAATTGGGTTTTTAGTAAAATCGAACACCACCCAAAACGACCCGACATTTCGATTATCTAACACCGGGCCGAGATGGTTTAGCTAAGCGCAGAAGTGTATGATTGATCTTTTTCTGACGCAACATAGAACCGGGGGCCGTTGGAGCACATTGTTGCAAAGGGGAAGTGTGGTAGTATTGTAGATTGGAGGGAAGATGCATGGAAGGGCTGTTACGAAACGGGATAAAACCCAGGTGGCATTGCAATACATTCTGATGCTGATGTTAGTGTACAAGAATCTACTTTTAAATAGAAAAAAAATAGAAGTTCAATCAAAGCCCAAGAATGCTTAGTAATACCAGGGTAAGTTTGTAGCGGTTTTGCCGTCAGATGTCGTTACTTGTGTATTTCAAACGTTTGTTTCATCAGGCAACACTCTCATTGGAAGTGTCATTTTTAGGCATTTGCTGTTTTTACAGGGTTTTCCAGGGGTTCTCATAGTTGTGGGACACTTCCTAGACTCTTTCTTATGGGAAGTGAACTTCATATGCTATAAATTGGACTCTATGGCACCCGTTTTTGGACAGGCTCCTTGGAAATTCCTATTGAATTTGTCCAACAAGGGTGCTGTAGAGTTGCTGCTATGAGTTGCACTGCTATGAGAACTCCTGCAAAACCCTGTATTGCTCATCAATGACTAATGTTTTTTTTTTTTGCAGGCTTGATATATGCCAACTTTTATAACAGAGAATGGATTTCGTACGAAGAGTTAATGCTTCATTATTGTAAATAAGAAGCAAACATGGTTGCTATTCTTGAGACTTTAAGTGATTGGTTTGCAGTGTGTGAGTTTAATAGTGGAAATTGGGAATGGAAGTCAACGTTCCCAAAACCCCACACAAAAACCTGCACGAACACATCAAAAGGACACTTGGAAGACACTCGACAAGTCGTTTACCATGGATTAAAAGTAATGGGAATGACCAGAAATTGGGTAATTGGATCCCACATGCACTGAAGCCGGCAGACAACGAAGGCCGTTTGTTCATTGTTCATTGCGACTGCTCCTACGGCAAGAGTACCGCAAGAGTACTAAGAAACGCTGAAATGAGAAATTCTACACCACCTACTATATCAGCAAAAGTTTGAAGTTAATGAAGCGGTTTCCAATGACCGATCGATGACGACCGATAGTTCATTCTGTGCAATGATTCACCGATGAACAGGTTTTTGGTTCATTTTAGCCTAAATTTGTCCACAGGGGGCCCGTTGAAATTCATTTTTGTTCATTTCAGAGTCATCATAGTTCATTTTGGTTCATTTTTTATTCATTTCATGAAATTTTTGTTCCCTGGGTCATCGCAAACTATCCTGGGTCATCGCAAATCAAGTTCATCGCAAACTATCGATCATCATCGATCGTTGGTCAGAAAGGGCCACTGACACGTATGAACGAGACTTATAGAAGACTCTCCAGTCCTAGATTCGCTAGTATGTACAATATTCGTTTAAAAAACAGTAGAGCTTTCTATCTAAATCGGAATAAACTAATCATCCATCAACATATTTCTGAGTCTTTCAAACAACAATTTAACAATCTGTTCTTCAATCATTGTCATGAACTTCAGATTCAATTTGTGTATCTCTGCTGTGCGAAAGCTATTCCTACTTTAAACATTGTACAACACCAGGCGCCTCCATCTTTAAGGACACTTTACGTCACGCTAGATGAAGTCATCCAAAGTCTTTACCGCTGGTTCCTTATCCTTAGATTCAGCTAAAGTAAATCGTTCTCTTTAGTTTCTACCAAGACATTGGCATTGTTTTCAAATAAATCGCTACTCCAACAACTTGTGCCACACCAGATGGATAATATTACAAACAAGTACGTCTCCTTCACGAAGTTCAACCTGTCAATTGCAAACAACGAACCAATGACGCCAATGAACAACACGATAAAAAAAAACAAAAAAAAACGAAAACAACCAGTAAACCTACGAACTACGTTAAAGATGCTTTGGTAACACGACAACATCTCATTGCTTTGTGGGAAGGCTTTAAAACGGTATATCGTGTGTAGAATGTTTCACTAGGCGGTCAATCACCATTCTAGCGTGATTAGATAAGACCGGCAGTAGATGGGATGGTAGGTAGAACAAAAAACCTCCTCCACAAAAGATAAGCATTTGGTGTGATAAATATTGGTGTTTGGATGGATGGTAAAAACCAAACAAATTAAATTAACAAACAATATTTCGTGTATGTTTTGTTGCAAATGTGCGAAATTTCACAATTGAAGCTGCAAATTAGGTGGGCAAAATAAAGCGCAACGGGTTGCAATTTGTATGCTTTACGGAGGGAGACAATTGTTGTAAAGGGGCAAACAACCGTTTATCAGCTTCACGCTGTGTAATACTCGATGCTTGAGTGTGCACCGTTGGCCCCGAACGGCCATGCAACGCGTGATAACACTGATGCTGATTGCGGAAACAGTTTTCCACACAGTAGTGTGCCTTTTTTATCGATTCAAATCGCACTTCAACGAGCAAACCTTTGGACTAATAAATAAACCCCTTCGACCGGTTGGAAGTGTCCAAACGGCACGTGTCGGCGCGCTGTACAAGATTTCTCGCTCGCTTCATTAAGCATCACGGCGCGCCGTTAAGCGAGAAGATTTAAAAACCCATTACGTAAATTTTATTCCATGTTTGCTGCCCCGTTTGAGTTGCAAAAAAAAAAAAAAGAATCAGCTCGTTAATGCAGCAACAGGGAACACATTAATGGAAGGAGCGCACGTCAAAATGGCTGACACGAGGCGTCGTCGTTTGGCGTCGTCGCTGCTGCTGCTGTCACTATCGATGCGAGCTTTGTGCGCAAACAGCCGGAAACGATCGCACAGACCGGAGTGACTCCCCTCCCGACAAGAGTAGAAGAAGCGATAGAGTAGAAGACAGAGATAGAGCGAGGGAGAGCAAAGAACTCGCCCTTTAATATTTACGTTACGCGCGGAAAAGTGGCAAAGCATTTTGATAAAGGCGTTGCAAAAAAGACCCCCCCTCCCCTGCGAGGGTCACGTGCAACTACACCCGCCAGAGTGCATCGGAACAAAACGGTTTCTTCAAGGGTCTCTGTCTCTCACACCACCGCTGCCTCTTTGCCCATGAACAACAATAATACAAAACAGAAGCGAGAACCGTGGCGTCGATAGTCGAGAGGTGAAATCTCGGTGGGTCGGCTAATTTTAGAAATCTAGTTCATGTGTTTGTGGGGGGTGGTTTTGTGAACTACAGCGGGGCGGAGATGATCTCCCTGTAACCCTCACCCGGCTTGTACCCGACCCGATGTGCTTGTTCGATTCTGTAATGGGTGCGTATTTACCAAAACAAAGCAAAGCAGTGCGGCCAAGCAAAAGATAAGACGCTCGGCGCAAACCAAAGCCGATGGTCCCCGACGCACATCGTTCCGAATCAACCGCTTATCGGATCAATTGAAGACGAGGTCGATTGATTGAGATGCAGGCACCGTTTTGGTGCAAGCGCACGTCATCGATCTGAGCCTTCGAATCAAGCCATTTAATCGTAATCTTTGACGGGAAGGGGCAGAGAACGGAGCAACCATGAACGTCATTAGGAAAGAACACAAAGTTTGCAGTGTTTTGCATCATTCCAAAATAGCTTGAGCGCTTTTTAGTTTTTTTACGCAAGATTAAGGCGGCAAATTTCCTCCTGAATAAAAAAAAAGGTTGCAGATTTAATTAATTAAGATTTAAATAAGAAAAAATAAACACAATTTTATAATACTTTTTACATATGCAGACGCGGTGTGACGTCATTTTTTGGTCCTTCGAACCGGATCGGCTTGAAGCAAGTATAGCCAAATTACTCGCAAAAATAGACGCAATAGATTTCATTTTTTTTTTCGTATTGGAAGTTAGAACTCTTCAAAACGAACTTTTCTATAATAAACAAAATTATTCAATTGGTTTTATTGTGTAAAACAAGCTGCAAAACAAGAAACGAAATAGAATGTGCTAATTACACTAATGGACTTCCAATCGCGAAAAGAAAAAAAGGCTTAAAAAGGCATAATAAGCACTCGAATCCGAATAAACACAAACTCCTGCAGCTTTCAATAGCCACCCGTGTCATGGTTGGGTGAATACAAATTCAAGCATCGTCATCCGTTTTAAATGCAAATCAATCGAACAGTATCATCGAATTCTAGAAAAAAAACACGAACGCATTTAAATAATGCATTCAAGGGCAAAGCAAGAACAAAACACTCCTGCTGGAAGGGTTTAAAAACAACACGTTCGGGTTTGAAGTTACAACAATTCGTTACGCATCAAACTATACTTGGAGTAGCAAAAAAAAAACAAGCATAATGAAGATGGTTTTGTGTGGGTGGAAGTTTTGCAACATAATACAGGGTTTTCCAAGTCATTTTCGAATTATGCCCAGTGCAAGATGTTAATCCACATCAATATGACATTTCATTTCCATCACAAAGAAGTTTTAGTTTCTCCAATATGATTTTCAACACGATTCAAGCTGGATTGAGTTTGACAGTTCTTTGTTATGTGTTGAATTTCATGTGTTGAAACTGAAATTTCATTTTGAAGCAAATAAACCATTTGACATGGATGCGGTTTGAGTTTGAGTTGAAAAACATCTTGCATGCGGCGAATAACAATGTTTACATTCGAAACTGAATTGGAAAGCCCTGCAATGCTACTAAGCAAACCGTTCTTTTCGTGCAATCATTGTGTGCAAAAGGGAGCGTGTTGTTGGTAATAGAACCTCTCGCAGTCTCTATTTCTCTTTGTCCAGTCCCGTTTGGTGTTGTAAACCGGTTCCGATGATTTCTTTCGCCTAGAATAGAACACGGCTAGGAAGCTAGACCGATACTAACGGCAGATGGAGGGGTTGGTGGAGAGTTTGTCTAACCGTCATCACTGCTTACTCTGATGCCTGGGTCCAGGGAGCAATGAACATTTCACACACGGCCTTGCGGTGCGGTGACTTGGCAGTAGAGAGACTTGGCGGAAGTGTTTCTAACGAGATCAGTGGCATGTGTTGGCCTGGAAACTACGGATATGAGATCATTACAAAATTGCACAATTATTCATGTGGAATGTAATGGAGAAATATTTGAAGTGATTTGATTTTAAACAACACTGTGATTGATGTTACTTCGGCAACGTTTGCCGAACTGACGACGACTTCAAAGAGAACTCACTGCGTGCCATTTAATCTCGCAAATCAGTGGAATTCTTCAAAATTCTTGCAAAAATCAAAGTGAAAAACAATTTCCTCGACAATTGTAGGCAACATCTCTCTAATCACGCTAATCAACACAGACAGAGCCCGGCCCCCGGAAGCTATAATTAAATCCTCCGGTCCCGGTTGTACGCCGCCCAAAATTGGGGTCACACTATTCCCCTTCCCCAGCTCCCCATCCCTGCCACGCTAGGAAAGGAAGACACAAGAAATGAGGCCACCGTGTAGCATAAATAATCGAAAGTTTATCCTCATCGGGACGGCCTGAAACGCAATTGGCAATAGGATTGGCGCTGAGTCAGAGCGAGCGAGAGAGAGAGAGAGAGAGAGAGAGAGAGAGAGAGAGAGAGAGAGAGAGAGAGAGAAGGATGACCCCTGAGAGAGGAGCATCTTGCACGCAGTTAAACACGTATTTATAAACAAAAAAGAAAAGAGGTACGCTAAACAGCAAAGGCAGGCCCTGTGCCCCGTTCGAACACGCCGGCAGCGAGGGTGTTGTTACATGCGATCGCACACACTAGCAGCCGGTCGCGAAAACCTCTCGTGGTTATGTCATGTAAGTATCAGCCCATTTCCTCGAAAAACGCTCAGAGCCTCCCAGCAAAGGGGTTCGCAGCAACAAGTAAAGCACGGTTTTTTTTTTTGTAGTACAGAAGCGGAAATAAGGCGGACTGTTGCAAATTGTATCATTACCCGATGTCGGAGAGTAACAAATTATCCACTTGCACTGCCATACTGCTGGTATGAGATTAACTTTCTTATCAGTTTTCTTTTCACCAACTTCACTTTTTTACACTGTTTTTCTTCTTCTTTCCGAACTATCCAATTTGGAATCTTGGCCCCCTATCACGAGCACTTCTAAACGTGTGTTTGCTTTTCAATGTTTGCTTTGCTTTTCGGTGCGTTTGCCCGATTGCCGTCGTTCACGTTCCTTCGGTGTGTTCTCCGATTTTGTCCTTGAAGCGACTCTTTTCCCAGCAGGAGGTTGGTGGGCACGAGCGGAACAGGGGAATTTGCTTCTTTTTTTTTCGCTCTCTCGAATGAAAATTCACCACAGGTCGCAACACGAACGCACACTCCGATACACCAAACGACTCTGCTTATGCGTTGAACCGAAGGCACTATCACACACACACAAACACAGTGACGTACAAAAATGACAACACAATTATGTGTGTTTATGTTTTTCTTTTATGCTCGCGTTTTTGTTTTTTTGCGTATCACGTAAGTGGTGTGTCTTGGTATTTTAAAGTTGTCTCCTATTTCGATAAAATTACGTCTTGGTATCACTTTTTGGTGCGTTTTTACCTGCAACCACACTGATCTTGCCTAGCCTTTTCTGTCTCTGTAAAAGGGCTGAGCATAAAAGCGTTGTCTTTTGAACTCCACAATCAAAGTGTGCTTTGTGCACCAAGGGACGATGGATTTCAGGTGAAACAGGAATTTTTGGCTGGAAAAGTTCAACTGCACCGATATTACTGCACCGCGTAACAACAACAACTTGCGTTTCTTTGCTTGCTTTCTTTCTTCTCCCCTTTTCGAAGCCGAACAAAGCGGGAGAAACACGGGCTACGCTTTTCCTTTCTTGCGTGTATGTACGGGCGAACTTAACTCGTTGCTTTCCGTCGAGCGAATGGTACGGAACGGTGTGTGCCGTTGGCCGTTGTGCCGTGGTGTAAAAACGCAACCCTGCTCCCGCTGCTTCTACCCCCTTCCGTTCTGTTCCCGGGTGCGCTTTCTGCGTGTGCCTGTGAGCGTGTGCCGTTGGGGTGTGTTTTCAGAAAATAATAATGATATTGCACACACAACCACACTACACCCAACACCGGAACCGGTATCGTGTGCGGAGTGTGCGCGTGTGTGTTGGTGTGTTTTCTATGGTTGCGCCTGCGTTTATGCGCGCTTTTGCATCCCTTTCTCGGGCGCTTGTGCTCACGCATCGTGCCTTCTCGCTTGCTCGCTTGATTCTGTGCTTCAACCATCATGGTTTCCAACCCCGACATTCGCACACACACACTTAGGGAGGTGCATTTAAAGGGGTAGCGAGCATAGAGCATAATTCGGTGGTGGCTGGTAATTATGCTCTTATCGCGGAACTCGCCGCGCGACAACGGACCTTCGCGATTAGCAGCTCCCCGGTTCGCGTTTCTTCTTTGTTGTTTATCCCCTATGTGCGTGTGTGTGTGGTGTACGTGATGTCAACATACACGCACACAACCACCGCCACCAAGCAGGCCATGGCGCGCACGCGCTCGCCTACAAACCTTCGCTGATCATGCGGCGAGTGAGTGATCAGACCGAAGCCGAGGGAACCGAACCAACCCCGTACGCGGGGCTTGTGGTGGAAGAAGCAGGAGGGGCTTGTTTTGGATTCGCCGACGGTGGACGGTGAAAGTGAAAAAGAGTCCCGGTGTGTGTGAGTGTGTGTGTCTGTGTGTGTGTGTGTGTGTGTGTGTTTATATCATGCTCTAGTTGGAGTAAGAAGATACCACGACGACGTCCACGGCGACTTGCGGCTTGCCGTAGAGGTCAAAGTCTTCGAGGCCTACTGCCTACTTCTCTGGGGGAGGAGGGGTTGGCCACCCCATACCCCACACAAAACCTACACCCTCCTTGCGGAATACCTTACAGCAAGCAAGCCGCAGCTACTTTCCTCCCACGGCGGCGACGCACAGCTGATTTGGACGTGTGTGCATACCGCGAAGAAAAGTTGCTTTGTGTCTTTTCAAGCTCTTTCAAACCTTTCAAGATGGTAGGAACTAGCGTCGCCTAAGCTAAGGAAGGTCCAATGTCTAACAATTGATGACCAGAATGCTAATATTCGTTGTAATAACTCCCAAGGGAGGCCTCAGAACGTCTACAGCGCGTCGTTGTTTCGTGTCAATGGCTACTTTGTTTGCGCAGGGCTGCATCCCATACATCAACCCTCGCCACATTCGAACGCTGCGTGATTGAGTCCATAATACAGCGATAGAAAGAGACAGAAGACTTTGTTTACGACTTTGAATTAAGCCTCAAGGTGGAGGTTTTTTCCATCCTCCCAACCAATGTCCAATTTCGCGTCGTGATATACACTTAACAGACGAAAGGAATTCCCTCATCAGTCCACGACATCCAGAGGCCTTCTAGTAGACGCTGGAGATGTCATCGCGATCGTGGGAAGCAGGCCCCAAGCCGTCTGGGCGTTTCTGGAGCAATCCGTCCAATTAGAGTCAATTTGGAGCTCTGGAGGGTACGACGAACGACTTGCGAGTTTGCACATCTTTGATTGATGGCAATCGTGTCACTATTTGGAGTTTGTTTGGATAGAAGAGGAAGCGGAAGATGAGGAAAAGATATGCAATTTCGAGTACACTCAAAGCACAGCACGATCTCTCTTCCAATCCAATCAAAGCCCATCCAATCAAAACGTGATCCTTCGAAGCCGGAGTTTACTTTATCGCCTCGCCATTATCACCTGCACCGCAAGTACTCCAGTGCTTACTGACCTGTGAGTTAATGATTGGTCTAGGTGCGTTGTTTGCTAACCACTCAAACGCTACCCTTTATTGGTGTGGTCAGAATACATTGCTAACAATGGCGATTAAATTGCCAAGTACCAGTCGCGTCCCGGTGGATAGCTTCCCAGTATTCATCGGAGTTGAACCCATTAATGCGCTTGGAAGCGAACATACGTAAAGAGGCTGTGACGCGTTATCAGACTTCGACGTACCGGCAATCTGGGCATTTTCGTGTGATTCGCAGCCGATTTGGATTCAATGCATCACCGCTTGACACCGTGATTGAGGCACCGGGCGAGCGCGTGCTGATGCCGCTCTGATGCCAGCAAATTAGGGCTGGTCGTAAAGATGATTAGGCCCGTGGGGTTTTGGATTTTATTATTAGATTTCGATCGTTGCACCCACCGGATGTGTGGACAGTGTTGACAGCTGACCAGAGCATGATCTCGTTGCTTGCTGTTGTACATGCAAGATGAATATTGCATCAGCCGCCATTACCTGGTTGGAGTAGTTCCCGTTAACTATTGGAGCATCCAAGTTTTTATTTCTGCGAAAAACCCCATACTTCGTCGTTTGGTATTTTTGTCAATGCAAAACAACTTCATACGTGCTGCTGCCCGCACACTATCAGTAGCGCCTATCTTCGCGAGCAACAAGTAAACAAATCGCCGCAAAAGTAATGAACTCTTCAGGCAAAGAGGAGTTGTTTTCTTTGCTGCTGTCAATAAGTTTATCTCACTTTGGCGTCCTTCGCTGGGCGATAAAGTGACACCACTCGGCCCACCCGCAAACAGACCACAAAACGGTCGATCTTTATCTAAGCCCTCATACTGTCCTAATTGTGTTATGTGGGAATGAGGGGTGAAAAAATAGACTGCCCAAAAACAAAACACCTTCGAGTCATCGGAAATGTAATCTTCCCTTTGCCACAGGCGACACAGTGTGGCCACAGGGGGGTCGCGTTGTTTGTTTCGTGAGCGATTGGTCCATTGACTGCGCCACACGAATATGTAAACAACTGTTTGACCTCAAACCAGGTAGCCTTCACACGCTCAGAAGTGGTTGTGAGGAAGTACTGGGAGGAAATTCAGGCCGGGACAGAATTCTCTATGAATACATCTTTCTCTTGTGTTGTGTTGCAAACCATTGAACTTTGAGGAAATATTATGAATGTAGAAAAGGGGAAAATGATGCAAATTTACGGTGGTGTGGTGATGGCCGGTTGATGATCTTTCAGTTTGTAGGCGGTGACGTCGCGGTTGTTTACCCAACCGGTATACGATCAGTTCCGCCGATCATCTTCAAGGGCTTTACCGGTAATGGATCCATTCTCCTACGAGATGTTCGAGCGAGCACACTGAGGGGAGCATGTCCTTGGCGCCGATCTGTTGGCAGGACGCTACTTCTGACGTTTTGTTTCAGAAGATCAGATTCCGTTGACCCCACGTATTCTTGGCATCTTCATGGAGGAAGTTATCTTTGGAGCAATCAGACATCAGAGATTTGCGCTTTTTTGTTAATACAACCGATACAATAATTCCTGTGTTTTGCTGTAACTAGAACAACCGTACGCTGGTTGGCTCTTGTGCAAGGTAATTGGGTCGGCTCCGATGACTAACCAAACATGTGCGACTGTTTGCCATTGCACCCCGTTGTTCGATGACACACACCAACATACACTTGAGCCGTGGCTAAAGGGGTTGTTATTCCGTGTGTGGCGTGGCAGAAGGTGACCGGCGTACGCGTGATCAGTGCGTGATCCGTTTTGGTGCTGCTACAGAACCCACGGGGCCCACGGTAGATGTTCTGCGTGTACATTGGCTTCGTCATCGGATCGTATCGGATGTGTTATTGGGTCGATATCAACAATTGTTTATTCGGATAATGCTCTATAGACAGGAAAGTTTGCAGAGTGTTGCGCTCAGAGTGTTGTACTCTGAACTGCGCGTGGTTCTGCCAAGAGTGCACGTGAGTGAAGAATGCTATGTGTTGATTCACAGATGGCAAATGTAGGACCAACTGCCATGAAAGATGATACTTTCCATTCTTTTTTAGTGGAAAATGAGACATCAACCACACACATCAACAAATTCACACCGCTGCGGACAGTGGCATGTTCGGCCATCGTTAAGTGCGCCCTTTCGTTGCGTTCTATTTATAGCACCACTCTTCCCTTTAGCTTATCTGTCTTCCCATGCGTACAGCAGCGGAAGGAGGAGTGATGTATGTGTCACGTCACCCGTTTCAATATTGTTTGTGCTCGGTCTGTCTGATGCAGATGCTGCCTTCTACTACTGGGAAGTGACCTTTTCGCTTTAATCACCCATTAGCCCATAGATGCTCATAGATCACAGTGGCGGCACGCTGACCCGCGGCACGTAGACCAGTCTGCCGGCCGGCAGCGCTCACGACGTCACGTCACAAACGAAAGGGAATCACCCGCCGCTTATCAAGTAGACGCAAGTTCTCTCCTGATAACACGTGCACGGATCTGTTGCGGTTGCGATTAATCCAGTCTCTGTTATCGCCTGAGACTGGGATGGTGGAGCAATACACTCCCGATGACGGGAATCCTTTTATTGACCAAGGTCGTTGAGAGCTGGGCACCCGGCATGCCTCTAATCCATGCCGGGCGGGAAAAACGTGTTTGAAGTCGATTGTGTTATTGAACTGATGATGATGGGACCTTAAGTGTATGGTAGTGGTAGCGCTTCCAGGAGCTTTGAAATGATTGGGGAGCTTAGTTGGGGTTCAATTTCTGGTACAATCAACAACGTAAGAGTGGTACTTGGAGATTGTGAACAGAAGAGATATAGCTTAATAATGCATTAAACGTGTATCAAAACTGCTGGATCCAGAGTAGAGTAATACTTGGTAATTTGTTTCTTTCCGTTACTATAACTACATTTCGCACGTCAATTGTATGACTTAATTGTAATTGGAGCTCGATGGAATATTCCATCGACCAGAATAGACAGTATTTTGATGAAAAAATCTCAAGAATGTATAGCCGATGAGATAGAACTTCTATTTTCAGTGTTTCTTAGTACTTTTTTGTAGCCAAAGGTTCTAAGCATCTACATCACACCTTACAGCACAACTACCTCGTGTTATGAGTACGGATGAAACGTGAAACCAGTGAACGGTTTCCGAACCTTCTAGACACCTTGTCTGCGGTGCGATGCAGCACACCAAAGACCACACACACACACACACACCATTGCCACCACATCGCCTTAAATGCACCCAGGATAAATGCAATTGGAAATGGACCATCGTTATTCATCGTTTCATCAGCGGGGGAAACAAGATCTTCACCGCCTGCTACAGACAGACGATGATCACTCCCGGATCGCATGATTCAAAAGCTTCAACCCCTGTGTAGCAGGCACTAATACACACACAGTCATCCATGCTACCAACACCAGTATGTAGAAGAGAAGGGGAAGGTTTAAAACACATTTCGAAAGCGAATGTCCGGAAGGGGGGTACCAAAAACAGCTGATTTGCTCGTGATCATCAAGATTCACGAGGCATTGCTGAGAATCGATTCCGTAAATAGAATGCACACCGGTGGCAATAGAAGGGTAGCGAGAATGCGCGTGTGTGTGTTGGTATAGTACGACCGGCTTTTTGGCCAAGTTGTCGAGAATTTTTGGGTGAAAAATTTGACCAACATTTGAGACTTCAGAAACTCCAAAATATTTAAACTCTAAATCCAAAGGACAAGCTTTGGAGTATCAAGTAGGGGCTTCTTCGTCCCTTTTTTGTAGCCTTGAAATGCTTCCTTGCCAAGTGTCGGTTTACATAGTATCAGCGCCCCCTCCTCCTTATGGAGCAAACTGCCGTAGGCAAGAACAAGGCACACTTTGTTTCGTGCGCCTACCGGCACGTGGCGCGTTCAACACATTTCACTTCTATTTCACCTTCACCAGTACCGTGTTTCGGGTGAGAAAACGCGATGCATTCACCACATTTCTTCTTGTGTTTTTTCCGACAATCTTTGACAAACTTTTAATATCCGATACAGGAACTTACGATATTTCGAAACATTTCCATTCCACTCTTCTTACCTTGTTATTGTTGTTTCAAAAATTGTTAAGCTCTGCACCACGGTTGAGTAAATTCTATCGGAGTAAATCCGCTTTAATTTTTGCTGTTTTAATTTTCTGCAACCCAAATGCTTGTGTTTCTTTCCTTCTTTCGACGACTACGCCGATCGTCCAACAACCCTCAACTAACACGACGGCTGTTTGGTCACTTTCGAACTACACCAACTATCCACAACAAGCTAACGAAATGGCACACACATCCGGGAACACGGTCACTGCTGTGTGTCTGTGCGCGCTCGAGACGACTCGCGAAGTACGACTGTTGGCCCCCGCGTGCGGTAGAAGCGAGCTGCAAAAAAGCTTGCCTTGGTCGAAGGAACTGGCGACTGCGTAGAGCAGCAGCAGTACTGTATGTGTGTTCCAATCCAACAGCGCCCGAATGACTAAACTGTATCACTCGAAATTGGTGCAGCCTGGCCGTGCTGCTCCGAATCGAGTAGTCATCGAGTGATTTGGCAATAAATAGCAGTGCGACACGACGACGGAGGTGCTCGACACGATATCCGGGTGATCCAAGTTGGCACCGATCATCAAACACCAAAGACACAGTCACACATACAGTCGCGGTACGGTAGCCCGTGATGTCAAGTGCAGTGTGGATAGAGGTATGACCACAAGAACGCACCCCTTCAAGAAGGTGGCCTAATACTAAACAAACGAACAAACGATCCCGGCAAATCTACCAGCAACGCTTCAAAGCTGGTAAGTCCCCACTTCTTGCGATTCGAATCGGTCTATTTGCTACTTCAAAAAAACAACTGCTCCGATGGATCCTCTCACGCCAACGTGGAGAGGAAAAGGTTGTTTTTTTGTGTGCTACTACTGTTTTTCCCTCTCCAATTCACATCCACACGGTTTGGGGTCTGTCAGTAACGTTTGCCACGCATATCGAACGCAGGTTTTTTTAGTGCGAGCGCTTATATGTGTATTATTTGATGCGGCTTCAGCTCCAGTTGTGTTGGAGCTGTGTGCACTGCCCAAAGCAAGCGGTGTGGATACATAGGATAGATACACACTGGCAGCCGAATGTCGGCATTGTTTTGTTGATGTCGATGACGCGCGTGCGGGGCACAGTGGAGCGTGGTGTCCCTCCGCAAGGTCAAGCAAAAGGCAAAAGGCGCTTTGGAGATAACGAAACCAGGTAGTTGGGACCGTTCTCTCTCTCTTGCAAATCTGCAAAATCTGAATATTTTGAATTTTTTTAGGGCTGCTGTTTCTAAGAGAAATTGCTTGTACAAGTCCTGAAAGAAGCACAGGTTAGTGGTGTGCTCTCTGGAGCGCATCCAACGATTTCGATCCAACTCCAGCTATTGTTCGGTCCGATACCGACTCCAGAGTCAGCCGGAGTCGGAGTCTTTTTCAGCCGGGGTAATGTTTTTTCCTCTATCTGTTTTGCGCGTGTACTTCTTAAACAGGCTCTGGCCAACTCCGGCCGACTCCGGCCGACCCCGGACGACTCCGGCCGACCCCGGACGACTCCGGCCGACCCCGGACGACTCCGGAGGACTCGATTTCAGGGCGATTTCAGGCGTTTTCTGACGTCTTCGAGCGATTCCGGACGTTACCAGACGATTTCCAAAAGGCTCCGTATAATGCTGGGTGGACCTCCCTTTCGGAATCGGATCAGAGCTGACTCCGCATTTTTGCCAACTTTACCTCGCTAGTACTTTACCTCATCACGAGTACAGATTGAAGAAGCCCTTTCTACCGTTCATTGTACATAACAAGAAGGCCCAACAAAAAAAACTGGATACAATGTCGTACCAAAATTGCATCACACTCTGGGGCTTGCCCCGGTTGCGTAATCGTAATAACACGGTACTACCGTGTGTGTGTCTGTGTGTATGTGCATTTGATGTCCTGCACCAACTTCCGGTTGCTGAGATCCGCCGACGCTTCTTCTACAATGTTGCAAACAAAATGAATCTCCCTGGGATAGCAATTTCTTCAAAAGTGCTCCATTGGTGGAATCAGAACACACGCACACACCTGGCTGGCTGGCTGACTGGCTCCAGCGCCCTCCCCAAGGTCAAGCGGAATGTCAAATGGAAGATAAAAACAGCCTGGTGCTTGGTGCTGGTACTACTTACGGCGCGTTACCGTCGAGTTTTCCGGCTATTTTGGCTGCTGTTTGCTGTTGGAGGAGGATGGTTTCCTCCCTCCAGCTGCACTCCTGCACTGGCAAACACACACACACACACACTCACACACACACACGTGAAGGTCACGGAGAAGGTCCTGCACTTGTACCGCCCGTTGCAGCTGGTTGTACAGTGTATTCGCCCGTCCCCTTTTTGCCTCACTGCTTGGGGGTTGTTTCGAGCGGTGTGTGGCTTCAATCACAAGCTTTTGGACCTTCGGAACTGACCACACAGGGCACGGATGCACTTTTAAATTACTTTTGTTGAGGGAAAAAAGCGAAACACAGCATTCGCCACGGGCAGCTCGGGAGGGCTCCCGGTACAGTGGCCACAAACGCACACAAGGCTGACACACAACACAGCACAGCCTACTACACAACTGATCCCGGGGGGAAGAAAACCCTTCTACTGTACGCACAACAACAGCAAACCTCCGGTCTACGCAACAACTCGAACAACTCTCTTCGCCCGAACGGTCGAACGTGATATGTGTGTCTTGCTGGCGGCGGCAAGCCACGTTCACCGTTTCTGTTGGGTACGGTATGTCATCAAACCACTAGATAAGGGAGAGCGGAGGGGCGTGTGATTGAGGGATGGGAACGGTGGCGGTGGTGGTGCGCCTGCGCCCAAACTGCCATTCGGTATCCTTTCAAAGTCCTTTAAAAGACTGTTCACGCGGTCGGAACGTGATTGTGATTGCCTCTCCTCCGTCCTCTTTGGGGCCGGTGAAAGGGAATGGTGCCGACGCAGGAACTGGGTTGGAAATTTGAAGAAGGTGATAGGGGATGGAAAGGATGCACATGCTTGCTGTGTGTGTGTGTGTGTGTGTGTGTGTGTGTGTGTGTTTCGTGTGCTGTAAAAATGGTTTCGGATTGAAATTCTAACGGAAACCAAAAGCTGCTTTATATTTATGTTCAAAAAATACCTGTATTCGTTTTATTTAGTTTCAGTGGCACTTGTACTGGATGCTCTCAGTTATCATTTTCTGAATATTCTTCTTCTTCTTCTTCTTTTCACCCAAATTTTTCGGTTGGTCTTGGCGCTGTCAGAAAACGCAAATGGGGTTTTGTCACTCTGTTTGCTCTCTTTTCGCATACGCAATTTTTTGTGAATAAAATACTTCAGTTCAATTTTTTTCAGCTTATCATTGGCAGTGTGTATCCTTTTTTTTTTATACATTCGACAAACAAATATCTCCGTCTGATGTTTTGGAATGACGAAAGCGGAATGAGTGAACCTAACTTGCTAACTTTCATAAATAGTTGTGTGCTTAATAATGCTGTTCGGTGGGTTAGTTTCGTTGTACGAAACCAGAGATTTCAACAGACTCTCTGCCTCCGACTTGTTTTGCACCATTACTTTCTAGGGCACACTTTTCATGCTCACCTTTTGTGTTTGTTTCTTACTCTCTGACTAAGAATAAGTACAAAAAAATAGTTTGTTAAGCAATTACACAATATAAATAATTATCAGTGCTGTTCTACTTAATCTTCTTTGTGTAATCTTACACCTAGCTGCGTGACTATTTGTTTTATAGACAATGCTGGCGTCATTGCCGATTTTCCGCATACAGCATAAAAATAAAAGCAAAATTAACGTACTAAATTGAGAAAAAGATTAATTGCCAATTTAAAACTAGTGCATTAAAGCTTCTTGTTGGATTCATTATGAGAATGGGGCAACAAATCATGAACTGCCGGTATACCGTGTCGCCTTTAAGCCTCCCTGTACTTCCCTGCGAGATCATCGTCGTTGCGGTGCTCGCTGTTGGTTGCTGGATGCTCCTCGGCCACGTGTCTGTGGTACTGTCGCGCCTTGCTAAACGATTGTCTGCACTCCGCGCACACGTACCTTCGGTCCGTATGCATCTTCCAATGCTTCCTGATAGCACCCTTGGTGGTGAAATCATGCCCGCAGATCCTGCACTGATTCACCTGGCAGTTTTCGATCCAGTAACAGAGCGATGCTTGCGCAACGGACACGCTGTCGCGTTCGCGATCCGTGTGCGCATGGAAATGGTGCGTCAACTCTGCTGTCGCGAAAAAGCTTGCTGGACAAACGAGACACTGGTACGGTCCCGGCAGCTCCTTATGCTCCTTTAGATAGTGTTTCGGAACGTCGCTCTCGCTATTGCACACCTCATTGCACTCTTGGCACTTTCGCTTTTTGTTTTCCTTGTTAAAGTGCACCGTTTGGATGTGAACGCTCACATTTCGCGCTGTTGTGAAGCATTTTTTGGGCACGCAATGCACGCACTCAAACTTATTTCGATTCTGTCCGTTGTTTGCTGCTTGGCACGCGGCTGAAACGGATCGTTCCTGCTCACAGTCCACTGCCACTGCCTGCCGCACCTGCAACGATCAGGTGCATATGGTTTAGTTAGACGCACGTGAAACATTGTAATCATTTGCACTATTACTTACCTTGCGCTCCTCCATCGCTTGCGCGTGTAGCAACGTTGGTGGAAGTTGTCTGCAAGACTTTTGGTTGAACGAAGCGCACTTACGGGGGTGTTAGGGGTAGTTTGGAAGTGTTTCGATCTAATGTTAGTAGCGCTCGCAAGCAAAAATCCGGCAGACAACTTCCTTGGCGATGAGCGTGGAGCGCAAACGGTACTGCGGCCCGCGCAACGCAACTGTATTCTGACTGCGATTGCGTAAGACACCGGCTCTGATCTTGTTGCGCGCAACATTGTTGCTGGTCCAAGGTGGATTTAAAAATATCAGGTGGTGCAATCTGGAGCATTTTGACAATTCGTCACTTGACGTAAGGTCCCCGGGATTCAAACTTTGTTTACATTTATTTAATTTGTTCATAAAATTTATCTAGCCCAGTTTTTCGATTAAATATTCTTTAAAAAATATATTCTGGGATTTGGGAGTTTGTATTTAACATTAAAACATAGATTTAAGTGTGTTATTTTGTGTTATTCAGTGAATTTATTCTATCATTCATTGTGTTTTCGACATTTTTGAGGATAAAAACTAAGAAATCATTTTTTTTCAATTTTCACATTAATTTCTCATTATCTACGAGCCGCATGGTCAATTTAAGTGACATTAGAACTCTTACTCACAGGATTTTACATTTCGTGCATAAACAAGTCATCAAATATTTTGTTAATATATCTCATTTTTTCGATAAAATCAATATATATATATACAAAAATGCACGTAGTAACAAAGAAATCTCTTCTATTTGCTATGCTTTGTGTGCGGAAACCATTAGTTAACGGTTTTAAAATGACGTAAAGTCCCTCAACTATGGCGACCCCTCAAAGGCCCCTATCCACTAGCTGAAATTTTTAATCCACCTTGGCTGTCAGTGTAGGTGAAATATTTCACGCTACATCTACACTTGTAGCAAAACGCACCAGAAAACAGAAAGGTATGAGACCAAATTCTCATACGGAAATCTAAGCACGGGCACACAATTTCAGAGCACAGAAGGATGCTAAAATATAGTGCAGTCTCTTCCCGGCATACACGGTTTATGCGTTCCCGAGGTGTTACGACCCAAGTGCCACAAATCCACTAAACGACCACTAAACGGCTTCTAAACGTCTCAAGTTCTCTACCTAAACGGAATATAGAAAGACTTCGTTTAGCAGACGCCAAACGACTCATGCATTCTAAAAATAGCAAAAAAGCTGGTGGCGCTATCTGTTGGTGGGATACCCCAACCAGTTGAGCTTCATCGCTTGGAGGAGAGCTTTCTCATTTCCTCTGTACTGTTGTATGGTTTCGCATTGAAGTTATGCATCGCTAGAACTAGAACGGCGATACGATTGTTTAAATACTAAACTCCAACGGAATCCACCAGCACTGAAGCAAGTGAGATTTGAGCAATGGTCATTGGTGTTGATACCCACGTATCTAACCACACGACCATTTATATAGATTTTTGCTCAGAAAGTTAGAAGGCTATATAGGTCATAATAAAATGCAACTTGTCGAAACACATTGCAAGAAAAGGATAGCAATATAATGATGAGTTGTAATACGCCATCTACTGATCAAACCAATGAAGCTGTGGAGCTTTCATTTTTTTCTATGGATATTCAATTTTCCAGTCGTTTAAGCTTAATTTGTGGCGCTTGGGGAGGTGGGGCATGGTATGGCCTTTGTGGCGGAGGACGATTCGAATGCTATACATAACGATTAAACGTTTGCAAACATGTACAGTAGGTGACCGCTAACTGAAAGGTAAACAAGCTCCAGTTAACGAACAATGTTCGCTAACTGGAGTGACGTTTCTATGGATTGATTGTTTTGATTGACGTTGACTGGAATAAACATACCAATTTTTTTTTCATTTATGTTGATATAAAGTATATTAACTCGTGTAATAACATAAATTAATAGCAAACGTAGGCAAAAGACCCTAAATTTGTTTGAAAAATGCACATTTGCGACAAATTTCTCTCAAATCGACAAATCGATTTTTCATCGCTGCCACCGTTTGACGTTTGACCGGTTCAACCGAAAGTGTATTAAAGAGATCAGGTGGTGCAACTAAGCTCATTTTGATCTCACACTCACTTAGTTTTTATTATTTTTTTTTACGTGCCTTAAATAATCATCAACTTCTCGAGTTAGGAAGAATTGGGTTTACGCGGTTGTCTCTATTTAACAGTTTGCGTGTCAAATCAGTGCGATTTGTTCCAAAATTTGTCAAATGCAAAATGATTTGCTTTTACGCTAATTTTTGAAATCGCTGTCACAGGTCACAAATTTCGACACGTATCGCATTAAGTAAAAGGTTAAGTGCACATAAATGCTATATTCAATCAAAAATATGAATAAACCACCGATATTTTAGCAGAAGTAACGTGTATTTCGACTTACGCGGATGCCTCGGGAGGTTGGTGCGGGGTAATGAAATGTGTATGCAGGAATTGACAGAAGGCTCCCACAATATCGCCCAGCAGAAGCGATAAAAATCAACCTTCAGAACATTTAGTAAGCAGCCTTAACTGTTGCTATAGGAATCTGCGAACAGGATTGCCAATTTGAGCATACATCTTTCAATAACCATGGCAACACCATACACAAATAAGAGGGATACAGATTTCAGAGGTTTTCCAAATTAGAGGAACAAAAATGTACTGGAAATGAAGGGACTGTGGAAAATGTTCAAATAAAAGAGGTTTTTCAAATTGGAGAGGTTTCAAATAAGAGAGGGTTCACTGTAATGCGGCTTTTCTGCGATACGCAAACAATGGTGTATTTTATGGTTTACAGTGTGCATAGCCCCTAATTGAAATATTTCACGATGGTGCTTCTCTTGTGTTGCATTTGCGCTGTTGGCGGAATTTGCATCCAAAATGCATTTAATTCTATTTGTTTTGTTTTCATGTTAACCACTTAACATTATTCACTTACATTTTTGATAAGGAGTAAGATCAAACATGTTTTTTTCACTTTTAGGAGCAAAAAGGACATAATGTGCTAATAACTTGGCAAGTTTCATAACATCTTTGTAGCAAACATATGTTTGCAAAGCATTTTATTTTAAGAACATAATTTAATTTGTTACACACCTACTACACCTTCACTCCACCTCACTACACACTGTTACAAATGTAATAAGCAAAAAAAGACCTATTTTATAATGAAGCTTTAAATGTCTGCCCTTGCGCGCCACTTTCAATTGATTGTGTTGATCTCAGCCGAGAGATGTTACACATTACACTGCATTTTCGTACCAACGTGCGATCCTACCAATTTACTCCATCGTATCGAACTATAATTTTTACTACACAAAGCACAAAAACTTTGCACCAAAACCGCTTACCCAACCGCTTCAGTAAAAATCTTCCTCCACATCGCGTGCATTGCTTCCGGTCTGGTTCTTAATTTGATCCTGGTTCAGATACATCTCCGACACCTGCCGGGCGCTGGTCGCGTCCGTCACGCCCTTGTCCTCGCGCACTCGTATGAAGCGCGGAAAGCGCAGCGAAATGCCCTTCTCCGGATCGATGATGCCTATGCCGGCCCGGTGCACCGGGCTGAGCGACAGATCGGCACACAGCACCTCCCACACTTGCACCGGCTCGAACCAATCGTCCGGCACGACGTTCGCCTCATGCCGGTAGTACGGTTTCGCGCCCGCTATCACGTGCGACCGGAAAAACTCCGTGTGGCGCTGCAGATCGTCGTCGGAGAAGCCGGTCCCGATCTTGCAGATTGTCTGGTACTCCTCGTTCTCCTCGTCGTAGCAGGCGAGCAGGAAGCCCCCGTACGTGCCGGTACGCTTACCCCGGCCCCGGTAGCCCCCGATCACGACCAGGTCGAGCGAATCGCCCACCCCGGTCAGGTAGTCCTTCTTCAGCTTGAGCCAGTTGCGCGACCGCTTCGCTATCTCGTACGTCGCCTCGCGGGCCAGCGTTTTCACCATCAGGCCCTCGCAGTTGCCGCGCACCGCCTCGTCCAGGAAGCGCTGCAGCTCGTCCAGATCGCCCGTATCGAGCCGGGTCGCGTACTGCCACTGGCCCTCGATCTCGCGGAAGTGCCGGTACAGCAGCTCGCGCCGCTCGACGAACGGTCGCTCGACCAGCGGCTCCCCGTTCAGGTACAGCAGATCGAACATGAACACGCACACCTGCACCTTGATGTCGGCCTCGTTCGCGTCCTTCCGCTTCCGGGTGCTCAGCACCTGGAACGGTAGAATCTGCCGCTTGTCCGTGTCCCACGCGACCGCCTCGCAGTCGAGGATGGCGCTCGCGACCGGCTCGGTGCGCGTAAACTCTAGCCGCGCGATCACGTCCGGATACTTGCTCGTGTTGTTCTCCTGGTTGCGGCTAAAGATCTGCACACTGCCGTCGGCCAGCAGATGGATCTGGGCGCGCTCGCCGTCGTACTTCCACTCGCACGTGAAATCGATCCCATCGAACCGCTGCAGCACCTCCTGCACGCCCTTGGTCGGGTGGGCCAGCATCGGCTTGAGCGGCGTGCCCGGCTCCATCGGGCAGTGCTCGCTCAGCCGCTGCACGCCGTGCTCTAGCAGCACCGGCACGATGCGATTGTAGTTCGGGCACTGGCAGTAGACGGTTTTCAGCGCCAGCGCCACCTCGTCGACGCGTGCCTTTACGCGCGCTTCCGATTCGCCCGCCAGTGCGTTCACTACCGGCGGATCGGCATGGGGCGGCGTAAGGGCGCAGGCCTGGGCGAGCGCCTGCAGGAGCGATTGTTCCGCGACGCCGATCCGCAGCTTGCCGGCGAGCGAACGGATAATGTAGCGTGACTCCGAGTGGCGGCAGGCCACGAACATCGACTGGATTTTGTCCATCTTTTTCGCCATCGAGGCGGACCCGGTCATGGAGGCGATTTCGCGCAGCTTGCCAAACACCACCTCGACCGAGAGCGGCGCCGGGCGGAACATTAGATGCTGGCTGCTTTTGGACTGTTCCGCCACCAGGCCGAGATCGCCGGTCGTTTGTGCGTCCGCCTTGATCTGCGCCAGACTGCGGCCGGTGCTTTGCGCGATCGCTTTCATGAGCGAAAACTCGGCAATGCCAAGCTCCACGCCCTCGTAGGCCGGTGCCAGCTGGTTCAGGCAGAGGTACACGCTGGCGAGCAGATCGCGCGGGCTGAGCAGTATCACCGAGCGGAAGTAGTTCGAGAGGATCTCGATCATCCGCAGCCGGCCGCTCGTTTCCTCGATCATTTGAAAGGTGCGCGCGAGCGCCAGGTACGGCACGCTGGAAGGAGATGCCGCGAGGTATTAATTACACTGTAACATGTAAATGGTACGTTAAGTTTAACACCTTACCGGTCACCCTGCTTCCAAAATGCGTCCTTTAGTGGATGATAGTTTTTCTTCGACGGATCGTACTTGGACCCATCGTTGCCGGACGATGCCGCCCCACCGGCCGCACCTTCCGACTCATCCGGCTGCTTTTTGACGGAGAAGAAAAAGGAACGTGCCGCACCGTTGGTCGGCTTGGCAGGAGCGTCCGGTTTCTTCTCTTCCGACGGCTTCTTCTCCTTCACCGGTGATGGATTTTCCTCCTTCTTTACGGTGGTGGCTGCTTTTGGGGAGGATTTTTTCGTCGTTTTGGGTGATGTTTTCTTTGCCTCTTTTTTCTCCTTCCCGCTGGCGGGTTCTTTTTTCGGGCTTGTTTTCGGTTTTGTTGACTTTTTCACGTTTTCCTTCGGTTCTGCTTTGACGGCTTTCGGGGATGGTGGTGATTCTTTCTTAACATCACTGCAAAACAATTCAAAATTGAATGGTTCTGTGTGGCTCAATCGATAAAATTAAGCGGTAAAAACATACCTTTTCTTAATTTCTTTGCGATCCTTTTCATCCTCACTGCTGCTGCTGCTGCTGCTCGACACGACCCGCGACCGTTTCGCTTTCTTTACGGCTTTCACCGGCGAGTTGGAAGCTTCGTCATCTTCCGGCCCGATGGAACGTTTGCTAGCCAGTAACGAATCGCTGCTGCGTACCGAAATCGTGCGCCGGATAGAATGATAGGAAGAAACACAGTTTAGTGTCAATGCGGTGCGATGATTGGTGTACGTAGGGAAGGTTTGCATATGGTTGGCCAATGCTGTACTGCTTTGGCGTACGATGCTGCGGTGGGGCAACCCCAGCAACGATGGTCCCAGCTTTACTAGATTGCGCAACATCATCGCGCCCCGGACCGACATCATCAAAGTCTACCGGACGTACCTACATACACGGCAATGAGTACATTTCTGTAGTAAGGTGCCGCAGTGTGTGCATTACTTACCTTTCGGGAGATTTATTATTATTTTCCGTGGTTTGTTTTGCTGCCGCGCTGGTACCATTCGACGGTGCTGGTTTCTTTCCAAAAAAGGACCTACAAACACGCAATTAAAATTAAGTTTTAGGCTTAAACACTGGTTTAAATGTTTTGGTGAATGTTTTACTTACAAAATCGACTTTTGCGACATGATTTTACATGAAAAACTAGGGAGCAACGAACACACGACCGTAGATAAACAAGGAAATATTTTGGCCGATGACGCCGGCCTTTACGCGCCACTTGTCAACGGATGCGTTGACAGCTGCCGTCAAATCTCGGAGCGAAAGGTGCAAGGTTGCTATATAGGCAAGCTGTACACATCTTGAGTGTGTTGTGAAGGGTGCATTTACACTTGGCGAGGCATCCATGAGGGCATAAGTAATCATCTTGACGAATGTGCTAAGCGCCTGAAGGTATGCTATGTGATGCTCAACTATAATTTATTTCATAATTTTGAGAAAATTACGTGGCGCTTCATTATAATTGCTAATTACTTTAAGAGACTCTTGTTATCATTACATACTAAGATGGCAATTTTTACAACCGCTACAAAGAGAAATGTTTCCTTATGCCAATATGGTAGCGAGCGAATAAAGACGCACTTCATTTTTTTATGTAAATAAAGAATCTTCTTCGTAATTTGTTCAAAGATCCAATAACCCGTTTAACGACTTCTTAGTGATTGAAACTAGTGATGGGAAAAATGAAGTTTTCATCGGAAACGATTCCGGTTAGCTCCAAAATTTTCTGTATTCGATTCCGGATAGTAGGCTCAGAATCGGTTTCCGGAATCGGCCTCAGAATTGGAATCGGATCCGGAATTAGCTCCGGAATCGGAATTGACTCCGAAATCAGAATCGCCTTGGATGTCGGAGTCGGTTTCGACATCCTGATAAGAATATTGATAGCCGCAAAGAATCAATATTTCCTTGTAAACTATCCACTGTTATCGACATACTTGGACTGATTTCCCTTCTGAAACATTTTGTTTCAATTCAAGAACTGATTTCAATTCAGGAACCGGAACAAATTTAATTTGTTACCGGAACAAATTGCGATCCCCAGTCATCTCCCATCTATTGCTACAGACTTCAGGTTTCTCTGGAGAAAAACTCATTATATATCCTTTTATATATCTTACAACTAGTTTCTTATCATCAATATAAATACAAACCTTAATCAAACCTATGAATTAGAGAAAGTTCTAGCGAGTTCCGATCGAAACCTTTCCGTCGATCGGTTAATCAATCAGCTAATCGCCCAAAGACGTAGGATAAAGTTATGCAAAGTGGCATACCATACCAAGACCAACACCAATATCAAACCTTTTGCGTGTTGTGTGGAAAGAAGATACGTCAGATGGTGTACAACGTGACCTGAAACCTGTTCAAATTGTGACGCGATGGCGGACCGGGTTGCAGTACAATTTGAATAATTAATCCTCGACGACGTACGATACTTGGAAGTGACACGCCTGTGCACGGATTAGGTGACACGTGTTTGTGTGTGTCTGTGTGTGTGTTGTTTTATGTCTAAGAACTGCCGCCTAGCGTTAGAATCGTCCACCCTTTGAGGCGTTACGTTCGCGGACAGTGAGGTGACAACTGACGGTGGCCTTGATAGTGCGGCAGGTGGCTGTGCTAATCGAGGTGAACGGTGAGCGCGCGAGTGGAAAATCCCATCCGAAAATTCCTGTTTCTCATTCCAGTTCTCGCTAAGGCGAAGGCATCATCTGGTAGAGTACAGACCGAGCAGCCCTAACAGCTCAAGCGTTTAAAGCCACTGTTAAAAATAAAGTATCATTCTATTTCCCGGATATTCATCTAGCTTGTTTGGACTATGATGGAGCATCGTTGCGTAGAGTGCACAGTCTATTAATAGCGCTTAACATTACCTATATTGTTATACTTATCATACTATAGACACTGTTTCCCACAATCACAACTCCACGTCGAGCTGATCCTAATGATCCCAACAAAAAACTGGGGATTTCTTCTACCAGAAAAGGCAAGAAAGCATTTCGGAGTATTGAATCGCAGTAAAAACTCGCCCGTTTACGACGGATCGAATACTGCCCCGTAAAACAGTAGCATCTTCGTCGGATCGTGCCGTATCGCAATCAGAAACGGTCCTCTGACACGGAAATTAACCGGCGGCAGGGATCGTTCCATTGCCGTGATCGTCACAGCGCCTCCCTCCGTACCACGCTCGTTTATCTCCAGATCGATCTTGTGCACCATCTCACTGACGTACAGCTTCACCTTCGCTCTCGCCTCAGCCCCATTAGCATTGCTCTTCCCGCTCACTATCTTCAAGTTATTGGACGTCCTGTCGAACAGCTTGCGCACGCCGAGCTGCTGCAGTGCCGCCTTCAGGTCGTACGTGTTGCTCGCATGCATCCGGGGAAACTGTGCGATCGCTTTGTGCATCTTCATCTGCCCGATCAGCCGATCGAGCTCGGCCGAGGAGAGGCTCGCCTGCAGCTGCCGCAACCGGGCCCGGTTCGAGTCGTTCGGCAGGACGATGTACATCGAGGTGGTCCGGTTGCGGTACGGAAAGGCCATAATGCGTGCCTGCAGCTCGGGCGACGAGTAGTACGGGAAGCAACCGCTGGCGAACATGGTCGGCACGAGGATCGACGGTTGATCCTCCCCATCGGGGAAGAACGGCTGCGGGCGCGTAAACTGTGGCTCGTTGAAGAACGTTTCCCAGGTTCCGCGGAAGTAGAGCGCATTGGCCACGATCATCTGCGTGCCTGGGTCCGGATCGTCCAACAGGATCTCCCCGATACGGCCCCGGGTACTTTCGTTCACCCAGCGGTTGATGGTGTTGCGGGCCAGATCCGGGCGCTCCTTAAAGTTAACCTGCTCGATCTGGGCTTGATATAGGTCGCGGGCAAGCCGCACAAAGTTGCTGCTGTTGATCAGACCTTGCTGCAGGAACATCCCATTGGCAAGCTGCACCACGTTCGGTTCGATCGGCTCCTCAAGGTATCTACAGCGGGGCGAAAGAACGCACAGAGTCAAATCATAAGAATCATAGCTTCCACTACACACCCTCCAGCACTCACTGATCATCATCGTACTCCTCGTCCTCGAGCCCCTCCGACGGTGGGTAGCAGTTGCCGCCCGCGTGCCACCCGGGCAGCTGCTTCAGTATGCCCTTCCCGCCGATATCGCGCGTAAACTCCTTCAGCAGGCGGGCATAGTTTTTCGGTATGTTGCCACTGCCGGGCTTGCGGTACTGCTCCAGCCGCAGCACACCGAGCAGCTCGTTGCGCGTGTCCCGGTTCGCGGCACGCAACAGCAGCAGCATCATGCTGCCGATGCTGACGGGGGAGAACAGCTCCGTCTTGCTGCTGTTGTTGCTGCTGCCGCCCCGGCCGGCCATTACCCCGAGCGTCCGTGCCAGATCGTTGATCGCGCCGACCAACTGTTCACTGACGGCCTTCGACAGCCCGCTCGTGTTCTGGGCGGTCGGTTCGGCCAGAGCCCCTCCGCACATGCACAGCAGCAGGCACAGCGGCAACAGCAACCGGAACGGTACCTTCCGCACCGAGGCTAATGCCCCGTACGGCATTTTTGTGTTTTTTTTGGTATGCTATGCCTGGTTTTTAGGGGTTTTAACTTCCCCCTCTGAGGGTCTCTCTTTCACACACACACACACACCTGGGGACACACTGCACTGGTCGTTCGCTTGGGGGGTTTTGTAAACGTGGGGTTTTACCTTGCGCCCGTTCGTACGAACATTGGAATGTCCGCGTCGGAATAGTCAAGAAGAGGTACACGGCGCGTGCGCTGCGATCGATCGGTCAGCGCAGACTGCCCGTGACTGTCTGATTCGTCGATGACTGCAGCCGCCTGACTGCGGGTGTGCGCGTTTATTATGGGCGCCTGGATGGGAAAGTCCAGACCGGACCGCACCAGACGACGTGTTTGTATGTGTGTGCGCGTTGTGTACGCTATGGCGCTGCACAGGCCCGTGACGAGATAATGCGCTCACCGTCTCGCGAAGGAGGAAGCGAGATGACCCGGACGGAGTAAAGAACACGGCGCAAGCAGAAGATGAGCGTAAAACTCGATCGTACGCAACAGACTCGCACCCTTGTAGAGTTGGGGGTTGGTCTCTATCTCTCTCTTTCTCTCTCTTGCTGGCACTCGCTTCTCCGAATCGCCCGGGTCAGCATGGAGCATGGCTACGTGCTTTATTTGCTTTTGGAATCACTTGCCTTGGTGGCGCCTGCTACGGCCTGCCTGGTCGATCGATTTAGCGCAGCGGCACCTCGTGCTGCGTACTGCGCGACTGTGTGCGGTTTGTTTATCGCGCTGTTTGGCATTGAATTGTAATCCCCCTCCCCTTCTTTGGAAGGGGATGGAGGGGGGGTTGGTTGGGCCAACTTCCTCCACCAACCCTCCTATTTGGACGGTAATCGTTCGATTCAGAAGGACTTCGGGACTGGTTTGCGATCGGCTACTGTGGTGCAGGTTTTAAGAGTGGGTGTGTGGAGATCAGCTGTTTGCTGGTCGTTGGTATTGGTGTGTGCTACCCGCGTCCGTCTGGTGCATCGGGGGCAGTTGAGTGCCGGCACTCGTTTTGGTGAGTGGTGCATGCGCGATCACGTGCCGAGCAACCACGTGTGGGAGAACCGTTTAAAATGTTCGAACGGCATGCTTTAACGGTAACGTTCTGCTTCACAGCAGTAACTGGTTATGTAGTTGGATTTTACTGAATAATTACAGTCTTGTCCCGAGTTACGCGACACTTCATTTTTGCGAATTTAAAATTTGGACAGCTCAGATGTCAAATCAGTACAATTTTCTCTAACCATTTTCAAGCGGAAAATAAGTCGAATATTGGGAAACTAAGTATTCTAGATGAGGGAATAATGATAACATTATATAAAATGTTTAAATTTGATTAAAAATTAGGCCTACCTGTTGATGTGATTCAATTACTTGATTCATAGCACTTAATACTTCAACTTGTTTTTAGTTTTAATATTAAATATCAAATAATAAAATTCTTCGATACCCTTTCAATTTACATTCAATGTCTGCTGCTTTATCTTAATGTTAAAAATACAGCCCTCGTTAGAACAGCAGACTAGGTTAGTGTGATTAGGTAGCTAATGGAGACAGTAAATAAACTCCATGCATCTTTCCAAATTGTGTGATACTAATAATTTCGCTTTCATAAAGTGCCATAAAATAGCCATAAAGTTCCATTAGTGAACCATTGTGTTCAACACCTTCCAACTACCATTAGGAAAAACCCACAACAACAATTTGGCACAATGAGCCAAATTAAATTGATGTACTCAGCATTTCGAAATGCTTTGTATGACTAATGCTCTAAGAATGGAAAGGAGACAACATTGCGAAGAAAGGAACTGGGGTTGCAAATTGCGAGCCGTACCGTACCGGTCCCTGCTTTATAATGTGGCGTAGACTGGCAGTGAATGGGTTTGTTTGAAGAGGCGTTTACTATGTTTACGAGGAAGCTTAAGTGGAAGGATGCGACAACAATTGTACTCGAGGTTTTCAACTCGCTGGGCAATCAATGTCAGATGTTTTGCCGCGCTGTGTGTCTGAGTGCCCTATTAGTGTTGGGAATTCCCTTAAAAAAAGGAACGGAACGAAACTAGTTCATTTTTGAAAAGAACGGAACGTGAACCTTGGGGTGCAAAAGAACCGGCCCAGAGCTTAGAAGCCAAACTGGATAGCAGGATAATAATCCCAGCGTATGGGGGCACGGTCCATTCGAGGCTTTAACCCATGCCGATGTTATTGAGTGGTACGAGTTGACGATTGTATCACGAGACTGCACATTATAATACATCTCTTCCAACCCGTTCTACAATATGAGTACAGATTTATATTTTATAATAGTTATTTGTTATTTGTATAAAACAAGCTAAATTATAACAAAAAGTATAACAGATGTTACGAATTGCAGTGCGATGAATATTCCTGTGAGCATGTGAGAGTGCACAGGCAACACATGGTGTGTGCGAGAAAGAGTGAATAGTTATCTTGCATGCAGCAAGCCACAGCCGGACAAAATCGGTTTTTTTTTAAAAGAACGGAATGCACGAACGATAGCACCTTGCTTACAATATTGAAGCGGCAAAGACCGGAACGGAGCGGAGTGAACGGAAAGAACGAATTGAACGGAACGGAATGAACGGAAAGAACGAAATGAACGGAACGGAATGAACGGAATGAACGGAACGGAACGGAATGAACGGAATGAACGGAATGAACGGAAAGAACGGAATTAACGGAACGGAACGATTTTGTATAAAGGATCGGAACGGAACGGCCTACATAAAGAACGGAACTTTTTTACTAGGTTCGGACCGGAACGGCCAACACTAGTCTGTATTAGTGACGATTAGCTAGAGCTGGGCGGGATTTTACAAACATGTTGCGTGAGTTCCCATGTTGCGCATACTTTTGGTTTAACACCTTGGGTGCCATGACTATTAGCCAGGGATTGCTGTTTACAATTATTTATTTCTTCTAAAAGATGACCCCGTATTATAATGACATATGGCAAAAATATGCAATATGCTTAATAATCAATATGATTTTCGAAAAAAAAAATTATATTAAAAAAATAATTTAAAATAATAATTCCTTTGAAGATTATTTAGTTGCTACAAATATTATAGTTATATTTCTTATTTCCAAACCATAGAATAGAAATCAAATAAATATTAAAACATCCACTATAACGCATCCATCAATGAATTGCCCAGCATCTAGCGGAAATCCTATCCATATACCCAACATCAAACTGTAGTGATTCCGAACTTGTGATAAAACCGGAACATCAAATGAGAAAATCACAAAAAAATGATATATGATAACTAAAAAAATGTAAAAACGGTGATTGTCTCCCAGAGGAAACATAAACGGAACATGGTCTGCCACTCCAATTGTTAACAACCGTTTTATGAATCAACCCCCACATTAAATTGTATTATTCGGTCAGCATCAGCTTCAATCACTACAAAATAAAGCAACGGTGAGCTGGTCTGATGATAGAAGAATAAGTTCATCTTTGTGATTGATGTGTTGACGTGTTCACGTTCATACAAGATATAGTATGCTTAAGATTTTGTTGATTTTCTTTCTACTTCATATTTAATCCTCAAATGATATTAAACTCGTAGTGAGCCAACATATTAGAATTATTTTATTTCGAGAACACCTTTGATGAGGTTCTTGTGTTATGCTACAATTTAATATTTTTATTTTTATAACTATGTTAATCATATAAAAACATTTATATCTTGTAACTTATTTTTTATAAGCATTTAGTACCACACACAAAAAACGTAGAAGAAGCAGGCTACGGGTCATGCATTTTGGTGGATTTTCAGCTTCAGTATGTTATTTCCAGGAATGTTGGGTTTATCCCAGCTCTGCTTAATTCCCAGCTGTCCAACCGCAATGACACTCACACACTGGCAATCCATAAAAAGAGCATGACAGGAACGTGGACATAAAATCCCACGAGAAGCAGGGGGCATTTGTTTTTATGTTACCAAGCAGAAAGGAGAACGTTATAACTAGATGATTTAGCTTTTTTATGTATTGTAAATTGTGAAAATCAAGAAAAAAGCATTTAAAATAACTTGAAATAGGATAAATTAGGCATTGCTTCTGTTTAGCTACATCAAAAGAATAATCAAAGCCACAAGTTAGGGTTAAAATAGCATTTATTTATCACTAAAAACTGTGCTTAACATTATTCTACATATTTTCGCTGTTTTTTTTTATTAACTCAGTGCATGGGTTTGTGTATGTGCATAGCATTTCGCATGCTTTTTCGACACTTTAAGCTAAGGCGGGTTGTTAATACTGTACGGTTAATCCTCCAACTGCTCCAAAATCCAATCGACATAGTGCTCGACCCGCGTGTACACGCCCGGCGCACTCTGCTTGCCGCACGTGCGCAACCCGAACGACACCACACCGTACTGGACGTAGCGCGAGTTTTGAATGCTGATCGATTTGAGCGGTCCGCCCGAATCCCCCGAGCAGTTGTCGGACAGATTGGAGCCGATCGCGCACAGCTGGCTGTCGGAGATGCGCACAAACCTATCCTTTGGCCGTAGCTGCTTCAGACACTCGTCGTTGGCCATCAGGTCGAGCTTCGTAAACTGGAGCTTGTTTGCGAACAGTGCGTTCTGTGTTTGACCCCAGCCAACCACGAAGAAGATGGTCTGCTTGGTGAGGAACGCCGGCGTCACCGGTAGGCAGATGGGAAGAACATCTAGCAGAGAGAAAAAAAAAAACAGTGCACAGTGGGAAACACAGTGTAAGATTGATTGTACTGGGTGGTTTATGACATCGCATCAAAACAGTACTCACTGTCATTCAGTGATGCTCGGCGGGCCAGCCGAATCAAGCCAATGTCGTGCTGTTTGTACCGGGCGCTGTAGTCCTCGTGGCTGATGGCACGCTCCACCGGGATGTCTTGCGGAGCCGGCGCACAGTCACCGTGCTTGTTGCAGTCGATCGTGCTGTTCAGATCGTACTCACCGAGCCGGACGGATGCCCTGAAGTAAGAAGGGATTTTTTTTTGTAACCTAATTAACTTAATCACTCTTGGGTTTGAAAAAGGTAATCTCCCGGCACTTACACATCGTTGTTCACGAGACAGTGAGCTGCAGTCAGTACGTAGCGCTCATTGATCAGCGTACCGCCACAGAAGAAGCTACCGGCTTTCGATTTCAGCAGTGCCATCCAGGGAAACTGGAACAGTTTCGCATCCTGTCCGAACGATATCTTATCGTCCGTGTACGCTCCACAGTTCTCTAGATCGAGCAGTTCTAGCCCTCGCTTGCGCTCACCTTCTGTTGTTGGCGCGGGTGGCTCGCAGCATACTTTGTAGACCTACGTTCGTGAAAGTGTTTGCGATAATTAGTTGCCTTTACAATGCTACTAATGCGCACGCGGCAGTACTCACATTCACACCGTTCATTTTTTCCCGCTGACAGACCCGCCTTCGAAACTCGTCCCTTAAGCTGGGCGACCACTTGGCCGGTTGGTTGTAGTGGGGAAGAAATCGCTCACACTCGCCTATACTTATGCACATTTCATCGCCAGGACACTCGTTGAACTCTGTTGTCGGTTGAAACTTACATTAAAACAAGATTCACTCACAGAGCCAAAAGCTCCCAATAAACTTACGCCCGGTGACTTGGTGGCAGCAGGCGACGAACAGCGCCGTCAGGATGGCCTTGGTTGAATGCATCGCTTAAACGGCAGCGCTCAAACAGTTTGCCACGGTAGTTTGAAATGTTTACGTTGCTTAATCCGCTTCACCTGCCACTGGTGGCCGCTATGGAGGCGACGCCAACCGGCGCGGCTCCTTTTATAACCGGCAGCTAAAACGAGCCCCCTCGTTTCTCGTTGCCGGAGGGTACGCAAACCGACCGGGTCTTCCGGCGTGGGGTTTTTTTGATATTACATGCATGGGCGCGTGTGAGTCTTGTGTCGGGGACATAAACAAAAGCAAGCTCCGCATGCTCACACAAACACGCACGCTAGTGGTGTTTGTGTGCGTATTTTCCCCACCCCAGCGGTGGTCTGTTGGGTGTGTATGGGTGCAATGCAATGAGATGGGGAGTTGTAACGTTGTCACTGATGAGGTTTATCCTTTCGTTTTACGATGGCAGTGGTAAAGCTTTAAACTGTTTTATTACAGATTAATTGCTGCTCTTTGCTATTTGTTTACATTTTAAGACGTGCTATTATGTTCGTAAGTTTGTTTTTGTACTTATCAAATTTTTCTTCATTTGTAGCAAATATAACCATACATAATTTTACAAATCTAGAGCAAAACTAAGTTTATGGAATGTGCCTTAATTTAGTTGTTTTTTTTTTACTTCCCATTTTGTGCATTTTTAAGAAGGAAAGATTTTATTTTTTGTTAGAAATCTATTTTTGAAGTTAATTTTAGTATGTTTAATCTAAATCTAAATAAATAAACAACTATTTCAATAAAAATCGTATTGCATACCTTCAGGCGTATAGCTTCCGCCGATCGCTAATTTCTAAAAAACTTAAATTCAAAATATGAGATATATATTACTTTGATCCATTATTTATCTATATTTGAGACATTGATAGGCTGTTTGATAATATTTCAAGGCATTCACAAAAGGTTAAACCTATCATTAAATGATACTTTGCTATGTTTAATGCATCCTTGATAGTATTGACATAATAATGAAAATATTGCTATATTTTGGGTGCTTGGTGAGCGCCACTCTAGACTGCTGGGTGAACAGCAGATGTGCAGTTACCGACAGCATTTCATAACAAATCATAACAAAGAAAAGGAGTAGTATCATCTCGAAGGTTAGTTTTTTTTTCAACTCCAAATTATGGCTCTGTGAAAAATGCATGCGATTAAAACGATTGCAACTACTTGCAACCCTGTGATTCGCTCCCCACTACTATGATTATGTACATTATTGTTATTTATTTTTCCAAAATGCAATAACGTGCAAACCGTGGTGTGTAAAATGGTGGCGTTTTAGCTTAAAACCGTTGAGTGGTAACCAGCTCGAGTCATTATTATTCATTTTCGTTTATTTGTGTTCACTGTATTGCTATTAATGCAGACATATATGTTACATGTTAGGTATTCTGATATTCGATCAATCAGGAGCAGGGGCTCAATGTTTCGTCATAATATAATAATGACATAATATACCGAGACTGCTCAGTATCCAATCGATGAAGCTTTCCACCCTGGTGTACACGACGGGTGCATTATCTAGATTGCAAGCGTTCAACCCGTAAGAAGCTACCCGGTACTGTACGTGGCGCCCATTGCGGTCTAACGCTGTCAGTGGTCCACCGGAGTTTCTACAGTCATCGAAACGACCCGATTGGAGCGCACAGATTTGAGATTCGTGAATCGTTCTTTTCATCTGTATCAGCTCATATAGACGGTTTTGACACTGATCAGCTGTGACCAGATCAACCTCAGTGATTTCGATCGTGTCAGTGTTCAACGAAGTGTAATCCTGTCCTCGTGGAGCAACGAAGTACTTAGATGCCGTCGTCTGGTATTCGGGTCCCATTGGGAGACAGATCGGGCGTACATCTGGCAATGGCATAGGGTAACAGATTATTGGAACCAGCTTGGAAAAACATGCTTTCTCGATTGCCTACCGCTATTAAACGACGCGTTTCGTGACAAACGTATCAGAGCGATGTCGTTCGACGCCACTGGTTTGTTGTAACTATCGTGTCCGATGGTGCGTTCGATGGGGATGTCTTCTTTTGCCAGTGTACACACGCCGCTCTCATCACAATCCTTCTTTCGTAGCTGAAAAAATGCACTAGAAGGAGCGACAAAGGAAAAAAATCATCTTTCTGCAGCATTTTGCTCCTTGGTGCACTCCATCACGTGCACCTTGGTTATGGGGACGGGGTACTTACAGATCGTTGTGTCTTAAGCAGTGGGCAGCCGTCAGCACGTAGCGTTTACTAATCAAACTGCCGCCACAGATATGGTGCCCAGAACTCGATTTTATCCACGCTATCCATGGAAGCTTCCCAAGAGTCCCATTATTTCCCAAAGTTTCGTTGTTGTGCATCCGGTTCATTCCACAGCCTTCGAGGTCAAGCAAATCTAAGCCAGCAAAAAAAAACCACCAATTAATTTACTGCTGAGGTTTCGTACCTTAACAAAAATGCGTTCTACTAAACTTACGCGCCGTAGCTTGATGTGCGCCGTGCAGCGCGATCAGTAGAATTGTTACTCTCAGCATTCTCTGAACCGTTTCTTTTTATTGATTTTAGATTTTGAACCTTTGAGCCTATTGGCTTCATTCACCTCTGCAACTCTCACAGTTGTTTGAACAGCTTATAGAGGCTTTGGCTCCTGCGGAGTTCTTTCGCCTTCTGCAACTCTCAGAGTGATTGTGAGCATTGGTACACTGGCTTTTATAGTCCTAGAAGCAACCGTGTACGATGAACGGGATGGGGTCTCGTGGTGTTTTGATTGCCGCGAAATAAATGTAGAACAATCTGATTGCGCTATTGTGTGCCTATAGCTATCAGTTCAGCTAAAAGAAGAACAACTGAAAGTGTGCGGCAAATGTAGAGTACTTCACATCTTGCATGTTTTTTCGTAGAAAATAAATAACCAGCATCGTTGCAGCACACATTTCATTGAAGGATTCTAATGCCTTCGTCAAAGTGCATTAACTGTATTCTTAATACGGTTGATAATGGTCAAATTTCATAATGGTCTAAAAAATATCAATAATTATTTCACACTGATATACGGCAAGTGAAACAAGTCATATTGTTGCATTTATTATTGAAATAGTGCACGATTGAAAACAGGCGACTAATGAGAAACTGCGCTCGTGATTTTCTAATTTCCCATAAGTAATGAGACGAGCATTTGAGGTCAGCAGTTTGGTCTAGAGAGCATTTAACTCAGTTACCTTCAGTATAAAATTTATGCTAAATTCCTTCGCTAATTTCTACGCTGCACTGCCGGCACTCGTCGACTAGCAGAAACGGTAGTCGCGTTGAAACAGGCGCTGTATCGGTATCGGAATCGGAACAGATTCATGATTGGTTTTAGAACCGCAATATATCTAATAACAGTTCCGGTTCGCTTTGAATCCAGTATCTGTTCCTATTCCCGTTTGTACTCAAGAGCAGTTCTAGAATCGGTATGGGCTTAGTATCCTTGGACTGATATAGGTTTAGTATCAGGTCCTAGTCTAGTTTGGGTTTAACATCAGTTCCAAAAATGCGTATGGGTGCGTGATCAGTTCCAAGACCAATATGGGTTCATGATCAGTTCCAGGACCAATTTGGATTTACTATCAGTTCCTGAACCGGTGTGGATTCAGTATGAGTTTTGTCATCGGTGTAGGTTTATGATCAATTCCAGGACTGAAATAGGTTCGTAATTGAATTTCATAATCGGTGTGTGTTAGTGATCGGTTCGGAAACAAGTATTGATTCAGTATCATTTGTAGCACCTGCATGGGCTCAATATCAGTTACATAACCATTGAGTTTAGAATCAGTACCTGGTACGGTACCCCACTGCACGCAACGGACCCAGAGTTAACCATACTTCATTTTTAAAATCGGTTAAATCGTTTTAACGGCAAACCGTTTATATTTTTGATAAAGAGTTCCAAGAGCAACGTCACACGATCACTCTTCGATATTGCTCAGTATCCAATTAACGAAGCTTTCCACTCTGGTGTACACGGTGGTTTCATTTTGCATGCAAACGTCCATCCCAAAAGAAAGTACCCCGTACAGGACGTGGCGTCCATTGCGGGCCTGAGCTGTTAGTGATGCACCGAATTGTCTTTGACATTCATCGTTTGGAGCCAATTCGAGCGCACACATCTGAGAATTATAAACCGTCCTCCGTAGCCATCTTTGACAATGTTCGATTCCGACCAGATGAACCTCGGTGATCGCGATCGCATCGGTGTCCAACAAAGCGTAATCCTCTTTTCGTGTAACAACGAGATATTTTGTATGTGTCGTCTGATATTCGGGTCCCACTGGGAGGCAGATCGGACGTACATCTGGCAAAGGCATATGGTATCAGAGTATTGGCAAAAGCTTGGGGAAAAAACATACTCACTCCATTACTTACCCCTATTAAACGATGCGTTTCGTGCCAAACGTTCCAGGCCGATGTTGTTAAACAGCCATGGCTTGTTGGAACTATCGTGTCCAATGGTGCGTTCGATGGAGATGTCTTGAGGTTTCAGTGTACACGCTCCGCTCTCATCACAATCCTGCTTTCGAAGCTGCACAAATGCACTAGAACGAGCGTCACAAGAAAATAATGGTTTTATCTTCTTTTTTTAGAGTTCTGATGGAGAGAATCACTACATCAACTCTATCACGTGTGCCTTGGTGTTGGAGATAGGGTACTTACAGGTCCTTGCTTCTTATGCAGAACGCAGTCGTCAGCACGTAGCGTTTACTAATTAAGCTTCCGGCACAGAGATACTCCCCGGAACTTGATTTTAGTAATGCTATCCATGGAAGCTGCCCAAGAGTGCCATTATTTTCCACAGATTCGTTGCTGTGCATCCGATTCATTCCACAACTTTCGAGGTCAAGCAAATCTAAGCCAGGTTTACGACTGTCCCTCGGTTCGCTGAGAGCCGGTGGTTCACAACATACCTTGTATTTCTGGAATAGAATGGAAAATATTCTACACTTTCTCGTATGTTCAGTTTCAATCACGAATACTTACAGTCCACCCATCGATAGTGGGCTCCCTCTCACAGACACGCGCTCTAAACTGGTTCATTGTTGCCTCTGTCCACATGGCCCTTGAGTTAGACCCAAACAGAGGGCATTTCTCTATTGGTAGACAGATGTCGCCACTGGTGCATTTATTCAACTCTAAAAACACCAGCAGTGAATTAACTTCGGACGTTTGATAACTTTACCCGAATGCGTTTTACTAAACTTACGCGCCGTAGCTTGATGTGCGCCGTGCTGCGCGACCAGTAGAATTGTTACTCCCAGCATATTAAGTGCTGTTGTGAGCTTGACTACATAGGATGTAGCAGGCTTTTATATTCCTAGAACCAACCGTATACGATGAACGGGATGGGCTCTGGTGATGTTTTGATTCCCGTGAAACAAATGATCAACAATCTGATTGTGCTATTATGTGCCTATAGCTAACAGTTCTGCTAGAAAAAGAAAAAATTAAAGTGTGCTGGAAACGTAGATTAGTTCGCACCTCACACTCTGTATTAGTTCATTTTTTTTTCTTTGAATGAACAGCATTTTCGCGGAAACAGCGTCACATCTGATTTAAGCGTTGTTACGCCGTTCAAGCGTGTACTTTGCGTCGAAGGATTTCACACTGCTGAAGGTTTCGTGTACACTGCTATGGCAGGGTGCGCTAGCTTTGTGGGATAGGGAAATATATTTACATATGAACGTATGCGCTGTAAAAATCACGTATGCGGTAAAAAAAACGTATGCGGTGCGATCTACACAATCTATTCCATATAATACATTTCTATATTTTCATCTGATGCTTTAATAGGGCACGTACTACTTTCGCTGATTTTTTGTTTTAATATTTTGCTTTCACAGAATTAATTTTCGTTTTAAATTCTAAAGTTATGATTCGTTTTGCGTGTAATAATTTTACTCAATTGAAATGTTTCTCTTTAATTTGGAATCTTTGAGTTGAAAGTTTATAGTTAGGACATCATTTTATATATAGATCGTAAAATTAGGACCAAGTATTGGGAATCTGCTCAAAAGATAACCCTATCCTTATTCACATCGGATGTTAAAAAAAATCATTTAATTTAAACAAATCTAAAGCAAAGAGCTTGATTTGCAATTGTTTAGAGAATGGCGATGATTTAGATTACACCACTTAAACCAGTTGAAAAGTGTTATTTTCTGTCAAATCGTAATCGATTTTACTCTGTCGCGATGTTGCGCAATGCTGATTTTATTCACAACGTTATAGCCAAACGGTGCAATAAAAGGAGCGGTTAGAACAATGCAAAGGAGCAATCGTATGGTCACTCTTCGAGATTACTCAATATCCAATTGATGAAGCTTTCCACCCTGGTGTACACGGACGGTGCATTTTCTAAAGAGCAATCTTGAACCCCATAGGAAACCACCCTGTTGAAACGTTATCAACAGAATTCTTTCGTTCACCCGAATGTACAATAAATATGAAATACACAAGCGTTTTTTAAGCAACGTAGTTAGTTTATTGTAGCTAAAAAATCAGTCGCTTGGTTCGGGGATCGGTGAAAGAATGGCTAAAGATCGTAACCTTTGCCACGTTCGGGAATTTTCGTGTTATCGGGATTGCTCGACCCGATCGTTATCAGCACGACTCCACTTCGATAGTGTCCTCTATCGGGATTGACGGAAAGCACCACTGTACCATCGAATTGACCGTTAATATTTATTTTAATATTTAACACTGGCCCCAGTGTTTGCGAGCCAGGCAAACACTCTTATTGGTACAATTCGATGGTGGCAGTTGGGTGTTTTGTTCACGACCGCACATACTTTTGGCATTTTGGGGTAAATGCCTGAACTATCCTTTGCTATTTTTCTTCTAGCTCTTTTACGCCTGAATATTTTCTTGCGCACTAATAGGTTGCCATCCCCTGCCTGGTTGATGTGCACTGCATGACCTTTTTGTTCCCCCGATAGAAATGGCGATTCACTTCTCCCTAAATCATTTGCAATGATTATCCAAAGCAACTTTAACAACACAACACATATTGAAACAACATATTTCATATCCATTTGGCGAAACGTAATAATTTCACATAAACTATTGAAGCACTACGAATTAGTCCTCTGTATGGTTCACTTATCCTGTTGCAAATTCACTTCAGCACAACTATGTTCCGAATTTCCTCAGGAACTTTATATCGCTGGCAACGGGTGAGATGCGCAAGGAAACAACACAATTAACTTAACTTAATCCGTAGTCCTTTTCTTAAACACGCGCGTAATCTTTATAACCTATTTCCTCGCACAGTAATTTGTCTTGTATTCACTTCAGCACGGTGATTCCGATTTGTCTCAGGAATCATTATTAGCCGGCAACGGGTGAAGCAAGGGATCACAATGTGGAGAAAATTAATTAATCGAAAGCGAATGATTTTTTAGAATGTTGAAACGTTATCAACAGAATTCTTTCGTTCACCCGAATGTACAATAAATATGAAATACACAAGCGTTTTTTAAGCAACGTAGTTAGTTTATTGTAGCTAAAAAATCAGTCGCTTGGTTCGGGGATCGGTGAAAGAATGGCTAAAGATCGTAACCTTTGCCACGTTCGGGAATTTTCGTGTTATCGGGATTGCTCGACCCGATCGTTATCAGCACGACTCCACTTCGATAGTGTCCTCTATCGGGATTGACGGAAAGCACCACTGTACCATCGAATTGACCGTTAATATTTATTTTAATATTTAACACACCCCGTGCTGCACGTTGCGTCCGAAGCGGTCGAGCGCTACCAGCGGTCCACCGGCGCTGGTAGCACACTGATCGAACCGGTCCGCTTCGTACCCACAGATATGAGATTCCTGGATCTGGTGTGGCCTTTTAATCAGCTCTCGTAACCGATTCTCACAGTTTTCAGTCGTCAGTTGATGAACTTCCGTGATCGGGATCGTGTCGGTGTTCAGTGAAGCGTAATCCTGCCCATCTCGAGCAGTGAAGTAATTCGATCCTGCTGGCTGGTATTCGGGAGCCACTGGCAGACAGATCGGGAGCACATCTGTCAAAGGTACATGAGTTGTATACAAGGGATACGCTATAATCCTGCACATGCTTACCGTTATTGAACGAAACGTGTTGTGTCAAACGGACCAGAGCAATGTCGTTCACTTTCTTCCGAGCACTGAAGCCATCGTGTACGATGGCACGCTCGACGGGGATGACTTGAGGTGCCAGTGTACACACGCCCTGCTCATCACAATCCTTTTTTCGAAGCTGCACAAATGCCCTGGCAGACGAGAATAAAGACGTGTCCATATGAATGTATATAAAATGTATTGAGTTTAGCATTTATTGCGAGCTTCAGATAATCAAGCGATTCACACAAGCAGGCACTGTACATCCTCAGGATTGCGATCCAAGATGGAAATACAAGATGGTAAGAAATGAACGAGAATAGCTCAGTTAGCTCAGTTCTTACCATTACAATTACATTAAAAAAAATGCTACGGTTAGATGAACGAATGAACGAAACGACGATAAACTGTAATAAACAAGCGAGATAGTAGTGGAGCACTTTTGTCTGATAGGGCGAACATAATCGTAATCTTTCAGACATAAAAGAACGAAAATCTTCTGCCCGCGGTCAGTACATAAACCGGAACGAACTAAGCCGGTCAAGTTATCCAGAAATACACGGTTTTTCTAAGCCTAGCCTAACTGAGGCTTGGCCTTTGACAGTTTTTCACCACTTAACACTCGCCAACCCAAAGCTGCATTTTAATATCGAACGCCTAGGCTATGTGCATGGGCTACTTACACGTCTCTATTCTTTATGCAGTGGGCACCGGTCAGCACGTAGCGTTCACTGATCAGACTAGCAGCACAGGCAAACTCCCCGGTGCTCGTGTTCAGCAATGCCGTCCAAGGCAGCTGCCCAAGAATGCCATTATCTTCCAAGGTTCCGTTGCTGTGCATCCGGTTCATCCCACAGCCTTTGAGGTCAAGCAATCCTAAGCCACGCTTGCGACCGCCGCTCGGTTCGCCGGAAGCCGGTGGTTCGCAACATACCTTGTATATCTGGAATAGACAATATTGCACACTTTCCTCTAATGTTACGTGTCAACCAGTAATACTCACCGTCTTATTATCACTATTGGTTTCTTGCTCACACACTCGCTTTTCAAACTCGCCCTGTGCCGTCGGTGTCCACGTGATAGGTGGATCAGTCCCAAATATTGGGCATTGTACAATAGGTACACAGATGTCACCACCGGAGCACTTATTCAACTCTAAAAACACCAGCTATTAATAACCCTTAAGACGAATGATGAATATGATAACTTAACACGAATGCGTTCTACTAAACTTACGTAGCGTTGCTTGATGAGCGCCGTGCAGCGCGACCAGTAGAATTGTTACTCTCAGCATTATCAGAACGATTGTGAGCTTGGGTTGCTCGTGCGCAACCGGCTTTTATAATCCCAGAAGCAAGCTGGTGGGTTTTTGGTGATATTTTTATTGTCCGCTTGGTGTATGCGGTGTGAGACAAATGATAGCTGTTGTGTTAGCGTATCTGTTTAGCGCAAAGGAGGAATGGAAGAATGCGCCGATTGCAAAAAAACGAGTTAAGCATCTTTTCTTTTTCTTTTTTTTCCGGTCAATTCGGCAAGTGGTGAGATCAGCCGTCTTATTGAAGCCTTATCTTAAAAGTGTCAATTTATTTCACTCAATTTTGAAACGATTTACATAGCTGCGCCGGGAAGATTATTATTTGAGTTCAAGATACAGTCTGAACTCGATGTTTGAACTTTGATTGCCTTCTAATTGCGATTTTTGTCCCGTACAAAATAAAAACCGGATTTGTCGTAATATACCATAAGATTTTCGCGTGTATTTTCGAAAGACCGGTTCTTGCCATACCAACGGGCGGCTTTTACTTGAAATGTCAGCCAACTATCGAACATCTGAATAGATATCGCTCAACTATTAAATTCCGATGGTCCTCTCGGAATTGCTCTACTTCAAACGAAATGTTTCAATCCATGTTGAATTTAAACTGTTTTTATGTCATTTATCGTATAATTAACATATCATATGTCGTCAAAGAAGATTCTGTTCACTGGTTAACAATTTTGGAAATAGCTGCATTCAGTGGTTGCGATTCGTTCCGATAGAATGCAATAAATCGTGTGGACAGTATTACTCAAATATTTGGACCTGTTCTCAAGCCTAGATGGAGCATTTTATTGCTATTTTTTAGATAGTCTCTCCGATCATCGAACTGAATGCCGCCCTTTTCGATCTGCAAGCAATTTGCGGACAACCTCAAACACAAACAACCTTAAAATCCATTTTATTTTTTATTCATTTCCCATTTTTCTGCCACTTTACAAGCAGGAATAAATGGTTCTTTGAAATGTTTGCCAAACCCTGCGGTAGAGAACTGATTCTTGGTAGTACAGAACCATTTTACATAATTCATCAATGACCCATTACACCCTTGAATAAGAGATAACGCCATCTATTCTGTCTAGCACTTGGGAAAGTCCCAAGCTATCAACCATACGAGCGTTCGTATTCACCCACAGAGAGTTGTTGGAATTTCTCACATGCGCCCAAAAAGGCGATCAAAATTCTTCGGTTCTTTCCCTACATTTTCAAATAAAAAGCTAGTTCTGTCTGGATTGCATCTGTATAACTCACACACAAATAGGAACATACAGATACTTGCAGTTTATAGTGCTTGGCATAACGCCATTTTATTTCATACTAAATGATACAAGGATGTTGGCAAAGATAATTGAATACATAATATTGCCCCCATATTTCGCACGCTGGCGCCATGGTGGCCACGAGCCCCTTTGAAAATGAATCAATTCGAGCCTGTCTGTGAGCCTCCTATTGACACTATCTCACTCTTCCAGATGGTCCAGTATCCAATCGACATAGTTCTCGACCCGCGTATACACGCCCGGTGCACTCTGCTTGCCGCAAGTGCGCAGCCCGTACGACACCACACCGTACTGAACGTAGCGTGCGTTTATACTGATCGTTTTGAGCGGACCGCCCGAATCGCCGGTACAGTTGTCGGTCAGATTGGCTCCGATCGCACACATCTGCTCGTTGTTGATCTTGGCGAACGAGTCCAGCCGTTGTAGCTGTTGCACACACTGATCATTGGGCAGCAGGGTGACCTTACCAAACAGCAGACGGTTCGAGTAGAAGGCCGACTCCGTCGCGCCCCAGCCGGCCACGAAGTAGGTCGTCTGCGTGGTGCGCATTGCTGGCGACACGGGCAGACAGATCGGCGCCACATCTGTGCAATAACCCGAAGGTTTGCGAGTTAGTGCGTTTTTTTTAGTGAGCAGCAGGGAAAGCCGTGCCCTTCGTTTGCTACTTACTGTCATTGTAGGCTGCTTCCTCGGCCAGCCGTATCAACCCAATGTCGTTCACCTTTAGCCGCCCATTGTACGCTTCGTGCACGATTGTCTGCTCAATGACAATGTCCTGGGGCGGCGGGGCATGCTGATCCCCCCGCTTGTTATAGTCGATCGGTGTGCTTAGATCGAACTCGCCCAATCGTACCGTGGTGCTGGAAATGATCAAGTAACAATACCGAGTTCTGCCTTTATTATGCATGGGGTCGTGAGCGATACTTACACATGTGTTTTCTTGAGACAGTGGGCAGCGGTCAGTACGTAGCGCCTGTTGATCAGCGTACCGCCACAGACAAATTTACCCGAGCTGGGCATTAGCAGCGCCATCCAGGGAAACTCGAACAGCCTAGCCTCCTGACCGTACGCCATTCGGTCGGCAGAGTACGCGCCGCACTCCTCCAGATCGAGCGTGGCCAGTCCGCGCTCACGGTTGTTCTTGTTGTCTGTGGCTGCCCGGTTGCAGCATACCTTGTACAGCTGTAGGGGGTAATGAAGATGTACAGTTGATCGAGCACGAGCTACCTTATCACTTTCTCCAGTTGCTTACATTCCTGCCGTTGCTCTGCTTACGCTTGCACACCTTCGACCGGAATTCATTCAATAACCCCTCGGACCATTTGGAGGGTTCGTGGTAGTGTGGACCGAACAGTGGACACTCGTTGATGCTGATACAGGTCTCGCCGCCAGTGCACTGGTGGAACTCTGTACGAAGAATCCGGAACTTTGCGTTAAACACACCAAACTCACAGACACTAATGTCCTTTCACACGCCGGCATCATTTCGACAACTTACGTGCGACTACAATTTGACAGAACGCGACGATTAGTAACAACACCGTCGCCATTCCTACCATGGTATGTTGCATGTTGACACGAAACTTCACGACATATAACCCAGTAAAACTGAGGTTACTGTTTTCGAGCACATCCGAGCACAGAATGATGTGCTTCAGGTCACTATGAGCTCGCTATCGGGCGGTTCATCCCCTTTTATAGTAACACAGACGAGCCTTCACAGGGTGGCCTTTCGCGTTTGTGTTTGAGGGCCACCATCCCTGCTGAAACCTTTGACCAATAATCTTCACTATCGCTCAATTGCATCAGCGTACTCAGCAATTGATTCTTTGTAGCCTGTATACTGGCTGGACACGGAAAGCTGCAAGCTGAATCGTTTTTGAGCGAAACAGAGATTTGTCAACGATTTTATCAATTATAGATTAAGCTGACCACCTGTTGGGATCAGTTCCGTTGCGACACTGTCCTGCAGAACAGAAGGGGTTTTTTTGTATTTTTATCTAAAAAGATACAATATTAGCTATCCATCTAAGAAAACATGGAAAATATCCGTCAGAAAACTGGCCTGCCATGCAAGAAGTTCAGTGAAACTCTATTGTTTCTTATCCCTCCTTGGACATTGCATCTCCTTTGTACGGAGACGTGCTCAATTTAACACTACTAGTCAATTTCGGACACCAATGACGATGTAGAAGTCGCTGCAAAACCGAGATTTACAAGATCACCGTACAGTTCATGTTACTTTCGTGCAGCGTATCAAACTTTCAAGATATAAATAAGATAAAGTCCTTTTAGGTCGTCCACAAGTACAGAAGGGATGTGGTAGGCCCAAGTTAAAGTGTCTTGGTGTCCGAGGATACCTTTGAAAGGGTGCTGCCCCAAAACATAACTACCATTTCGATTCAGAGATTGTTACGGAATTCAAAACGATCCGCGATGTGATACTGCATCATTATAGGACCAGAACTAATGTTAGTCCTTAAGGAGATACTGAATCCATTTTGGTGATAGAAATGATACGGATCCCATAGCGGACTTGGAACTGATCCCTTATCTAGGATTGATCCCAAACTCATACTTGTCTTGAAATCAATCTCGAATCTGTACGATTTCCTCAACAGATCTTCTTATAGTCCAACGCATCTTATAGTGACCTTGAAACTAATACTGAGCACATACCGCTCCTGAGACTGATCTTGTACCCAAACCGTTTACTGAAACAGATTATAACTCCCACCGATTCTCTTTAGAACGAATGAGTGAGGAAAGAAAGAATGAAAGCGCCGCTTATCGCTATGAAACGACAGAGTGATAACAGTCGCACGAGAAATTGTCGCTCTCATCGCTCGCACTCTTGCCATGCGCTGCGTGCTCACTCGAAAGTCTGTGCCGTTAGGCTGGCGGTCAAAGTGGTAAAACATTAAAGCCTCCCCAGTAGCGAAGAAGTAGCAAATCTAAAGCTCACTACCTCTTAGTACAATTTGCACAGCGAGATCGCTGTTCGATCGCGCCCCCTGAATAAAAGACATCGCTATCGTCACTGTTAAGCTTTTTGTGTGCACCACTACAGCAAAGCCCGGAAAGTCCGAAGCTTCCCGCAAAGGTACGTTCGTATTTTCCCACCCTTAGCAAGTGCAAGTTTCATTCCTTCCATTTACCCCCTCCAAGGTACTGCTGGTTTCCAACGAATGTGTGTGTATCGGATTATGTGTTTGTGTGAGTGGTATGATCACATCAGCTGTTAGCATTGGTTGCCATGTAGATGTGATGTGCCGCCGAGTACTGTTTTGAGCGCGAATTCTGACGAGTGGCGCCATGTGCCGCTCAACCATTCAGCTCTGCAAGCCCACGGTAATGCACAGCTAATGCCAATATGATTAGCAACTTGTAAATGCAAAGTGTTGCTCGAAGAAACTTTCCCGGGACAAATGCAAGACATCGCTAATAGTTTAATGTGATTTGCGATTTGAACGGGGATATGAAACACAGTACGGTATGGCCATTCTGCCAAACTCCTAATGCGGAAGGGAATGATGTATTTAGCCATGAAGCGTTTGATCGAGTAATGTTCTCCACTTGCCCTGACGTCTCGCAGTGAGTTTGATGTTTTCCCTCAGTGCTGGGTTTATCCCCAAGCATCAAACACGAATCAAGATATTACGGGTACTGTGAAGATGTCGCAGTACTAAATCCACGAGTTATCGGTAGCGTTCGCTGCAGCAGAGCAATTGTCGGAGTACGTTGTTACTTACATCCTAAAAGTTGTTCTCCAAAAATGGCTTCCTCCTTCAGCATTGCTCATCTTGTAAGGTCACTTTATTCATTAGCAACACTGTTCCGGGAAGTAAACTTTCCCATTGATTCATCTATAGCCCAGTATTTTTTTGTTTTACTTCAAATGAAAGTGATTCCCTCCCTTTTTTAACACAGAACTTCTAAAAGGCGGTGACACACCCGCCAAAAGGGGAACAACATTCCCTCCCTGTTGGCTTTAGGGTAGATGCGTTGCGCCATCTGACTAATGGTGTAATACAGGGGTTGTCTCCAAACATGTCTCCAGTTTGCGGGCCGAAATAACTTCATCAAGAACCTTGGTGAGGACCATTGAGACTTTAACTTTTGCTAATGGGTCTCGTAAGTCACAAATATAAATACACAATTACAATTTTTTGTTGTGGTATGTTATGTATAATGGCGATTTATTTTCTACACAAAGGGTTTTTCTATTTCTAGATAATACCTAAACTAGTGTCGCTGTAATCGAACGCGTATTTGATATCTTGGAGCATTGCAGATTCGTGAAGTGATCGGAGTTAAGTCTGATCTAAACCATTCCCAATCAGCTTCCGTTCTCTCTCTCTCTCTCTCTCCCTCTCTGTTCCTCTCTTTTTATCTCTGTCTCTCTCTTTGTCTCTTTTCCTATCTCTCTCATCCTCACTTTTCCAGGTGCTCCAGTATCCAATCGACATAGTTCTCGACGCGCGTGTACACGCCCGGTGCACTCTGCTTGCCGCAAGTGCGCAGCCCGTACGACACCACACCGTACTGAACGTAGCGTGCGTTTATACTGATCGTTTTGAGCGGACCGCCCGAATCGCCGGTACAGTTGTCGGTCAGATTGGTCCCGACCGCACACATCTGATCGTTGTTGATCTTGGCGAACGAGTCCACTCGAAGCAGCTTCTGCACACACTGATCATTAGGCAGCAGGCTGAGCTTGGTAAACTGGAGCCGGTTTGAGGAGGGGGCCGACTCCGTCGCGCCCCAGCCGGCCACGAAGTAGATCGTCTGCGTGGTGCGCATTGCCGGCGTCACGGGCAGACAGATTGGCAGCACATCTGCGGGTTTGGAAATAGAAGATATGCGAGCAGATAGTTAGAGCGCCGCGCATTGTGGGAAGCGTCTCGAGGGATTTTGCATGTACTTACTGTCATTGTACTCCGCCTCTTTTGCCAACCGAACCAGCCCAATGTCGTTCTCCTTACGCCGCGCACTGTACGCTTCGTGCACGATCGTCTGCTCGGCGAAAATGTCCTGGGGTGACGGGGCACACTGCTCCCCCCGCTTGTCACAGTCAATTGAGGTGCTCAGATCGAACTCACCCAACCGAACTGTGGTGCTGTTAAAAAAATAAACAGTTGATTGTACCAATACTGGATGTGCCTAGGCGACCGTCTGCAACGGGGGTCGTGCTCGATACTTACATATCGTTGTTCTTGATGCAGTGGGCAGCGGTCAGGACGTAGCGTTCGTTGATCAGTGTACCGCCACAGACGAAGTTGCCGGCCCTTTGTTTCAGCAACGCCATCCAGGGATACTGGAACAGCTTGGCGTCCTGGCCGAACGCGATCCGATCCTCCGAGTACGCACCGCACCCCTCCAGATCGAGCGTGGCCAGTCCGCGCTCACGGTTGTTCTTGTTGCCCGTGGCTGCCCGTTTGCAGCACACCTTGTACAGCTGTAGGGGGTAATGAAGATGTACAGTTGATTGAGCTCGAGCTACCTTATCACTTTCTCCAGTTGCTTACATTCTTGCCATTGCTCTGCTCACGCTTGCACACCTTCGACCGGAATTCTTGCCGCAAGCTATCGGACCATTTGGCGGGCTCGTGGTAGTGTGGACCGAACCGTGGACACTCCTTGATGTTGATGCAGGTCTCACTGCCAGTGCACTGGTGGAACTCTGTACGAAGAATCAGGAACTTTGCGTTAAACACAGCAAACCCACAACCACTAACATCCTTTCACACGCCGGTATCATTTCGACAACTTACGTGCGACTACAATTTGACAGAACGCGACAATCAGCAACGACACTGTCGTCACTCCTACCACGCCGGTTGATTGCATGTTGACACGAATCTTCACGTACTGCTGGTGGGTACTCTTGTAGATTCGCTGGCTAATGTGCTTCCGGTCACTGTGAGCACGCTGTCGTGCAGGTCAGCCACTTTTATAACAACACAGTCGCACCTTCGCGGGATGGTCTTTCCGCGTTTCTGTGTGCGAGAGGTGATCTATCTCTCTCACTCTCCCCCGCTGTGTGTGTGTTAGTAATTCCACCTCCCCTGGGAAAAAATGACACACCTTCGTATGGATTGGTGCGATCACTAGGCACTAACACCGGTTCCTACAGCAGCGTACCTGTAGAGACACTACAGTAATATGACGCGACGTATATGAATTCGTCCGGACGGACGTGTCTGTAGTTGAAGCTAATTGCTGTACACGTTAAAACGTCGTTACGATCTGTTTGGCCACTTCACACATACACACACGCACACACACACATGAAGCGATGCGGGACAATCCCCGGTGCGCGTCTTGCCGAGCACGCACTACAAAAACGGTTGCACTAGCGCGCCGCGCACGAACTGTCTCACCGAGCTTTGCTTATTCGACTGAGGAGGTGTGTGTCAAACGCATGTTTTTAAAAGTTCCCAGCAGCACCTTCACGGGGTGACGCACCACTCCTGCTGTTGAAGCGGTGTGGGACCGCCACTGGAGCTTGGAGGCTTGGGTACCTGCGCGCATGAGATATCACCTTGAATATTATCGCGCCAAGCTATCTCGCTCGTTTGCTAGCCACCGACCGATTCGGCGATCTTTCTTCTCCGATGCTCACGATGTCGCTTTCTTCGCTTCTTCCGTGGGGCTGGCGAGAAGATGACCGTGAAATGAAGATGTTGAAATGGCGAATAGAAACGAGTTTGACCACCGAGTGTGCTGGATGGGGTTTTGCCTAGCTGTGTATGTGTTTTTGTCATTCTCTTTCCCTCTCCCTCTCACGCTCTCTCTCTCTCTCTCTCTCTCTCTCTCTCACTTACTCTATCAGTGTCGTCTTCTCTTAATCCGTTCCAAACCACGCACCACGCAGTGTTACACAGCGTGCCCGAAGAAGGGTCCAGGTTCTATGCAAAGCGATCGGCAGGTCTCTGCTAAGTGCTAATTTTAGTATGGAAAACCCAACAGAAACAGGAAACCGATGCGTGGCAATCAGCGGCGATTTGTATCTAATATTTAAATTCTAACGATGTGGCATTTTGTTTGTATTGCTTTGTAAAGAATACGACAGTTCTAAGAAGGCGTAAGGAAAGAGTGCGCCAGTTCTAAGAATACGTTTCGCTTACGGCGCCTCATTTAGAACGCTTCAGAGCAGCGGTATGCAATCGTTTTTGGATGGTTTCTACCCACTCGTATAGCATTTCCTGATTCCTCCAAAAACCCCAACTTTTGGCTTGGTTTTCCGCGATTTTGGCATACAAAATGTAATAATTACAAAAAAACGGTTAAGCTTTGAAGATAACGCTTGATTCGTTTTGCCAAACTTCACATGATTTTAAAAGGATTTTTTAAAAGGAAAGGTTCAGCCAAACGGTCAGATAGAGGACTTTGTTTGGGGAATTTATACGAAGCGAAGCGTACAATGTATACTTCCACTCGAAACAACCCAATGTACGAGTAAAAGTAGATAAATTTTATCCATCATGTCTGAACCTATTCTAAACAGAGACAGAATTGATCCCTGTATCCCCAGCTCGAAATCGAAAACAAATCCCTCCAGGTTTAAAACCCCTGCAGCACTAAAAGCTTTGATAAGGCGCAACGCATTATTGTGTGAGAAGAAGAAAAAAAAGATGCCACGTTCAGAATGCTTCCATGAGATTTACATCAATCCCGGGTGTAGTTTCGATTGTGAGTTTGATTTTGTAGACGCATTTTAATGTTGTTGAACTGTTTCTGCCATGATCTTTCAGCACAATTCTAGCACGAGGTCGTTATAATCTTATCAATAACCTTTTTGGTGTGTGTGTGTGTGTGTGTGTGTGTGTGTGTGTGTGTGTGTGTGTGTGTGTGTGTGTGTGTGTGTGTGTGTGTGTGTGTGTGTGTGTGTTGTGTGTGTTTTGTGCAGGCCTGTGTGGACCTAACCACTCGAAGCTGAAAGATGCGTTGATCTTCTGTTTTACAGTTTACAATACTTACTTTTGTGTGCTGGTTCTCACCACATGGTTCAAAAATCAATAATGTTACCGCTGATTATAATGAACATGCTGATTATACTCTGCTAGAGCAACAGTAACTGGTTGGACGGGTTTTAGTTATCATTCTCAAGCTACGTTTCATTTTATCACACAAAATACGAGCACGCAATTGATTCCCGAGAAGCTTCCAGTTCGTATGGGGCGCTCTCAAAAACAGGTTATTATGTATATAAAAAAATCGACCTCTGGCTGATGGCAAGTATGGGTGCTACGAAATGCGATGGAATGCAGCCGATGCGTGATCGATTGCCTTTTAAGATGTATCTTTAAGCTTATCGTTTGTAAATGTACGCTCGAACGTGCGCTCTACACGATGCGTGACGTTGATCAGATTTATTGCATTAAAATGAGCACTCTAATGGCACTTAGCGCAACCGTGACCCATCATGGAGGCGCCTGGTGGCGTTGATTACACGGAGCGATAAAAAAAATGAATCGTTTCTGTTAGATGCCAAAAAGATGCCACTTTTTGAGAAAAAAAAACAAACACTTTATTGCCGTTTTACTCACACATACAGTACATGGCTGTCCATTTTGCGGACATCTGGTCTATGTTTTGAGATTGTCAACTTCAAATAGGGACTTTAGTACAATTTGCCAGCCCTTATCGGACATCATTCGAAAAGCTTATCGGTTTTTTATACTACCTTCTATGCATGGGTGCCAAATAAAGAAAAGAAGTACAAAAACTCTTTGAGTAGTAGGAGAAAAAAATGTGTTTTTGTTGAAAACGGCATACAAGCCCGGTCAACTTGTCAAAAGATGACTAATATAATGAAAATTCATTTGAATTCATATTTAAACATGCCTAATTGATAGTTTTACTGGCAAACCATATCTGTTGTTCAATTTTTAGAGGAGACCACTGGAGTGGACCTTCAAACTTAGTATATGTCAAAAGTGTCTGGAATTGACCAGCACAAGATTTCTCTAGTAAGCTCAACATGGCAAACTTCATGGTCATGCAGAAAAGCCCACTTCAACATTGATAATGGTTTGTTGGCACAAGCCCGTAAGCAATCAAGGACAGATCATTTGATGATTCATGTGGTTGAACTGTGGTTTATGGATTTGAAAATCCCGTAAGAAAATGTTAAAAAACATCTCAAACTAGAAGAATCTCACACTAATTGCACTGAAATATAATCTAACTTAACGTTTCTTTGACATAAAAATGTCCACAGAAGGAGAAATTAGGATTTTTTATTTTTTTTTATTTCTCTGACTCGTTCGATCATCATTTCATTTTCGATTCAGGCAAAATCAGTTTTGCGGCTTTGTCGTTTGACTTGTTTTATTACAGTGCAATCACATCGAAATCGATTCAATTCTCAACCTCACTACCTACAGATCTAATCTATCGTGGGTTAGAAATTGCTCATAGAGTCGTAAATAATTGCATTACTATAGGCGTTAGATTGATAAATATGTAAGGATAATCTTACAAAGTTTTCTGTTTTGAGGAGCTTTCTTTAATTTCTTTAATGCTGAATATCTTGAACCAGTGAAATGCATTTCGCATATATTGTTTTTTTCGGTAATTCCAACACTCAAGTGTCATTCACCTAAGCCGTCCAGCTAGGTGGCAAAGGGAGTAATATGAAAGTTAACAAGTTCCACCTAAAGGTGCTGAGAGTGAAACAGAACGAGAGAGTTGCACACAAGATAAATTTCACTTCACCGAAAACGCATTTTACACCAAGCACGCGACCACAAACAAAGCATTAGTCAGCCACCCCTTGGGAGGGGGGTGGGGAGATATCTACATGAATTCCTTACCACGAAATGGTCAATCACAAAGCGCAATCACAAAAACAATAACAACACCACCACCACTACCGACAGAGAGCGATCGCGAGCGCGACAGAGACGCAAACTTGTCCGAACCGGTGCAGACCTCGAATTGATCAGTAACCAGGGGTTTTTCCGTCTTCCGAATCAAGTCCGCCACGCCGTACTTTCCGGTACGGCCTTTCCCCCACGCACACGCACGCACGCAAAAACTACGCAACGTGTGTGTGTGTGTGTGTGTGTGTGTGTGTGTGTGTGTGTGTGTGTGTGTGTGTGTGTGTGTGTGTCCTGCGTGTGACCGGTACGGCCTGCTTTGTCTCTTTGGCGTCACTTGCACGATCGAAAACCTGTCAGCCCGAGTCCAGGGGTTCGTTTGTGCTTCTGTATGTGTCTGTGCGTGTTCGTTCGTTTGTGTTACTACTAGATGTGCACGCACACAACCATTCCCAGCACGGTTTGCGTGCGGCTGTATGTGTGCAGGTCGGTGATTGGGTGCGAATATGTAAATTAAACCTCTCCGTTCACGGAACGATCGGCAGTAGACAATCTGCGGAGCAGCAGTGAGGTTGCCTGCGGTCAAGCACGCGGAAACAACATCCTCCTCTTCCACTAATCAATCAGTAGCGTTGGGTGGTGGTGCGTTAATCGTGCTACGAACGTAGTACGTGTCGGATCGATCGTTCCGGGAATTCGGCTTTTTGCGTGTGCGAGACAGGACATTCGCAAGTAGTTGGTGCCACTGGTACTGGAAGTGATAGCCATAACCTAAATCCTAAGTGAGATATGATCGAGAAGAGGAAGAATCGGTAGCGAAAACCGTCCACCGTATATACGTCTAGACCCTCGGATCTATCTCGCTTCCATCAGAACGATCACTCTCTCTCTCTCTCTCTCTCTCTCTCTCTCTATCTCGCTCTTCCGTTCAGTGTTCTGAAACGATCGGCGGGGATTCCGGTTTTTGTGGTACTTCTGCTCTGTGCGCTGACTATAATCGTTATAAAAACCACACTACCAACCCGTCGCTGCAGTTCAGTGTGGTGGTGTCGATCGTCCACAGCGGACACCAGACAGCAGGAGTGTGTGATTCGAGCTGCTGGTTCGAGCTCTCGTGTTTGTGTATAGGTCATTGTGTGATTAGCGTTAAGATGGGCATCAGACGGGACGAAGGCGTCGCACGGCTACTGCTGCTACTGGGCTGCGTTGCACTGCAGACTTCGGCAGCACTCGCACAGCCGCAGCAAACCTTCCGCACGCAACCACTGTACGGCAATCGTGGTTCCTCGTTCGCCGCTCCCGCACTAACACAGGCAGCACCGGCACCGGCACCCGTTATGCCACAGCCGCCTGCGGCGCGGGATACTTTCCGGTACAACCCGGCGTCGGCCGCCGTTACCGAGCTGGCCCGGCTGATCGGTGGCATACTGGGGCAGCAGAGCAAGGCCGCCGTCTTCTCGCCCGTCAGCATTGCGTGCGCCCTGTCGCTGATGTTGCTCGGGGCTGAGCACAAAACCAGAGACGAGCTGATCCAGGTGCTCGGGTTAGAGCAGTATCGGAACCATCTGCACAACATCCACCAGTTGTACAGCGACATGCTGAAGGATCTGGCCCGGACCGAGTTCGACCGGCGGCCGCCGCACTGGCGCACCTCCAACCCGTGCTACGACGATGACGACGAGGAGGATGCGGCGGCCGAATTCCCGCTCCAGAAGGACGTGATACGCGTCACGAACGCGGTGTTTGTGCAGGAGGGCTTCCCGCTGAATGGTGGCTTCACGTACTACTCGAACCGGTACTACAGCAGCAACGCCACCAACGTACCGTTCGCCACCAATCCGGCCCAGGCAGTGGCACTGATCAATGCATGGGCAGCCCGCAGCACCGAGGGCCGGATCCGGGACATCGTGTCCGAGTCGGTGGCGGCCGAGGCGGAAATGATCGTCGCGAGCGCTCTGTACTTCAAGGGGCTTTGGTCGGAACCGTTCGAGCCGCAGGCGACCGAGCTGAAACCGTTCTACCCGGACGGGTATGGGCGAGAGTCGAAGCTGGTACCGAGCATGTCGACCGTTGGCTGCTACCCATACTACGATGCGCCCGAGCTGGACGCGAAGATCGTTGGGCTGTCGTACCAGGGCAACAAGTCAGCGCTGTACATCATACAGCCGAACAATAGTACGCGCCAGAGGATGCAGGAGTTCCAGCGCCGCCTAACGCCGGCCATGATCGGCGAGCTCGTGTCGAAGATGACGCAGCGCAAGATGTACCTGCAGCTGCCGAAGATGCAGATCACCAACACGATCAATCTGCGCGACGTGCTGCAGCGGCTCGGGCTGCAAACGATCTTTAACCGCGGGCAGAGCGACCTGTCCGGCATGGTGGCGGTGCCACCACTGTCGGTCGAACAGTTTGCGGCTCGGTTTGGCTTAGCGGATACCGATCGGCCGGCCGACCCAACGGCCGTCATCTTTCCGCACGAGGACCACTACTCCCAGCCGCAACTGCAGCAGTCGTCGACAGACATACGGCGCGGTACGAGCAACAGCAACAACATCAACGCTGCAACTGGCCAGCAGCAGGAGCCGGCAAGGGGAGCTGGCCCGCAGCTGCACGTGAGCGAGTTCATTCACCGGGTCGAGCTGGAGATCAACGAGAAGGGTACGGAGGGTGGGGCGATCACGTCGTCCACCATCTTCCGGGCGCTACCGTCCATCAATTTGCGCATCGACGCACCGTTCCTGCTGCTGGTCGGGCATGACGAAACGCGACTGCCCCTGTTCTACGGCACGATCTATGATCCAACGCCCTAGGGTTCACCAGCAGGGTTGAAGAATGCATTCCGGTCCGGCTAGTCTGACCGGGACGGAGAAAAACAGGAAGAACACCGGTTTTTTATTTACTACATTCATGCGATAATGTGCAATTGCATTGCTCTAGTTTAGTATAAGAATAAGCGTATGAAATATATCTATTTTACACCTGTACGAAGCTGATAGTGTGCTGTTATAAATAATTGGAGGGATGCAAGTGTTTATGCATGGGTAGAAACAAACGTTTGACATAAGCTCGGCCCGCTTGGACGGGTAAGTTTCCTTATTGGGAGAACCCGTTTGGGGCTGTAAGGATCGTGGGTTTTTTTAATGCTCTTTTGGATGATTAAGCACTGGCGGAATTGCTTTTGGAATGGAATTGGTAATTCTAGTGATAATGAATGGAGGGGAGAAAGGGATTTCTGGAGCATCCGGCTTCCAGGTCGAGTTTTATTATCTTGTTTTTGTCTTCGGACTGGCTTGTTGCCTTGCTTTATCTGTCTGGAGGATGGAATTGGTGAGGTGCGGATCGACCTGATCCTACCGCGTTCGGAGCTATCTGTACCGTATTCGGAGCTATGCGACCATGTTGAAGGTGAGACAAAAATCGCTACTGCTTCTACGCATGCATAACAATACTGTCGATATTTTTGATATTTTCATGCTTACTACAGAAGCATTGCTTATTGATCTTATTGGCGGATTTAGGATTTACGATTTAGACGCCCTAAGCAGTGACAATCAAGAATACCATTTTTAAAGCTCTCAGATTGACGAGGCCCTCCGGAACTGCTTTGTCCCCGTTATTTTATTATTATTATTTAGTTTTATTATTATTGATATGCTAAGTTATAACGTGGTGAAATGTACACTGCGGACACACTGCACACAGATGACGCCAATAAGAGATGGTTACAGACGGAAACATAAAAAAATCCACAAAATAATGAAAAACTACCGCAAAGTTAAATTGATCCACAAAGCATGTATTGGGCTAAGAATTGCTTACCCACCCACCGTATGATCCGGACTTGGCTGCCAGCGACTATTTCCTATTATCGGGTCACAAAAGGATGCTCGCTGGGATGTGGTCGACGACCCGGTGAACTTTTCGTCGAATTAAGAGATGATCGACGGAAATTAGGACTATTTTTCAAATTGTACTACAACGATGGTACCGAAAAGATGGAACTAAAAAATTGCATCATTACTTATAAAGCTCAAGCCCAAGCCCAAAATATAAAGCGGCGTCGAAGATCGAAGATCATCGAATTTCGTTCAATTAAATCAATTTAATGTCCATGAACATCTTTATAATTTGGCCAGTACGTGGTCGTACATAGGTCACTATGTAAGAAAACACCTAAATATATGTAATAAAAACTGTGGAAACGTTGTATACTTTTAGGCGCATAACATTGTTTTGCTACGGAGTAGCTTGAACGCCGAACTGCAGACATTTCGTAGTCGTACAGATTAGTGGTGGGAGCTCGGAATCGGACATACCCGATTCCGATTCCGTGTTTGGAATCGATTACGGAGCCGATTCCGAAGTTGACTCCGGAGCCGATTCCGGAGTTGACTCCGGTGCCGATTCTCGAGTCAGCTCCGGAATCGATTCCGCGGTCAGAATCGGCGCCGGATTGACCTGGAAATCGCAATTGGCCCCGATAACGGAATCATAATTGACTCCAGAATTAATATTAGCTCCGGAATGTGAATTAGTTCTTGAATTGAATAAAGTAGTTTTAGAATCGAAAATAGTCCGGGAACCTCCATGAGAATGGATCTTTTAAAAGTATTTTTTTATTTTTTTTGGTTTTCAATACGTAGTATGATTGGACTCAAACGCCTATTTTATGGCGATGCTGAAACTGACTCCGTTTGGAAGACGATTCTAATTTAAGAGCGAATTCCGATACCGGAGCCGATTTCGATTCCGGAACCGATTCCGATTCCGGAACCGATTATGATTCCGGAGTCGATTCCGGAACCGATTTCGAGCCAATTCCGAAATCAATTATGGAGCCGATTCCGGAACCAATTCCAGAGCCGTTTCCGATTCCGGTGCCGATTCCGAAATCGATTCCGGAAACTGATCCCGGACCTATTATCCGAAACCGATTCCAGAAAACTCCGGAGCTAGCCGGAATCGATTCCGACAAAAACTTTATATTCCCATTATTAGTGAAATGTGAATGAATGAAATGAAAAAAAGCAATTTAAAGTGTCAGGAAGGTAAATGTACGTTTCAACTTGGAGCAATTAAAATACGGTTGAACTACGAAAATACGAATAGAACTTAGTTTTGTAGCTAAACTAAGCTAAGGGTAGTAACATCTAAGATTATTAAAGAACTACTGTAGTCAACTACCCAGCCTTGAACTTGACTTGAGGGTGTGTTAAATTGTAAACCCATTATTCTCTCTGCTGGTGATGCGAATTTTGTCCTTTGCTTATGGAAATATTACCATAAATTTCTTTATGTTTGCATATTTTTGTGAAAACAATACGAGTGGTCAATAATACCCTGATAAATACAACTGAATTTGAGAAAATACGACCAAAATGCAATGAACTTGAGTCTATAGAGACGGTAACACGAGATTACCTGTAACATTCTTAAGATTTGATAGTAGTGTTAACACATTTCACGTACCATATAGAACGTATCGCATTGAAAATATTTTGTACGATTTCATCATCACCTGTCGTGTAAATAGCTGCATGATGTGTGATATACTGCAACTGTGTACCATAAAAGGATGCCAAATTAGATTCTGATTTGAGAGTTAAGGCATTTCGATTGAATTTCCTGTCTTGGGGTGGGAAAGTACACCAGCACATTGCTAAGCCGTGAGTTCAACGATTTGCATACAACAGTAAGCGACAAATTGGTACGCTAACCCGGCGCACCAATTGTTCTCCCAATTGTGACTTGCAAAACCATAATTACATGTGACACCGCGTACTGGTGCGATACAAAGTCCAAAAGGGTGGAACTATACGCACGACGGTACGTTATCCTGAGAACGCGACGCCGTGACTCACGGTTGAACCGTTCCCGACCGTTTTCTGGCCCATTGGGCGGCCGTCTAATCGGGTTGTATTGATCTTGAAACAAATGGTAAAAAGTGCACGAGGAAATCGGGTGCAAGCGTTTCGGTCGTGCTGGGTGGATTTAATGCACCGCTCCGCAGTGGTACGGACTCAATGGAAGATGTCGTCATATAGCTTTATGCTTCCGTCATTGAGTTGAGCGGAGGGTGGATTAGTCAAGCGTGCAAGCTAGCAGTGCTTGGGGTCTCAACGTTTGTTAGAGGTGTAGCTTTGGAATAGCATGGTGCTTGGAGTTGGATGGTTTCTGGATTTTCCTTACAAATACCGAGCGTGGGGTGAACTTTTAACAAAACGGTTCATGCCACACGCCCCGGCAGGGAAGCTGAGTGATGCACCGACGGTTGATGCATCTCCGGGATGAAACCCGGTGTAGATGAGCGATGATAATTCGTAGAAAATGTCTGCAATAATCATTATATTCTATTCCATTCCCTGTATATATTTTTATGGCGCCCTGGTACAGCGGAAGATGAATAAGTTTTATTCAATTACTATATACAATCTCATGTCAAAGGGCAGGAGAGATTAGAAATTGGTCATGGCTATGATATTTGCAATGGAATAACTATTCACGATGCACCCCGAAAGGTCGTTATGGACCGTAAAGTTTAAGTACTGCTCACGCAGGTGTTGACACAGACGTTTGTTATAGTACACAAGTAGAAACTGAGATCATGGTCATCTCTACTATACCGTTAAAGCTATCTAAAAAAACACCATTAAACCATTAAAATTATACTACCATCATTACTTTTTCAATCTTCGAGTAAGTTTAGCACTCATTTTAACAGCTAAGAGTAATCAATCCTAAATCAGATACGCAATTAGCGACAGTTAAACTTTATGCTAATTGTAATTGAAAGAATCTACATTTTACAAGCCTAATCGTAACCAATTGCAGAGTTTAACGATGTGTTAAATTATTAAAGTACTAAATGCTTGGGCATCCCATCAAGCCAAATGAGTGCTTAGGACAGTGTTAAGATCAGAAAAGTGTAAAGAGTTGTACATATTTGCGTTGCTACTTCTTCGCATGAAGATTTGTTTATCTCGAGTATCAAAATGGCAAACAAACCCCAGGGTATTTGCGCAAGAAATATCCCACCAGCAAAACTGACCCGCGTGAAAAACTGTCGCGGAAAAACCACAGCTTCGCTTTTCTGTGACGTCTATCTGAACCAATAACATTCCAGAATATCTACAATTCTTGCATGGCTTTTGGTTCATGTTTGCTAAGCTCTTTCAAATTACATTGAGCGTCACCGGTCTCTCTTCTCCTGTTTTGCCATTCAATCCAACCAAATATCTAACAACTGTCGATTTGACTGATAAGCCCATATAGTGAACACGGAATTCTCAGAATACGGGATGACTGTAGAATGATGAGTTTGCACATTCTCTACGCTTTCCGGTAAACATCCTACCGATGTATATTGCGCCACACTTATGAATGGGCGTACGAGATGGTGTCAAAGAAGCAACCTTCTCGTGGATCGGAGCCAAGAACGTACGCAATGACGTCTGCCGTTGACTATCAGACGACGAGAGGGAGAGAAAGATAACTCCGTTATCGGCGCCGCAAGTTACACAAGCGAACGTGACGAATTGGCCGCCAGCCAGTGCAAGTAGCCGGCCTTATCAATGCAAATAGAATGCTTCCCATTCCTGTCGTATGATGCAGCTGGTATGGGTGGTTGTGGTTAAATTCTTTTTCCATGATATGTTCCTCTCGCGTGATGGCGCATCATCGCTATTTAGGGTACAGCAAGCGGGAAAGCGAAAAGTGAAAAGAAATCTTAAAATATACAACGACAGATGTTATCTTACTGCACCGTAAACACATTGAAACAGAATTGTTTTTATCCGGCACAAGCTCCATGGTTATGATGTCATTTTGAAAGCGTTAAATGCTTTTAGAATGTGTTTAAGCTTCCGATTAGAGCTCGTTGATTAGACCGAGGATTTACAACGGCGGACAGTTAATGTTTGTTTATTGTGAGATTAATACGCATATTTGTTTGAGCAGCTGGAAATCACTGATTCTGTTAAATAACATCAAGGAAATGGAAGTAAAGGTTACTGGGCTTTCCACAATCTTGATCCAGATGCTCTTTTAAACAACCAGAGACACCACCGCATAGGTCATCACTCTACTGACTGACGCTACTACCAAGCTTTAGATCCATGACCTCCGACGAGTTCAAGCATTCGTCTGGCCCAGCATGTACTCGGCACACTTCGGACTTTCCTAAACTCTCGTGCGAATCTTGACCCTTGCAGAACTGTTCTTCCTTCCACCCGTCAAGGACTACCACTTTCGGAGGGATCACCGAAGGAAAGAGGTCGCATAGACTCGCACCAGTGCTACCACTGCTTCCGAGAAACGGAGCGTAAAGGACGTTCAGTGTTTGAACGCGATCCTCAAACAACCCGACCGACCTCCCAAAACGTGTAACACGTGTTCTCGCGTCTCTTGGTGCCATTTGCGATTGCCAATTTTGCACTTTTACGTCCAAGCACTCCATGGAGGAGCAGCAGCAACAGCAGCAGCAGCAGCAGTATGGGGAACGACACCATGCGTGCCCCATTGCCCTGGCGTTACATCTGTTCCGCCACGGCACATGAGTCATGGTGACGGACGCTCGCGCAACAGAAGCACATAAAACTGTTTCACCGCCGATCGAAGCCATTCAGTCTCGAGAGCGTACACCAGCGTAACGGTTGTGTAGGCTGCAGTCTACAGAGTTTGGAGCACACAACAGAGTGTCTGTATAGGTAGTAGGAAAGAATCGAACGTTGAACGTTGGAGTTGAATGGTGAGTTCGAGTCGATAGATGGTTTTAGAGTGCAAACGAGGGTTCTAGCGAGCTGGTAAGAATTGTAGCAAAGTTAATCGATTAGCGATCGAGTGTAATTAGTCAGTTTGGAAGACTGTGAAAAATACGAAACCTTGGCATGGCTTTGTTCCTTTCCGCCAGTTGTGATTGGATGTGCGCCTGGGAACGCGATCGCGATCGTGAGCGAGTGGCTTTGTGGCGAATGAAACGAAGGGCATCCCAGGCCAGTGTTTGTGATGCACATTGTGTGATAATTACGTTTGTCGTACTTTGTGTCGTTTGTGTGTGTGCTGATGTGTGCTGTTCGCTTGTTCGTTGGAGCTTTCTGTTCAGAGCTGGAGAGTTCACATCTGTCACTGATTTAGAAATGGTGATCGAATGAAGTTAATACGTAGTACAAAATACCTGACAAGGTACCAGGAAGTTTGTGGTGTGCTATTGATGAATTGGAATTACATTTATCAAACAAGCGTGCATGAATTGAAAGCATCCTACGTCCCAGAAAGCTGCTCTTCACATTGATCTCCATAGCTTTTAAAAATATCTAGAACACTCGCAATAGAATTCGACATGGATAGCTTGTTTTTTTTCAGCTTCTCTCGCTCGTTCAGGAAAACCTTGAACCAAAGGTGTCTAAGCTTCTCGGTACGTCATTAGTGATGCTTTGCGGTACGTTTTATGGACGTTTGTGTTGCGGTGCTTACTCTTCAACACTTCGTGTGCCTGCGCAATAGCGAGTGTAAGCAAATTATGCACACTGAAAGTTCACCTCGCGAGCTCCGGGTAGTAGTAGTAATTGCGGTGTAATAATCGTAAAAAAAGCCAAATTCATCCATTGATGGCGATACGTTCCGGCGAGCTGCTCTGTGTGTTTTTCTGGTTGTTACTATTGTGCTGTTCTTTATTTACTCGAAAAGCTAACACCATCATGCCGCTCTTTACTAACAGTGACGATGGAGACTACCATGATGGACATTCGTTTGTTTTGTGAAGTGATGATCTTCTTTCAAACGTGTTTGTCTTCACTATCCCAACCGGGACGGGGTTTATTTGCCACCCCGGGTGCATATTTAACATCAATTTGCATTTGTCTCGTCGTTGTTGTTGTTATTCCTGTTTGTTTTATTCACAGCTATTACCGGGCGCAACGGCCAAGAGAACCGGGACTGGCACTTTATGGCAATAGATACCGCCCAATACCGGTTTTAGCTCCACAGATCGTGTTTTAATGTGAGACAACTTCAGTGACGGATAGTTTATTTTGCATCTTAATCAGTGTTTATCTGACAGATGATAATGGGAGATCGGGTGGAGCTGGCAGATTTATTCTCGAAGCGCACATTATTCGATGGAGATGGAGATCGTTCGATGTTTTCCTTTCCTTTTTGTGGAATTTAAAGTAGCACTATTAAAGGGGTTTGGCTTCTCTTTTAGAATTACATTAAAAGTCACAAAGAAATGCTTTGAAATGGTATGGTTTTGTGATGACACTGGGTGTATAAAAAAAAGTCATCGATGCATTACGCATCATTGACGAAACAATAGTTAGGCAAGATTCTCAGAAAACAGTGACATGTTCACCACATTTTTAGAAACAGAAACCCGAAATGGTGAGTTCATCTCTTTTTATTACGCATATTTTTTTTTCACGCCCCATCTGTGTGACCCGCATATTATGGAAACAGTTTGGCAAACCGCTTTCGTCATCGGGTTTTGTTGAATGGTTTGTTTTGTAAACAATGAACCTGACGGACGGGATGACGAATTGCTCGGAGCGGCTGACGGGCGGGCTGGTCGGCTGACATTGACACCGGGGTTGAAAGTAAAAGTGGCAAAGTGGGCAAATATTTGTGTGTGTGGTAATTGCTCAAGAATCGGAGATGTGTTAAACGATTACCAAAGCAGTAAAGAACATCTGATCCAACATTTCCTTTTTTATTAATTGTAGAGTAATGAAAATATTGTGACGTCAGGATCTCAGAAAGATATGGAGTCGCTTTGAAGTTGCTAAGTAAATACCTGCGTATTTCTTTTTTCCACTCATGTTATGTTGATGGAACTCATCCATAACCCACATCCATCCGCAGTCCAACGATCCTGTTGCGTACAAGATTCTTGTTTATAGCTCAGCTTATCTAATCTTCCCTAATTCCTAAGCCACGTGTTGGAAAGGTTAGACGACTTAGCCTGCCCGTCGCCAGGGCGAAACAGTCCCCACCACACCGAAAAGAGAACAGGAATGATCGGGCCCCTTTAGCTCCTGGAACCGGTTCTGTGATCGAGAATATTTCCTCAATCTACCGCCCTTAATGCGAATCGCTCGATCCCACAGTTAGCACTCACTTAAGCATGTGCATCAAATTAGCAGCGAGCAAGCAAAATCGAAATAACTCGCCAAGCGCTCACTTTTCAGCCGCGGAAGGTGGTGATCGCGAACGCGCGTCACCTCACTGACAACTACGTTTGTACGTTTGTTTGTCGTGCAAGATGGCGCTGATCGATGGCCTCGGCTATTGGTGCGGTGTACATTGTTTGCCCTTTTGCTTTGCCACGGAAAAAAACGGGATCGCTTATGGGGTACGGTACGGAGGCTTCAAGCGAAATTGTCGTGAGATCGTGTAGGTCGTGATCACCGGAAGCGATGCACTGTGGAACGTCCACAGTTGCTGTTGCAATTATCTCCGGGGTTATTATGCCGGGGTCGATTAGATTTAGCCATCACTATGATCACTATGTACTACAAGTAATTGCGGGATGTATGTACTGCCCAGTGTAACTGACAGCTGTCAAGATAAGTAATGAAGGGTGAGGTTGACAAGGAAAGCAATTTCTTTCGCTTAGTAGATCATTCCAGTACTTACTGCTCGTGATTTATGTGGCGGGCCATGGATGTAGATTTGCTTTTTGATGTATTCAAACTTATTAGAGCAGTTGATACTAATGAGAGTCATGAATTCTGAAATGCCAAATAATTCTTTCTTATTGATATTTGAAAATCTCTCTTTGATGTTGTCTCTACATAGTTATAGTATAGTTGTTGGGTACTAAAAAAAACGCGTCGATTTATAGTCTCCAAGATCCAAGATATCTCTCCAGGCTTTAGGTCCCTTGGAGATTAACTCAAGAGAGTCTTTACGTGGTACCATGTTTTGATCTAAAAAGGCGATATTCGGCATGCGAGGATATTCGAGTTACGCCGATAACTCCAAAGCGCATTATCCGCGCAGCTCGGGAACAGATTACAAATTAAAACACAAAGCTCCGGAGCGCCAGCAAATCATGCAAGACATGTTAAATGACAGGAAAAATATCGCATCTCGTGATGCAATCATCAAGAGTCGGCAAGGACACACAGTTATGACGCAAATGCACACACACACACACTCGCCTACACGTTCTAAGGGTTGCCTATAAATTACTCATTAGCGTACTTCTAGCTTGCCAGTTGCACGCTTGTCATCGAAGGGTTTCGCTGCAATTGGGGGGAAGTAAGATTTACAGACGCACCCCGATCGGCAATTCTGTATTTTTAAACGGCTCGTCAATTAAAGCAAAACCGCCTTGACGTATTGGGTACGGTGTACTTCTCCCCGCTACTTCGCCATTGTAATGTTGCAAAATGAAAGAAGATTAATAGCTCCCAGTTTGCTGAAGCGGTCACGAACATCCCGTACCGTGCGGTACGGTACGATTGATAATATTTTATGTTTGTTCATACTATCTCCGTTCTGTAACGAAATGTGGGCACGACCGTCGGTCCGCCGTCGGTCGGTCCGCGACCAAACACGCTGCGCTCGTGAGCATGATGAAATGAGGGTTGGATTTTCCAGTTTTGGGTATTTCCAGCAGTTGAAGCAGTCGGGTTGAAACTTGTTCCCGCCAGTCCACCAGCGTTTGCTCGATCCCAAAACCGACTATCACGACAAACAATCATCCGGAGCGGTTGCCACATTGCTAAACTGAGCACGTACTCGTACAGCCGTTCGAACCCTGTGTCTGTTGGCCGTTTTTATGTAAATTCGTAAGTAGGCAAATTGTCCGTTATTAAAACTATTCTTTTCTTCCTTCCTTTTCTTTTTGTTTGTTGACAGCTCCACAATGAAACACTTGCAAATGCTTCCCATCGCACTGTGCGTGCTTCTGGTGCCGATCGTTCACGGTCAGTGGAATCGGTACTACACACCAGCCCCGCAGGCGCGCTACACACCAATGGTGCGTACGGCGCCGCGAGTCGCACTGCGTCACAGCTTTGAAACCGATGTCACCTCAGCCCCGTCCACGGTTCGACCTCGCCCACCGGCCCCACCGACCAATGCACCGAGCCAACTGCCTGCGCTAACCCCGGACAATGATGCCAAAATCTCCCAGCTGGTCGTTGACTTTATGATGCGCATCAGCCGTACGCTGCCGCAACAGCAAAGCCGCACCGAGCTGTTCTCACCGCTCAGCATCATTACCGTCGCGAATCTGCTGTTCCTCGGGTCGGGCGGAAGCACGCACGAAGAGTTTGGCAAGGTGCTGACACCGTCCAGCATGAACTGGAAGCGTATGCATCAGCGGTATGGGAACGTGCTGGCGAACCTAATGTCATCGGAGCCGATCGACAGTCGGCGGGATCAGTGGCGCCGCCAAACGTGCTCGCGCGATGACGACTACGAAGATGGAGAAGGTGGTCCGGCTGCAAAGTAAGTGGCACTAAAGTGGCACGACCTGTTTGAGCTTTTACTGACCTTTATTCTTCCCTCTCTCTCTCTCTCCCTGTCAGGTCACAGGTAATCCGTGTCGCGAACGGTATCTTCTACCAGAAGGATCTGCCCATGCGTCAGCAGTACGTCATGCTTGCCCGCAGCCTGTACGGTGCGCTGATTCAACCGATCGACCCACAAGCGTCCGCCGCCTCCACCGCGCTGATCAACCGTTGGGTCAGTGACGTTACCGCCGGCAAGATACGCAACATGCTCGAGGGCCCGCTGAGCCCCAGCTCGAGCGTGGTGATCGCGAACGCGCTCTACTTCAAAGCCAAGTGGAAGACGCAGTTCGAACCGCTCGTAACGCGCGATGCACCCTTCTTCCCGGACGGGCTCGATGGACCGTCGTACCGCGTAAAGATGATGAGCATGAGCGGCTGCCTGCCGTTCTACCGTGTGCGCGACTCGCTCGACACCACGATCGTGGGTCTACCGTACCGGGACGACACCAGCACGATGTACCTGATACAGCCGGCCAACTCGAGCAGGACTGCCATCCGCCGGCTGCAGGCAACGCTCACCGGCAAGATGCTCGACTCGTGGATCAGCCAGATGAAGCTCCAGTCGACGATGGTGCGGCTGCCAAAGATGCACCTCCGCAACAGTGTCGATCTGCTGCAGTCCTTCCAGAAGCTGGGCTTCAACTCCATCCTCAGCCCGGCGAAGAGTGACCTCTCGAACATGATCGATAGTAGCGGCAGTGCGGGACCGAAGCCGTACGTGAATCAGATCCTGCACAAGTTAGATCTCACGATCGATGAGGAAGGTACGGAGGGTGCAGCGGCCACCTCGGCGCTGGTCGATCGTATCGGATCCCAGCGCCAGTTCAATGGAAATGCACCGTTCCTGATCTATCTGCGTCACGATGCGACCGGGCTGCCGCTGTTCTACGGGCCGATATTCGATCCGCGCTAATCACTTGCCCCCCCGGATGTCTACACAGGGTGGAAGAGGATTTACCAAAGAGCTCACACAGTGCGTACGCGTTTCGTTATTTATTTAGTGCGCTGCTCCAAGTGCGGAGGCTCTGGATGAAACCAGGGATGAATTCGAATTTAACAAGTATCTTGCATTAAATAAAAAAACAAAAAGGTATTATTATTTGTAAAGTAAGGTAGATGAGTGTAGGGTACGCTAAAAATGTCGGATAATGCATTTGAAACTGTTAGAGTAGCTCGAAGATACTTAAGTTACGTCATCATGATTGATGGAGCATTTTTTTTAAATAAAACAAGTCCATAAATAACAACTTTGTACCGATATGGTTTGAAGTACGATTTCAGCAACAGTATTTACATGCGCCGTTTGCGACTCCATACTACTGGATTGGAATATTCATAAGCTTCAAACACGGAAATTCCGCAACCACAAATGGCAACTTTTCTACTCACCGGCGGAACAAACAGCAGGACCTTCGGACGCGGACGAATATCCCACCCCTCAAAAAAAAGTACAAGCTGTGCAAATAGGTGTGTGTTTTTTCAAAATAATGCCTCGAAACAGTCTTTCGAGGTGGGTGACGGCAAGTCTCTCGTTGCCGAGCGGTGTTGCGGTGTTGTTGTGTCAATTAGGGACGCGATTTTGGCTTCAATGGGTTACGGACTACGTGTACCGTGCCCGCGTGCCGTGCGGTGTCGAAAGATGACGAAGAAGCGTGCAAATAGATCTTTCGTTTCGTCAAGCGCTGGCTGTTGGGTGTTTCCCAATCTTTCCGCTGTACGCTGTACGCGTGTCAGGGTAGTTCTTGCTCTAATGGCCAGTTAGAACGCATTCTTGTGCACGGGCAGAGGTGAATTTGGCAAAGGTGACGTTAAGTGTGAAAAGTGCACAACCGTTTGTGGTGATAAGACGATGCGACGAATGGCGAACAGTCTTGCAGCGGCGTGGCTACTTCTGTGCTTATCAGGCTTGTGTTGGGGTATGTGTGTGTGAAAGTGTTTTTGGAGCTGATTTGATTGCTACTCAATTTCTCTCAAAAAATCTCAATGTCCGGCATCATTCAACCGAAGGTTATCTGCAAGAATGTGACCCCGAGCAAAGGTGCGTCCAGCTGGCACTGTGCGGACAGTATCTGCATTACGTGAACGAACCACCGAAGTATTGGCCGCCCAGTGTACGGGACGAGGCGCTTCGGCAGCTGTGCGATGTTCAGAAGGCAGTCAATGGTTCCAAGGTAATGTGGGCCAAAGGGCGGGCATCGTTTTTTTGGAGAGATATCTGAAGTATATGATCAAGAGATCTACGTATTACGTAATTTAGGTGGCCACTTAGGTCCCCGAGACCTCAAAATCGGCTCCCAAAAAAAGATCATTCTCACGATTGCAATAAACTGGATTTGAATTTCCATATTACAGGGTTTTGAATCAAATAATGGACTACTTGATCCACTCGGTGGAATTTTTCAAAGGGTTAGGGGATGTTTGCAACGTTGCTATGGAGGTTTGTGAGAATGGAACCGTCTCCCCGTAGCAAGGATTGACTTTCCGGCTACGGGGTAGTGAATTAAGTCTCGAAAGCCTGTATAGGCCGGCATGTCCGCGTAGGACGTTACGCCAAATAGAAGAAGATTCTTGAGGGTATTGTCAAAGTTTTAAAAGAAATCATTCGACATAGTCTTTTTACTATTTTCTGAAATTTCATGCTGGTTTTTAGTTGCTTCTAAATTTAACGCGGGTGATTAAAGAAGGGAGGTAATTTGATTACTACGTAGGAGAACTCTGATGAAGATTATTTAAATATTCATATTTAAATATGAAGAAAAATGTTGCCGCAAAGAAAAAATAGCAGAGTAGAGAATGTAGCAAAGAAGAATGTTTAAATTTAATTTAATTTAAATTCAAATTATATATTTAAATTATATATCAGGCAAAGGCGGCTTTAACAGCCGTGGAGGGCCATCTTTTTGTTACGGCTTAGAGCCCTCAATATCCTCAATCCGCCACTGATCTTGAGATGAGAATTCTCCAATAAATCTGAGCCTACTGAATACACAAGAAGGACCTACATTAGTGTGACAGCTTAGAGCAGCTGTGTCAAACTCATTTCATCAGAGGGCCGCAAGTACAGATTTTCAGTGATTCGCGGGCCGCAAATGTGAGAATAAAAACTATACCTCAATATTTATATAAAATACTGTTTAAAATCATTATTGTTAAACAAATTGACTTTTTGTACTCCTCGCTTCAAATCTGGAATATTTTCCTATTTACAAATTTGCTGTGTTATTTTTCATTGTGCACTTTTTTATTTCGAAAAATAGTTTAATGTACTTTTAAAGTCACATGCATTTTTTATCCTTATTATTAAAATACGACATTTTTCATTAGTCGCGTTCTAACACGGTAGTTCTGTTAGAAAATATCGTCCAACCACACTTTTTCACTAAGGTATCTTTTTCGCGAGGCGAATCATTTTCAAGCCATCCAAGCTATCCATCGCTGGATGAATAACAAATATATTTGCCTGCAATTTTTTGACAGATCAAGAGAAAAATTGTAATAAAACGTGTTTAAACATAATTTTTGCTAATTTCCAAGTTCCAAGAACCCGTATTTTACAAATAATTTTTTTAAATTACGATAATTTTATCTGACAAAGATTCGTTTTTTGACACTTGAAGGGAGATGATTCGCGAATTGAGGTAGTGGACTGTGTGAGCTAATCTATGGAAATAAGCTATACATCGCAGGACTTCGGCATTTCGATTATTTTAATCCTTAATCTAAATACTCATGGCTTAAGCGTAATCATATCATTTTGGTTTTGATTTTTGGGGAGGTTGGAAAGTACATTAATTCGTTTTGTAGAATGTGGGGTACACATAATTCCAACTTGGCTACAATCATTTTTATTAACATTTATGGTGGCATGATTATGAATAAAACAGAAGTGGCTTCAATCGAACATCAAAAATGTAACATTCTAAGGTCGGAGCCGTGCAAATTCGTTCGAAAAAGAATTTCGGAGCCCAATGAATCCTTAACTCGGCACTCGGGGGCATAATTGGTCAAATTCGGGTAATTGGGGCATGGTCAAATTCGGTAGGACCGACCAGATCCATTTCTCACTGCAGATTAGCCGCTCCGTGCGACAACCGATGACTCCAATGGTTCCGAATGGCATTAAACGGCTCTATAAGCTTCGGTCGGCACCGAACGGAACTGTTGGTTTGATTTGGACGGATCAGGAGTCAGAATAGCTAAGATCAAAAATGACGATTCTGACAATCCAGCACTAGTTGTTGCGAAGATTCCAAGTGTGTGTATGAAAGTATTTCATTCCTTTTTCGTTTGTAGAAGGTTGACGCAAATCAATTTTTCCATATTTTTCCATAGAATGTGCAATCGAGTGTACACAACATTGTGCTAATATTCAGAATTTCATCGAAACATAATGAGTTTGCATTCAAATCAATTTTTCTTAAGGGTTTCAATTGTTCTGTACGATTGTGCAGCATAAGTTTATGAGATGTTATGGTTACATTCATGTTAGATTCGAAAAATATACCATCAAAATGATTGTTCTTCTCTGGAAAATTTTATACAATTAGACAAATAGTAATAACAGTTTTTTGGTTTGCAGTGCATTTAGCAATTCTCAAAATATTCTCACGGGCCGCATTCAGCATTGACGAGGGCCGCATTCAGCATTGACGAGGGCCGCATGCGGCCCGCGGGCCGCCAGTTTGACATACCTGGCTTAGAGCATCTACTCAATGGCAAATTTAGGAAAGATGAGCCCCTAACCAATCACAGGATATAAATCCTGCAGAAGCATCGAGTGGAAGTCGTAGACTCAAGAATACAGGCTGAATCTGGAGCAATTCACTTGAGAGCGTGGGCTACTGATATTGCGCTTCACGCGGCTCCTTAATCTTTGATCTGTAGTGCTTGAAATGTCACTATCTCTCCACATCCCTTAGATCTACTACATCTGCTGCAATCGAAAGGAAATTCTGTGTGGCGTTACGCGGGTGCAATTGATCGCCTACGGTCAGCCGGCCCGGGCCTACGCCTTCCCCTGGATGGCACTGCTGGAGACGAGTGTCAGCGATGATCTTCCATGCGGCGGCAGTCTCATCAGCGATCGTCACATACTGACGGCGGCCCACTGCGTAAAGGCGCGCAAAGTGTAAGTCAATTCCGTTCAACAGCTCTGGCCGATGAATCAATGTGGCAACTGTTTTGTTTTGCCAGCGTTGCCGTACGTGTTGGGGTGCATGATCTCAACGAGCCCCAGCGGGACTGTGACGACAGAATTCACTTCAAAGACGACGAGTACGATAGTGGCGAGAGTGAGGAGGAGGAGACAGTGGATGGCGCTGAGTATTCGACCAGCTGTGGACCGCCCGCTCAACGCATCCCGATCGAAACGATCGTGACGCATCCGAAATATAGTGCACGCTCGAAGCGCAACGATTTGGCGATCATCCATTTGCAGTACCCCGCCATCATCGGGTACAGTGAGTAATTGATCGATCAGATGATGTTACAGTTTTTCCCTTTCTTTTTTTGCTAAAACGTTCGTCCCCCTGTCATCTGCAGATGTTATTCCAATCTGCTTGCCGCTGACGGAACAGCTGCGTGCCTACCGGCCGGCCGACTCGTTCGTCACTGGCTGGGGATTGACGGAGACGGGACAGCGGTCGGCCGTGCTGCGGTACGCCATCCTGCCTGCCCTGCCGCTGCCCGACTGCGCGATGCGCATCAAGGAGCTGGACCGGATCATCGTGCTGGACGATGGGCATCTGTGTGCGGGCGGGAATAACAGGACGGCCCACTGCCACGGTGACAGCGGGGGACCGCTGCAGTACGTGTCCGATTCGACGCGCTTCGTCCTGCAGGGAGTCGTTTCGTTCGGTGTGAAAACCTGCGGCACCAAGATAGCGCCGGGCGTATTCGCTAATGTGACGCACTTTATTGATTGGATTGTGCAGGAAGCGAATGTGCTGAATTAGAGGAGAATATTGGGTAGAAGAAGAACAAGACATATGTTTGTCTGGGCTCACGAACAAAGTACTTACTTGAATAAATTAAACATAATTTGCATGCAATGGTTCAAAAAAGGTAGTTCTTATTTCAATAAATATAATAATTGGTGCTTTTATAAATACACTTGTATTAACAAACTAAGTGATGCCGGACTCATCTAGCAGCTTTAAGCAGTTCCTCATTTGGAACGATGGGAACTTGGTTTGATATTTTGAATATAGTAGTTTCTGCCGGAACAACTGGAACTGTCGGAACGATGAAAATTTTTGGAACAGTTTGAACAGTTGGAATCATGGGAATGGTTACAATATTTTGAATCTAACAGTATCAGTCGGAATTTCCGGAACGATTGAAACGGTGGGAAATGATCGGAACGATTGGAACAGTCCAAAGGGGTGGAGCGTTTTGGAACGGTCAGAACATTCAGAACGGTTAGAATGATTGGAAGATTTGGAATGTTCGGAACTGCCGACACCGTCGGAACGGTCGCAAAATTTTGAATCTAATAGGTTCAGTCGGAACTGTTGGAACTGTCAAAACTATTGGAACGATTGGAACGGTTCAAACAGTTGGAACGGTCGCGTAGATTCGAACTGCCCGAACTGCTGGAACGATCGGAACGATTGGAACTGTTGGAACAGTTAGAACGTTTGGATACTATCGGAGCGATTCGATCCGTCGGAACGGTCGGAACATTTGGAATAAATAGAATCCTCGGAACGATCGTAGCATTTTGATCTAAGTAGGTTCAGTCGGAACTACCGGAACTGATAGAACTGTAGAAACGTTTGAAACAGTTCGACAGTCGCAGGAATCGGAACTGTCGGAACGATTGGTCACATTGGAACTGTTGGAAAAGTTGTAACGGTTATAAATGGTCGGAGTGATTATAAACCGTCGGAACGGTCGGACGGTCGTAACATTTTAAACCTAGCCAATTCAGGCCGAACTGTAAGAACTACCGGAACGATTGAAACGATCAAATAATTTTCTACACTTTATTCTTCACCCCGCCATTAATCATTAAAGTTCTTATCTCTCTCTACCACCCTATCTCCTACAGCGAATCTTTAGCAGCCAACAGTCCTTCATTTTCAGTATTTTTTAACACTTCTGCACTTAATTTTACATCGCTTTTTCAACTAAACAACCAATGAAACGTAAAAACCATCGTTTCAATAATGAAATCCTCTTTTTCACAGTTATCGCAACGGCGATCATGGTCGCTCAACGGTTTTCAAATTTCAAACCACCCAACCGCTGCCGCTAAACGTCAAACGCTGCTGCTGCTGTCAATGGCCAGCCGGGCCGACCACCGTGGAAAGGCACAGCTGATGTTGACAGCTGGTCGTGCGCGGTGCTCGCTCGGTTTGTTTGCCTTTTTTTCCCTATCCACTGCGTGCGTGAATTCGTGGCTTGTCGTCGTGCTCGCGCCCTTCCCCCAACGCAAAAAGAAAAAAAGAAAAGGAAACGGGAAATTCCTTATCCGTGCGTGCGCGCAAAGGAACGACTACCAAGCGCCAGGGTTCGTGGCAGGTAAATTCTTACCGCAGTCCGGGTTAAGTTTCTTGGTAAAGTATTCCGCGTACGTGTAAAGCCCTGGCGGGCATGTGAAGGGTGTCCCTCAAAGGGGGAAGTGTTGTGGCGTGGCTTTCTTCGTGGTGTCGTTGTGCAGTAGTGGGGAGCACGCAATTTTGTTTACATTTGTGCGGATTTCGTACCGTGGTGTCCCCGATCCCCGGGGTCAGTGTGTGATCCGTTTGTGTGTGTGTGCGAGTGTCTGGTGAAATTTCAAGGTTTCGTGAGCGGATGAGCAGTGGTTGATTTCGTGCATGCGTGTGATCGGAAAGTTACGCAATTTAAGGCGGCCCGCCGGAAGTTCTAGGGCGAGTGCAGTGGAAGTAGGCTGCGTGTGTGTGTGATCGCGAAACGCATCACAAAGTTAATTAGAAGATTAGATCCGCGAAGGGAGACTGGGGGAGAATGAAAAAGCCCGAGTCCGAGTGATGCGGCGAGAAAAAGAGCCCGTGCACAGCATCCCAAGCAGTAAACGTCAGTTGTGACAGCGAGAGAGAGAAAGAGAGGGCACGGTCTGCTCAAAACCGTCTCAGCTGCAAATTTCTGTTTGCCGGTTATTTTTTTCTTGTAAATGAGAGCAATAATCAAAAGAAAACGGAGCACTTTTGCTCATCTCTGTCGGCATTTTATAAATAACCACACGTCACTCTGCGTGTGTGTTGGCGCGATGTTGGTAAATATTTCACGCCGACACCCACCTGCAGTTGGAAATGGAATTGTTTCAAGGGCGTCTTGGATTTGAGGGATGCTTTTGGGTGTTTTTTTCTTTCTCTCTTTGTTTTAATCGCTTCTCCGACAATGCGACACATAATACGATTGATATGTGCTGATAATCATCGTAAACCGCTGCCGCTTATTGTCAATTAGTGTCGCTGGTTGAGTTTGCTCGCTGGCGTCTCGCTTGATCGCATTTTCCGTTCAAGTTCAGCGAGTCGAGCCGAGCCGAGCGGTGAAGATTTGTTTGTTTTTGTCTGTTTGCATTTCATTCATCTGTCGCTTCTCTTATATATTTGCCTCCGTCGTCTCTTGTCTGGCTTGTGTTTGGGGTTTATGATTTCATCTTGTAGTAATTTATGTTTTTATTATTAAATAATCCTTCTTTATGACTTCATCTAGGAGTTGGCGGAATTAAAGGTAAGTGCTTTGTTTTTAGTTCTATTTTATTTCGCCGATTTGTCGATTATAACGTGCATCAATCCCCACTTGGTTCTGCAAAAACATGATCATCAACCAGTCTATGGCTTGGTCCTATCGCATCACAGCAGGCTGTGGCTGAGGTGACATTCGTGGCGAGAAAGCATCCCAAAAATAAAAATCCTTTTGGAAAGTAGCTCTCAGCACTCCCTGCAAGAGGGGCTGCATTGAGCAAAAGGGGAGGGAAAAGCAGAAAATCAGGCACACGCAATTGTGCAACGTGTGTGTGTGTGTCGCGACCATCGGCGTGAATGAAAAATTCACGCCGATCTTTCCGCCGCAACCAATCGGCTCGCTTAGTTGGCTCACTCCTCGCGCTCTCCCATTGTGAGCATTGTGTTTATTTATTTTCCTGTGTTTTCCCGCCGGCGCTAGAAGTGTTTGATTTCCCACTTTCGTGAAAAAAAAGTGCTCAAAGCGTGTGCGAGAGTGTATGTGTGCGTGTGTGCCTCTGCCTCCCATCCTGGGTCAAAGTGAAGTAATTCGTTTCGTGCCTCTGCTTCTCTGCCCCTCTAGCGCCTATTTGTGTTTCTTTTATTTTCTGAGTTCAAATTTGCGTGTGCGCGCGTGTGTGTGTGTTTCAGTGCGTTGTTTTTAATGAGCTTTGTGAGCAAGAACGAAGAAGCGGAAAGGAAATAGAATAGCGCGCGCGTGTGAGTGTGTGTTTGATTTCCACAATGGAAACGGAAGCGAATGCCCCCGAGCCAGCGCCACCGGCTGCTAATGGGGAGGAAACATCCACCCCGGTGCAGCCTCCCGCTCCAGCCAATGGTGGTGCTGGTGTTGTTGTTGTTGGTGGATCCGGCATACAACCGCCGAAGGTGCGAGCGCTGCCGAAACCGTCCGGCATCAGGCCACCGACGGCCAATCTGCACGGCGGTTCCACCACATCGCTGGCCAGCACGAGCTCGCAGCTGACGGCCGCCCCCAGCACAACGTCATCGTCCGCCGGCGCCGCCGCCACCCGGATAGGGCGGTTGTGCACGGGGCACACGCCGCCGAAGGCTGGACCACCGCCACCGGAACCCAAACGTAAGTAGGCAAAGCGTGTGGGGAGGAAAGTAGTTGCTGAAGTAATTTTTTTTTCCAAGAAAGATTGCGAAACAAATTTTAAAAACAAATTCTCGAACTGAAAAACTGAAATATTTGTCTCAATATGTTGCGAGCGCCATCTGTTGGCCGGCGCGGGATTTATATTCGACGAGCGCAACTGCAACAGCCCCATCTATTGGTGGGAATGGAGAAACTAATTTGCGCGAAATATTTAAATGATTTTCTATCCACCACAAAGGCACGCTGTTGAGCGATGAGCTGTAGACGGGTACATGATTATACATGATTCTAATTTATTTGAATATGAACTTGAATTACGTTCTAATGCTGCTGTGATGTTGTAATTGTGTTGTGTACGCGCACACACGTTAATCCTGCTTTCAGCAAACGCTGTTGTGTTAGAATGCTTTTGCCTGGCGGCTGTTCTTGCTCTCGTGTTCTTGAGTAATTGAATTGCAAAGTGTGTGGCAGCCAGTGGCGGCGCACTTCTAAGAATTTATCATTAATTTATTGCCCCAGCTAGTAGCTCCGCGCTTTTGTAAACAGGCGCAAGAGCAGCATCGCTTACTACACCCATCATCATCATCATCATCATCATCACCATTATTATATTTAAGTTCCACCCATCGTCATCATCACCATTCTGGACACTGGCTGCTGCTAGCGAGAGGTTCTGTCCCAATCGATAGTGTTAATCAATTATAACGCCTGACAGGAGAGAGAGAGAGGGAGTGTGTGCGTAATTGTAGCAGATATTTGCCACGCTTGCTGTTGCTCTATTGAATTGTCCATTAGTTTGACAGGCGCGTAGGAGTGTGTGCCGTCGCTGTTGTTGTGTTGAAAGCGACACGGTTGTGTTGTTTAGGATGGTAAGGGTTGGTTACGTTTGACAAGCACACTGTGGGGTGAAAAAAGTAAGTAATTGATATCAAGTATCGATTTTCTACTGTTTTTTTTTTGTAATTAATTTCTGAAGCTCTTACAATAGGAAATTTACGAACAAGAACAGAGATGCTGTGGGACATTTTTAATTTGTTAAAATAACCATGCAAATGCGCTTACTATTTGCATAGAATGTTTAAATCTCTAGTTAAATTTATTTTGAAGTTCAATTTTGTTTGAGCAGTCCATACGGTAACTGTAGCAATGGAGGAGCCATTTGTAGAAGTACATATATGCTTTAATTTATTGTCACTTCCATCAAGAAGCGCTATTTTTGCATACACAACTATTTGTACCGAAAAAAAACCTAAAAACCGATGCTAATTGGAATGCAACTGAGATTTGAAGTATTTTTGATGACAATAACGAAGATTATTGCCATTATATCGAATTTCTGCGCTACTCAAAAATGTATAATTTTAAGTTCTGGAATTATTAGAAATTAGCGTCTAATGACTGTAATGACCATTTAATGTTTAATGACTGTAGTCAAGCCACACCTGCTTCTTGATTAGACGTTGATTTTTCACTCGGATATGTGAAATCTGACCTTTGTTTGGTAAAATATTATCAACAGTTAATTTATTTTATTGCTTAATTTAGTAAAAACAATACGATTGGCAAAAATAAAACTTGATTTGAACTATTGGACTATTTTTTATGATTTTATGACTATGGCCACATGTTCCTATGAATGTTTTCGTAATAGTATTTTTATAGAAACATTTAATTCTTAGTTGTGTTTTTTGTGTTTTACAGCAGTCACAAACAATTATGTTATTATAAAATTATAACAATTATAATAATTTCAGAACAATGCTGAAACATTTCCCAAACATTTTTGATTTTTTTGGTCACTCCGTAACGGAATGGCAGAATTAAACTTTAAAACCCTTTGTAAAAGTAATCAGAGAACATTTGATAGTAGGGGGGCAAATCAATGAATCGCTTCAAATGTATGCCTGCTGAACAATTATTTAGTTGCTCATCTGTTTAATGCATAATTTAACTCATTTATAATCATCAAATCAAGGTTTTCCTTAGCACTGAAATGTTCTTACGTATTTTTTTAATTTTTTAAAAAATTATCGTCTTTCTTCAAACATACCATCGATACAAAACATTCAAAAACTATTAAAACTAGTAAATATCATTGAAAAGTATAAAAACTTCTAGCAAGTCGTCTAAACCTCTAACAGTATTGTGCTGTGATATTATACGTTTAAGCAGATATAAGTACATAAAAAGTGTAACAGAAAGCAGCAAACATGATAAGAAACGTTGTCATAATCTAAAATGCCACTCGAAATAGCAGTAAAACGAAGCCCCTGATGTCGAACGACAAAACAAACATCGTTCAAAATTGGTTAAATAATGTTCCCCGCACACACAGGGACCGAGTTTCGCTACTGCTGCTGCTGCTACTTCTGTACAGTCTTCCACTTCACACACTGTACACACATCAAGATTGGAGATTTGCGCAGAGCAGTTGTCTAGCAGTGACCGTCCGATACGATCAGCTCAGCTCCTTCATGTTGACGGAAGTGTGTTGCTCACTAGTTGTGGGGGAAAGACACTAAACACATACTGGTATTAATAATCAAGTTATTTGTTGCTGTTCATTCGAGTGATTTTCCCGCATCCCTCCTTGCGACTCCCGTCGGACGGTGGAAAATGCTCCCAGCCGATACACTCGATGGATTGCGCACACCACAAGCGACAGCATACCGTTAACCATCGCTAATCAATTTCGAACAACGACATGTCATTCAGTGCACCGTGTGACGTATGATGGGATGGCAACTCCGGTGCCAGTGCTGTCCGATCGTCCCATGAATGAATGCTGAAGAAGGCCAGCCCCAGCCAGTAGCAGCTAGCAGCGAGACACATCTTAAGGGCTTTGGCCACGCTTGCCCGTGCTTCATTACTTAGTGTCATGTTCAATTACGGTGCACATTATCCCGAAACATTCGCACGAGCGTAGTTGCCCATCCATGTGTGCACCGTAACACTACAAAAAAAGCTCAACATCGTCCGATTTTTTCCAATCACAGATGACGTGTCGCTGGGAGCACCGGGAATGTGTCTTGCAAGCAGGGTGTTTCCGGTTTCGGGTAGCCGTATTCAACTTCCACCGGGTGTCTCGAGCTCTTATTTGAGGAACTCTCGCTTCTTTTTTGTTGTTGTTTGAGGCCTCAATTTTGCATAACTTCCATGAATAAGCGATAGTCTACGTCTGTGTACCCTCTGACAGCGACATCGGGCTTTATGTGTTTTGAAGTTTGCAGTCATTTTGCACTTCCCGTGAAAGTTGACAGTTTCCATCTTTCACCCCGGATTTGCCAATCGGGTTCACTTTCGACGGTTTCCTTTCCAACCTATTAGTGCGCGGTGTTCAATATGCCGCTGATTGGTGATTTCAATTCGGTAAGGTTCGTTAATGATTGGTTAGGTTAAGACGGTAGGTTTGCTCCCGTCTGATTGATTTTCCGTGCTTAATGTGTATGCATGTTGAGTTTGAAATTTGTCACACAACTTGGGATAATGGCCTTTGAAGCGCCCTCGTTTTGATATTTCAATGTGAAAGATCAAATGTACTACGAGACACTTGGTAGACTGATTGGTGTCTATTACAATCTTCTGATAATCAAAAAATTCTGAGGACTCTTATTGTCGCTGACGACAATTTAGGCTTAAAAAACAAAGCGTTGCTAGGTCAATAAATGCTGACTAGCTACGTTATGCAACGCGCCAGCGATGCGCGCTGGTTTAACGATTAAATGGAAAATAGGCTAAGAAGAATAGACTAAGAAAAATATGCTGATCGACGACGGTCAGCATTTTTAGAGTATAAAATCAATTGAATAAACTAATGAATCGATTTTTTGCCAAGAACCAGTTGGTGCGTTATTATTGTGCTTAAGTCGGCGTGTACTGTGCCTGTCTTAAGCTGCTGCTCCGAAAGACACTTTCGTGTGCGCGACAAATGGTGGCTCCAGAGAGGACGCATCAACCAACGGTTCGGCAAGTAGTCAAATAAATCGGGAAATAAAAACCCGAAGTAGTAACAAGCCCGTAGAGGCGTGAATAGACCCCACAGCAACCCAAGCAGGGTTGTGATAGTGAAACAACGGCGACGGACGACGATCCGGCGTAGCCGATATACGACAGCCAGCCCAGGAAGAAGGGCCACGCACCAGTTGCCGACGAAGCAAAACCCGAGGAGCGCCTCGGCGGTGAGTGAGTGCAAAATAACTGTAAGTGCAACGACACAACAGTGAATAGAACGCGGTCATTACCGCTAGTGAAGTGACGCAATCGAAAGTGAACTCGATACTGCCAACGTATGAGGCAAATGCTGAACTAGTGAAAAGGTGACCAATACGTGTACGCCGCGAGCTTCGAAAGGTGCATCCGTTCTCGCAACACAACATGACACCGTCAGTTTAGCGCCAGTTGAGAAAAAAAAACAGTTATCGTAAAACGCGTGCGTCGCAAGTATCGGACGTTAACTCCGACGAAACGTGATTATAAAAGTCTGCATAACGAAACACGTGTGCCGCGAGCTAAATATTGCATAAGGCATCCGACGCAGTGCAACGTAGGAAGAGCAAATTGATGAAATTAATTGTGACGAGTGTATCCATCGTGTGTATGACCGTCGTGTGTATGACCGCCGACCCACCGCTAAGAAAACATCGTTCCGGTTGAGTCAACCATCGTTCTCGGTTTGAGGGCAACCGGCACGTAATACAGAAGACGTCGTATTTGATCCTGAGAAGACCAACAAGCAGCAGTGAAGACATCACTCCCGATCCAGCCGTCCCTGACCAGCCGAATAGGAGTTGACTCTGCTGAAGCGGATCTGAACCAGGGTGAGTTCAAGATGGAATATGATTTTAAAAAGAATCCGAATGGGCACTGCAAATTATGCACGAACCCAGATGAGATAGGGAAACTGATAACTTGTATTGATTGCGACAGGTGGTTTCATTTGTCATGCTTAGATATAAAATCACCTGTTAAAGATTTTTTATGCAAAAAGTGTAAAGATAGGGAAGTTGAACGGCAGGAATATAGGTCAGCACTAATGCAAACGCAAAAACTGCTGAAAGAAAAAATGACAAATGAAGAAGAAAAAGAAAAAGAAAAAGTAAGAATAGAAGAAGAGCTAAAACGGCTACAAGAAGAGATACAAAACAAAAAATCAGAAGAGGTCAATGAAAAACCAATGACAAGTTTAGACGTAAAACTGTTAACTCAGAGTTTAGACAAAATGGTTCAATCGTTGTGTTCTAAGGACTCGAAAGTAACACTTTCAAAGCTTCCAGATTTCGATGGAAGCTATAAATGCTGGCCTCAATTTAAACAAGCCTACGAAGAAACTTCCCGAGCCTGTAAGTTTTCAAATTTAGAAAACATGAATAGGCTGCAAAGGCATCTGAAAGGCGAAGCACTTCGTGCGGTTAGCGGGTTAATGCTTAACCCAGAAAACGTTCCGCTTGTATTAAACAGGCTCGACAAAATGTTTGGAAATGCTGAAAGCATTTACAAGTCTTTACTGTTAGAATTACTAGCAGTAAAGCACATAACGACAGATAATCCCTCAGCATTTTTAGAATTTTCCAACGCTTTGCGCAATCTCATTGATAACATGGTGTTGTTGAAACAAGAAGGTTTTTTGAATGATCAGAGGCTGCTAAACGATTTGACATCAAGGTTTTCAACCGAACTTCGGAACGAATGGTTGAAACACACAATAAGTAGGAAACAAGATAATAAGAATCTTACGCTAGAAGACCTAGCAGAATGGCTGAAACCCTCTGAAGAACTGGCCATTATACTGGCCGCGAACGAAGGAGTAACCAAACAAGAAAGGTCGAACCGTCAAAACATGCAGCATCGTCATAAAGGGCCAGAAAAGGAAACGATATGTCTAATTTGTGGATTTCTTCATGAAACCACTCGTTGCCGACAATTGAACGGTAAGACGCCCGATGAAAAATTATCTCTTTTCATTCGGCATAGAATTTGCACCAATTGCTGCAAGTACAGCAACCATAACGCCCAAAACTGTCGCCTACCACCACAATGTAATGTATACGGTTGCGGCAAAAGGCATCATAGTATGTTTCATAAAAGAAATCTGGTAGAAGGGCAACCTACAAACAAAATAAATTGCCATCAGGAAAAGAATAATCTGTTCTATCAGATCGTGCCCATCACTTTGCACCACAATGAAAGAAAATTCGAAACTTATGCATTCATGGATCCTGGCTCTTCAACTAGCCTCATTTTGGAAAGTGTCCGAAAAGAACTAAACGTTCACGGACCAAAAAGACCGCTAACTCTCTCCTGGACGGACGGAAGCATTCAAAAAGAGACAGAAAGTAGGATAGTTCCCATAACAGTAGAGGGAGCTAACAAAAGAAAATTCCAAGTTAAAGGTCTCAGAAGTGTAAGGGAACTTAACCTTCCCGTTCAAAGCATAGATGCTCCGTTTTTGCAAAGAAAATTTAAACATTTGAAAGGCATTAGTATCTCTAGCTATGCAGATGCGAGGCCTACCGTGCTACTAGGCCTTCCACATTCGTATCTTTGCCATGGTGCAAAATATCGAGAAGGAAGACCAAACGAACCAATTGCCCATGAAACGAGGCTTGGTTGGGTCATTTTTGGGGGAACGAATACGCCAAATGTCACAGAGAACTCATTTGTGATGACAGAGACGTACGAAGAAGAAAACAAGAACATGATGCAAATCTTGCGTGGTTTCTTTTCTACAGAGGAATTTGGAGTTAAACCTACTCCAACCCGTGCCTCTGAAGAAGACAAAAGAGCGTTAAAGATTATGAAAGAAACGCTTAAAAATACTGGCGACGGATACGAAATTGGTTTAGTATGGAAAACCGACAATCCTAAATTGCCAGATAGTTACGGACAAGCGCTTACGCGCTTAAAAAGTCAAGAGAAGGCAATGGAAAGGGATCCAAACTTAAAATCATGGTATCATAAAGAAATAAACGCATACATTGAAAAGGGATATGCACGTAAGGCGACACCAATGGAACTGCTGCAATTGAACGGGAAAATAAATTATATTCCCCACTTTTCCGTGATAAACCATAATAAACCCATTCCCAAACCACGTTTAGTATTCGACGCGGCTGCAAAAAATCAAAATATATCCCTTAATTCTCAACTTCTTTCCGGCCCAGATCTTACTGCGTCCCTGTTCGGAGTGCTAGTCCGCTTCAGGGAACACAAAATAGGCTGTTCAGGAGATATCAAGGAAATGTATCACCAGGTAAAGGTGAGACGGGAAGATCAAGACGCTCAAAGATTTCTATTTCGAGAATCGCCTTCTGACGTTCCTCAAGTTTACGTTATGCAAGTGATGACATTTGGGGCAACTTGTTCACCAACTTGTGCTCAGTTTGTGAAGAACGAGAACGCACTGCGTTACAAAAATATTTATCCCCAGGCAGTAAAAGCGATTATTGAAAATCACTACGTAGATGACTACCTAGATAGTTATCCAGATATTGATACAGCCGTGAATACTATCTCGGAGGTGTGTAAAATACATGATGATGCTAAATTCTTTATGAGAAACTTCTTTTCCAACTCAAAAGAAGTAGAGAAAAGCATTCCAACCAACAGGTTATCTGAGAAAAGTGTACTTGGCATAGAGGAGAAAAATCAAAACTTCGATAAAGTGTTGGGATTGATTTGGGACAAAGAGTCTGACGTCTTTGCCTACAAGTTTAAAAAGGCAGATATTAAAAAATTAACGAAACGTCAGATGTTCTCATATATAATGAAAATCTACGATCCTCTAGGTCATCTTGCCAACATTACTGTTGAAGGTAAAATTTTGATGCAAGATCTTTGGAAAACTAAACTAGACTGGGATGACGAAATCACACAGTCCATAAAGGAAAAATGGGAAAACTGGATAAACCGAATCGAAAACTCGATCAACATATCTATACCTAGATGTTTTTCGATTGGAAATAACGTAAAGATCAGGGAGCTCCATACTTTCGTAGACGCGTCAGAAAAAGCCTTTGCCGCGGTTACGTATCTTAGGACAGTCCACGACTTAGGCATCGACATAAGTATCGTGGCCGCAAAATCAAGAGTCGCTCCTACCAAACCACTGTCGATCCCTAGGCTTGAATTGCAAGGGGCAGTGCTAGGCACTCGCCTAAACGAATCAATCAAGAGGGAATTGCGGTTAAAGGTTCAAACAGAATTCTTTTGGACCGATTCAAAAACAGTTCTAGCTTGGCTTAACTCAGAGCCTAGAACATATAATCAGTTCGTAGCCCTGAGAATCGGAGAAATTTTGGAGTTCAACTCTCCGAAGCAGTGGAACTGGGTAGCATCTGCAGAAAACCCTGCTGACGAAGCTACAAAAACTTGTAAGAAAAAGTCAATATGGTTAAATGGTCCCGACTTTCTCAAAAATTTAGAAATAAAAACACTAACACCAGACATTCCGGACACATTTGAAGACCGGAAAAGGGTAAACACTTCGAGAACAGTGGAAAGAATAGATTATGACGCCATTTCCGTCGAATGGTGTTCCAACTGGCACCGTCTAAAACGATCGGTAGCGTACGCACTAAAGTACTTGGATTGGTTAAAAAGTAAGGCTAAATCCCTGTCATTTTCGACAGCAATCGATAAAGCTACCCTTGACTTAGCTGAGCGCCACTTAATAAAAAAGGCTCAATGGGAAAGCTTTCAAACGGAGATGATACAACTCTCATTGAAGAACCCGATTAATGGCAGCAGTAAAGTTAGGTGCCTGTGCCCTATGTTGGACCAAGATGGGATCATGCGTTCTAGAGGAAGACTTGAACACGTTAAATTTCTTCAATTTAACGCACGTAGCCCTATTGTCCTACCAAAAGGGCATCACATTACAAACCTTATCCTACAACATTATCATGAGAGGTACTACCACCAGAAGAGCGAATCAGTGATGGTTGCAGTTCGTCAAAAATTCTGGGTGATAGATCTCAGAAGCAGTCTTAAGCACGTAATAAACAAATGTCAATACTGCAAAAACGCACGAGCTAAACCAATCCCACCAATAATGGCACCACTGCCAACATGTAGAACAGCAGTGTTAAAAAAACCATTTACGCATTGTGGAGTAGATTACTTCGGCCCCCTATTCGTTACGATAGGCAGACGGTCAGAAAAAAGGTGGGGTGTTATATTTACGTGTTTAACCACAAGAGCAATCCATATAGAAATAGCCATTGATCTAACGGCAAGCACCTTTATTGTTTGCTTAAAAAATTTGCAATACAGAAGAGGAAAGGTATCTTTCCTATACAGCGATAATGGGACCAACTTTGTCGGAGCCGACAATGAGATGAAACAAATAAGATATCGATGTGCCTCAGAAGGCATAGAATGGATCTTTAACCCACCAGGCGCCCCTCATTTTGGAGGTGCGTGGGAGCGAATGGTTGGAGAAATCAAGAGTCTGCTTCCCATGGCTGAGAGTTATAAAGAACACGTTCTCAGATCAATACTAACTGAGATAGAGTTCCTAACAAATAATCGACCATTGACTCACTTAACACTAGAACGAGAAGATGACGAGCCCCTAACTCCAGCTCATTTCTTGCTAGGTTGTTCCGGCGAGGCAGAGCCGAATATCTCAGATATCACCAAAACAGAATTGGTACGGTCCGATTGGAAAAGGGCCCAGGCAATCACACAACAATATTGGCGACGGTGGATAGCTGAGTATCTCCCAAAGCTTTCTAAACGAGAGAAGTGGACTCAACCGGCCAAACCATTACAAATAGGCGATATTGTCACGTTTCCCGATGAACAAAGGAAAGGAAAATGGTTTAAAGGCCGAATCTGCGAGCTGGTAACTGGCGTAGACGGACAGACTCGTTCAGCACGAATCAAAGTAGGTAATAATTTAGTTAACAGGCCAACTGTAAAACTAGCAGTACTCGAGGTAAAACGAGATCAAACATTTTCAAATTGGGGAAAAAGGAAAGAAACAAATCTTAACGTTATAAAAGCTAAAGCAGAAGAACTAGCAAGTCAAATACCAAAAAGGAAAAAGCTCAAAATTAGGCCCGTATCATGGAGCTCATCCTTAAAATAACAATATACATAGCCGCACTGTTTAGAGTCGAATGCTTATCGATCGTACCTATCCCTGAACCAGGAATATATTTTGATCATATTGGGACACTCCTATTAAAAAAAGGAGCATGGGAAACGACATTCCATACGGGGACACGTCCGGAAAATGATACGGATACGTTACAAACGTTGAAAAAACACTTAACCATAGTATTGAACTCCGTTAATAGTACGGACTCTGAACTCTCGGATCTAAAAGTTACACTTCAGCACGAATGCAACCATGCAATTCAACTAATCCAAGGAATAAGTCACAAAAGGACAAAACGCTCCCGGGGAATATTTGGTATACTAAAAGATTTCATGTTCGGGGGAGACGACATAGACGAGCAATTAGCAGCCTTCAGAGCAGCAGAGGATACAAAAATTACACATGTGTCCGAACGTTTGACCCAAACAAATAAAAAACACAATGAGTTAACAGAAAATTTACGTCACCGAATAGACAAACTCTATGATGGTATAGATGTTCTCAGCAAGGAATTTAAGCATAACAAAAATGAAGTTCTAACAAAGTATATACAAGAAACGATCATGCTTACAACCGCTCTAGTACAAGACATGATAAATAAGTATCACGAAATAGATTCAACCCAATTATATTTAGAGGACGAAGAGATGTTAAAACAAACTATACGAAGAAAGATGGCAAGTCATTATAACGTTTTAGAATACTCGGAAATAACCAATAGGAGAATAGAAGAGGGTGAAATAGTCTTTTCTATCAAAAACATAATTGTATCGATAGAAAATTACGAGATGTTTAAAGTCATAGCCATTCCAAACTTTGCCAATCATACGATTTTAGACATACATGAAAAAACAATAGCCATCAACGAAACTAGTTACTTATACCCGAAGGAAATTTTTAAACTGAACGAATCGCACTACATATCTTCTGAGAAAATAATACAACGAGAACCAGACTGCATAGCATCAGCATTACTACACACAGAAAGTGGTACCAGATGTAGTTCAAAGGAAATAGGGCCAGAAGTCACTGAATTTATACAACTTACAAATCCAAACAGTATTCTGTTCTTCTCTACCAACCCTGATAAGATATTACTAAAATGTAACAAAACACTCACTACCCCAAGCTGCTCAATCGGAATCATAACCTTGTCACTAGACTGTAGCATTTTGACGAGCAAGTTCGAAATACAACCGACGATGCTAATAAAATCTGAGCAAGTTAGAGCATATTTTAAACCCATGTTAAATTTAAGCATATCAAAAGAAGATAAGTCTAACGAAGTAGAATCGGTAACTAGTAACTATGTACTTTTCTCAATAACCATACTAAGTGTTTCTATTACGGTAATCTTGGTTTCCGCGATGTTAATCAAGAAATATCTAAAACAAAATATTGGTCCTCCTCCATGCAGGCCACCCACTTTAAACCTAGAATTGTAACTCCCCTACGAGGACTTACGGGGGGAGGGATGTCGCTGACGACAATTTAGGCTTAAAAAACAAAGCGTTGCTAGGTCAATAAATGCTGACTAGCTACGTTATGCAACGCGCCAGCGATGCGCGCTGGTTTAACGATTAAATGGAAAATAGGCTAAGAAGAATAGACTAAGAAAAATATGCTGATCGACGACGGTCAGCATTTTTAGAGTATAAAATCAATTGAATAAACTAATGAATCGATTTTTTGCCAAGAACCAGTTGGTGCGTTATTATTGTGCTTAAGTCGGCGTGTACTGTGCCTGTCTTAAGCTGCTGCTCCGAAAGACACTTTCGTGTGCGCGACACTTATGATGATGCAATTATTATGATGCAATACAGTAAAGTGATTTTCTTTAATTGGTTTGAAACAATACCAGAGACAGAAACAAAATCACTTTCTGCTCGAGCCCGAGATTGTGATTTGGGATTAGGAAAAAGGACTCACTTGACTCCAGCAGTGAGCTGCATTACACAAAGTACAATTGTGTGAGGACAATAAAATTTCAAGATTCGAAGCGGATCCTGGGAGATACAATAAAAGCAGACGTTGTAAAACATTGCAAATGGTATGGACGATAACGAGATGTGGCTCACACTCCGGCAAGCGACGAGGGAATACATTTGATGGCATCTTGTATCTGGTGGACCCTTCCACCCATTCATGGTAGTGCATCGAGTCTTATCTGTTGGACTAAACGCAAAAACCAAACCGAGCTCGCCAGCAGCAAGAAAGGCAGGAAAAATGATTGATTTTATTAATCCACGATACGCAGACGTACTCGACGCAGAGATACTTTGTGTGTGAGCAACGATTGAATCGTACCGCTTTCGGTTCGATTGGACGGTACAGTGAGACCGAGCCCTACACAGGAGAAGATGTGCATCGTTGAGTGGGATTGCTTATACCCATCATCTCGCTCCTCAACGTGGAGAGGTGCTTTTCTCTCGAATCGATGCGAACTGCATCAATATTATGTGCTTGAGGGTAAACTTATTGCTAGATGCATCTTGTGTGGCCGTTGCCATTGAGTTTGTTTGATTGAATTATTAAGTAACACCACATCAACATGGGACACGAATGAGTGCGCTGACCAGGGGTTTGTTTTCCTCAAGCACATAATGAAGCCGGGCTTGAAGTTTGTTTTACCAGCATCCTCAAGCACCTTGTTGATGATGCTTTTACAAACCAATTAAATGGTGAATGATGAGCAGATCTTTGTCGTTTAGTCCTTCGCAACTTTTACTTTAATTGTGGCTTTGGACCATCTCTAAATAAACATAAAGAGTTAGAAGCTTAACACAAAAGATGCATGTAAGATAATGGATTACAATGTTAGGATGTTAATTCCTTCATAGATCTGACTACATCCGACTGACTATTGAATCTGACTATTGAAGTCATCGCGAATATTTGGGAGCAATCTGTTTTTAGAGTTTTGCACATGAAAACTTGATTTTTTTCACACAAAAAAGCATGAAACCTACGATTATTATGTGGCACGTTTTATCATTGCATCAATCTGAATCGTAATAACTACTACGTGACAGGATGGCATGACCACGTCGGTGAAATACCGGTTGAAATGTATACAGGAATAGGAAATAATTATTGCTCACTCAACGCTCGGTGACGCTTCCTTTGTGGGGTCTGTCTCTCTCTCTCTCTCTCTCCACTGACTGAAGCTGGGGCCTAAGCGTACAAGTGAAATATGACGTAATAATTAAAGACTCTTGTTTCATGCTTCGTCTAGCAGAAGAGCCAACATTGGGTTAGTAAAGCTTCCTGAGTCGACGATTTTACAATATTACAAAAGATCAGTGAACTTCCATTGAGAGATCAAGTTTATTGTTATCTTGATTTTGTATTTCTTTAATATAAGCTTATCAGTACTGGAATTTAGGTGTTTTGTAGTTGTGACAATTAAAAGAGTGTTTCAGAAATTTCGGATCGAAGCTTTAGCTGTCCGAAAGACTCCTCTCGACGGGGTTTTGTTTTATTTATTCCTGGCCGTGTTGAATTGCAACCTTTTTTTTGTTCCCATGGTCCCATCCGTAAATCCGTTTGGGATGGTCATTAATTTATTCTGTGCACCGTGCACAACTTGTTAAACGTTCATTCATGCGGTTGAGTGTATCGTTCTTGGTGGTCATTTTGGTTTGCAAAAAAAATCCACAAAAAGATGAAAACACCCCGGAACGCTGCACAACCATCCCCAGATCCGGAATATGATGATCATCATCGTCTCCGCCATGACCGGCACACATATTTCACGCGCTCGAAGCCCGGGCGTGCTCTAATGCGCAATATGCCCAAATGGGATCGAAACCATCGATTTCAAACCGGCAATGGCGATACCCATCTAATGGGTAGGAAGGGGCATCCAGGGGGCTTGGCTGCATCTTTTGACGCGTGACATACACCCACCCAACTGGCAGGGAAGAGAAGGAGAAGAAGGAGGCGAGGGAAGAAGAGTATACAACCATTAGCCAAAGTAAGGCACAAGGCAGTACTGTCCGGTGGGAAATTAATTTTATGCACGCGACTCATCCCATTCAACTTTAGCACGCCCCAGAAGGGTAGCGGGAAGATATTTCCCTTCCCCGGAAAAGGAGCTGCAGATTACGGGTAGGACGAAGGGATAAATTGTAGTGTGATAGAAAGAGAGAGGGAATCTGAGAGACTGTCAGTTCGGTCGATGAAGATGTATTGAATAGTGGATATTTGATATCTGCTCAACAGACTCCCTTACTTTTTTGCGCACCTTCCTACCTAATCGGGGAGTGTTAAAAGTGTTGTCGAAGTGCGATAACGTGGGACGTAACACAGCCGAACAACAATAACAACGAACTTTTCAAAATATTATGGCGAGGAGGGCCGCGTGTGTGCTGGGGCGTCATCGAATCCCTTGATTGTTTCCCAAGTTATGGCAGGGTCGAACGGAGAATATGATGAACCTTCCCCTAAGTGGATGATTTATGATTCCCCAGAGAGTGTGTGTGTGTATGTGTGTGCGTTTGTTCCTTGAGTGAGGTGTAAATTTTCGGGTAGCGTGAAGTGATCCATTAACACTACCGAACACGGTATGGAAAATGGTTGAACTTTATTGAATTATAATAGTGAGGCAAAATTGAATTTCTGAAGTGTTCCCTGTCCACTTTTGATTGATTGAACCGCCGGTGTTGTTTGCGTTGTCTGCAGGTCAAGGAGAGACTTGCGTGTGTGTGTGTGTGTGTGTGGGATTTTAAGCGATTTTGGTTTAAAATACATGCTGATACGAATTTGCAGATATTTAGTTCAGAGTTGCAACTTCACGACTCACACCCAAAAAAAATAATACACCCCGTCGCTACAGTGCTGTACCGATCGGTCTCAGCACTAAGCTGAAAGCTCCGAGCTGAACGCAACGCTCACCGTACCGCTCACACTACCACATGCAAACCTTGGTCGAGGGAAGCTTTTTGTTGCGACCGCGACCGCGCCGAAGCACAAAGCAACGTGCGCCGAAGTCGTTCGGGCCGCACACGCTTCGTCAGTTTGTCTTGAGACAGCAACCTGTGTACAGGCAACAAGCGCGAGCACGCCGCGTCCGTTTGATGCGCAAAACCGAACGACAACGAAAATAGCGTGACTGTTTTTTTTTTTGTGCACGTGAAGATAGCCAGCAGAAGGAGAGGCCCTACCGCACAACAAACGAGGTCACACGTAACCCTTGTGTGGGTATTGCAGGCGCAGGAATATTGCAACGCGAAAGTCAAAAGGAGAGTCCGGATCACTGCGGACTCCACCGAAACGGCTCCACCAGCAAGACGGGTGTTCCCCCCGAGGAAGGGTTTGGAGTCATTCAGAAAAGGGATCTGTTACGGTGGAGCTTGAATTGGATTGCAGCTTACAGGCAGCACGAGGAACACTCCTTTCGGACATTCCTAGCCACAGTGGTGTCGGCTCAACAATCGATCGAGGAGTGGCTTCAACTTCTGCTATCCTCAACTTCTGAGACACCTGCCAGATCTTCTTGCTAAACAGGTTAGTATGACTTTGATAGATAAAGAAGAATATCGCGGTAATCGGCAGATATGGTTCTCTGATGCCCAAATCTAATGTTCAAGTGCACCCAAACCACTGTCCAGTGTGCTTTAAAGGGACATTAAAGTGCTCTGCAGCAAGGCCTCACCACTAGAGGATAGAGCTTTTGGAGAAGCTACCCGTGTGTATCTACCTTTCATCTTTTCGCTGCACTTCGTGAGTTGGAAAGCTGTTAGAAGCGTGTATGTGAGTGTGTGTGTATGTGTGAATCTACTCCATGTGTGCTCAACCCGTGTGCCAGTGTATGTGCGTCTGCATATTATCTCGCGTTGGAAAGCGGTTTAAAATGGACTAAATTCAAATGAGCTGTGGCCCACAAAAGCAGGAAAAGAAGAAAAGTGAAAATCATAATATCGTCCAACCTTGAAGTCAGTGCAACTCGTCGGTGCTGGTACTGGTGCTAGTGGCGCTTGGTGTGTCCAGTTGCGTTCCGGTCCCCCTCGGTACGGCTTTTGTTATCTCTTGGGCTCTTGAGAGGCCAAAGAGAGCTCTGCATCGTCCAAGATAGCATTTGATATGCCCTGGGAACGCTTGCAGGTTGCTGGTTCTGTTTGCGGTGCAACCGGCTTTTCGTACTTTGTGCATGTGGCCGTGTCTGTTTATGTTCCACGGATCGATTGTTTGTTCTCGCTCTCTCTTTCTCTCTCTCTCTCTGTGAGTGCATCGAAGTGCGTCTGTGGGTTTTTGAATATGGTGCGTCGTTTCTGATTTTTTTGGATCTTGTTTTGGGTCCGCAGGGACGGACTTGGGGAGCGTCTTGCACTCGAAAGTTGCCTTCCCAGCGCCGTTTATTTTTGTTGACGATGAAATTGGCAGCGGAACTGCAAAATGTATGCGCAACCAATTTATCTTAACTTTTGCACCCCCCGTCCATTATCCATTCAAATGCTGGGCTTTACATATGTGTGTGTGTGTGTGTGTGTGAGCCGCTATGCAAATGAGATATCCAGTGCGAGAAAGAAAGGCAGGAAAAGGATGCTCAGGACGGTGTGGTATGGTGGTGTTGTAATTTTTTAAAATATACTTTTACTTTGTTGTCGTTGTTTTTACCGCACGAAAGCCTTCCTCGTGGAGGCGTTGGGTTTTACGGCTCAACTTTCGAATGGAATTTCTCCATGTTTCATAAATTAAAGTGCTGTTCGGCTTATGCTGATCCACCTACACTGGTTGGAGGAAACTGTGCCATCGACATGGCAAATCACTGTTTATCCAAAACGACACACACACGAGGATGAACAAAATACCGCTCCACGGAGTTGGGAAGTATAACTGAGCATGTGATTTATTGCCTCGTACGCAAACCACCCCGTCCCTTCGCGAAAGGTTTTGCGTCATTCATGTTTTTTTCTCTTTCGCAAACAGCTCAAACGAAACCTAACACACCAATTGTCAATTCGTCATACACGACGCTGCTCTGTTGTTGTTGTTTTTTTTTTCAAGAGAGAAACGGTCACATGCCGGATATTGAGGAGCAAAAGAAAAATGAATAAAAAAGCTTATAGCTTAACACGCTGGACGAACCACAAAGTCTCCGTAAGCCATAATCCTATCGCATAAATGCGCATTTCGCCTGCACAACCGTATGCACAAACCGATCACCTGAGTTTAATTGACATGAGGTTTAACACACATACACACACTCGGCACATACGGCACACAAAACACCCCGGCAACTGGTGCGGCTCGTGTCCGCCCGCGCCACTGTTGACGGAAGTGTGTGTATCGTGTTCGGAACCGCAACAACTTACGCACAGAAGCGACAGCAGCAACCGCCGCCGCAGTGCAGTGCAGTGCGGTTCATGCCTTTCGTACCACACGGGTGGCAAAATGGCGCCAATATTGTCACCCCGGGTAACCGGAACCGATACCGGATGGGTTCGGTTACAGCTCGCTCGAAGCACGTCTCTTGCCGCCGGAATCCGGAGTGTTTGTGTGCCGGAGATTACCGTTGCCGTTGCTTTGTCGCAATCGTACTCTTGCACTGTGTGCGGGTGGAGCAAAGTCAAACAAAAGCTCGTTCACTGTGTCGCTTCCTCTCTCAGTTTGTTCGTGTCCAAGCTGTTTGGATATTTCATTACTAAAGATATGCAAATCGGAACGGAATGGAACTGGTGATAAACCGGGGTTGTTCCAGACTGATCGCTGTTTAGTTCCTTCACCACTGTTTACCCGTCTGCTCAACAATCTGTTTGCCGGATATCATCTCCGCCATGAAGTTGGATGTAGTAGCGACGAGCTTTTTGTTTGATAATGGGGTTTGTGTGTCCGTCCCGGTGTGCTCAAGTGCCGGTTGCTGCGAAAGCAATCGATTCTTGGGAATTGTTTTGAGAAGAGTACGAAGATATTGTATGCTTAGATGGACAAGTGTGGTATTACATTTCAGCTGGAAGGGTCACTCTCGTGCCCTAGAGAATATCTTATGAAGTTAAAGTGAACCTGAAGAAGTTTGATGCTTTTTTTCACCGAGCTTTGGAATTTGTGAAGTGAAATTGACTTCTTCGCAAGCGGCTTTTAGCAAACGAAGGTTAACAGATCTGTTAAAACGCAAATTTGCTTTCAAAGATTACTGATAAACGCTCCAATTTCATAGAAATCTAAACATGCTTACTGCCTTTGAAAGCAGGCCCAAAGCGGATCTCAAACAGGATCCTAAAACATTAAGTTAGGGTTCGTCGAAATCCACTTTCCGTCAAGAACCGAAATTATAGTAAGACTTTACTGCTATTGGGCTATTAAACGGACATTTCTTCTAATTATTTCACCCAATTAACGTCACCGATGACCAATGGCCACCCTTTCGAAAATCATCTAGAAAATGAAACTAAAGGTCGGTCAGTAGACGACTTCTTGGAGAGAAACTTCCTACCGGGCCTCAATTAAACAAACTGTCCGCAATTAACCTTCACCGGTGGTGCATCAAATCGATCATCATCCAACCGGTCGTCCGGTGTGCACTCGATTCACACACGCACTGTGATGACCGCGCCATGAGCCACGGGCGGTGTGCATCCTTGAACGGTGCCGTCCAATAGCCCAGAACGGGGCAATATCAGGCTTTGGAGGTGCATTGGAAATGAGCCTCTGAAGTCTAGTGAGCTGGAAAATGTAGTACACGCGGGGGGCACGTGGGGCATTCAATTTGAGGGTAACATTTTCTCTAACCTTGGACAGGTGGAATTTATAGGCCTATTTCATGTTGTTATTTTACTGCCTCGGTGGTTTGCTTCAAAAGTTTGGCGATGCTTTCAGAGGACAGAGGGTGAATTACGCGTGAATGAATCCGGTTCGTCGCTAGTCGTGTTGGGGCTTGTGAGGATAGCGTGTCTGGGTTTTGCGTTATTTGCGTGCGTATAATTCATACTACCGCCAGCATTTGCTGCATGATTTTGAGCAGTTCTTGTGTGGTATAACATCTAGATATATGATAGAAGGGTATACCTTATAGATTGAATACAGGATTTACAATTAAATGTTTCAAAAGCGGTATAGCTTGGCGCTGAGTAGTTAGCAGTTTAAATTGAAACATTCATTACAACCAGGATCAATATCGATCGTTACAACCTATCCAGCAGAATATTCCAGAAACTGTCAATTTAGACATGCTGTGTACCTCTGCCGCTCAATCGAACCCACTTTCAGCTCCATCAGCACACCGTATGACGAGGCTAAAACGATGCTTAATCAACAGCAATAAACTAACATTATTGCTGGTGCAGTGAAGCTGGCCTATTATTGCCATCCTACAGCGAACGGGTAAAGCCTGACCAAAACCCGACCCAAAACCAATGAATAGTCCGTCAAAGCTTGCCACATCAACCTGCACCTGAACCATCAACCGTGTACATGCCGGGCTTATGTTGGGGAAGATACCAACGGTTGTGGCATGTGTGTTTGCTTTCCCGCTCAACCGTTTCCATGTTACTTTCGCTTATGTGATAGACTGCCGGGCGGGCTGGCCGATCGATCAATGTCAGAGAGTGTACGCTTTGTGCATGCTACCGCCAAGTTTGTCAAATCAGTGTCAAATGAGTACGGAGCATGGCGAGACGCTGGCCACTGCTGGGCATTGGAGATTAGAGGCAGTGTGGTGGAGTTGGACGCTTCCAACAGCGGCAGTAGGTTGAGTTTCAGGTACTCCAAACGAACTCTTCGCAGCGAAGCCCAAACCATCGTCTAACCTTGTGCAAGTTGTAGACCGGCCATGTCACGATGTAGTTTCGCGAAAAAATGTTTTTATTAGACTTGTTTCGGTTTCGGTTCGGATGTGCATGATGACCGCGAGCGAGCGGGGGGAGCTACATGAAGTATGTGTAGCTACGGCGCAGAGTCGTCGTTTTCGTGCCTAACTCATGCAACAAGCGCAGCGGAACAGTTAGTTCTCGGAGGGAGAGGGAGTTCGTGTCTGCTGTGTGGCACAACAGTTTTGGCACAAAAGATTTGCTGTGTTCCCTTGCCAGCGGCGCAAATGTACTCGGGTTGGTTGGTTTGACCTTTTACTCTTCCAGTGCATAAAAAAAAACAACAGCTCAGCAAATCCCTCACGAACGTGTGTTTGTGGAGAGGGTTTGGATTTTCGTTTTGCGACAAGCAGCCAGCGTTAGATCAGAGACACTGGCAGGCTTTGCTGCCAAGGTTTGTTGGCCTAGTTACAGGTATGAAGTCTTGCTTTGGATACTCCATATTTGTATCTAAAATGCGTGTTTTACGTGTGCATGCCGCATCTCCCCCTGGAATCATGCTAGAGCACCGGAGTGCTCAACTAATGCAAAGCATACCTGCACGAACTCCGTCAGTTCTGTGGACAATCGTTTTGTTTTTGTTTATTTTTTTCTCATTGCAAAAACCGCCTGGCTAGAAATGAATTATTAATGTCTGCCGTGTGATTTATGCCATCCATTGGTAGTGTGTTAAAGTCTCGTTTTGTTTTTGTAGTATTTTTGTCCCATGTTTGTAATGTTTTTGAGCGCCATAAGTGTGTCGATTGGTCATCGTCGGGTCGTCATCGTCATTGACCATATTGGAGTTGTTGGTTGGCGGAGCTCTGTTTTGCGGCGTATGGACTCTCCCGGTTGTTCGGTGGGCGGGTTTAAAGCTCATTCCGATACGATCATACGATATTTTTAATCGCAAATCATTGATCTTGCTATGGTTCCTTAAAGTGACTGGATCGACCAGCAATGACGACTCAGAATTCGTCACTCGGTGATTCGTCTTCGATGATGAGCATGACATACTCTTAACGGCATGTCTACAGAGGGTGCTCAATAGGCGAATGGTGATGATCAGTAGATCTTCAAATATGGATCAAACGCGTTGTCAGCCCACACTCCCCGGGGGAGGGCCGGCCAAGAACGATTGCGCAAATGTCGCAGCACGATCATCAACTTCAGGATATTGGAATATTGGAGAACTTTTTCTTCAGAGCCCCCTGGCTGCATCGTCAGCAGTATGGAGTGGATATAAATTCTTAAACATTATTGTTGGATATAAATTTAACCCGCGTGACATACCTTCCCCTGTGCCAGATCTTCAACATCACCAACTCCATGTCGAGCCAGACGTATAAGGAAGGTGGAAAAATATTAGCTATTTAGCCTGAAACAGCAAGAATTGCTTAAGGTTAGGACAGATTCTTAGCAAGGTGTAACTCTGCGTAAATCGCCGTACGCCAAACAGCAGCCAAACACGTGACATGGTGGTGTCGAAAGGATAGTAAAAGTCCGTTTATGGCCCCCGCAAGACGGTTGACAGCAGGGTGCCAAAACCACTGCGTAACCAACCGATCTCTCTGTCCCATTGGACCATGGTGCAGGTGATAATGAAAATGCTCAAACAAACAGAAGGATTTGAAACGGAATAACACCCCCCTTTCGGTTCATGTGTCCTCCGCTCCCGTATGGAGAGTCAAATTGGCAGCTCTTTTTTATTAGTTTCAGCTCTGCCAAATTTGGACGATGGATTGATTTTTGGACAGGGTCAGCTTTTTGGCCGAACCACCACCGGCTCGGTGTGATATTTGATGGATGTAAATGAAGTCGTAACGGTGAAGGGGAAGATTGCCGCTGGCTCTGGGTGAGTCAGTCAGCCGTGCGACGTAGCTGAATTGCTTTTGGGGTTTTCATTAAACAGATTTTTTCACCAACCGATTCTGCGTTTATTGCCAATGTATACAAATATTTAGTGGTATCGATCGATTTTTATGACCCACCAAAAAGCTGTTGAACTGTGCGGAACGATGCGTCTTTGTTTCGATACGCTTAACGAGCTATCAAAAAATACTGGAGTGAATGAAAGTGGGAGGAATGGAATGGTTTTGGATGTTTACTTTTGCACCTTAAGATGATTAGATATTGGGCCAGAAGCCGGCTTTTGTTCGGTCCGTTTTTGAATGGTCTTATGTCCAGCCAGTGAGATAAAATTTGCTGATAAGCTTTGGTTATCTTTCAAATGGGAGGATTTAGAATTTGATATGGAAATGGTGAACACAAAAATAGTATGTTTCACGTCACGAGGACAAACGTTTATCGGGGTATGTCTCTGTTGCTTCTGGGGTTATCTTAGTTACCGGCAACGTTCGGAATGTTGTATCATGGTTAGTAGTGGTGCTGTAGATAAAGCACCGCTCATGATATGCATATTTATTTTCGCTCTGCTGTGAAACACACACAAACTCGAATGCAAACCATGTTGCCATGAAAGATCGAAACGAAGTCGAAGCATAAATGGCTGTGTAAGTTGAAATAGCATCGGCAAACCTGAACCAAATTCCACCACCAGAACAGCAGTACAACAGAGGTGGAAAGCTCTACTTCACCATCCTCCGCGTTAGCAGCGTTCCAAATTACTTCCGCTTCTCGAAAGCGCCACGGGTTTCGTGCACTGGGCAAGAACGATGCTTGTGCGGTAATTTTTGCGTCTTTCTTCCGTGTAAGTTCGGTAGTCGCTGACCGAGAAACCTACTTCTCGCGTGCTTACAGACAGATGAGATTGGACGCAACATAAATGATGGCTCAACTTTGGCCCCGATTTTTTTTTGGTGGCGGAAGTATTTGTCGGTAAATCCAACGGCTCTCTGTAGCGTAGTTCACTGCGAACTTCCTTTCTCAACCTCAAAAAAAGAAAGGTTTTACAGCAGAGGTGTGGTGAGAGTGAAATTGCTCATTTTAAGTAGCGCTCAAAACTCTGTGTGTGTTCTATGTACGGGGAATGGCCCCATGTTCCGTGTCACATGGTTGGTTTATGGGGTTTCTCCGGTGGGAGCAGACATAACGATGATGGATCTGAACTTTCCTCGAGCGTAAATCGCTACCATTTCCGGTATTTTTAAAAAGTCTGTACGGCTGGATCATAAACGCTCATAGTAGATGGCACAAACCAAATGGATCTCCGATTTGGAGACTAGTGAGCTCTATTCAGAGGAACAGGAAATTGGGACAATATTACGAACACAGAGGTCTGGCGACCTTTCCTTCCCAACACGCGAGAGATCAACCTTAATCCTGTCGTGATCCAGCGTATTGTTGAATACATTTTATCGAACAGCCAGATGAAAGTGTTTTTGGGCCCGACTTTTGGTGGGAAAATGACAAACGGTTGTGTCTGCACGTGGGGACGCCGTTTCGACCGAATGCACAGTGAAGACACAACCCAGCCACTGTTGTGCAATGGTTACCGCGTGTTTTCGATGCGTTGAAACACGATGCCGCCGCCACAAGCCCTGAGAAAAATCGACGCTCGTCGAAAATGTGAAGAGTTTTCCGCATCGTTACGCGCTGTTGCGTCGAACGGGGGCACATATCATGGGAAGCTGTGAAAACTGCCGTTGTGGTGTGGTTGGTGGTGGTTGCCTTGTGCATCGGGAGCTAATGATTCAATCGCTCAGCTTTTGGGCACGAGCGTTGTCCGGATCGTTATATTTATATTTATTACCACTGCAGCGCATCGCGCGCACCGTAGCAGAGCGAAAATCCGTACAAAATGGCCAATAAATTAGTCATTTTATAATGGGGAGGCCCGCACATCCCATCATTTGCGCGTCATTTCAACCTGGGGCTGGAAGTTTTAGCTTTTTTTTCGATTCGGAAGTTAACGATGAGCGTGTGTGGTTTGTTGTGTGGTAACCATGTTTGGGCGAGATTTTGGCGGTATTTTGGAGCTTTTGTAAACACGTTGGGTGGATTTCAATTGTTGCTCTTCCCACCTCGCCACCGCAAACCTCACGGTGTGTGTGTGTGTTAATTAAAATTAAATTGTCATGCCGATGACAAATTACCCCTCGTACGATGGCGCACTGGCTTCGCATTCGTTTGGATGATATCAAATTTTCCATACGAGGAACGCCCGCAACAAGCTGCACTAAATATTGCGCCATTCGTTAGCTTTTGATTTACAGTGGTCTCAAAACTATATCCAAAAGAAACGAGGAAGAGTATCACATTCCATGTTTTTTCTTCCTTTTTCTTGTGTGGCGAAGTACCAGTGTGAAGAGAGGTGTTAAACATGCCATGTCACACAACAGCATCGAAAACAACATCTGAAATCTGTTGATTAATTGCCGCCAACCTTTCGGACTCGAAGGGGGAAGTTGCTTCGTTTCGTTTCCGTTGACAAATTGATCATTCCTTGGGGCGGGGGGGGGGGGGGAATCATGATGACGCCCCGAGGGTGGCTGTGAAATATAAACATCAACCAGCCTCAAGAGCCGTTACGCCTTGCGTGAGATAATCCTTCTAATCGATTAATTGTCTGTCCGTACGTCCTTCAGCGGTTGAAAACAAAGTCATTGAATCAGAATCAACCGCAAAGAGGGGGTTTGTTTTGGGGGGTCTGGGTGAACAAGCATGAATTTGTATAATCCGCTAATTTGCGGGGAGGTTTTTTGTAGGTTGACCGATAAATATTACTTTGTGTCAGGCCACCGTTGGCTGGAGCTTACCTTTTGCTCCTACGCAAGCATTAGCTTCTAGTCGGACGGGGAACGGTCAAGATGATATCTAGCAAGGAGTGTCAAATTAGGTTTTTCTATCTCAAACCCATACGATGTGCTGGAACGGTGCTTGGAGTTGATATCTCAATAAGATTTGGAAACAGGAATTCAGCAGAAGATGTTCTAGACATCTTAAAGCCTGCCCTTCAATTCTATAGTGTCATTGGACCAACTCCAAAAAAGCTTACTTCAGAACCATGCAAAAGTAGGAATAAATTTGCTTGAGAACCTTCCATAAACGGCTTCCCTGCCTAGACGTGTGTGTTGGTGCTTGATGCAGCAAGACCAAAGATTGTCTGTACGCGGTAGCTTACCCGTTAGTAGCAAATTAGCTTCCCTGATGTCATCTCCCGAGAGACGCAGCAAGAACGTCATCCCCTTCCAGCAAAGGCACTGGACACGTTGATTTTTTATTGCTCACCACTAGTGCCCGGTAATAATTGGTTGTAAATTTATCTGTGCATATGTGTGCGTGTGTGAGTGTGTGTCTACAACACCTCCCCTGTGCATGCTGGATTAAATCGCATGGCGTCATTAGGTGAGGTTAGGGTTGCTGCGCAATAGCGCTCCGCCCCGCAACGACGATGCACCTGCAGGAACATTCGGCATTGCTTCTGGCGGATGCTTTTTCACGAAACTGGCACGAATTGAGTCGGAGCCGTGAGGCACTGGAGCTGGGGAAATGAGAAGAAAATGCAATTAATGTGTCCGAAAACACCATTAACGAAACGTGCGTCCCGATGGAGGGTCGTAAAATCCCGCGAAACATCTCCGAAATGATGATGATGATGTCCACACACTCACCGGCGGGTTGTTGGAGTTTGTACGGGAGTGTTCCACGCGGGGCAAATGGTTGCCACGGTAATCGAATGCTGCCCGGGCTAGTGCTCTCGTTAACTAGTGTTTATTTTATTAGCTGGTGGACATGATTACGCACCGGACGCACGAGGGAGAGGGCCTTCAAATTAAACGCCGTTTGACGAGCGTGAAAAGCAATTTGACAAACGAGGTCGAAATTAAGCGGATAAACGTTGCGTTAGTAAATGTAACAAGAGTAAGTGTCTTTCTGTGGGCAGAATTTTATGATTGCAAATCATACAAAGATCATTCTGGAAAGCGAGTTCTGCTTCTGTGATTCTACGCCTTCCCGCGGAGAGGTAATAGCTCAAAATTCCGAAGCAAAGATTGTCACGCACAAAAAGCTTTGTCGTCCGCGCTGTTGCCCATTTGCGGAATGTCCATTATTATCTTGTCCCGCAAGCGAACGGAGTTGGCCAAACTGGGGTTTTTTTCTTCTTTGGTTTGCAAATTTGAAACACCATGCCATTTGCATCATACGCCCCACATTTGGTCTAATGGCACGGTGGTTGGCTTTTGGTCTCCAAGCGGCAACACTTTCGGGTAGGTTGATCTTCCCATCCGCCGGCCAAAAGAGGGGGTGTTAAAGGAAAGCAACAGTGCCTTAAAAGGGCGAATATTATCATTTCAGATCCTAAAAAAGCAATGCAGAATGTCGTGTGTGTGTGGTAAAAAGTTTATAACAAAAAAACAAAAAGCAAAAAAGAACGATAAACTCACGATTGTTCGTGTGGTTTGCCGGTTTACGAGCGCTTGAAGCAGAAAGATAGATCGACTGAACCAAATACTCTTCCATCGGTCGGCTGGAATTTATTTCGCAGTTCTGGATTTAATTCTTTAGAATGTGTTTTTGGAGTTGTTTTGGGTTTTTTCTGCGCCTATTTCGCATGTAAAATTTGTCACGATTGGTTTGGTTTTGGGCAATTGCTCCACAAAAAAAAAATAAAAAAACTTCGGCTGTCACCGATTTGCATGGCAATAAATTTTAGCTATTGCCATAAGCGAAAGCACTGCTGCGGAACGGGCGCATAAAGTGTAGGATTCCCATTCGCATGCGTGGTAACATGAGATAAATCGCTTCTCACATGTACCGAAAAACCAACAACTCTACCATCAAAACAAACACCACTACGGGTGTGCGCTACATGTGGCAAAATAATTGCACGTCGGATGACGGTGGCGGCGGCGAGGCAGAAAATTGTTGCTTCCTCGTTTTTTTGTTGTTGGGAGACTGCAGCTAGTGGGACGGAGGAATGATCTCGTGCTAAATTCGGTAGAGACAAATGCCGCCCTCCGTTTGGGGGGCTGTCATTAAATGCTAAATCGTGTCATATATGGTACAGTGGCGTATAAGTTTTGGAATGGAGCGCCTATTAGTGGTGTAGGAGGGCGGGACAGTATAATCGGGAGCATTCGAGTATGAGATATTGAAGATTTCGTTCTTTTAAACAGAAGATGTAGAAGTTATGATAAGCTTGTTGGGAGGCAATTAATTAAGTGAATATAAACACCACCTTGGTGGCAAGAAGTGGGCAATTAGAAGAGTCGTACAAACTCATGTTCAAAGTGCGTTTCCTAGATAAAAGTTCAGCAATTAATAATGGCATATGAAATCGGTTTTCTGATTGCAATATTTGAACTCAGGAACGGTCTTATACAAGGGCGTGTACATGTCGACTAGTTCACGATACCAACCGTGCTTTGAGGAGTTGAAACGGCAATAAATAGACTTGGGTCAAAATGGCATTTGGATTTAAATGTAGATGATAGAAGTATAGTTGGGAATTACTGGTGTTAATTATATTATTAAAAATTGATACCTTTATTATAAGTACAATCTTCTAGATACTTTTACCCTAATTCACTTATACGATGTACCATAATTCTTCTTTATTTGCTACTAGTTCTTTCAATCGAAACCATACCACAATCGCGAAATTTCTATTCCAACCTGATACAGGGCAGACCACCGAATGGCTTATCCATTTGCCAGAACGATGGCATTCGCTTGATGGGGATTTATTTGCCATCACAAACCAAGCTCTGCACTCCATTGCGCTGTTGCCAGCAGGCTAAAAGCTGAACGTATACACCAGCTACACGATTTCGCCATTTCATGTTTTTTGGCTTCGGCCAGTCGCTCGCTCGTAGTTTGAATACAAGTGGAAGCATTGTTGCACTTAAGCCTCTGCTCCAATCTACGATAGACAGTGCTGGCAATCGAGCGCGTACAGACGATGGGCCGAAAGGGGTATAGAAATTTATGATTGTGGAGCTTTTACCGACCACAATCCAACCACCGCTCGCTCCGCCTCGAAGAAGAATCGTGACTAATGAAAATGTGAACCTCCCATGATCTATGCTCGAACTTCGTCCGGGGTAGGAAGCACGATGAATGGCGTGATAGTGCAGCGGACAGGAGGGGGGATACAATGACGCTTCACGGGTACACTACGGGGGTTTTCTAGTGCCCCGTAGATTGCCGCCTCGCTGGTCACGTTCCGAAAGTGAAATTGATTTATCCGTCCGAGCTCACGGTTGGAATTAGTTTACTTTATTTCCCCTCCGCTGGCGGTCTGCGAAGGGTAGCCGTTCGGGAAAAGCAACAGTGTATCTGTGTGCATGTTAGTCTATTGCCCGCTCGGAGCACCGCACTCTAATGAGTACCTAATCAATTGCCTAATCGAATGTCTCTTCACTTTCGTTTCAGGTAAGTGTGCAAATATTTTGCTTCCTGCTTTTTTTCTACACTCCCGCGCTCATCTGCTCGTTGAAGTGTGCTCACGAAATTGCGCGATGGCGGAAGCTGACTGACGGGTTGGAAAAATCTGCACGTAAACCCGAACACATCTCCCCTTGTTGGACGCGAATGGCACAAGCAATGCAAACAAACGCTGCGAACGGCCGGACCCGGGACAAACAAACAAACCAACAAGCGAACTCATTCGAAGTGTGGACCAGCGCCTCTCCCTCGGTGGTGCAATGAGGGTTTGGAAAAATCGAGGCCATCGAGATTTTCTTTACATCTGCCACACTTTTTAGACGTCTTAATAGAGAGATAGAGAGAGAGACATAGAGGGATAGAGAAAGGCATCGCTCGTAAGTAGGCAAAAACAATTCGATTGCGCTTTGAAGGCTGACCGTGCGAAGAAGCAACAGCCTGAAGAATGGTTTCAGTGATATCATCTCACGTTTGACAGTTGCTATGGTCACCACATCTTTCGTTGCAAACTTACACCAGAGATACGCTGTGTGTTTTTGTAAGACAGGTTCTGCAATTTGTTGAACCTCACTTTAATATGCCACAATTTCATCTTAAACAGACGTCTGAGATTGCAATTGCTGAAATACGATAGTTTTCAGAATTTGTCAGAATTGGTATGACAGGTTCGCCTTTTTGTAATTCGACCCCCGTCCTTGATGGCGCGTATCCCGCACAGATATGTTGCCCAGCTCGCGCCCGTCGGTTTGTATCAGCTTCGAGTGGAGCTTGTTTGTTTTAATAACGTGACAAGTGCGCTGCAAAATTGCGCTGAAATTCTCGGTCGGCCCCTTACGGTGGACCTTTCAGAAGACATCGAAAAAACAGTGCAAAAAGAATGGTTGCTACGGGTGTCGGTTTACAGTTGACCGAGAGCAGCCTGGTGTTGCCCTTTCTCTTCAGAATCTCGTTTGGCGGTGCCATTCCCTTTGCTGCTCCAGTTTTGTCGCAATATCAGTCGCCTCAGAAAGCTTCTTGAGCGTGTTGCTTCAGCAAAAGGTTGGCACGCTTGCGCTTGTGTTGCGACGTCTGGTTTCGGTGTTTGGGAAGGCAGTCACGAACAGTCACCGAACGAGAAGCGCTTTTGCGAAGGGTACAGAGCCAAGCTGATTGTTTGGTTCGTTCGTTCCACCATTAGCTCGGGCCCGGATTTTATTGCCCATCCGAACGTTAATTAATATGGTGGCGTTACGGATTATTTTTATTGTTTTCGCTGTTTGGTGTTTTACCGCCGCCCAGCAATGTGGTTGTGGCCTGGCGGTGGAGTATTGTGCGAAAAGTTCACTAACCACACTGCTTCGAACAAGACGCTGGGAGTACCCCTTCGGCTCCTGGTGTGGTGGTTGGAGCTTGCCCAAGCGTGAAAACAATAGGTTGGTTTTTCAGCCAGTGCTTTCGTTTTCTTTTTGCTCGTCCCCCGAACAATGTCTGCTGGACCTTCACTCTTGTGCGCCTGTCGTCCGCCGCCATGCCCGTCGTGGATGGCGTTTCAATGGCACCCGAGCGGCACTTGCAATAAATTCGCCAATTGAATTATGGTCCTAACGGGGTGGACGGTGTACCTCCGTTCTCGCCACCATGCACACACAGACACACACACTCGATTGTTTGTGAATGCTTGCGTAAATTAGAAGACTATAAAAGTAAAAAAAAAGCGCTAAGCCTCTCAATCTTCCCCGGGGCCAAGAAGGGGACTCGAGAAGGTGAGTGAATGTCTGATGCAATAGTTATTTCCTGTGTAAGCGTTATGCGGGGATAAGAGAGGCAGAGTGAGATATTGTGGTAAAAACAATCACTGAAAGGGAAAACAATGGAAATCCTGTCGTATGAACACGACTTCTTGATGATGGGAACTTTGTTGGGGATTTGTTGGGTTAAAAATAGTGACCCTGAAAATGTGCAACAAAGTTCCCGGTGTTCGGAAGTTGGGTAGAGAGCGTAGACTAAGAATTGTATTATTGACACGGAAGATTTGGAATTCATCAACACCAAAGCAGCTTCTGAGCAAAATTGAATAGGAACCGGAGATGTTGCGTTAATGCTCTGGGATCAGGAGTTGAATATTGTAACTGATGATACAAATTCAATTATACCGCCAAAGTTAGTTTTATGACTCATTTCCAAATCACTCAGTTTCTCAGTCGACTCAGGGATTTGGATAAAATGAATCACAAAAGATTGATACGCTATGACGCTCTCCAGGATTTGTTTATGAATCTTTGAAGAGTGGGTTCAGCCCTCCCTCAAATCTGTTTGAGCACTCTTTTAATATAATTCCACTCAGTTCAAATTTACTTAATTTCAACGAATCTTTAGAGGGATTACTCAGATATCTGTTTGGTAGTTCCCGCATTGATGCTACTGAACGCTATCTACAAATCGTACCATACTGAGTTCCTGCATATTCCTGCATATAGAACTTATCAGACACGAACTTCTGCTTTGCCGTTAGCCGACCGTATTGTACTTTGCACAAGTACGACCCTCACTACAAGCATGTACGTCGGAAGTAAGACTCCACGTTCCGACAGACAGACTAGGCAGCAGGTGAGCAACAATTGGCTGTCAGGCAATCACGAGTACCTCACAGCAAAACCGCTTGCAGACGTCAATATCTACAGAGGCCGTCGTCTAACATCGTCCAGCGGGGGACAACACTCGCAACACACTCTCGACTTGACCGCTAGCGTGTGTTTTTCGTGATGTGGTGTCGCGTGATTGACATTGACACCGTGTCAGAGTCGTGCTTGATAAGTATATGCCGCTTTTTTTGTTGCGCTGCTTCTTTTCGATTTGTTTGTTTACTGGTTTACTCTAGACTGGAGGGCCCAATAGAATCGCGCAACCTAAACCATGCTATAGCCTAGGTGGTCCTAGCGAGGTCGATTGAAGACAGCCTGCCGAGAGAGCAACACCATGTACGAACACGGTGTACCGATCAGCGCTCTAAGGTCAGCCACTGCTGGAATACCGATTAGTAGTCGACCACCAGGCCCGGGTAGTTGCTGTCTCGCTGGCCAGTATCCGTTTAGTATCGGACGTGATTTACTTTAAAAGTCGCCTCATTACCATAGTGCATGTGCGGAAGTTTGCGTGGAACGAAAGCGTGCGAAGGAAGTTTATTGGCCTAGAAACACCATGAACCCCGCCGTGGTCGTCAGCACAAACTAATTGCTTTAGCGGATTAGAATAATCGACAGCGGTGACAAGCGGCTGTGGTGCGAAAACTGGCAGCAGATTATGACACGCTCAGCACAGCTAATTGTTCTCTGTCAACTGCCGATCGGCGGCAATAAATAGTAATCCGGGCGGTGGCGGATGTTTAACGATTGCGCGTTTGCACGTTTTATGCAAATGTTCTCACAATACGTCAGAGAAATGGGTCCGGAGAAATGTTCAGCAGATGGTTCGTACCGTTTAATGTCACTTTATGCATTTATTAGCTTTATTTTGGGGAGTGAACATATCGATAGTTACCCTATTATAACCTGGAGCAATGAAATTATTGCAAATTAGTATGCAATTCGCGTACGAATGGGTTTGTTATGAAATTCGATCAAATGATACTGATTGGAATTCGAAGAACGTTTTCAATTGATTCGACAGTACAAAATTTCAACAAATCCCTGAAAACTTGTGGTGCAGTTCAGGCAGTGATTGGATTTAAAGCCAATCTCATCCCGCTCTTTTGTTAGCTACACCTGTGGTTTGTGCTTTTACCACAAACTTCACCTCCCCAATCGAGTTGAACTTTCAGCTTTCCTTCCTTTCAACCCGCCGCCCGTGGACGGACGGGGAAAATTTGTGCCAATCATTCCCAGTGACTTCCATCCCCGAAACCGGTCCCTGAAGTTGCACAACCTGTTGGACTTGCACGCCACACACACACACACACACACACGACTCGCCAACAGCGAGATACGAATCTGCTCTAATTAATGAACAGTCGTCACTGGCATGCGATAGGGACGGCATTTGGCGCTAGAAGGACCGCCCCCATTCCATTCACTTGACCAGCAGCAGCGCCAGCACAGGCGGTCGGCGCATTCCGTTGGCGCGCGCCCAAGGTGTACATTGTGATTGAGCTTTAAAGTACGCCGCCACCCCTGCGGTGGTTATAGAGCGTCCGTCCGGCACAAAGTTCGACCCCCTTTTGTGATCGAATAAAGCAAACCGGCGAAGGAAGCAATATTTCATCCACAACAATCTTCTGCTACTGTACGGGTTAATGGTGGTGGTGGCCAGGTGGAATCTGTTATACTGCTGCCGGATATTTCCATTTAGCCACAGCGAAGCAGCAGAGAGAGAAAGAGGTTTGATTATTCGTGGTAAAATATTTGAACAGGTGTACGAACGAATCTATTTGCTGTGCCGGTGTGTGTGTATGTGGTTGTAATTTGTCTGCTTTAAAGCAGCACTTTAAAGCACAGAGTAAATCTTACTTCTTACCTTGTTAGATCGTAGAGCGTAAAGTCTAATTAATAGACGGCAAACAGGCGAAGTAATGATGTTTAATTTCATGCTGCACGAATTTCGGACATTAGAAGTAGCTTCCAAGCCATTTCTAAGAAACCGTGTATAAGCCGAACTAACTAGAGGTTGGTGGGAAAATTCTACCCTATTAGAACGTGGCCGTAAGCTGGAACTAATACCTTTTGATGATGCTTCCTGTTTTCCGAAACGTTCCCAGGCTACTTGGAGAACGTTGCAAACTGAGCTCACAGTCGATTCGTTCGAATCGAAATGCATTTTAATCGACACTCGAGTAGTGAACCAGTGGACAGCAACGTTCCTCGTTTACTGACATGTAAATTTTCCCATTTTTTTGTTGTAAGTATTTATATGTCAAGCTTGTTTTCCCAGCTTTTACAAGCTAAGTGTTGATATTTTAAACAACAATCTTAATACAATCCAATAAGCCTAAAAGTGTACCTATGTATGCTAAATTGCATAACTTTAGGCGCGGGATTCTGTGATCCGTTCGACGGTGTAATGTGTTTCGAGACATATTTACATTTTTTTTTAAACATATTTCTCTACCACTGATCTTCCTCTGACGTTGCGTTTTTGTTACAGCTTAAATATCTCATTTGAAAACCCATCGCACGGGAACGAATGCTACGCAACGCTTTGCAAAGATTCTATTGAACAGTGCTGTAGCCCAGGAAGCAGCTGCATAAAATTACATCCTCAAAATGCTCGTGGAATTCGTACTGTTTTGCTAGCAAACGTCCGGGAAAAGGGGAATTTTCCAAGAGCGAAATACCTACCGGCAACTGTTGCATCGAGAGATCCATTTTCTCACTTGCACCTGTGGAAGTAAAATGCATTCCCCGCTTCTCCAGCTCTGAGAAGGGGGTTATTTTTCCGAGCAGTGTACCGAGTCGAGTCTCGCCGTTCGGAAAATGATGGCGATTTGCTGGCGCTCCAAGCGTTCCCATGGCACCGCACCCCAGCGGATGCCTTTGCTCGCTTCGCCGTAATTGGCTAGTGATTCCACCCGAACCGAAGAATGCAACAGTTAGTCGAAGATATAACAGATACCAGGCGAGAGATGTATAATTTGCTCGATAAAGGAAACGCAAAAAAATGCTTTCACACCTATTAGGGTGCAATTTATGTTATGTTTTTCCCAACTCTTTCTCTCTTAATTTGCAGTAACGTTTAGCAAACGCTAAGCGGTTACAATTGTTTTGTAATGGATCAAGGGCAACAATAGGAACAACGGCCGGGGGCCGTCTTCCGGTGTAAAACTGTGAAGATATAATGCCATTGCGTAACGATAAAGAGAAAAACACGGGGTGGAAGGAGGAGATCGCTCGTCTGAATGAGCTAATTGATTTAAGCGCTAAGCCACCCTCTACCCTCTGAAGTTCAGAACAGTAGAGTGTTGTAGCTGTGTGTGAGTGGTTTTAATACCATTATAAAATGATTTAATGGGTGTTGAGTCCGCACGGTTCGACGTTCGAAACTGCACGTAAATTAATTATTTATGAACGTATTTCGTATGCCCGTAGGGATGTGGCGGGTGTCCATGCTGTAACGGTGATGCCGTTACGATGCGTTAGTCACACGCAGGAGAGAGGGGCAGGCTATCGTAGATCTCGCCGAACAAACATGAAAAATCAGCGTTAAACAAGCAACCGTACCTCTGTCTCTATCTCTCGACCAATTACACTAATTAAGCCAAATGCCGCACGACGGTGTGCGCATACATTTGTGCGAGACTGCCACCACATGTGCTCGCGCTGTACGATCAATTAAATCGTAAATTTTTATAACCCCTCTGTCGGTCAGGGAACAATCGATTTCCAGCGGTGCCAGCTTCCGACTCGGGTTGTCCCGCCTGCTGGAGTGATGTGGAAGATTTCCAATCAGTTTCCAATAATTCCTTCTGTTTTTTGTGGCCTGTTTCCTTCCACTGATTTCCCATACATTACCGTCCAGAGTGGATTATCTCATTGCCAGCTCCGAGTATTGTTCGGTCCATCCTGGGACTATTGCCAGCGTGTGCAGTTGAAATGAAAAATGCTTCCAATGCTGGTGGACCCCGGGACGAACGGTGCGCATGACACAATACCCTGAACTTGGCAATGGCATTTTCTATTTACATCTAGCTACGGTCAGAGCGAGTTTGCACCGGGCTTTTGCATCACACCGGGACGATGCACGACGGCTAGTGCGCCGGAATGGTAATTTATGGCATTCGCTCTGCTCCCCCATTGCAAATGTGTTGCCCTAACGGGGAGCACCTTTATCCTTCGGCTAGAAGGCTGGCCATGCTTTACGCAGGGTTAACGCAGGGGGATGTGAACCTTATTATTGTTTATGCATCGATCCCTGGGCCTGTGTGATATTATTATGATAAAATATGCTGCACTGATTGGCAAACTTGTGTGAGCAAACATTTGGGGGGCGGGGGACTTCCCGGCGACTCTTTTCGGTCCGATTGCGAAGAGAGGTTATGCGGGAGGAACGTAATGAAACGCCTGTTCTCTGCCGGTTGTTAATTGGACTCGTCCGAGCGGTCGCGCAAAGCAACCCTTGGGGATATTCTGGAGTTAATTAAACACAAACACAAACGCCAATCGTTATAATGTTCGGTCCTGGCGGGATGGATGGGGAGGCCTTTCATTTTAAAGCTCCAACTCCAGCGTGGAGTTCGTTTGATTTCTGCGCAAAATTTAATTTCCAACAGGCCAATGAATTGGCTGATTTCACGTTCCGCATTTACAGTGTGGAAGGCTGTTATGCAACAAGATAAAGCCGCTAATGCCCTACGCAATCAGTAGAACCTGTTTCGCCCGGGACTGTTTCATTGGAGAGTCGGCCATTGAGTTCGTTTGTTTGTTTACTTTCGGATCAAACCGATCCCGACTCCCAGGGCAGCAGAGGAGGCAAACATACGTGAACATGGCCACCGTGGAAGTGTTTGTACGTTCTTTTTAGTTTTTTTGGAAATATTCTCCATGTCCGCAAACAACGCTCCACATGGGGAGGAGACATCCCTCTCCCGGCCGGATGGAATGTGGCCAGTGTTCTAAAGTGGCAAGCCTGTTTTACTGATGTCATTCTGCCAGAAGCTTCGAACGCGGTGCAAGTGGTGTGTAGTAGTGGCGATGGGGGAATTCGGGTGCACAGCTTAAGCTGCCAAAGCTAAAACTGACAGCGGTCATATTTTTGCGCTACCAGCATCACCCCCGAACTGTTGTTGATGCCCCTTGACAACTGTCAGCGAGAGTGAAGTTCAGTGAGTTTTTGTGTGTGTGTGTGTGTGTGTTTTGTTGTTTTAGTGGATTTTTGGCGTTTTTTTTTTTTTTCTTCCGAAAAGTGGACCGCCACAAGTCAAGTGTTGACGGACATTTTTGAAAGCTTCTGCTGGAGTGTAATGGCAGCCTCTCTTGACGGGAAATGGATGTTTTAGGATGGGATGACTGATGACCCGAACGCCGGAGCCGTACTGTCTGTGTATCTGTGCGCTTCTGCGAATGTGCCATAGGAATGCGCCGGGGAATGCCCGAATTGTTGAGAGGCACGGTCATTAGCAGCAGCAGCCACACCGTATAGACAAGTGTAATTGACGAGCACAATGCCGTCCCTTGTGCGAGTGTGCGTCTGAGGTTTGAGTGCTTATTCGTTCGATATTGCCATATTGTTCGCAACTGATCATCATATAGCGGCATTGTCCTCGATCTACCCAATAGCGCAGACGATTGCACGCTTGTAAGCTACACCCGGGGACTTGGTTTCAAATCTCGCTCTATCATGATTGATTGTGGATCAAATCAATAAACTGTGTTACAATGGGTAACTATTTGTAGGATTTCATTTCAAGCTCACTGTTTACAACGGATACGAGATAGATGGGAGAAGCTATACGAGGGCACGAAATATTTCCCCAATGACCATTAATTTGGTTACTGGCGGCTTTTCTGAACATTGATCACTAAGACTACTCCACACGGTTGAAAGAGACCACCGCTGTATACTAAAATTACAGAATTAGACAGCTACGCCAACCTGGTGATTGTGTGTAGCTCAACTTTCACGTACATTGATTGGTGGCCGTCTATTTATCTCCCTTTGCCATGCCAAAGCAGTAAGTAATAGGAAACCGACCCTCTCCAGCACGCTCCCGTCCATTACCTGTGAGTGCCCGGTTTTACCTACGTTATACGGGGTTGTAAGTTATGACGTTCGGAGATGGTAATTTATGGGAAAATCAGCTCACAACTCACCGGGTACCACCGCTATCGTCTCTCATGCTTTCCACCTCCGCCAACAGCCATAATATCACACCGGAATCGCGGTGTACTACTCCGGCGAATGGTGGCCAAAGCATCATGCGCTGGTTCTGTCACCATTTGAGAGATAGAGAGACACATACACACACACTCTGGGGACAAAAACTTCGCCCCCTTTACAGCCGTTGCGGGCGAGAGTTTTGTTTGCGAGCGGAAACATTTATAATAATTTCCCACAAAACCCGTACCGACTTTTATTATTCATACGAAAATGGAAACGAATGCAGGTTGCGGAGGGGCACTCGCTTTCAGTAGCCACTTTTTCTTACTTATTCTTGGAACACTCACGGGGGGAGCTACTGCTGGTATGAGCAATAGGTTTCGTTTGGAGTTATTGCTGAACGATTTATTAGATATTGACGAGCCCGAACCGATGGCGTCAGTTTTTGGGTCGTAGGTACAACCTGAGGGTATCGTCGCAAAGGAACAGGAAGCAAAGGTGTGTTCCGTGTGCGATGTGGATGCCCTTGTTTGTGGGTCGGCCTGCTCGGACGACGACGACGGTACGCGGACACCTCCTACGCGCGAGTTGTTGCCCCGTTGCGCTGAGTGTCTTGCCGTGTTGTGACATTCGAGACCGCGCAGTGTCCAGAGGTGCGAAGGCCCTTTTTCTAAATCGGTGTGATGTATGGATTGCGCACCCGGCATGATTTCCACCGATGATGACGACAACAACCGGAGCAACTTATATCTGTGTGTGTGCTGTTTGTTTTTGGTTTGTTGAGGGGTTGAGAGTTAGTTTGAAGTGCCTAGTTTTGCGGGCAACTTTTAGCAGCTAACGACTGTTTGATCCGTTCGAGATGAGGTGACTAATGGATGGCTTATGATGCGTTCAGAGAGGAAGATGTGATATGATGGTCTGGTCGTGAATGGCGCAGTTTGTGATGTGAAATCTTCCGTAAAAGCGTTTCACCCAGCATTGGTGAATTATTAATGGGAATGCTCACACAGGTAGTGTGGGCGGTTTATGATAAAGATGGGTACCTTATCGTACCCACCATATTACCTCATCGGAACTTATTGAAAGATAAACACGTCTGTTTATAGGCTGTGGAAATGGGTGTGTTAGTGCCCGTTTGTCTGATATGCTAGACGTGTTGCGTGATTTATTAGCGGGGAGGGCCCTTGCATTGTGATTCTAATCCTTATTGAATTAAGCGATAAGCACATATGGGACCGACCCGATACGGTAACGCGCCGGATAATTTAGCTGTCAGTAGATATGTTTAACGATTATTTGTGTGCTTCGATGGGGCGATTTGAAATTTTCAATAATTTTTGTAAACAGACGACGAACCCCCATGGCTTCATCTTTTATGAACTCTCCAGCGTCCTCCAGCGTTTAACGACACAACACCATAAACGCTACGAACCTGCTTGCTTGAACACTTGTCTACACGTTTTCTCCAACAGTTTGCTTTGCCATTATCGTGTCCCCGTTTTGTGTTTCGCGGGTTAATAGTTTGACTTTTCGCACCTTTTCGATTTGCTCTTTCTTTAACTTACCGAGCTTTTGCTGTGGCTGGGTTGGAGTTGTTTTTTTGCTGCTGTTGCTCTTCTCCTGTACTTCGTTTGCTACTTCGTGACCTAATATTGACACTAGTTTACTAAGTTTTGCGTGTTTCATTTAGAGCTTTCTCGATCCTGCGTTCAATTGACAAAACTTATTATATGTGTATGTTTGTGTGTGTGACGTTTTTCTTGTTTTTTTTTTTAATATGTGTGTGTTTTATTGTTTTCATTTATTTTTTTTATGTTATGTATGCCACTCACCACTACCACTGTTGCTTGCTGTTGTGTTGTTTTGCGCACCCGGGATGTCATTGAACTGCTGCCACTCTTTTGGGGGAAAAAATCATCAGTACCTACGACATTCGACAGTAAAATGAGACGACCGAGCGATTCCGACTATAACAAAACACATCTGCCAGGTAAGAAGCCGTGTTTTACTGTGTTCTATGTATGTTTTGGTGTTTCTTTAAAAATATAATATTTTATTTTCATTTAGCGTTTCATCTGAAATGGTTATTTTCCTTTTTATTTTAACGTCCGTTGGTCTATTACAAAACTATCATAAATTGAAATCAGTTTTATAAAAAAAAAAACAATATCAAACTTTTAATGTGTTAAAGGTCGCCCTTTTCCAATTTTGTGACAGCTGCACTACCGGAACATCAAAACAATGCAATTTCCCGTTGTTAACTGCACTAAAACGTAGCTCTGTCACGTTAATCGAGATGAAACATTTCCTTTTGCGCTGCTGAGTGCTCGAAAAGTAACACACAATTTCTAAAGTGGTTGTTAACGGGGAAAGTTATGCTCACAACACCAATATCCGGCACGTCTTGTTAAGCTCTCGCTGTCGATGGTGCGATTTTCAATTTCCGAAACGCATAACTTCTGCTCGTTCTTGCAATGCGCAATTGTTCCTTAGGAGGAGGGCAATACACATAAATGTCATGTGTGTGTTAAGCGAGTGTGTGTTTTTTTACGAAGAATTTCTCGAAAATCTTGTAACCCATCGAAATTGTTTCGTTACCGAAATTGTTGTTACCGTACAGCATGTTTGAGTTCATCAAGAGCTCCCGCGGCTGTGCAAGTTAAATTAGATTTTAAAAGTCTCGCCGTAGTTATAATCCAACCCCGGCCGTGCTTTTGCCTTCTTTTCTTCGAATTTATTTCAATTTGAAACGCATCACCCAGCGCTGGATGGAAATGGTACGGCAAATGCTCCACCGTCACTATAACGTTCGTGAAGGATTAACACTTTGTGATATGGTGCGGCGCAAATCGGCGTCCATTCCTTCAGCACCCGAACGGTTACTTGATATCGCGTGCGTCTCGTCTTTAGCACGTTTCGGTGCCGTAATCGCACCTGCAGCGGAGGATGCGGGTGATTGATGGGTTGTTGTTGTGCCACGGCCAGAAGCCGAAGTGGCTCGAGTGTTCAAGCTCGGTCGGTTGCAAAACGGGCGAGAACGCTGATCGAATTACAACTCCATTATTCCAGCAACCCGTCGATGCGTGCTGCCATGCCGTGCCGAAGGGTCTGGCTGCTGAAATTAGATCACCAGCGAAGCTCCTGTGCCAGGTGTTTGGCATCCTCTCCTTGTCAGAGGGTAATCTTTCGGTTTCGGTAGCTGGTTGGGGACTTTAATTGTCGGACGAACAATGGATAGAATAGGTGTGTGTGTGTTTCACACTATTTGATGTGGGTGTGTAGACCGCTGACCACAATTCGGTGTTTGTTGTTTTGTTGTAGATAATTAAAAGACCTTACTGAAAATTGAAAAGCTCTCCCAAAGCATTAGGGGATGCTGGATATGTTGTAGATAAAATTCTGGATAGAAGGGATTAGAATTAGCTTTGATAGACTTCAAACTATGGAAAGACGAGTACTCGCAAAATTTGTTGTATTTAGTAGGTAATATTGTTGCAAATCAATCACTAGTATTAAATAATGTTGTTTTCTGATTAGTTTGTAGTTTGTTGTGTTGTTTGTGCATGTTTCTCATTATATTTTCTTGTTTTTTCTTTCTCTTTTTTATCACTTGTTTCTTTTTTGTTTATTTCATCTTCTTTTGCTGTATCCATATATTCCCTTCCTGATGCATTCTGCTTTTAATTGATGCTCATTTACCAATTACACCGCTTAATCGACGGCTTTTCCTCCATTTCGCTCTACAATAACCACCGACTGCTGCTACGAACTGCTGTCACGAACCATTAATATTCCTTTGTTTCTAACTAACGACCCACCGACCGACACCTCTATTTGTTAATCGAACACCTTAACTACTATTTGCATTGTGTCGCTGGCAACCCGCTGGCCCACGCGCTCGACACAACAAAACCAAACTACCGTCCAAACACACGTAACGCACGTAACCGTGACGTGACGATATAACGAAATGAAAATCCCAAACGACAACGAACAAAAAACGACAACGAAATAATATATTAATAATCACTCGAACAACGTGTCAATCATCTGTCACGCGACATGGCTATATATGTCTGTGTGTTGTGGACCTCTTCCCACTGTGGCTGGGCGGAACGGTTTTTGGCCACCTGCTGCACCGGAACCTGTTGACTTGGTGCGACAATGACGGACGACGAATAAAAACACGTTTTCCGGGCCCAATTCTAACGCATTGACACCTGCAATTTACAAATTCGCCTACCGACCTACCGACCGACTGACCTACTGTGTAACCGGGACTTGGGGGGGAATCGCAAAACTAACGCGAATTACTAAACACACACACACACACACACACACACACACACACACACACACACACACACACACACACACACACACACATACCCGAACACTGCGTGCCATCGCCGGTCGCGTAGATGTGGACGAAGAAAGCGAAACCGATCTGGCGTTCGAGCGGCCCATCTCCGCCAGATCGTCCCACTCGCCGGACTCTGGGTTCCGGAGCAGTCGCTCCGATCGTAAGACTTCCAGTAAGTAGCAGTAACCCCAAGGGGTGTTACGGGGACAACACAAGTGACTGACACACGAGAAACAAGCAACTAAAACATGGTTTGAAAGTGGATTTTGGAAGGGCTTTTTCAAGTGGTTTAGGCACAGAAATTGTAGGTCTACGTTATCATAATTTAGGAGTTTGATATTTAGGTTATTGGAATGATATTTTGGCAAAATTTTCCCGGTTTTGTACCTACATTCAGTGTTATATATCTGATAAAAGTAAGCTTAACCATGTTTATCCTATGTGTACTTGTACTGCTGGTACAAATAATTCGCTTTATCTATTTTACCACTAACCTGTTGTGCGGAAGATCTTTTCATCTTCAACATTCTCAAACCAGTAATCCTGAAAAAGAATTTCCATTTCACAGGTTAGTCTAGGGTTTGTGGCTTTCCGTTGAGACTTTTATGAAAACTTCTCGAGTAGCTCATTCTCATCAACCGTAACGTCCATTAGCTAACATTGTTGCACTTGTCAGTTTAGTTGTTTATCGTAGCAATTAACATCCCCGTAGCCTGTAGCCTGGGTAGAATTAGTTCCCAGAAAGAGGAACCTCTCAAGCACGAGCGCCGTTTTGCTTACCCAAATGTGTTTTGTTTTTCGTTTTGTTTTCCCGTTTATGCTATCATCCCTGTGTGTGTGTATGTTGTTGTGTTCCTGTTCCTACAACACGCGCCTGCATTATGTTGTCCACCGTGTGTTAATGCACCGCTGATCATGTGCGCCTGTGCATCCTGTGGTGTGCCTGTTTGTTGCACGCTTACGTTGGTATTTTCTCCATCTCCCTCTCCATTTTGTCAACGCTTAAAATGCACAAACACACACGCGCGCCCGCGCCTACATCCAAACATCATCCCGCTGTGCCGGTGGAAAACAAACACTTGACGCGCGTTTATGTGCGGATCACAGGCGCCTCCACCGGCTCCGACGTGTACTGGGAGGCCACCGGAAGGCGTAGAAGCTCAGGTAAATCGTTGCACATCCACACGCCCATTCACTCTCCCGGTGCATTTGGTGTGGCTTTGTCACAGGAGCTTCCATACCTTTCCACACACTCACAACCTAACCGGTAGCGAACCGAACAGAGCTGGCTTTGCTGCTTTCGGTGTCTTTACACTAACGCTGCGTCGTTGCCTCGTGCAGCTAAGAACGGATGCAAGGACAACCGTCTCCCCTCTCTACAGTGGCAGCAAAATTATGTCTTCCCAGGTTTAATATTTTCAAACGGTTTCAGTGGGAAAGTAGTTGGAGCGAGCGCTCTCACACCCCTCACTAATTAATGCTTCTTATGAATCCCAAGTGCATGTGCATGTGGTTTTGCTCCGGTGATGTGCCTGGGATGCTTCATTAATAGGGGGGCAAGGATAATTAATTCTCCGGGACTGGGTTTGCTCTGAAGTGAGATGTGTTGGAGCATAATTGAAGCTAAATTTTTGCGTTCCTTTTTTAGGTTAATTTTTCCATTGACGACACTAAAATACTTGTTCTAGCAAACTGCGATATTAGCAAAATAACCTTATTTTTTATTAACTATTTAATGACTGCTTTGAACTCATTTACTCATAAACTCAGCCATAAGTTAACGGGCGAACATACTTGCTTCGCCCAAAACGACTAATGAAGCTTTATTTTCTGAGTAATTCTCCGAAAAGCAATACTTTCTACCAAACTTAAAATACAAATTCGTAAACAAATATCATAAACTACTAAATTAATCGACATAAACGCCATCACTGACACAGCGGCATTCAAAAAAGCTCTCCGCATAACCATGGAAGCGAAAATGGTGTTTCAAGGGCGTCCCTCTAATTATCGCTTGTAAAAGCGAACATTCTCTCTCTCTCTCAATCCCTCGACCGACTGCTCCGTGGCAAGCGAGGGGCTGCTGCTGATGATGTTCTCGTTAGCAAAACGTAATACTCGCAGCTTGGCTCGTGTAACATTAGCGCGCTTCAGCAGGTTTAATTCGATCGATCGTGCGTCCGTGCGTGTGCTCCTGGAAAAGCGCAGCAAGCACGATGTCCAATGACTTGTTTGGTGCATTACATTTCTAACTTGCCTTTCTCTTCTTTCTCTTCCCCCTCCACCGATTGGTTCCACCGAACGCTTCCAGATCAGGGCGCAGTGCTGACGGCGGACACGGACAGCTTCATCATCGGGCAGCGCGTCTGGGTCGGCGGCATCCGCCCGGGCCAGATTGCGTACATCGGCGAGACACACTTTGCGCCGGGCGAATGGGCCGGCGTCGTGCTGGACGAGCCGAACGGCAAGAACGATGGGTCGGTCGCCGGCAAGCGCTACTTCCAGTGCGAAGCGAAGAAGGGCGTCTTTTCGCGCCTGACGCGCCTAACGCGCGAACCGCTGGCGAATGCGGGCGGTGGCGGCGGTGACTCGACCGCCTCCACGCCGCTCGATGCGAGCTTCCGGTCGCTGACGTCACCGGCCCGGTCCGGCACCGTTTCGCCCACGCACAGCGTCCAGAGCTATGCCAGCAAATCGCCAGCGATGGCCGGAAGTAAGTAGCAACGCGGGGCAGCTGGAAGGCGCACGTGTAAAATGGCATTTTGTGCTAACGACTCTTCTCTTCTATCCCCTGCTCTCGTGGCTCACTGTTTGCAGAGGCCGCCTCACTGAACGTCGGCGACCGGGTGATCGTCTCGTCCGGGTTCGGGTCGCGCCCGGGCATGCTGAAGTTTATCGGCGAAACGCAGTTCGCCAGCGGCACCTGGTGCGGCGTCCAGCTGGACGAGGCGAGCGGCAAGAACGACGGCACGGTGGACGGTGTCAGGTGCGTGTGTTTAATAAATGCGTGTGCGTGTTCTCTTTGCCCCCTCCCCTAATCATAGTGCTTTCTGCCTTTTTTCACCACCTCTCGCTGCAGATACTTCGAGTGTCCGGCCAAGTACGGCATCTTTGTGCCGATTGCCAAGGTGACGCTGTCGCCGTCGGCCCGCAAAACCTCATCCCGGCTGTCCCGGGCCAACTCGAAGGAGTCGCTCAACTCGCTGGCCACGATGAGCTCGATCGCGACCACGGCCACCTCCCGGCTCCGGATGAGCGCACAGGTATCGCTCGCTGCATGGTAGAAGAGTCGCCCTTATGAGTGGATTTTGGGGACCGCTCCCACACTGCTGTGTGCTGGGCCCCTTCCAAGCTTGATTGCGAATTTGCGAGTGGCTTGTTGTTGTGTGTGGTTTTTTCGTTTCTTTCGTTACGGTATTTCAATCAAGCGCGTCTTTTTGCGCTTTGTAGCAATTTTTGTTTTTTTTCGTTCGGTTTCCATGCCACAACTCAAACTAATATCTAACTTTTGTAAGCTCATTAACGTAGAATAATTCAACGCCACGGCAGAGGTGGCCCATGACCGAGCCGGTCAGAGTAGATATTTATAGCGAGAAGAAGCTTTCTCGGGCTTGGGTGCTTGGAAAGAGCGCAGAAACATTCCCTCCTCCACCCAAGTTTTTCGTCACTTCCGCTACCGGAAGCAATGCGTTAGTGTGTCCGGTACCGGGCTTTACAGTCGGGGGATGTTTCAACGTTCTTTACCACCATGCACGGGCCGCGCTATGGAAGCGTCGACCGGGCCAGCCCGATGATAAGCTCTAACCATCAATAACTAACCCAAGTATTATTCCACCGTCTCTCTCTCTCTCTTACCCCCCTCCATTCGGCGGAATTTTGCAGAGGAAATCCACGGTCAGCGCTGTGCCCTCGACACCGAAATCTTCCTTTTCGCTTCAGGTAGGACTTCCCCAACAAAAATGTTTATGATTTAATTTATGTTTTTAAATTGGCCGTTTGTTGTCGTTTTTTTGGCATACTTGCGTCTGGGTAGGTTTGAATGTTGCCTCTCCCAAATCGGGTGTTTTTGTTTTGTTTGTTTTATTGACTAATATGACTGACCATAATCATACCTCCTTCTGTCTGGTGCCGTGATCACGAGATGGGTTATTGGGGGCTGATTGAACTACTAACTGTTGTAAAGACGTGTAATAAATTGTAGTTACTTCTAGATGTGTGTTGTACGTTTTTTTGTAAGGAGAATAGTATTAAGATTTTACTTTTTTTCAATTATTAAAACAACTCTGATGTGTATTTTTGAGGTTACAAAATTATTTTTGTAATATCTGTTTTTACTGTTGTCTCTTTTCCATTAAGGAAGTGTACTTTTATCTCACTTATTAAGATCGATGCTGAGGATTACATTTTTGAAAACATGTTTTCACTAAACTTCTGCAATAATAGGCAATCAAAACAAAAACGATATATTTTTGCATAATTTCTTTTGCCATTTTCTCACTGTATGATTCGGTTTTGCCATAGCAGTATTACAGCTACAGAAGTGTTTCAATAATCCTGCTCATAATTATCATAGTCAAACGATCCATTTTTCTACATTAATCAAGACTTCGTTTGTATTGGATATACACCAATAATTAATGTAATATTAATGTATTACCAAAAAAGCAGTATCAAATTTTCTTTTAAAGCATGATCTTAGTTTTCAGTTCGAATCAGATGATGCTCTTATTTGAAATGTTTTCAAAATCATACATTGTTAATGAAGAGATTCGTTAGTAACTGAAAAAAGTTAGCTTTTTATGTCAAATAGGCCTGAGAGCTTTGTTGAGCTCAATATCCCGACTACAGGCCACATATAATTAATATTGGATGTAATTGTCTGAATAACACTATTCATGTGTTTTTGACGTTTAAAAGTATTAAAAAGGTTAAGGTTCATTTTATGTCAAAATATAGTTTAAATAACTCAAACTGTCAAACTATGCACATATGTTGCTGCTTTACAATTCGGATACCTTTAAAACCGAGCTACAATTTGGAATTACGCCACTCCTAGTCAATTAGTATTTCTTTTCTTGCAACCAAAAAAGCACAATAACGCCTGAATTTTTAGATAGCTGATCATTCTTCATGTAAATATTAGCACGAAATGTTTCGCATCTATATTCGCCCCGACACTTCAACCTCCGGGCGAAGTACTCCTTTCGGAAGGGAATATAAAAAGGTTCATTTAGCACGGATGTTGAATATTTATGCCAGAGGCCTCCCCGATGTCTCTGTTGACCAACCATTCTATTATGTTCTTGTGCTACTACCCTTGGCAGAGACAAACGCCAACGCGCCCCGAACCCTTGTAACAGCAGATGACCTCGCCCGGTGTGTATTAACGGCGGGTGACTCGTGTCGTTCTTTGTCTGTGAACTTCGGACCTAGCCCTCCAAAACCAGGAACCAAAAACGAAACCAGGTGGAAATGAATATCTGGCGACAATAATTTCTCATTATCTTCACTCCCACCCCAACTCCCGCACTCCAGCTAAAAGCTACTTCTGTGTGAAGCTGCTCTCACAACTTGCCAAGAGTTTGTTTTCCAACTCAATGCTGTCATGCTCTTGACCGTGGCACAGTGACGTAGCATTAACGGGCGGGTTCTATTATTTACTACCGAGAGATTAGGGTGAAGGGAAATTCGGGTATGTGGTTCGGTCAGGGCGGAAGACGCCAACAAATATGTGTCGCTCGGCTACGAAGTTGACGAGCTGCTGACAGCGGTAAACATGAACGTTTTGGAGAGCTTTTGAAATTCGTTGGGAATTTGAAGAAGCTTTAAAAATGGTGCTTGTACTGGAGCAAAACTAACCAAACGCCACAGTACTTTAAGATTTTGCATGTGAATTTCTGCAATCATAACATTAAACATTTGCCGCTCAGAATTAGATGCCACATAATGGCATCGATTACAGCACAATTACTAACGGGTGAACCTTTTTCCCCTTGAGCAACCCGATCGAAACTGCAATTGATCAAGAAGCGCGGTCAGCCGGCCAATACAATCAAGCTACCGTACATGGAGCTCGACAGGGCCTTTCTGCTATGCCTGTGACCATATCGGGACGTTCACCGACTATATCAGACTGATGCTACAACAGTTTAAGAATCGAAACTGTTGCTGGAGAGGCGATCTGAGCGTACGCAGGGCTGGGCAAAATGAAACCTGCCCTGCCTGTGTTCGCATCAATTATTTCTACAGCGTTCCGCGAGCGAACAAGTGCACACACGCTTATCGATTGTAATCGATCACCCGTTCCGATTGTGTTGCCCACACACACACACACGTGGAGCAGGGTGCAAATGCAAATTATTACACCTCCCCCCGTGCTGCATTCTCTCGCAGATGCAGGTAGTCGGTCGTAGGACGGCATCCATTGTCGGTGTGTTAGCACTCATCAGGTGAGCACGATTGCGACATCAATATTTATTGCGGTTTTGTTGCTACGGTTTTAGTATTGCACATCGGGTCGTGTAATAAAGCTGGAAGCGTAACAGCACCCGCGGGATATGATGTGACTTGGGTCTGACGTAACAAGGAAATGAACAGTTCAAACTGCTTGGAGCAAAGGAGCATCAGATATGGATGTTCAAAGGAGAAGATCCGCCATGTGTGATAAAACTGAATGAAGAAGAACAGTCAGTCAGGCTCCTAGGTCATGTTCTATTATTCATCACTCACGAGATCAGTTATTGTTGATTGCAGGCCTGTGTGTAACTTTGTAGCAAAAAGAGTCTAAACCCCCTCTTCGCACGTAGACATTCTGAGGCAATCGTTTTACAATTACTTGCAAAAATCGCGCACCTTTTGACTTTTTCCCCTTTTTGCTGTTTGGGGTCGTGACAAAAACCATTGTCGCGTGGTTGGCATGCCGCGCCCTACAAGGAAATTTTCAACAATCTACTCTTGAGCCGGCGGAGAGTCGCTGACTTAATTGATCCGGTTGAACCTGTCAACCGCTGCGTGTAGCGACGACACGCCATGAAGAGAGGCAGTCGCTTTGGAAGTCATTAAACATTTCGGGTTCGTTGTCTGATTTCCTCATCTTGGGACTGTTTACGACCATGCTCTTCTGCGAAGAAAAAACAAGTCATCTACCTGTTACGATGTGCCTTGCGTGCGAACACAAAACCAAACCACGCCAAGTATCACCAAAATGGGATCGACTTCACAAAGCAGCTCTCAGGTTAGCACGCAGGTGCCTTTGTGGAGGGGTTCGGTGCAAAAACGTTTATGTATCTGGACTATTTGTGACTCAGAGCGTTGTCTTCGGAGCAGCGAGTGGGAGAGCGAGATTCAGAACCTTTTGGCTTAGGTGACACACTTTGCGAGTAGTAGTCGCACAACCCTAATGGCGCACATTGTTCTGTGTGCCGTTTGTGGAGCGGCATTAGCGTGTGAGCTCACCCCCGTGTGTACCTGCCACAGGTTCGGGACATCACCCCAGGACCGTCTATGTATATATACTCTGTCAGGTGCATTTGGCATCCACCCAGCTCGAAAAGACCGGAGCAGGGTTTGAAGGCCAAAACCAATAGGTCACAGTGAGCTGACGCTTGGGTGGCTTTGATGCGCGGGCGAGGACTTTGATTATTAGCAATTCATGGGTGCGGAATGCGCGTCCGATGACTGTAACTCGGTGTGTTTGTATACATCGGCCAATGCTCTTGGGGGTTGAGGTGATTATCGCTGGCGCCCACCAAACTTGGTCACACGATCCGTCCGTCCGAGCAGGAAGTTCGCTCGCGGTTTTATATGTATCCCAAACGCCACACTGAAGAGGGCGCGTGGGCGAGGTACACACAGTATCTTAATCTACCGTCGGTCCCATGAACGGCAAGCCGTGTGTCGGATGGGTGACTGATCGGGTACGCCACCACCACTGCCAGACCACTTGCGCGCTGTGGAGCTCTGGTAGATCTTCTGAAGTCGCGTATCGATCAGTCGCAAACTTTGGACGCTGGACGACGGCTGCTGGCACTGGCTGAGTACGAGCTCTGGGTTAGGATAATACCACTACACTCCATTGCTGTGCAGGCTACAATTCCTGGTTGCTGATAGTGCGTTGTTATCAAAGCTTGAGGTGCAGAAAATAAAATTTGGCACTGTTTGTGTGTTGCTGTGGGCATGGTTAGGGAGTGTTTTGTATCGTTGTTTCTTTTTCGGGATAACTCTGTGTACAGAATACATGGTTTTATGTGTGTTTGCGTGTTGATTTTGACGAACTATTGAGGAACCGTGGTCGAGGGTGTTTCCCTCGTGCCTCGTACGGTCGTAATGATGACGTTGGAATATATTTGAACAGTTGATTGGTTTGTTGTTGAGAAATCGTTTATCATTCCGTTGACGTAGTGTTGACGAAGTCGTCGCTCGTCTTTTTGGTTCGATACGCCCCAGGGAGAGGCAACTCCCAGAACAAACCCGTGACGTAGTCCAATTTTGCATCGGCGAACTGAACGGAGGTAATATTCTCGGGTTAGTTTAGTGCTTTTGTTTTCCCAAAAATATAAGGCTTCTCCCGTGGAATCAAGTTTCAATGGCGGAATTTGAGCCGAAGGTTGTGGCTTTGATGTTGGGAATTACTTTCGTTCTGGTTGATTTGAAAAAGCACAAAAAGGGATGTCAAAAGGATTCATTCAAGCTGCGGCCGCTTATGGTAGAGCTTTTGCAGTACGAAGGCTGCAACCATCGTGCGCTCGTTTATCATTTCCCAAGTGAGAACTCCTCGCAAGAGGCAGAAGCACTGTGAAAGACGTTTGTATTAAACGTCCGCAACTGTGTGTTGGGGCAAGAAAAATGAGCCAACAAATGGGCAAGCTCACTGTCGATGGGAACAATTAAGTTTCGCCCAGGCACACCCTGAACGAACACACCAAATTTCTCCATTCCGTTCGCTAAAAAGCTCCCCTGTGCGAAAGTTCATTGCGGAGTTGGTTTGGAGTTAATGTTCGGTTGCTCATTCAGGTCTCGCGTGTACCCGACGCCTGGTGCGAGAGCGCAAGAACAGCAAATTCATTAAATACCAAATGCCATAGCCTCAGTATAATGATGGATTTTCGGGCTGTCGTCAGACTGCTGTGGCGCTGCCGGTTGGGAAGTCATCGACGGTCGGTTTTACTGATGAAGAGCATTTGTTTCGTTTGTCGGATTTGTTGACGACGGCACGCTGTTGCTCGTTCGTTTGTGCACAATTAAACCAACTACCGCGGGTGTATAGTTCCACACTTCCGACCCATCGGGGCCATTCCTTTAGCCGTGGGAACCGATGACGCGCAGTCACTGAAAGATGGATTTTCCTTCGTTAACGTTCGGCGCGTGTCGCGCGTGTACCGTCTGAGAAAAGGCACGCACACCCGATGCTTTTATGCTAACTAGTGTTTATGAAGCAGATTAGCAGATAGCAGAAGCAGCATCCGTTTCCACTTTTGCGAACGTGCGAACTCCTAATTATTAGCTCCGCGTCGTTGCCTGACTTTCGTAGCTCTACGCCTCCAAGGCTTCAAAGCGTCATGAAATATGACTCCCGCTGGCCCGGTGGTGGAAGAGCCTGTCAACTCGTGCGTGAGGGTTCCGAAAAGGGTTTATGTAATTGCGTATGATTAAAGGCGTTTAGCATATTTTATTGCCCTATGCGGTGGACCGGCGGCTTGAGAAGTCATCGACGGCAAGGGTAAAGCGAATGGTCCGGCACGCTGATGTTTTCGTGCTTCAATTTAGGAGTAATCTATCTATTTGCCGCCGACTCGTACCAGTTTGCATCATGTGCGGCTGATGATGAGTGTGCCGGAATTGATGTGTGTCTGTGTGCGTCTGTCAATTCAACATAAAATGCAAATAAATCTGCCACATTTGGGGCGTATAACTTTCGGGTGGAATGGTTTTAAGCCAGAATAGTTTATTCCATGTTATTCATGTCATGCGTCGTCACGTCGTATGTCAACGGCTGGGAGGAAAGCATGTTCACATCCCTACCTTTCCATACCTTTGCATCCGAAAAGGGTCATTTGCACAGTGTTTGACACATTCATATTTAACGTCATGCATATTTGAGAGAGCTTGGAATAAATTAAAGTGATTGGGCTAGATTTGAAAGTCATACGACTTTTGGCTGGGGGTATTAGATATCACGCAAGTTTTCAGGATTCATGAGTACATTGGATATATAATTTTGCTCTTATGTGCAATGTGACCAGACCAATGTTGTTAGCGGTGACGTTCTTTGACATGAAATTGCCTACTTTGACACGATTTGAAGCTTCGCATTCAGTTTTCACTCTTTCATACTACAGTCATGTAAAAAAATGTCGTTTGATTCGACGACATTTTTTGGCGACATTCATTTGACTTTCATTTTGGAGTGCACTACATCGCCTTCTCCTTTGTAACATTTTTTCTTTTAAATTCGTGTACACCAGCAAGAAGACACTGATTTTCGCACTGGCCAAGTTAAAATATTTAATTTTTCAGTTATTTACGATCGGTAAAGGCACCAGGCAGTTCTGGATTCCAAAATGAATGTCAAGTGACATTCAAACTACATTTTTTTACAGTCATGTCATCGCGAAGACACTGACGGTAACTAAAGAAATGAATGTCGTTCTTCAACAGTCGTGTCATGGCAACAGTGAATGTGATGTAAAAAAATGATTTTGACCAGTAGCCTACTGCGAATGTAAAAAAAAAAAATGTCAACAGTTTACAACACTGGACCAGACCGTTTGATTTTCATGATCTTTGTTCGTTGGTTAAATGGTTTGCTTAGATACTTGGATCTTCACTCATTGTTGGTATACTTGGTATACGATGCTTTCGAAATGAAACGTTCCTGTTTCTATCGTAATGATCGATCTGGTCACATACAGAATTGCTAGACTTATTTGCACTATGCAATTGTATAGAAAAACGGTTAGAATCAGAATCGAGCCACGTCTGGGCGATGGAACAAGGGCAAGAGTTTATCAGGAATTTGTAAATAATTACTGCTTAAAGGATTATCGCTTGCTACTATCTTTTACTGTTGATTTTAAGGTCAATTTTTATGGTTTTGGCATGTGATTTCACCATGTGATGGTTAGGTAATTATATTCCAAGAAAAATATTTAAATTTTCTGTTCGGCCCTGTAGTTAATCGTCAAATATATGATGTAGTTTATGAAGATACTGAAGCTATTCTATAAACCAAAGATAGTCGGTCATCATCAAATTAGTCATAGATCATAAAATACATCAGAGGATGGCTGCATTGTCAGCGGTGTCCGGTCAGTTCGAACAATGTGGAAGATGATGCGTCTTTCATAATTACATCGAATTATCAGTTTATGGTATGAAATTAACTTCGCAAACCAATTAGATGACACTGACACGACACTGTTGTCGGTGAACATTGAAAATAATGATGACACATTTTGCAAATGAGGTGAGAAGATGGATTGACAAAGTTTTTTTTAAAATAATTTGCAATTACTTTGACTTCATATTGATTGAAAAAACAATCTTATGCGTAATGTCATATTGGGAGTATAAATCATGTATCATATGCTTATTATACTCTTATCACAAGTACCTGGTGTAAATGGTTGTTTAAAAACCATTACAGGAATTGCAGTGCCCTAAATAATGAATATTTTGCATTATAATTACATCACATTTGTGTCCTTCAATGATTATGGGACCTCTACCATTAACGCAACGTAAGGGCAAATGTCAATAAACATATGAATTATCGCATGAGTAACATTTTTTAATAGGTAAACAAATATGATACTTATTTCATCCATAATTATGGAATCGTAATTAATTGTTGTAGTTATTTATACTCATATCTGTAGGCTTTTTATGTTCATGAACCGGTTTGGACTAAAATGGATCAAATTTTATTAGCCAATAAAAATACCCGTACATTGCCAATTTAGCGTTGATAATCAATACAGTTAAAAAAACGTATAACACACCGGATGTAATAACAACATGTACCCTGATGATAATTGATTAACTCACGTATCTCCCATACAACATAAATCACGGATCAAATAATCCAACTATTTCTTTTTTCTCTCTTTGTTTTCGTTCTTTTTCCCTTCCTATCTCTCTGCAACCGCATCCTGCAGGATGTCCTACGGGAGAAACAGAATCACATCGAGCAGCTAATGCAGGAGCGGGAAATCGATCGCGAGGAAACAGCCAACCAATCGATTATGTACCAGAAGAACATCCAACAGGTAAATAGGGGGAAACCGATCCGAGATGGCGAGGTGTGGTCTATGCGCTTCGGCAGCTCTGGAGCGCAGTCACCACAGCACCACCAAACCATCCACAGCGGCCAACCGAACGAACACGACACCAGCATCGGACACTAGCATCTATTCCTCTCCCCAACCTTCTTTCACATCACATCCCTCCCTCCCTTCCCATTAATGCTTTCTCATATTTCCGGTGGTGAACCGCCAGACACACACACCGCACGGCAGCAGTGTACGTGTATAGCAGGTTTTATGTTTAACGTTTGATGTTTACCAAACCCCCCTTCTCTAGCGTGATACCACCGACGGTGGCGAGGTCGGCCGCTGGGCAGAGCTGGTCCGTCGACGCGCGCTACGAATTGCTGACCTGCGGCGCGAGTTCCAGGGCTGGCACGGTAACCACGAGCGACACTGCATCCTGCATGACGTCCTGTTAGCTTAGAGACAGAGAGACAGATCGAGCGAGATGTAGAGAGATGTAGGAAGCTAATTATACTTGCTGAGGACTTTGGTCGCCTACCACGGCAAAGGAGGTTGAGAAGGAGGGTCTCTCTGTGATAGGTAGCCCGGAAGCCCCGCTGTGTGTCCACTCCCGGGGGAGACACACCTTGCAGACACATGCGGTGCGCAAAACAGGACACACACATTCTTGGACGACACGCCGTTGGACACCACAATGATGACGCTGCCTAGGACTAGCACGACAGAGAGAGTTTATCGGCTGCTTTTTAAATATTGGACGCAGTGTTTTTTTTGCAATCTAATGTCTCCCTTACGAAAGAAATGCTCCAGAGGTAAGGGGCGCTCGTATGCGGTGAATAGGCGGGAAAATACGTAAAGGGACACGAAATAAATTCTTACGATTGGTGATTTGTTTGTTTTTATGGTTTTCGATGGTCTACAAAGTTCCCGCCATTCGCGCGTTTGTGCAACGCTAAAAAAGGAGTTAATAGTTACTAAGATACATCTGTAAGCCGTGTTTCTGCGACATTCAGTACCGTTGTGGAAAACGGAGTTTTTTTTTACAATTGCAGACAATTAAAACCACAAACGCTTTTGCTTTATGTTGAACATTTTAAAATCGATTAGCGTGGTGGCTCCGGCACCGGGTGTACTACTTTCTCACTGATGACATGTTTAGCGATAAGGCGTGTATCCTATCCCATTTAGTTCTACCCAATCTTTTCCAGCTTTTAGCGGTATTAACGAGCATTCAAATAATTCAAATTAAACATGCAAATTGGATCGCAATTTCCTATTACGCCAACTAAGCGTTGGGGTGGACCACAGTGGAGGGTTAGCCTTTTATGGTCACTCTTTTTAATCCGATGAAAGTGGATGTACGAGATGAGGAAGAAAAAAAACTGAATATGTTAATCTGTGGCGACAGTTTGATTAAGCGCTTTCCTTTGCCCACACACTCTCCATTTTTTTTGCTCTCGTTGGAGCGGATAAATGAGCACAAATGGGGTAGCCCGACCGACGAGCAGGTCGTCGATGACGTTTGCAATTTTGCAGCCGCTTTATGGGTTTGCAGCGTTTTTTCCCCAAGTTTCTTGCCACATAAGGAATGATGTCCTCTTCCTTCCTTTAAACATTAGCCTGGTTATATTTTTTCTTGCTGGTAGCTGTCCCTATACATGCAATGGAACGCCCTGGAAGGAGCATGTGGTCAATACTTATTTCCCTCTTAATTCTTTAGTCGGGCTCGAAATGTTCAGATGGGTTAGCAAATCGGGGCAGTTTGAAAACGGAACCAGTACAACCGTTTGCTTCAAAAACATGGGATTATAGCATTCCGGTGCATCTCAAGAGAAAAAGAGCCTCGACCGTAGACGGACATTCGGATCAATGATGGCTGTGGCGCATGGCCCGACAATGTTTGCCTTCGTTTTATACGCTCCTTGCACGTGCGCTCGCTACTCTGGCTACTCTGGTTGCAATGCTACATTTATTCCCGGCGCTTAACTAGGACCAAACGATTTGTCTCCAACATCCGGGATGTGGGTGGGAACCGCAACAAGAAGAAAACTACACCGATGGCAAAAATGTCAGCTTGCTTGCTGCTCTGTTCCACCATGTCGGACTTTTTTCTCGAGCGCACGCCGTTCGAATGACGGCCACCACATCCACATTCGAAAGCAAATAAACTCGCTACCACAAAAACATTCGAGTCCATACAACCACACAACCACACTTACACAAAGCCATGAATTCTATGAATCCTTTTTGCATTGGGGGTGTTTTTGCTATCGACCCAGCTTCTCTGGCCGCTGTGCCGTAGCTCTGTCGCCTTTCCTCGGATCCGTAAACAGTATCTGGCTGGCGGGGGCGTAATGGGGCCATTGGAATTATCCCCATCCCGGGCAAGTGGATACTGGATAAACATAATGCAGTCATGGCCAGATGTGTAGGGTAGGTTTTGTGCGGCTGCGATGCAGCTAGCATGTGGGTGCCAAGCACCAAGCGTTTGTTTATCTACAGTATCCCCCTGTGACATTTGTGTTTGATACTACTGCCCGCGTAAGGGAGGTATACAATCTGTTTGAAAATCAATTTAATTGCTATCCAGCACTATGTGATAGTGCAATGTGAGTTTGTTTCTTTTAATCACTCGTCCAGACGCACTCCTAACCAGCTAGAATGTGCTTCAGTCCAATAGAATGTGGTTCCTGGAAGCACAAAAACTGCTGACTCCGTTGCTTTATACATCCGTGACGCGTGGCAACACAGTTTGACAACACTTTCCTTCCGCCTCAGATGCTTCCAAATGTGTCCAAAAAGACCGAGTGACACGTTTCTCTTCTGTTGTTCATTGTTTTTTTTACCTTGATAACTCGTCTCACTTTTATTGTGCAACGCTGTCCAATTGTTTCGGGATGTGTCACGTCCCGTGGTTCTCTTTTGTAAGGGCAGATAATTATTGTCTAGGCACAGGAATTCCCTTCCAATGTCGTCCCCTGTCCATTCAATTTAGTTTTCATCTGTTGCATCCGAGTTCAGTGTATTTGGCGCACAATTGGGTTGGAAATATCCTCTTCCTCCAGCATTCGCTGGGAGAGCGATTTACCGACGCCATGGGGACGAGTTGGAGCCTCTTGTCTGAGCTCTCCCGGTTGGTACTGCATTCCTGCACACACATTGTCGGCTACATAATTGCATCTTTCTTTCGAGATGTTCCTGGGAATGGTATTGCAATGCAGCTTGTCCCTGAGAACTTCAAGGACGCTGAGATGTTTCAGCAATTCCTGTTTTTGGACAATAGTTCCAGCAGTAGGTTCCAGCTAGCCTGTCATACCTGCTTCTTCATTTTTAGCCAATAAAGCCTTCAAACTAGCTCCGTTCTGGGTTTGATGAAGCATTTTCTGATTAGCTCTGATGTCCCACTGGAATCGCCCGGTTTGAAATTGCCTGCTGCTGTCCCTGACAGAGGAACATGCCCAATGCACAATGAAACTGATTGGAATTGAATGCGTCCAGTGGCTCGAACATGCCGTCAAAAGCTGACGGTTCAATGCATCGTTTCGCATATCTAAAGTTGTATGCAAATTATGTGGCCATTCTTGTATTCCCACCTTTTGCCTTTTGCCTGCAAGCAAGCAAAATTGTCCCACGCTTTAGAAGACGGACTTCAGCTTCCGGAAAATGTACAATGGCCTGCAGCAGACATTGGCATCTTGCAATTGTAACACAACGTTGAAAGTGTGCAGCCACTTCATCGATTCAATCGGTTCGGTGGCAGAGAGGGAGCTTTACAATAACGTTGAAGCAATGGGTGGGAACGCGGCTTCCGGGTTCGGTCCGGCTGAATGTGCACTCATGGCATATGAATATTCACCCCCCCATGTTATGCATAATGCATTCAATGACATATTGCTTGGCCAGTAGTAGTGTGGTGCTCGCATGCTCTGAAGGACATAAACATAAACGGTAGCATTTAATGGGCGTTTTGCCGGTCGATAAAGCCAACAAGGGCTTTAAACCGGTAAATTATCAGTTTAAATTCAAAATTATACATAAAACTTAGGTGCTAGCAGGAAAGAGCCTGAAAAGGGAGTAAAATGCGTTTTTTTTTAATTACTACTCAATTTAATTTCAGGAAATTCCTGCTATTATTTACAATACATTGCACCGCTTGTAATGTGTTGCCTTCACGTACTTTCTAAATTAATGCTCCCTATCCATCCATCGTACCTCCTTTTTTCCCTTACCCATTGTATTACACATTCCCCGTTTCAGATGCTGGTGTCGTGTCGTGTCGTCCGCGTTGGCATTATCGTCTGTTCTTAACTTCGTAAAAAACAACACCGTTGCCGCTCTATATATGTTACACTCACACACTGGTTTTCTCTTCCTTTTTCCCTCCCCCGGAGCAGCTGAAGGAAAAGGTGACCCTGCTGGAAAAATCGCTCGCCGACGAGAAGCGCCGCAACGAGGACCTACAGTTCAGCGTGGACGAAGCAACGTTCTGCGGCGAAGAGCTAAACGTAAGTGTTGAGCGGGAAACTGGTGGGCAGAATGTGGCGGTGCGCGTCGGGCGGGACGTGAAAGGATTGCTGCCGGTGCTGAACCTAGTCCTGACGCAGCACCACCGGCACGTACACACTTGTCACACGTGCTGTTCCTGCTGCTCCGCAAGAGGCGAAGAATGAAGCATAAATTACGATTAGGCCGCGTCTCAAGTTACTTGTCGAGCGCGTGTGTGTGTGTGTGTGTGTGTGTGTGCTCTTAGTCTCGACACAGTCTCGGCTTGTGTGGACCCCTCGCAGGACCATGTACGTGTGCTTGTGTGTGTGGGTGTGTGTAAATATATTTTATTAGATGAAGAAAGGTCAATTTGGAAGTACGGAAGGTAATCTTCTGCCACAACGCCGAGACCTTGGTTTCTTTTTCCAAAAGTGTTTGTAACGGCGATTTCCAACAATATCATCGTTTTTTTTTCGTTTTACTCTCACCTTCATTTTATCTAATCCATTTCACCTGTTGCGTGTAATATTTTCAGGGAAAAATTCAAAATTCAGTACGCGTGAGTATCGCCAACGAGAGCAAAAGGGTGACCAAAAGGGAGGTCTTGTTGCCCCGTTGGTCACTATTGGAGACTCTTGGCTTCGTTTGCCACCATCATGGTTGTTCCTTAGCTTTGTGTTGCATGAACGTTAGCTTCGAGCATCGTATTTCCTTATTTTGATGGTGGCAAACGAACTGAGAGGCTTTGTCGCTGCTCTCGAATCAAATGGCTTCCCAATCATTTTTTTTTTTACTTCAATTGGTGCTTCGTAATCGGTTTTAAGCTGCTGTGCGTGTATTCTTCCATTATGTAGAGTGGAAAATTGATGTTCTGTTCATTCTGTTTGTGCAATGCCAAAGAATGCATGATAGGAAGTTGTTCTATGTCGGTTTTAATTCCCTATTTTGATATGTTCAGCTTAGAAATTTTCTATATTTATGTTCATAATTTGTTCTACAAAAAAGCTGAATTATTCGTAGTATCAGTATAAAGAATTGTGACTAATTTATTCCGCGTCTGTATTGGTTTTAAAAGTCATTTTGTTACCTCAAAACTCTTTGAAATGCATGACGCATGGCTGTGTTTTAAGTTCATTCCGTATATTTGTTCCGTAAGTTTGAACTATTTGTCCATTTATTACTTTGTGCCACCACTAACATTAGGCTGTAGTAGCTTCTTAGTATATTTTATGTCATTAATTTGTTTGATCGCGTTTTGTTTATTGAAAAATTGTCGCAACACCGTAGGCTCAAACACAAGTGTTCAAAGAAAAAATAGCCGATTTGGAGGCACAGCTGGCGGCTGGCGGAGCTGCAGGAACGCCCAACGAGCCAACACAGCCAGGAGTACCACCAGAAGAAATCAACGGTATGTACCGAGGAACTCTTCTTTAATCCCTTTACTAAAACTTTGCAAACTGCCACACCTTAACACAGCCGTTCGGGCAGAGCTGAACGCCGAAATCGATAAGCTGAAGGCGGAAATACTTGCCAAGGATCAGAAGCTGCATCTGACTGAAGAGTTGAAGCGTTCGCTCGAGAACGAGATCCAGAACCTGCACGAGAAGGTGGCCGATGCGGAGCGAGCCGCTGCCAGCAAACTCTCCGCACTCACGATCAGCGAAGAGTGCCTGAAGGAGCAGATCAACTACCTCGAGCACCGGGTGGACGAGCAGAGCGACCAGCTCACGGTGAAGGATGCCGAGCTGGAGAAACTGTATCTGGCGCTCAAGAATGCCGAAAGTGAGCAGGAAGAGCGGCTGGCCGCCCTGCAGGATGAGTTGCGCTCCAAGAAGGATCTGCTGGCCGAGCGGGACCAACAAGTGCAGCTGCTCGAGCAAACGGCGGAGGAGCTGCGGGCCGATGTGCGGCAGCGCGACCTGAAGACGGTGGAGCTGGAAAGTGACCTTAGGGCGAAGCTACAGGAACAGGGTACCTCCAGCAGCAAGTTGGCGTTGAAGCTGTCCGAGCTGGAGGTGGCGCTTGTGGAGGTGAATGCTTCCAAGACCCACCTCGAGCGGGACCTCACGAACGCAACGCAGACAATCAAGGTGCTTGAGGAGGACCGCAGTGTGAAGGAAAAGGCGGCCCAGGAAGTGCAATCGAAGCTAACTGCGAGTGAAGCGGCACTGCAGACGGAAATCGCTGCACGACAGGAGCAAGAATCGCTGGCGCAAAAGCTGCAGCGCGATCTGCAATCGCTTGCAACAAGCGGTGAGAGTAGTGCGGCACTGCTGGCCGCAAAGCAGGAGGAACTGTCCAATCAGGCCATACAGCTGCAAGAGCTCGAGGCGGAGAAGGTCAAGGTGCAGCAGGAGCTGACCTCACTGCAGCAAAAGTTCGAACAATCGCGCACCGAGCATGAGCAGCTGATAGCGGAGGTGCATGCTCTTGCCGATGCGGAACGGAACACTATTGCCGAGCTGCGCAAGCAATTGCAAACTTCAGAACAGGAAAACCTTGCCAAAGACAAACAGCTGGAGGAGAGCGAGGTGCTCGTGAGTGCGCTCCAGAACGAGCTGAAGGAACTGAACGTCTCCAAGGTCAGCCTAAACCAGGAGCTGACGGCAATAAAGGCCAGCTTTGCGGACAAGGACGGTACGCTGGCGAACATCTTGCAAGAGAAGACAGATTTGGAGAAGCAGCTGGAAGAAAGTAAACAGGAGCTGGCATCGAAGGTGAAGCAGCTTGAGGAGGATCTGCGCAATCGTGCAGATACTTTGCGTAAAGAGCTCGAGATGAGTGCGTCAACTGCGCAACAGCAGCTGAGCGCAAAACAGGAAGAGGTAACGCAGCTGTCGCAGGCTAGAGAAGAGCTTCAGAAGCAACTCGAAGCTGCACAGCAGCAGATGAAGGATGTATCCGATAAGATGAAGCTGGCAGAAGACACGATTGCGACCCAAACGAACGAATCGCAATCCCTCAACCAGCAGCTCTCCTCTCTTCGCTCCGAGTTGAGTTCGAGGGATGAGCAGCTCGCCAAGCTCAACGCTTCTCTCACCGAAAGTGTGGCCCGCGAGGAAGCAGGTGGAAAGAAATTGGGCGAAGCGGTAGAGCAGTACGGCAAGCTTGAAATCGAACACGCCGACCTGCGTCGAAAGATGGACGCGCTGGAGCAAAAGTCCGCTCAGGTCCAACAGCAGAAGCTGGACCTCGAGCGGGAGCTCGATTTGCAACGCTCCAGCACGCTCGACTCCAACTCCGAGCTGGCAAAGCTCACGGACGAGCTGAAGGCGAAGCAGCGCGCACTGGACGAGCTGCGCGATAGTTACGATACGCTGAAAATTGAAACCGAACGGCGGGCGGATGAGAGTGCCCAGGCGCACGCAGCACTACAGGAGCAGGTGGAACGCGTGCGGCAAGAGATGCAGCAAATTTCCGACCAGAAGATCATCCAGGAGAACGAGCTCAACACGGAGCTGCGCAAGATTAAAGAGCTGGCCGAGCAGGAGCAGGACAATCTGGTGCGCACGATAGCGGAGTTGAAGGTGAGCTTCGAGCAGGAGCGACAACGCATTGACAGTGAGCATGTGGTCGAGCTGGCAAAGAGCGTGTCGGAGCGCGAGCAGCAAATGGCAGCTATGAAGAGTGAGCTTGAGGGCGCTCTCGGAGAGCTAAAGGCACAGCTCGAGGACACACGAACTGAGAGCAAAAAGCTACAAGAACTCAACGAAACTGCTGTTCGTGCTGCAAAGGAGCAGGAAGAGTCGCTTCAAAAGCAGCTACAGCAGAGCCGGGAAGAGTCCAGCACGCTGCAGCAACGGCTGGACGAGCTGCGGCAGTCGATGGAACAGGGCAGCCAGGACCTCACCGTACAGATCGACCAGAAAGCTCAGCGTATCGTTGAGCTCGAGCAGGAGCTGGACGAGCAGCGAACTCTGCAGCAGAAACGATCGGCCGAAGTGGCTGAGATGGTCGCAAAGCTCGAGGAAAACGGCAAATCGTATGCGGAAATGTTGCAACAGCTTCAAGAAAGCTACACCCAAATTGAAGCGCTGAAAAAGGCAAAATCGGAATCGGAGGAAGCTTGCCAGCAAGTGCAACAGCGGTTGCAAGACCTGAACAGCTCGTACAGCGAGATGGAAGAGGAGCAGGTCGATCTCGTGAGTCGCGAGGAGACATTGCGCAAGGAGCTGGCGCAGCTGCAAGAACAGATGCAGCAGGCTGCGGGCGAGCAGAAGGAACGGTATGATGCGGTTGTAAGCAAAAACGAGGAGCTGTTGAAACAGCTCGAGTCTACCTCTTCGGCCAAGGGAGCCACAGAAACTGAGCTTATTGCGCTCAAACAAGAGCTTGAGACCAAATCCACCTCTCTGGGTGAGCTGCACGCAAAGGTTGAGGAACTAAACGCTCAGTTGCAAACGAAGGCAACGCTGGAGCAACAGGTACAAAGTCTGGAGCAATCGGTTTCTGCCAAAGATGCGTCTATACTCGACCTTTCCGGCAAGGTGGAACACCTACAAAAGCAAATCACATCGAGCGATGCCAAAATTGTTGAAAAAGAGGAAGAACTTAAGCAGCTCCAGACAGCAAGTGCTACCAAGGAGACACAGCTAAAAGATCTACAGCAACAGCTAGAAGCGATGCAGAAAACTCTCACCGACAGCACAGAGCTCAGCAAACGCACCGCCGCAGAAACGAGCGAGCTGCTGGCAGCGCTGGAAAAGTCCCGCACCACCGTAAAAGAGCAGGAAGACCGACAGAAGGAGCAGCAGCGGCGTATCGCCGAACTGGAAACCAAGCTCGCCGCGCAAGCGACCCAGTTCGATAAGCTGCTCGATCGGAAGAAATCCGCCGAAACGGAGTACTCGCACCGTACGCACGACCTTTCCCAGAAGCTGCTCGAGCTGGAGAGTGCCAAAAAGCAGGAGATCGACGAGCTGCAGCAACGGCTGGACGAGCTGATGCAGCGCGTCGAAACGCAGGTGTCCGAAGCGGCTCAAACCGTCAGCAGCAAGCGGGCGGTGGAGAAGCGCCAGCATGAGCTCGAGTGCGCCAAGAAGGATCTGGAGCTGCGCGAAACCGAACTGCAGCTGGCGAACCGTCGGCTCGAGAAGGACAACGAGCAGCTTCGCTCGCAGCTCGTCCTGAAGGAGAGTGAGCTGACGAAGCTGGCAAAGGCGGCCACTGCCGCAGCAACGGCAGCCGACAATTCTGGCAGCGTTCCGAACCGGGGGGTTAGCGTCACGAGCGAGTCTAAGGAAGACGATTCCGGAGCACAGATCGATTTCCTCAACTCGATCATCGTTGATATGCAGCGAAAGAATGAGAAGCTAACGCTGCGGATACAGGCGCTCGAGTCGACCAGTGCGGATAGGTAAGGAAGAAAGCTATTCCGTTTCTAAAAGCTCCATTTTTTTCTAATCATGACTTTTTGGCTCCTATTACAGTCACAACATGAGCTTTGATATTCAGAAACGTAAGCCGGCGCCGCGCGTGTTCTGTGACATCTGCGACGAGTTTGATCTGCACGAAACCGAGGACTGCCCGAAGCAGTGCTCCGACAGTCCGCCGGAATCGCTGAAGCATCCCTCGGACGGCAAGGAGCGCAAGGTGCCACCGCCAAGGAAGTACTGCGAAAGCTGCGAAGGTAAGACAATTGTGAAATAAATTATAAAACCGTGACCCTTGTTATGTTTGTTGGACTCATAAACGATAAATCATTGTTCGAGATTTCGGCTACCTGAGCAATAAAAAGTTGGGGTTTTCTAAGTAATTGTCTAGCCAGAGTTTTGTCAAAGCGTAGAAGGGCAGGTTTTCTTTGGGAATATCTATTCCCAGCTTTTTTAGAGAATTTAGTAAAATGAAGAGAAAAAAATTAAATAAATCTTTACAAGGTTTGGCACAAGTCACGAGGTTTCCCTTAATTTACAGGTGTTTTTGGGCGTTCTCATAATTTTGGGACACTTTCTTGATTCTTTCTACACGATTCTGATTCCGTGTTCGGAATCAATTCCGGAGCCGATTCCGATGCTGGAATCGATTCCGATTCCGGAGTCGATTCCGGAGTCGATTTCGGCGTCGATATTCGAGACTATTCCAGAGCCGATTTCGAAGTTGACTCCAAAATCGATTTTTCCGGGATCGGAATTGGCTGTCGGAATCGATCTAGGAATCGCAATTTGCTCCGGTAACCGAATCAGGATTGATTCCAGAAATACAATTCGCTTCGTAATGAGAATCAGTTCTTAAATTGAAATAAGAAGTTTCAGAAGTGAAATCATTCCGGGAATCTCCATGAGAATGGATCGTTTACAAGTAAATTTTAATTATTTGTGGCTATCAATATGTAACCGGAGCCAATTGCGGAGCCAATTGCGGAGCCGATTCCGTAGCTAATTCCGGAACCAATTCCGGAGACGATTCTGGAATAAATTCCGTAGCCGATTCTGGAATCTGATTCCGGACCTACTATACGGAATCGATTCCAGAAAACTTCGGAGCTAGCCAGAATCTTTTTCGACGAAAACTTCATTTTTCAAATCACTGCTACGGAAAGCTTTTTCGAGAAGCTCGTTGGAAATTCCTATTTGGTTCTAAATGAGCCTGTCCAAAAAGTGTGCCGAAGGGCCCACTTCCCGCCACATGAAGATCACAAACTTGCTTTTTGATATATTTACAAAACTATTTTAATTGTTTGATTGAAAACTGAAACAGAAAAAAACAGTCGGTATCGGAAAAATCCAAGAGATCTGAAATATAATTACTAGAAAAGCCTTTAAAGAACAGTTCATAAATTGTGGTAACCCTATCTGTTATGTTTGTGTTAAGAAAAGGTTTTGGTTCAAATGCTCTATCCGAACTAAAAGCGACCAGAAAATATCTCAACCCTTACCTGATTTAAATACGGATAAGATGGAGTCCTAAAATAAAACATTCCGGACAGTCGTCCTTCTTTTTTTTGCACACAATATCTTGAACTTGTGCTTGATAAGACGATGCTCTTAGTCCGGGTACGCCTGGAGCGTTTTCATTTTGTCCAACAACACAACAAAAACACGATCCACTAAGTGTTGTTTTTGAGCTGCAGTTTTATACTATCTTTTGAGGAGTTTGTGTGTCTTGGCATGGGCTTAAGAAAGCGGGAGAGAGCGAAAAAAAAGAATCCCACAATGAATTGCAGTCCATATCTCGTGTACCACGTACTCTCCTCCTTGGCAAGAGAGTAATAGAGAACCGGGCCGTATCTCAACGCGCGGTGGTCGTAAATTGCGGACGGATTAAGAGCGAACATCTTTCCAAACGCAATTAACAAGCATATCTCGTACCATCCTGGCAAACGTCGTGTTACGTTAGCTTTTCGGCATACATGGGGAACAACCTGGAAAAGAAGTGCACGTGTTGCGTGGATACACCCTGTGCTTCGTCGTCCTGGACAACCGGACCGGTGGCACGAAGAGCACGCTAGCAGTACGCAATCAAGTGAAACATTTTACGATTGTGCTCTCTATGCTAAATTTGTCTTTGCGGGGTCGATTTGCGATGATAAAAATGGATCGTTTTACCTAATCCACAGTCTATTTCCGAGACAGTACCGAGGATGTGTGTGTCTGTTTTTTTAATTGGTCGCATGTTCTTATGCTATTAACCAGAAAATACAAATGACCGCTTGTATTACGCAACCGATAGAAAAGACATAAAAGCGTTACTGTGCTATATTATATATTGTTTTTATTTTCTCCCTTTTTTCTTCGCAGTGTTTGGTCATGAAATTGGCGAGTGTCCGGACGACGAGACGTACTAAGGGAGGCGCGGCGAGCAACCTGTTCAACCCGTCGTGCTTATTTGATGGATTTCTTCCTTATTTGTTTTACATTAGACGTAATTTCTCTCCCCTCTCCCCGTCTAAGATAAGAATTTTTGGAATCAATTTTACGCACTAGAACTTGTTATGCGGTTATTTATTTCAACACCAAGAGAGGAGGCAGCTTTAATATTAAAAAAAACCCGAATTGCCTAAAATGTGTGGTTTCTTATGTAGGATGATTTCGTATAGGAGAACGAACGCGTACGTGTTGTGTGTCTTTGTTCTGCTGTTTTTAAATTATTACCTTAATTTTCTGTTCGCGTTCGGATTGATGATTAAACAAACAACCACACACAGACACATCAACAGTAAAAACAGTAGACATGATAGATAGGATTAATTCAATATTTATACTGAATCCAATATAGGTCATATATTCTTAAACATTAAAAAGCCTGCCTGTTCGCACACCGACATTCCATGAGGGTAAAAACGGACCATGAACCCTCTCTCTCTCTCTGTCCCGCTGCTCACCTACTCTCACCTCCCGCCTTATGGTGTATCCGAAATAATCCTAATCGCCACCCTCCTTCTTTTCCTTCATCGCCTCCCGGAACCGCTCCTCGAACAGGGACAGCTCGGACAGCAGATCGGTGATGGCGTTCATGAACGCTTCGTGAGGGGAATATTCCGACGTCGTCTGGATGCGCAGTACGAACTTGTGCTCGAGCGGGTGGGGAAGTTTGTAGCCAGCGAACAGCACGTTCGGATCCTTCAGCAGCTGGCTGCAGTGGGCACGGAAGGATGAGGAGGAGGAGGAGCCATACAGCATGGGGGCGAGAAAGAAAAGAAGGTGCGCGCATGTAAATCCAAACCCCGTGGCATGGTTCATCAATGGCCCGAAAAGCCGCTCAATGAAATACTCACTTGCGAATCATGTTTCCCAGCGTGTGATCTTCCTTGTTGACGGTGAATATGGCAGCGTTTGGAACTTTCATGTCCAGTTCTTTGATAATTCTGGCGCAGCGGGGGAAGAGTAAAACAATTCGTTTAGTGTGCATTCATTCGATGGGTCGGTGCGGAACGGCAGAGCATTCTCCCAGAATGCTACCGGTCGACCGATTTGGCTAACTTACTTCTTCTCTCCTTCGTACAGAAGGAAAGATTCGAAGGTCGGTGGTGCGTTCATGGTTGAAAAATCAGTTGGCTCGACAGGTGTAACAAATAAACAATCAAAAGTGGCGCTTTTTCTATTACTTTTGCTGTGTTTTTACTGCTGCAAACAATATCACACCGTGCGTGGTTGTTTACCGCAAACGTTTGTGTTTTCTTTCTCTTCTTGGCACGTTGACGGTTTGCCGATTGTGACATTTCAGCAGTGCTTCCACGGGCAATGGATGTAGCGAACTAGCAATAATCGCGTGGATGACAAACGAAGGGAGTTTTTAAGTTAATCAAATGATTATTTATTAGTATTTTTGCAATACAACTGGTTTCTTCATCTATTACTCAGTTTCTAAGCTGTTTTGATTGAATTCAACCATAAAATAGCAAATAAAAAAATACATTCTTTTCATTTGCATAGCATAAAAAAGTTGTGATTTATATCATGCCACATCCATTATAATTGAATAAATTAACTATCATAAACTAATTGCGTTTGTATTCTCATTGTTAAGAGACTATAAAATCGTCAAGAAACATACTTTTTCCCACAATTCGTGTGTTTCGTTTTCTCACGCCAACGGCTCATTCAAACGTGACAGCTGCTGGCTGCTGTTGGCTGGCTGCTGCTGGATGCCGCATCAAAACGGCAGCGTCGGATGGTGAAGCTGCGTAGCTTCGTGCTTTCGTCCTGCTTGCTGTCTGCTCACACACAGGCACAAGAAGAAAGAAAGAAAAACAAGAACGCAGGCAAATGCGCTCCGTTTCTTCCTCGGCTCGTAGTCGTTTTCTGTGGCCCGAATCGTGCGAATGTCCTGTGGCCAACTCCCGTAGTGTCCAGCCGAGAGCGCATACCACTACCGTGTACACCGTGGCTCCGTTGCTCCGAAGGAATGTGGAAAAGTGTAAATTAATCGTGCCCAAGCTGTTCTAGCCTGTTTGTGAGAAGAGTCGGTCGTGTTCCGGTGGAGGTGTGGTGGTGGTGCGGTTTTTGCTACGACAGGAAGCAGCGGTAAGCAGACGGTGTGGGTGTGTGTGTGTGTGTGTGTGTGTGTGCGGAAGAAAGCCTGATGTGCCTTACGGGGTGTGCCGTGCGGGAGCAGATTGTTGCCGCTTGCCTGCCCGAGATCGATGGCGATTCCGTAATCACAATCAGAGGGCGCATCTAGCACCTAGGCCGGAACAGGTGCACCACACACAGCTCCAAGCAAGTTCCCAGCCAGTGTGTGTGTGTGTGTGGTCCTCTCGGAGGCTCGGCTTCTTTCTACGGCGACTGGAGTGCTCTGCCCATTCATCCCGGGAGGCTTGGTTTGGTGTGTCGTCTGATTGTTGCGTCTGACTGGCTGTGTGTTTGTGTGTGTGCATTTTCTCTGTTCTTCCAGTGCCACTAGAGCGAGCTACAGTCTCTGTGTGCCCTCTCGCCGTCAATGTTTAGCAGCGGTCAGGGTGAATGAAAATCCGCCCCGAAACACAATCGAACCCTTCCGTAGTGTGCCCGGCGCCTGGCGGAACCGAACCCTGTGCCAGCCCATCCACAATGTCAATCCTGGAGCAGGCTCAGCAAGGGCTCGAATTGGCAACCCCGAAGCCGTGCCCCTCCCGTTGGGTGACAACTGCACTGCCAGCTGTTTTGTTTGATGGGCGATTCCCGTTTTGCCTAAAACTAGCGCTCCGCCGCTCGTGCTCCAGTCGTCTACTTGCATCTTCTTTCCCCCTTTCTCTTTGGGGCTTGCCACCACTTGCCAGGCCCTTCATTTGCCCACCCAAATCCAGGATTGTTGCAGCGCACAGACGGGGGTGACCGCACGGCGTCAATGCGGGCGAGACGGATTTCTTTGACAGCCGCTGTCACCAGTCGTTGCATGTGTATGTGTGCGTGTGTGCGTGTGCGTTTACAGTGCTTTCGGGGAGGCGAAACAGAAGCAAAGCAGCCGGACAGACGTAGCAGCAAAAAAGCAAAAACAACAAAACCCTGTTTGCCTGCCACCCGCGCCCCACCGGGCGTACAAAGAAAAGGATCGCAAGTGTGCGGGGGGGCAGACAAAAAGAAAAGAAAAAGAAAGAACAAAATTGCAGTGTGCAACTTTTGGGTGCATGAAATAATTCATACCTTTCTGGTTTTTTTTCTTTCTACAGGCAGTCGTGTGCAGTGCGTGTGTGTGAGTAATTGTTTTGTTCGATCAGTGTGGGAACGTTTTGTGAGTACTGTTGCGGTGCGTGTGTAATACGTGCGTTTGTAAGCTGTGTAAGCAAGAGTGTGTTGTGTATGTGCATATTGTTAAAGTGCGAACCCGTCGGCGAAACGACGCGAGTAAAACCCGGTTTGCCCCTGGTGTGCGAGAAGCAGCCCTTACGGTCTCTAGTAGGGATCTCTGTGTCTTGTTCGTTGTCTTGTTGTGTGCGCCCATTGACTGGCTCTTCCGCCCGGTCCAACTAACGCTCTACATCCGCACGTGTGTGGCTGGGTGCGTCAAAGCAACCCAGTGGTCAAAGCAAGCGGTGCCGCCACTCTCGCCTACCGATAAGCAGAAGCATTGCACGTCGATTATACTTGGTTCATACTACCCTTCGAAGCGAAGTAACCAACAGGCGGGTAGGGAGTAAAGAGAGCAGCGCTAACACAAACCGGAAGATACGCACAAACCACGCTGCCCTCTTGTACGTACAAACGCAAATCCTTTTGCAAATTGTGTGTGTGTGTGTGTGTCTGTGGTGAAGACAAGTGATTTCGTTCGTTCGATCGGGTGGAGATTCCCGTGCGAAAGCCCATAGAGAAAGAAGACACACACGCACACATATACACACAGCGTAGTAATGGCTGAGGCAGCAAACAACGGTGCTGGAGCGTCGGGATCGGGCGCCAACAACAACCCGAACGCCGAAGTCGTCATCCGTGGACAGGTGTTCGAGGTTGGCCCCCGGTACACAAATCTGGCCTACATCGGCGAGGGAGCCTACGGAATGGTGGTGTAAGTATCCTTGCGAACGTTGCCTTACATTCGCTGCCTCCTTTTCTTCGTGACCTAGTTTTGAGTCATCCCACAGCGCTGCGCTGTCCCACCGTGCTTCGCAAGGGGGGGGGGGGGGGCTAGGTTACCTTATTTTTATTAGCTTCTTTTATTAGCATCTTCCCATCTTGGTGGGTCGTTTGCGTGCTGCTTTTATGTATGCGCTTACGCGGGTGTGAGAGCCTTCCCCAACCGTTGGTGACGTCACCAGCCTAGAATCAAACACTTCGCTCTCACTAGAGTGCGGTAAACGAAACGCAGGAGGCTAAGAATAAGAAGGATTGCTATGATGGAAATAACTGCCGTTTCCCATTCCGCTTTCCGAGCTTATCCAGCTGGGCCCTTCCTTTTGGGTGGAGCGAGGAAGGGAGAGAGCAGTGGCGAGAAGATGCAAATAGCCCCATTTGCCTGGGACGCGCACGGCGAAAGTATGATTGTGTGTGGCCTGCCTGGGAGCTACCGGGGAAATCAATATCCCATTTAGCGAATATAGCATTACCACCCCCTCCAAACCCATCCCACCCACTCCATCGCAAGCATCGTACAGGGTGTCTGTTGGCTGTTTATAGCTTTTCCTGTGCTGTCTTCGGCCTTCTTCGACCACCGTCGCGCAGTGTGTTTGCTTTGGAGACGATTCTACTGAAGCGAAAAGCCACTGCACTGCTGCGTCACCGTGTCTGTGGCGGGTGTATTTTTGTTTCTTCTTCTTCTTCTTTTTCGTACTGCACGAGAAAGGGATAAGAGTAAGGCAAAGGTTTCCCCCTCCATCTCCCAGCCCGGTTGATGTGTGTAATTGACGCGCATTGGAAGAATGAGGCTCATGCCGGGCTCGTTTGTGATAAGGACTCCCGATACCCTTTTCGCACACCCCGATTAGGTTCGGAAAGGGGGGAGGGGGTGCAAAGGTTCTCGAACCAAACAAACACACACATAGACACAGGACGACACAGGGGGATTGGAAGCTGCCTGTCAGCATTGATCTGTGGCGCGCTGTACGCCGTTCGCCTGGAGTGATAATGTAGCAATGGGGTTTGATGATCGATGGAATGCACTTTACTTCCGGAAACCAGATGAATGCAAGCAGAGTACGAAATGTGCTTACAGGGTTTCCCACGATAAATTGGTCAGGTCCCCCAGTTAACCAAAACATTCCGGGAAACGCCCCAAAAAATTGTGGAAACAAACGAACAAAATAATATGGAAAGCAATCCAAAAATGTTCTGGAATGGAAAACCCTGTAAGAAATAATCCATTTTTTTTATTTTAAATATTTTCAATACGTGAACGATTATTTAAAAATGTGTTTGTCAGAAGGACCAAAAACTGTCCCGCCACGGGGGAAGAATGCCACTGTTTTAGGATCTTATGCCACTGGGAATAATATCCTAACGAGGAATCCATATTGGAAAGATAACGAAACATTCGTTTTCAAAATAGAAGAATTGTTTTTGCACGATTTCTGCTTAACGGCACGAGGGGCACGACTAGCTAGGTTGCGTGTTTATATTGATCTTTGATCGAAATTTCGCCGAAGGTGCGGTTTTCTCTCGAATCCATCTTTCCATTTAATTACACCGAGCACCGGGACCTCCTCCCGGTGCGGTGTGCAAATTCCAACGAAGTTTGAAGCAATAATTCATCGAATGGTACAATATGTCCCTTTCGCTATCGGGCTCTTCGTACTGATATCGATACATTGCCCTAAATTCGAGGTTTTTTGTGAGTGTTTTGAACAAAATTTGAATAAGGCAAAGTTGTCTCTAGTTTTTCTTCTTCTTGGCATACATTTCCAATTTCTCCCTTTTCTGCACATCAACATCCAACCGCAATATCGGCATGAGAACGAAATAATCTGCTACACACGAAATAATAAAAAAGAAGTATCCCCAGCTCTTAGAGGGGAGCGGAAGGATAATCTTCCGCTGGAATAGGTTTTTGCGCCACCACCCAACTGTTGACTTCCCGAACGAAATACGCTCCGTGCTTCGATCGTGTTGTAAAAATTGTAACGCTTTCCTACACACATTTCTTCGCCCTCCCTTCCCCTAAATTTCCCATCAAACTCTGAGGTGTTGTCGGTGTGTCACGTGCTGCTTCCCCATGCACTTCGTTTCTCGTGCACAATGCCACGCGCAAGTACACATCGGGCCAAGAAGTGTGTAGGGGAACGTCGGGCAAAATGGTCACCTGGATTATTGGCACGTTAACACGTTTATAATGACTTCTAATGATTGGAATAACATCAAATACAATGTATTAGCGCACACCATGCATGTTTCATAACCTAATATTTATACATAAATGAATAAATGAAGACATAAAATAATTGGTCAAAACGATGTTATTTTGATAATCTCTGACCAAAAAAAAGCTTTCGTAAGATTTTAGCAAATTATTTTACATGAAAAAGGATGTGTATTCATGCCCATGAAATTTATCTATGATTTATGTGAAAAAAGTAAGCATTTTAATTAAATGTAAAGGTTTAAAATTAAAGTTTGTAAAATGTTTGGTGCTTGGTGCAAAATGGTCAGTATTTTGACAGGAGCAACATAATGAGGCTGTGGTGTAAGCTAAAGACGCTGCAATATATGAGCTTTACATAAATAAAATTGTGTTGTTTGTATACTCTATTGACAAGAAAAATTACTGACAACAAGTGAATTATTGGAATATCCCTGCATTTTACTAAATTATTTAACAAAACACTTAAATACTAAACGTGAATCTCTACTCTCACAATTCTACCTATATGCAAGAGCTTAAACCAAAGCCTAAAGTCCAATGTTGTGGTCCATTTTGCCCCGCGCAATACGTTTTCACAACTTTTGATGTTGGTTTTAATATTTCATTTTATTCATTTTTATTTGTTATTAATGCGTCCATTTCTGATTGATGAATAAGATGCTGAAGCACTGATTGCCGTGAATATCAGTGTAAAATGGTTTACCCGTTTCATTGTAAACGGTTATTTGACTAAATGAGATACAGAGCAAAATCCTTAGCAGTGCTATTTTTGCCCCGCTTTCCTCTAGTAGTAGGTAGGGCCTTACCTGGTCGCACAAACCGAGTACGTCAGAAGGGAAGGCTCGAGCAGTTGTGTAATGGTGAATATTAGCAGCATCTTCAACACACTCATAGCCTCCTAGGCACTGCCTACAATACCCTTGCAGCAGCTTCTAGCTTAGTGTGGCGGTGTTTATGCTGTGGCTCTAACTGCTGCTAGTGTTTGGGCCGTCTTTTGGGAGGAGATGACGTGTACGTTCCGTGAAGCACGTTCGAGCATGGGCCCCTCATCGGGGGATGTACACACACGCACACACGTTGTCCTATCGTTTCTGAAGAGCCGGATTAACCCTTCGGTGTCGGTGTATTGGGGTGTTTGCTGGCTCATTCTAACAGCTTGCTGCTTAGGTGCGATAAATCAGTTCCTTTTTGGGCGTTTTAAGTTTTTTGGTGATACACAACGATAAGTTTAATGCTGCTTTCTACATCTACATACTCATGCAAAGGTTTAGCATACTTTTCTTTGTATGCTTTTTCCTCCTCCCCAGAATGTTGCGTAGCCTTTGGTGGAAACGCAGCCGGGATTTCTACGTGCCATTCCTTCCGTGCGGAACGGGGACACGATATTCACGACTGGTGGACTTCTTTTCCTTTCTCCAGGGATTACCGTGATTATCCGGTTCCTCCCGCTCCCTCTGCGATGCAACCCGCTGGGTTGTGCGTTTGCGTGTGTATGTGTGTGTGTTTGTTGTTGTTTGATCTTTGGATAGAAAAGATACGGCGAGCATATAAAACACAGCAAAACTTCCGGCTACAGTTTGGCGATTATGTTGCCTTATTTCGCCTGCTTTTGCTTTCGGTAAATACGTGAGAGGCCTTGTTCGGGTGGGGTTTGGGACTGGGAGGAAAATATGTTCCTTTCCCAACGCGGGTTCTTCGCCAGCATTCTTTCGCAGGAGGCAGCAGGCTCTCATCCATCTTGCACGCCGCGCCGTACCTGTTGACCGAACGCGTTATCATTGTGCCGCCGTTGCTCCACGTGCCCGGTGGAGTAATCTACAGAATATAACGCATTACTTCGCTCCATCATTTGAAGAGAGGTGTGTTCGGTCCCGGTGTGTTGCCGCAGCAGGCAGGATAATGACAGTATAATTACATGGGCGGCGGAAATGTTCCACTGCGGACAGTTGGAGATTTCACAGCATTCGGCTACTTTTAAAGTGCCTTTTTTTCTGTATGCTCTGTCATACTGATACTGCGACTTTTGGATATGGGTATTGTTTTCTGCCTCTTGTTCTTCAGGATGAAAGAGAATGATAAATAAGAAGGGTGCTGGCAGCAGGGACATTGTTGATTAATTAATCACTTTTATTACTTCTATTTACATCGCTCTTTAAACATGTTTTGTTTTGATAAGTAGAGAATAACAAAGAGTAAATCAAACGTTCTCAATAATAAGTTATGGGTTGAAGTAAAATCTTGATTCTTGGCAAATAGTTGATATCATTCTGAAACATAAAATCCCTCAATATCTACCCAATCTTGGAAGCAGTTACAGAGAAAGCAAAAACCCCAAGAAGAACAGTTTCGATTCCTTCACACGAAAAACAACAGTGTATTTGTAAACACACGATAATTAAGTAAAAAATGATATCTAATTTTAATGACTTTCTACGGATGTCGGAATGCGTTAGTGGAAAAGAAGCGGAAGCGCATTGCCCATCGAAAAGATCTTCTTGGAGTGGATGTTTTGAATTTCTAACAACTTCAAATTAATAATTGTAAACTTCATGAATGAAATATCAGTCCAAGAAGGAAGCATCAGCTTTTAATCTCATCGCTGTGTTAGACGTCCAGAACAAGCGGAGAATTGCATAATTTATACACTTTGTTCTACGTTTGTCGAAGTAGCAGCAGCAGTAGCTTACGAGAGTAGTAATGATGGCGAATTCATATTATTGCTTTTATAAAAGCTTCAAACAAAGAGAAACGTCAACTACTTAATGTATCTATGGAGATTGAAATAATTTCCTCAATCCTTCATTAAATCTTAAATTGGAGCTACCCAAAATTACACAATCATGATCCTGTGGCCCATCAAGATGAGCCATTTTCCACGTGCGTCGTTACGTGTTGCGGTTTGCTCTGTTTGTTTGTTCGGTTGTTGTGGTAGTTGCGGGTGTACAACAAAAAGAGAACTCAAATTTTGCGTTTCCAGATAATTAGAATACGATCTCTCTAGCAAAGAACACGTGCGGCGGGCATGCCTTCGTGCGAACCACGTGCGGTGTGCGTGTGGATAGCAACTTGAAACTGCAAGCTCAGCTCAGTGTTGCGTGTGAAGGAAGCATTTAGTGTAGGGAGGCAAACGCTCTGCTTATTGTGCTGGCGAGCACACCGGTGGGCGTTAATTGTTGTGCGCAATGTCAAAATGGTTGAGATTTTCCAGGTCACTCTCCCGTACGCTCGTTACGCGTTAAATGGTGAGGTGTTTAGAGCATACTGGAGGTGGTGAAATGGCAGGACGAAAATGTTGGCAAGCTATCAAAGCCTGTGCTATCGGACTTAAGGATGTGTTTTAAAGCTTTCAACATTAGACATTAAAAGCTGATGTTATAATCATTTTCCACCAAGCATCTCCCGCAATGGAGTGTGTCCCATTGGCAGTTGAGTGAAATATTGCAACATCCAAACGATATGATGGCAACATTCAGTAGTGAGAATTTTAATACGTCTTTACGGCATTACTGAGCAGGCAGTAGAAGAATACAACACAGTCCACCTACAGAAATGTGCTCCCATTTTATGTGTGGCGTGCTTTTTTCGCTCGCGTGCACCACTTTCATCAGCATATTGCGCCTCGGCCATCTATTGTACTACCGCCGTTGTATATTGTGTGCAGCGAATAACCGTTTCATATCCTACTGTTGCCCTTGCAGCTTGAAGGCACAGTTTTCCATTGCCGCGAATCTTTGATTACGCTGCACACAACAACACACTTTCCCCGGCACAAAAGCTCATAACCACAAAACGACGATGGAGCTGCTCGGTGGTAGAGGAGAGGAGCATGAGCATAAAAAGCAACTTGATATGACTCCGTCCGCTTCCATCGCTGTCTCCTGACTTACGTCAAGATGTTCACGCTGCAGCGCATTCTATCGGACAAATGAAGTCCACTCACGAGACGACTTCTTGCCGCACTTGCTTGCGGGCGAAAATCGGTCCCACTCGAATGAAAAGAAGCAGAAAACCATTTTCCGTGTTCGCGTATCCTCGCGTACGTCTACCAACTGCCCGTGACATGCACGCATCGGTGCCACATGAATTCTACGAGTCCTTGGGGGCGCGTATGAGCGACACACAAAAAAACTACAAGACACCGTCCACCAAAGGCTTTCCCCGAAAGAGAGCCACAACAGTGCGTCCCCAACAGCTCTTTCAATGGCATTGTGTTTCTGGGTGTGATTCTCAAGGGCGGCGCGTATCGTTTGATACCAAATGCTGTTTTGCCCTCAACGATGAATGAAACGCCCTCGCCTCTCAGACCGGTTCTTTATCAGCGTACGAGGAAAATGGCACTGCAGATACGTACCCTTTTTTTATTGCCGGCCGTGTTGTGTGGATGCTTGCGAAAATAGTGCGTGTGCGTGAAAGAAGGTGTGTGCGGTTTGTTTGGAGCCCCTGGTGTCAGAATAAATGCGATTGAAAGGATTATTTCCACGCATGCATTGGGGAGAATACAATTTCCCGGGTGCTCTGGTTTTGCTACGTCAGCACTTGATTGCAGTAATTTTTTGGGCTTAAAACGTTTTTCGCTCCCAATTAACAACTGTTCCCAATCTGGAGGCAATGTTCTATTGATCAAACACGTTTGTTGTCTACCACTCACAAACAAGTCATGACTTTTACGGTATATTCAACAAAAACCTTTTGATAAGTATTTTAGCCATCTCTTGACGAAGAGATGGAAATTTACAAAGCATCGTTGCTGACTCCAAAATGTCAAAATCATATAAAAACACAAAATTATGTACTCTTTGCACATAATAACAACAATTTGACTGATTTCAGAACTTTTCTCAAGCAGGATATTACTGTAATTTTACTGCATACGGTAGTTGTTTTCAACGTATCCTAGTCACGGCACCAGAAATGATGAAAGAAATTTTTGAAAAATTTAAAACTGATATAATTTTAAGGTCCTTTTTCAGAACTTGTGGCATTCAGGCATGCCATTTGTGTTTGGTGTTTGAGATTTGACAGTTCAAATAATAACAACTCTCTCATTGATGTATGTTTTTTTGTTTGCAGACGGCTTTAGATTTAAAAACGCGACTTACGGCGTTACTGTGACGTCATCCGAACATTACCAGTTTGACCGAAGAAAACATTGGTTGAAGTTTCGGTTGAAGGTCGAGCACACCACCGTGATGTGATGCAGTCTTTTTTGCTTCGCGTAGGGTTATTTTATTGTGCGTTTTTCATTAATTAATTTCATTTTGAACTGCTTCAGTACAGAATATAACCGGGAAACACAGAGAATACGTGAAATGCTCTGAGTAGAATTACGTTTTATATTTTAAAGCCTTTCTCTGTCCACGCCATGATTATTCTGGCATAACGACATGTACTGTTGTTTCCTGTTGTGTGAGTGCTAGCAACACTGATGAGTTAAACAACACATGCTTTTATCAATCTATGCCGATGGCAAGACTGGCAGAAGGTATCTTATCGCCGACCTTTCAACAACCTTTTTTTTTATTTTATTGTCAACTTTTTCTTCAGTTTGTGAAGTGTGTGTTGTTCCTAACTGGCCATGTGGACCGTGTGTGTGTATGTGCATGTTGACAAACCGCTCATCCAAACACACCTCTCTTATGGTTGCAAATATCGAACACCCCGGCGGCCACCCTCGTTCGACTCGTGCTCGACGAACGCATGTCGCCATCGTCTAACGTGCTCTTATCACCGTCGCCAGCATTAGCCTAGTTTGTGCTGGCAAACTCACCACCCGATGATTGGCGTTCAGCCACGAGCGTGAAGCACGCTGACGTGATGATATCGGGCTCTTGTGGGAGCGAATAAATATAAAATTGACATTTTCAATAAACAGCAGCGATGCGCGCCTGTCTGCTTTTACGGCAGTGTCTTCGCACGCAGGGATCGATGAAACAGGCGGACAGCGGCAGCGGCAACGGCCGGGGGGGGGAAATAATGTACCAACAAGATGTGTGATGATGAAGATTGCTTTCCTTTAATCTCTTTACCCACCCGCCCAAGTGGATGAAAAATGGCACAGACCCTCACGCATCACCCCCTGGTACATATTATGATAATATGCTCGTCGTCGCTGCAAATCATTTCCTCGTTCTACTGGTGTTTCCCTTGTGACTCTGTGGCTTGGGGAGTGTTTGTTGTATATGGTTTAATTTAATTTCCCATCTCCAAGAAGCAACCGGAAGAGGAAGTGGCATGTGAAAATGATGGCAGGTTTCTTTATGTTTTCGCTGAGTGGGTGGATATCGAAACATTAAAAGTGACGTTTAAAATCCCGACACAACGCGATCGGAAAAGTGGCAATTGCTTGCGCAGTGGTATTTTTACTTTACTGCTTTTCGCCTTAGAGCTTTCATCAATTACTCAAGCGTTGATTATCAAACGCAAACGGGCGCGATGTTTGTAGAAGCGTTTGCTGTTTTATTAAAATTCCTTCTGTGCTAGGCTTACGCGTTACTTTTTGAAGCTTTCTCTGTTGGTGCGTAAGCAATGCAGGATCGTTTTCAAAACAAAATCTGGGAGTGAAGAAGAAGAGAAATGAAAAATGAGACAAAGGAATTAAAAATATAAAATATTCCTTGTCAAAACGCATAAAACAGCGATTGTGTGCGCTTAAATGAACAGTAACAAACCCTGTCATGTGCAAAAAGGCTCAATTGTTGAGATATATGACTGGTTGAAGACCACAGCACGGGAGCAGACAGACACAGTAGCAGTGCCTTTGTTACCATGCTACATTGGTTTTATGATCGGTTCATCAAATAATGATGCTGCCTTTGTATTTCACAGAACTTTTATGAAACGTTTTACCCCTCACCCCCCCGCGTTTCCATTCTTTCATCATACTGGCGAGGCAGCAAAACATCGTTTGATTAAACTAAGGCGCATAATGATGGATGATAAATTATTATTTGTAAAATAAATCAATCACCTTTTGTTTACCTGCTTTTGCAAATGATAGTTCGGAGCAAAGAGCCTTGATTGAATTTATTATTATTATAGCATTATTATTGAGCATGGCTTTGCTGTACCCGTTCCGCTTGTTTAGCAACTAAGTATGAATTGTTGCTGCCTCCCTGTTATCAATGAACAAATTGAAAATATTTGAGAAGTGGTGTGTTTGTTGACGGTGTCCGCGGTCAATAGAACGATTAAATATGGCAATTATAGACTCAAGCACGGAACAGCACGGAACTAAGCAGCGAAAACAACGGCACGCAGTAAGCGCAGTTGCGCGACATTTTGGTCCTTCGTGCCGGATTTGTTTGAAATTTGCCTGTCACTCCACCTGGTACGTTACGAGGTGAAAATAATTTCTCCGTTCTCAGGAATCTTTTTGGATGTGTTAAGCAGTTTATTGTCAAACTCTATGGTGAGGTGTAACGAGTTGCTTGGGAGCACTCAATTAAGCTTTCGAAAACGTGTTGCTCGCATAGTGCTTTGTGGATTGATTGGCAGTATTAGAGATCTTTTCCAATTTCTTGAGATCTTTTCCAATTTTCCCCGCTTCTTTAATTTCTCTTTCATTACTTGAAATATCCAACTACTACCTAGATGTTGTGTCTGAGTAGTAGAAAAATAATAACAGCACAAAAGCACGGAAAATTCAACTTCAATAATTCAGTTTTCTCCTAGAATTATAACAAAGAAATTATAGTTTGAGTCATAGTTTCAGATATCGCCACAGATAGCGTACCTAATGAAACTTCCATCCTTTTGATTTAGATTATCTGTATGCAATTCCTATCTACTACACGCATCTCGACCCACAACAAAAAAAGCCTTCACTCGGCCCTCGGAATCGTAAATAAGTTAGCAGGGACCAATTACATTCAGCTCGTGCATTTTCATATGATTTGTTTATTCGCAGTAACTCGGTTTGTTTCAGTTCTAACCTCGTTGGGCGCGAAAGCTACACAAACATTCGGGAACAGCCATCAACACGTACCAGGTTGCGGGAATTTTGTGCTTACCCATCGACGCAATGTGTGTAATGGAGTGTACTTTTACTAAGCTCCACGAGTGTGTGGAACTCTGTGCCCTCCCAACCTATTGCAGCGTGCGTAGTAGATTCAATTACACTAATGCCATTACATCGGAACAGATCCCCAATAGGCTGTGCTATTTAGTGTTTTATCCCGCCTCTGCTGGGGGAAAGAGAGAGTGCACCGCTAGCTTAGTTTATCCGATAACGCAACACCGCTGTCACTGTACTTCTTCTTCACGGCACAACAATCCTGCCCCCCTCCCCCCTCCCAGGAGTGGTTTATGACGCGTTCTATTGATTCGTGCCCGACATCGGTGACGGACGCGTAATCGTTCGATCATTGTGGATTTAAGTCATCGTACCGCTTTCATACGCCTCCCAAAACGGGTGATTAATCATCACACGCGCCCGCGTCATGGCGTCGCTCGTGTTGCCAGAGCGTAGCGTCGGTGGCACGTCGGTATAATTTATCAGACACTGGGAGAAGAGAGAGAGAGAGAGAGGGAAAAAATATTAATAATGATAATCAATTTATGGAACCGCTAGGAGAGGGTACCGACAAGTGAAACGGGGTGTCATCAGCGTTACATTATCCTTGTGTGGATCGTTGTGGGTGGTGGTAGTGGTGGTGGTGGTGGTGGTGGTGTTGTTTGAGAACGATTTGTGCTATAACATCATTGATTATCAAACATCGTTGCATGCTACTAATAGCTTGGCTAGATTATTAAGCGTACGAGCGTTATTTATTAACTGTTTTAGCTTGTGTCCCTACTGGAAGTGAAATAATCTTAAGTACACTAGGTTGAGCTTTGTTTTTGAAAGCTGTGATCGAATAATTAATGTGGCAATGTTTGAAGATGACATTGGTCCTTCGATCATCGTGTTGGATTGAAGTATTATATGAATAACTTCTTCTATTTCATTTAAATCCAGACCTTTTAAATTTCCAGTTTCCTGTTATGAAGTCTTCCCAATCATACCCAATAAATCAACAAAACGTTTGACATTTTTTTCAGGAGCTATCCATAAATTACGTAACGCTCAATTATGAGGAGAGAAAATACTTTCAAGCGTTACATTTCGTTACACAATGGGAGGAATGCAGTGAAGCATAACAAGTTTTGACGTTACGTAATTAATGGACGAGCCTCTTGGTGAAGTGAAATGTTTGGGTTTTGTTATAAATTATTAATTGGAATTTCTGTTCCAGAATGTTTTAATCTTAGTACTTGTGCAACCTTTTTTTGCTCGGAGTCTAAACATATATCTCCTAATACGTTTAGCACAATTTTATTAATTATTTTTATCCTGATGGCCCCCGGAATTGGGTTTGCCCATGTAAATGTTTACTCTTCTCGTTTTTCCTCATCCTTCCCTATTTGACAACTTAATCGAGGAGTGTTTTTTTGTTTAATCCTTGTCCCTCGTGGCGGCACTGTGTTATGATTAACGCCATAACATTTTTCATTTCGCGCTGTGTGTGGTGGCGGCGCAAAAGAGATTGATGGACACGGGGCGATGAAATTTTAATACCACTTTCCTGCCACGATCCAGCTGCACCACTTTTCCTCTCCTGTCTGCTTTCTCCCCTTGGTTTTGATCTTCGTTTGATCAAAAGTGGGGCTAAAAATGGGGCATATTTACAGCGCTACGTTCCTCGCTATCGCATAATCTCCCGATAACAGTTAGTGTTCCTTACCTTCCTAACGTCGTTTGGACAAAGTTTTTCCTTTCCATAAATACTGCCATTTAAGTGTGCCGTCTTGGGACTTGTGTACGGGAACAAAGAAGCAAAAACAAGGTCGTCCCCAATCCTGCCTATCCTTCCTGTCGAGCACCACCGACAGCAGACATTCCTTGATATGATGTTCCCTGCTCGCTTGTTCCAAGGTCTGGAGATATTAAAGCGAAGGGTGACCGCCAGCACCTTCAGTCTGGTTTATTTTTAGTTTCCATTTCCGGTGGAAAGTTTTTTGGCGTCGTTTGACGGTGGCGGACGGTGGCGGTGTGCCCCAAGGATCAAGTTCGGAAACCACACTTGTGCGCGCAAACCGGACGCGATGAAATGAGATAACGACAGGACAAACTGTTATGACCTTTCTAGTCGCTGGATTCTTTTTCCCCTTTTTTTTTGCTCCTCCTCTCTCGCCATTTCTCTACCATTATCACCACATCCCGTGTGGCTGTGTGTGTGTGCTTCATTAAATTTAGACCGAAACCCTTGCAAGCTTGGAAGAGAAACTGTCCCGGAGGACGGACGCTTGTAGACAATTCAATTCGAGCGGATGTCATAAACGATTCCTTTTCTCGCGTGTTAGCTCAATTTAAACAACCGGGGATGGTCCAGAAATGGTGTGCGGTGAAGCGAAAATAGGGACAGTCCAGCGGAGAGGTAGGTCAAAAGTAGAAAACGGTCCTTGCTCCCCCGTCATCCTTGCCCGGGCACAGGCACTCGGCAAATTCAGACTAATACATAATTGTCGTTGTCTCACACCTCTCGGTCGCCAGTGTGACGTAAACGCTGTGTCCACATAGAATGGTGTGTTTGTTTGTGTAGTGCTGTCGTTGTGTCAATGTGTGCAACATTGGTACAAGACTGGGATGTGTGTGTGAGTGTTGTTCCTTGTATGTCTCCTGTGCTATTCTTGCAATCATCCTCGTCCTAATTGCGATCCAAGAGCCGGATTCACCTGTTGAGTGGAAAACGTGTTACCCAAACGACCGGTTGCGAGACGCAACAGCTTCCCGGGGACGGGCTAGCTTGTCACTATTTTTACACGGATTGAAAAGTGTATCACATTAATGCTTCATATTTGAAAAGCGTTTGAAAACATCGGCATATAACTGTATCGATGCACAAATACGCCTAAATGTATGCAATTGTTTGAAGTAGAAACGCCTGAAGTTATGCAATATGAAAAGCATTTCAAGCTTAATAACATTTTTGGGAGTATTTTTGAAGCATTGTGTAAACTCTAACCTTAGAGACAAAGTTCAATTTCGAACATTAAAAGCTTCTCTTAATAATAATGTGAAAATAATGTTGCCCAGTAATTGCAAAATGAGCTACAAAACCGGTCTCGTCTTTTGTTTCGGGTAATTAAATAATGCTCACATCATGACGCAAAACTTTTCAATGCAAGTCGCTCACCATCGGCTTAGAATCGCGCTTCCTGCCCGGGCTTGGCCCAGACGGTTGATCCATGAAATTCCCGTGCGTCCGATGTGTGTGTGTTTGTTCGAGCGAATGCCGTAGCTTGACGTAACAACAATTAATTTAACGCGTACAGCATCGTCCATTTTGATGTCCTTCTTGCTGCCTGCCTGGTGGTACGGTACCGTGGTGACAACCACCGGTGGAACCGACCTCGGGATAGCGTTTTGTGCGCACATCATCCTTGTTGCTCAAATTTTCCGCGAATCGGCTTAGCGCGGATGTTTTGGGAGCTGGTCGGGACCGCCTCCCCCTGGGGTTTATAGAGGGGACCGCTGTGAATGTTTTCGCAAGGCGCAAGACTGAGGGATCATGTCTATTGCCGGTGGCAGGCGGGTCGGTTAGTACTACACGGGTACCTGGGCACATTTATCGCTGCGCCATACTGCTCGCTGTGTGTGGCGCAGGTTTGATGATCCGAGGCTGCCTTGGAGGAGCTAGTAATATTGTGTATCCGTTGTTTTTCTTGCGCGCACACGATGTAAGCTTTACTTGCCTTTTATGCGAAAGTTTCTATTTCCCGGCCTGCCCCGGAGCACAACGATATATTGATAGGTGGATGTGGCGGCGGGTTGGTATTGTTTGTGCACGCCGATCCCCGTAACCTTTCGCCAGCAAATCCGCAAGCTTTTCCCATGAGGTACGGAGTAAAAGTAATAAAAAAAATAGAAAACACACACACACAATAACAACCATATTTTCCCTGTGGCACAATTTGTCTCGAATGAGAATACACGGAGGTAGAGAGAAGATGACTTTGTCTGTCGCTTTCGCTGGAGCCAGAGGAGATTGATGTGTTGCCGTTTTTTTTTGCATCGTTTTTCATACGCAAATTGCATGCCTGCGCTAAGGATTTCATCCTCGGGTACATGATTTTAATTCATTCGCCAAGCTATCCTCGCGGGGAAATTCGATTTAAGCTAAATTCGCCTTATGGAAGAAAATGCTAATTGAAGTAATTGCATACAGTTGCTAATTTTTAGACGACATTGATAGAATATACGGTTACATATAAGTGATTTTGTTTATAATATTTTATACAAAGTCCTATACAAGGTGTAAGACATATCAAAGAGCTAACATTGTCTATACATGTACCGCTGAAACTGAACGCTTTTGCTAATAAATACAATCGAATAAAATTGAAGCAAATTGCACACACATTCTCACTCCATGCCGTAAATGGATGCGGGCGATCATATTACATTTTCATGTGCCCCCACCCAGGCCCAATACTGTAACGGTGTAATCGGTCGGTAATCTCCCATCAATTCTTCTGAGAAATGTGCGTTAAAGCTTTACTCTGATTGCCGGTCGGCGGAGATCGCTGTAACAGACCTTGCTTGCGCCCATACGCCGTCAGTAGCCGAGATTAGCTACTTAGCAGTGCTGCTGGTTAATTAAATTTTGATTAGCATTTTCCCTATGGGGCCTGGTGTGCCTGCGTGTCGCGTTGTATTGTGGAAAATCACAAGCTCCAACATGTTCCATCGCGTAGAAGGGCTCTCTTTCATTAAACGTCTCTGGTCGGGCGCTGTGGCTATGCACAATCTATGGGCATTCCCAAACTGGTGGACTTCATCGACGATTGTAGTGGTTGGTGAGCTGTCCACAAACGGCTTTATGGTCTAATGCAAACACGGATTAAAGATTGCGGGCAGATCTGAAAAAAAAGAGATTGGATAATTTAAACGTTTAATCCAGTGAAAAAACGATGGTTTCTGGGTGAGCTCTATGGTTTGGCTTTTAATTCGTTTTTGAACACTTACAGGAATGAAACTGTTTGATGATATTGTATGAATTTATGTTTTGGCTATAAACAAGAAGTATTAAGATTCCCAAAACAATAAGATCGTTAGGAAAATGCTTATTTGATGCAAAGATTTCAATATTGCGGTTGAATTAGGTTTCACATTGCATATCATCGTTGTCTGCAACGGTCCTCTTAATCTGAATTGCTTGATTCTGTCTTGAATAGTGCGTAATGTAATCTAAATCATAATAAATCAATGACGAATATTACGACAAACGGCGTTTCTTGCCGTGCTCCGAGGGTCACAGCATTCCAATAACATCACCGTCAATATCGTCGGAGTAACTGCAAAACGGCAATCGGAATTGGCCTCACGCCCTAAAACCCCTACTGAACTCAAATCCCAAATCAGTAACCGAACGGGATGGGTTGTAAAACACAACAGGAAACCCCGATCGTTCAAGGTGTGCCTTTGGCTTTGTCCCCCATGGACGTTTAAGGATACACCTTACACTTCCCTGCTCTCTGAGTGCCGTTGGCTGGGAACGGAAATTCAATTCGAGCGTACGTTTAGTATGTGTGTGTGTGTGTTGCCATTACTAACACGAGCGCCAAACATCCGATATTACACTTGGGAGCAAACTTTTATTCCAGATCAAACGCAAGTTGCTATCCTTATTTCTTTTGGGTACCGACAGGCACACATAAATAGCCGAACTCCTGCCGAGCGGTTGTGTACACACAAAATCTTGAAAACCAGTTCCAGATTGGAATTCAATTTTGAATGCTCTTTCGCCCGACCCCGGCCAGCGTGTAAATTTGCTTTGGATTTGAATGTTATAAATCGGTCGTAGCACACCGAGTGCGTGACTGGCGGCTGAGAGTTAGCGAAGCTGTGAAAATTCACTGTAGCGGAACCGTCGCAGTGGAAATCGTGGAAATCTCTGATCCCTGTTCTGCCGGCAGTGACACCATTGGGGGGGGGGGGGGGGGGGGGGGGTGGAAGGATGAAACGGCCCCGATGTGCTTGTTATCGAGCTTATTTGAATCTCGACTTTTAGTGGCTTATTAATAGCTTTGTTTCTTGTGCTTCGTTTTTTCCCCTGTTGCGAAGAGTACACGCCTCTAATTCCGTTCGGCGCTGTGCACTGGCGTTCCGTTTGGTGGTGTTAAGGGGCTGCTGTATCGTTGGCGCTCTCTGAAGTGTAGATGACGCACAGTGGATGCAAGGATTTGTGGTTGCCTTTTTGGCTCGAAAGTTAATCTTTTGAGCGAACTCTGGTGGCGAGACTACCGCTTCCTTTACGATGACGTACTTCCCTGTTATTTCTTTTTATTTTTAACCACACACACACACACACATACACACTCCAGCCCTTGCATGTAGACGTAGCAGTACTTTTATTCACATTGATTGCAAGCCCTGATTGAATTTCCTGCCCAGCGAGGGGATGGGATTGAAGCAATTGGAGCAGAGCTTCAGGGAGAGGGTGGCTCTGTACAAATTTCTTATTTTTCGGCGTCATCGACAACAACTCCAAAGCTTCCTGCAGCACACCACGGGAGCAGTATTTTCGTGAAGCCTGCCAACTGTCAAAAGACGTGCGCTCGCAGTTTGGGCAGATACCCAACAACAAAAAAACTTACAAGGAGAGTGTTTTGATGTGGCCTGTGGATGTGTGTGCGCGTGCCACGATAAACCATCAAGGTGATGTCCTCGCAATTGTGCATGTCATTTTATTTTTCCTGGAACACTTCCCTTCGCAACAAGTGCAAACGGTAGCGCCAGTTTTCGGGTGTGCGATCGTGAGATGGCAAGAATACACTGATGCTACCTCAAGAGCGCAGTGTTTGAGCATGAAGAAGCATCTTCAAGCCGAATTTTCTGCGCGGTACATTGCTAGCGCATTATTTGATTCGATTTGATTTTGTTTTCGCACCACAGCTGAACAGGGATGGGGGGGATTGGAAGAAGTTCATTTGGAATTCGTTTACAAGTGGAATTTGCTTACGCTGGTTTTGCACAATTTCCGTACACGATAGTAGCTGCTTTGTAGTAGGTTCATCTTCTAAAAACCACGCACACGCCGGTGATATAAGGTGCCAAAGCAGTCGCAAACACCCCGGAATGGGGTGTGGAAGCTGCTCACCTAACTGTAACAGCTGGTGTCGTCGTAATCAAAGGGGAAGTTAATGTCTCAACCGTTTCCTGAACCAAATGCTCTAGTGTCCCTTTTAAGAGGCCATGTGTTATGGGTGTGAAGACGTTGTGGTGCAAAAATTAAAATGCATTTTATGGCTCTAGAATGTTTCTCGGGTTATCCCCACAGTTCAAACTGTTTTGCCTTCAAGTATGCAATTCGCATTACAAATGTGAACTAATATGCTTTCAGAAGCAATGTTTTATTGAGCGATGAATTGGAAATTATTTTTTAATTTCTAAAAATCGATTACATTTGAAAGGAATTACAAGAAGACGTGGGTTTACAAATTACAAATGTTTCAAATGTTCACTAACACAGCTAGTGAGAACAATCGATGACTTTTGGCAACGGACACTTGTTAACAAGACAGGGCAATATGTATGCTAATTTCAGTGTCCGTTGGCGTCCATAAATTAGACCCAACAAATTGCTGTCCGGTTTGTCCATTTGATTGACGCCTTACCCTGCGTTCCTCACACTAAATGGTTGCGATGGTGCTGAAGATTGAGCGCCTCCTTTAGAGGGTGGATAGAATAGATGTAGGGCTCTTGCTGCCACCAGCAGCAACAATCCAATTAACTGAAAAACCAGTCATACACTTATCGGGATATTATCGAGCAATGTTCAGACGCGCGTTATCGTCTAGTGGGTTTGTGGTTGTTTGCGCTATTACGCAACGGTAGCCATGCTTGGAAAGCATACTTATGCAGTATTATTCAAAAGGATTGATGTTTCGTGGTAGCTAAAGAGTCCTGAGCTGCCGTCATAATCTTTTTTTTTTTTGTGTTACTAGTTGGACGATCCGTCTATAATCCTTGATGAAATATTTTGATTTAAAATGCCTGAAGCGGGGTTTTATCTTTTCCCAAACAAATACATTCAACCAATTTTGTTGCTCTTAAATCCTTCACAAAGGGTTAACTACACATACCCCTAGGTTCCAGGAGCGGGGGCATCCCCACAGCAAAATAGGCTAATTGGACGCAGAACCAGCCAGCCTTGCTCTCGTTGCTTGCTCTCGTTGCTTGCTTCTCGCCGGTTGGCTAGATTGGCCAGCAAAACTCCCATTTCCATTCGGCGCTTGATTACCGTTTTCTTTGCCCGCTCGTTAGGCTCGGATCGCTAATAATCGTGTGCGTGTGTGCAGCTGTTACAGCCATACAACCATCAGCAACATGGTTATACGGTGCCGCCGGCTGGTAGAGAGTAGCAGCAACACAGGATCAACACACACACACACGCACACAAAAAGACTCGAAAAAAGGTTCATAATCCTCTTACACACACTGTGTGGAGCTTCTGTCATCAGTTTTTTCTTATTTCCCTTTTCAATAGCGCTCTGTCGGTTTTATTCTTCCTTGCTGTCTGGTATGTTCGTGCAAAAAGAAGATATTAAATATTTCTATACAATATTTTGCTACATCCGACGCGTGAACAGCAGGCAAAGCACGCATCCGAACGGCATCGTGTCACGCTCGCAGACATTGATTTGAGTTTTCCTTTTAAATGATAAAAAATAACCGTAGAAAATATAAAGAAAAGCTCCTGTGAGTGAGATGTTGATCGGTGTTCTCCCTTCCCGGCATTTTAGCTCGATTTAGCAAGGTGTGTCGATTGTGGAGCGATTTGAATTCATCGTCTGGTAGGGAGGATGGAGCGCATATGCTGCAGAAATCGGTCCAACAAACGAACCACTTACGGGCAGCGTCTTCATCCAGTGGGAGCGCTGGTCCCCCTGCTCATCGTACGTGTCCGCTGGGGCCATCGAAGTTAGATTTTCTGAAGCAATGACGCAAGCGAGAGATGCTTTGGCCTGGCCACTTGCCTGACCGGACATAAGCGATCACGCTCTCGGCCATGGCAATGCAACGACACAACTTCGATAGAATGATAATAAGACACCCGATCATTCATAAATCGAACCCATACTGCCCTTGCTACAACCACAGCCAATACCTTTCCCTGGATTGACGATAGCGAACTAGCTGTGAAGAGTAAAATCAGCAATATTCCGCCCACAATGGCATTGTGTGGGGCTGGTGGTGGTTGTAGCGCAACTGCGCGTCTTCTGTATTTCCCTATGCATCGCTGGATGAAATTTTATATTCATATTATATTTTATATATCGCTCGTAGTAGGTGGGGAATGCCTCTTGCTTGTTGCTGCCGCCTTCCTATTGCTCGAAAGCTAACGATCGCCGGCTGATGATGGTGTGGCCACGCGGCTACACGTACCAGCATGCGGTACGTCCCAACTAGGGACCGTCTAATGATGGAAATGTGCAGCACTCGTGAATGATAGTTTTCTGTAACGATGTGTGTATATGTGCTTCAGTGTGCATCAGGTGAGCGCTAAATTGTGCTACGGAGTATTTTTAGCATGATAAATGAGATACTAAAGGCTGGTTGAATCAAAGGAGAGAGATGGGCCTATCACACTCTTGGACGCCGTTACATTGCATACATATTAGAGTTCGAGGCGTCCTGATAAATGAACCTGAAATGTTGTTCTTGTTGCTGTTTTCAAAATATATCCACCTTTGTAATGCAACAGTTTTCGTTATATAGTCATGGGTAAATTCGATGTAGTCTGTCGTAATCACCCGGACACATCCGGAGTCGTTTGGACTCATCTAGACTCTACCATTGTTGTCTGTAGTTAACCGCCGTCGTCCAGAGTTGTCTTGAGTCGTACGGAGTTTTGCGGAGTTATCCGGAGTTGTCTAGAGTCATCTAGAGTTATTTGTAGTCATCCATTGTCGTTCGGAGTTATATATTATAGATCCAGCCTCATTAAGGGTAGGTCTAAATCATCTGGAGTTGCCCGTATTCTACCGGAGTTATCCCGAGTCAACTGGAGTTTTCCGTAGTTTTCCAGAATTAATTGGATTCAACAGAAGTCATCCGATGTCATCAAGATTTGTTCGGAGTGGTCGGAGTCGGAGTCGTTCTGATTCTTCTGCAGTCAACTGGAGTTGTCTGGTACCGTCCAGATGCGATTCCAGATTCTCCTAGACTCGTCCAGAATATCGGAGTTATATCTTAGATCCGGACGACTCCGGATTAGTGAAGTCTTATCCGGTTCTGACTCGGTATCGAGTTGCCAATGTTTCTCAGTAGTTGGTTCACGACTCCACTCCGGAATTACACATCAGTAACGCGTTGATGTTTGTTATGCAACGGCACCCACCCGGTTTTGGCAATAGTTTTTAGATGCCTCTCTCTATTTCCGGCTCCAAGCTCGCGGTGTTAATATTCTGCACGTATCACACCATCGTGTATCGTTTGGGAATAAAATAAATCTATTTCGAAATGCTAAAAGGGAAATGGTACGTGATTATGATGTGGTGGCGAAACAGCACCCAACACAGTTGCATGAGCCTTTGTTTCGTTTCAATTGCATTAAAACAATCCTCAAGCACACACACACCACTCAGATTCTGCCTTCCTCTCTTGGTTTGGTTTCGAGAGGATGTTTTTTTGCCCCATCTTATCCGTTGCTCATTACTGCTGCTTCATTTTTAATGAAGTTTTGTTGATGCCTTTTTGTACCAACCTGGTCCTGTTGTGGCTAAAGTGGCAGCGCTCAGGTGTAGTGCCCGAGGGATATGATGCTGGAATACATCAAAGGTGGCAAAAGTAGTGGGATCATTAAACACCAGGCGACGGTTGGGTTTCTCCTGGATGGTTAGGGATAGGTTACCTTTGATAGTTGGACGGAAAGTGAAACTTCCAGTACACAATTTGGTTGTTTTTGTTTATCCTGTCAGGAACAAAAATAAGCTCTGGAACTCTTTGTTGTGAAGTTTTATATATTTTTAATTTATTTTTATGTGCTTCAAAGTGTCCGGATGCCCAGCTAACTAACATGCGATTTATTTATACCTTCCCCGATGGTCCTTGTGCTTGTATATATGAGGTGTATAAACACTTGTGTGTAAGTAAGGAACAGTAACTCTCAAGACCAGTCTGGCAGAAGATGAAATTTGACCCACTCGGTACAGGGTACGATACCCACATGCTCTCCTTTTTCTTTATTCCTTATCCTCATCTTTATGACACATCCTGAAGACATGTCACCACAAGCCAATCGGGTTACTTTTTTTTCGTTCACTTTGTTGTTTTTAAACTCTTTACGGTGTGTGTGTGAGAGAGAGAAAGCGAGAGAGCACGATGGTGTAGCCACTTCCAGTTTATCTTAATCTAACCATACCATCATATGAATTTGAGATGGGAAGCATATACGAAGATGACCCATCCTGGCCGTAAGCTTTTGTCAATGGGATGGAAATTCGATTCCACTTTCTGTTACAAAGCTCTTTTTTAAACCAAGAGGAGGGGATATGTTTTCATTCGCAAAACTCGTTGCTTGGCAGCTGATATTGATTGGTATTGGAAAAGCATCATCAAGAGTCACTTTGAGCTAAATCAATCACAACACTTTGACAATTCCGTTTAAGTTTTGAAAAACTCGTTCTCCCACGTTCATTCAACTGATGGTGCTGTTGCATTTAACTTCCGTCGAAACGGTTATTTTGTTTTTATGTGAGCTAACATCTGTTGCAAACCAAATACAAATCAATTTTGCAGCATCTTCCTGCAATCGGTATTGTGGTGTGGGTTGCATACCCTGCGGCTGAAACCAATTCGGATCTGAATTCTCCTACCGAAGCGCCTAAAGCAATGCAATCTGCATTGAAAATTACACTTTTTGGCCTAGTTTTTGTCGGTCGACAACACTGATGTATGTATAAGAGCCGTCATCGCAACGTTTTTTTTATAATTTTTGAATGATAGCTTTTACTATCATAGCAAAGCATTTCACTGTAAATCATTTTTGCAGATTGTTTGATCCAACCATGCACTTCAATGCGCCCAGTGAAAGCTGCACTAGCGAAATGAAAGATAGAAAGCTGTGCATCGTTGTGGTTAGTAAAGAGCAAATGTATTACAAATGCTCTTGCCTTGCACTGTGAAGCATTTGCCTCTGCTATGTGTTCCACTCTACATACCAGTGCAACTCGCATTGTCCTCGTGCTCTTTTCAGCCAAAAAGCACATGAAAGAATTTGTCGACTGGATTTTGGGAGCAGCAATCCATTAGGAACAATAAAGACTATTGAAAGTATAAAAAACGGAATATTAAAATGTGCAACTTGTTTTTTTATGAATTAACCCCTCGCTCAGAAATGGTGTATTTTTGTGTTTGCATTTTAAACCTCACAAGACACACACTCTGTGGCTGGAACCGCTTGTTGGCAATCAGATCAGGATGGAAATGGATTCATTGTGCTTTGTTTTGATTGTTCCCGTCGCCGAATCGAACGAGAGAGACACTTTCTCTTCTATGCTTGTGTATTTCCACACAGGCCACGAATGCCGCCGTGGTGCCGCTAGCAGAGCGGGTCCATTCGAGAACGTTTGCGTGAACTTTTCAATCATGAAAAGCAACCCCACTTGGAGCTGGGAAATCTAAAACATGCCGCTTGAAGCACGTAGAGTCAAAATCGCATCGCTTTCGCATTGTGTGCATTGTGTGTTTGTATGGGAAAAGCGATGACGCGTACAATAGCTCGTGCAGATATTTTCATCAAAAAAGCTGTGTAGGAAAACCGTAACGAACGTAGCGTAGCGTTTCATGCCGTTCAGATCCTATTTTATGTTTTCACCGAATGAATTCTTGCTTCGTGCCTACACCAACATATGTCGTCGAGCGATAAGCAGAGCACAATTTCGATTGATTCTACCGGTGGTAACGCACAAAAAAAAAAAAAGATGATCAGCAAATTCATTGGCAGCAGTTTAAAAAATATCTGCCACTACTTAACATTTAATATCGCAAATAATAAGGTGACCTTTAGGTGAACTGTTGAACCTTGAATAAACTTGTTCGCTCCGTATTCCTGTGATGCTATCAGCGGGGTGAGCTCACAAAGACATGGTTTCCTCTGCCCTCCTTATGTTTGGTGCAATGGAAAAAGCGACAAACGACAAGATGTACGTCGTCGTCGTCGAACAGCGTTTGGGGTGGCACCTCGGTTTCTAAAGAACGGTGGTAACATTTCCATTCCGAGCACTCACACACAGCGTTCGACATTACGAAGCAGTTCTAAAAGCTATCCAAACACACCAGCCCCTGCCAACTCTCGCCCGGCCACACACTGAGGCAAGCGCAGGCAAACGACATCGTTCCATTTTATCCGCCACTTCAACCTGTCGAGTGCAAACAGCAGCGCCTCTAACTTTTCCAACGCCACTTCACCTTGGAGAGAAGAAAAATAACAGCTCTCTGCCCACTGCGGCATGGGCACACGCGGGAAAAACTGTCCCCGCTGTGAGCCGGGAAAGAGAGCAAGGGGCGAAAGGGGCACGGAAATGGGGGCAAGTCTACACCTAATTGCACGGTTCCGACGGGATGCGAGGTATACCTCATAAGATATTAATTACAGCTGAATTGAGATTCACGTTTCAGCCCATTCCCCGTGCTCTCTGCGCCAAGATGGGATCTTGGCATCACGTTTAAATGCGTTGTAACAGGACCTGCTGCTAACAGGGAGAGCGCCGTGATATCCGGTCTTTATCGCACATTTAATCAAAGCACTTCAATAGAACGAAAAAAAAACACGTCGTCTCTGCATGTACACGCTGAGCTGAACATGTTTAGCAATGTTTTACCCTGCTTTTACAACTAAATTGATATAATGGTGAATTTGTATAACAATTGCATAATGTTAGGCGGCGATGATAAAAGCTGCATACATTCTGGCGCAAGAAAGTGCCTCAATACACGTAACAGAGCTCGGAAAGCTAAATGCAATAAAAGAAAAGGTATAGAACCAGCCTGTGATGTCCTCAAAATATGTGCAAAATCAATAAACATACAAACACACACCGCTATTAACTTTCATACCGTCGCAATTTGTGCAATAAATATTAAACCGGGTGACAACACACTTGTGTGTTTGTATTTTATTATCCTTTCTGGGTCTAGCAATTTTATTCTCTCCGCAATGCTGCATTGTATTATGTTCCACATTAGAATACACTCTTATTCATTCAAACATAGCAAAATACGATCAATCGATCGTTTACATAGGCTTGAGCCTATGTCAGCCTGGCGTATGGTTTTACTTGAAACATCATAAAAAATGGTAAATTAAATTTCTTTCCCCTCTTTGTTTGGTGACACACTCTGGTGTACGATAAATTTGCCTAAATGTATTACCGGGCAGGAGTGAGCAAATCTACCTCTTTTGAGCAAGACGCAACTCGTTTCGTGGCTTTATCTCTTCCACGTGTACATCGCAACTTGATATGCAGATTATTTTACGCGTTGCCTTTTGTTTATTCAAAGCTTTTGTCTTACACCAAGCGGGAATATAAAGGAGCTAAGGCGATTCGACAGATTGATACTTCTTCGGGACCCAACTGGGAAAACTTGATCCAAACACAGCGAGTGCGCACACGTGTACACCTGGAATAATCTAAACGGGATTACAAAAAATAAAACCAGCATCTCGACTCGCCTTTCCTCGCACGTATATAGGACGCTTTTGTGGTGCAAATTTATTTAAATCCTTCCCAAACATTGCGAGCCAAAAAAAAAATCGATTACTCAAAACCACTCAAAACGACAAATAATGAGCATCAGCAGCAATGCCTTGCCTCAGGGGTACCGGGTCCTTCTAACTCATTACGCGTTTTTTGTGCGCCATTTTTTGTTTTGTTTTAAACAAACAAAAAAGTATTCGCTGTACGAGAGAGCGTTTTAGCAGCAGTTTGTGAGCATAAGAAAATTGATAAAAAATTGCTTCGTATGTTTTTTTCCTCTCTTTTTCCAAAACTTATGCCTTTCGAAACACAAAAAACAAACGACAAAAAGCAATAATATAAGCTTTCTATTGAAAACAAGAAGGAAAGTATGCACACACACCAAACGATGGTTTTGTTTTCTTTAGCTACACGCTTGCTTTCACTCTTCCACGAATCCTTCCGACCATCGCTCTGTGACAGTTGTTTGTATTTTCGTATGGCTGCAACAAGAAACTTTCATCAAGTTTCATCATTCATCTTAACGGCAAATGTGCCTTCAGGTGCTTTCGACCCAATGTCAACTGATGATGATGATACGACAGCAAAACGTTGTGTGAAAAGTATTGCAATGGCTCGACTAGGCTCGACTAGGCTCGAATTCTTTGAAATGCGCCTCAGTTTCAAAGTAAATAGGTACAATATACAGAGTTGATATGTTTTTTTAAAGATAACTCCTTTTCCGACTATGCATTGTTTCATAATAACAGGAAATTCAGTAAGATTCGCCAGCTCTGCTTAAAACACCAAAGCATCTACTCATTCGCAGTATAAATCAAAAACAGTTCTGGTGCACAACTCTCACCCCACGCTCTCTAAGGCGGGCGGCTTGAGATATGCATTTTTTGTGCTGCTTCCAGGAGGTGAAATTGTCCCCTTTGCGTACAAAAACTTCCCCACCATGACGTCAGTGAACGTAATGGTGTCCCCCACAAATCAGGTTGTGCAGCAGCGCCATCGTCGTCACGTTACTTGACTTCTTGACTTGCGAGTCCCATAAAAATGGTAAGAGAACAGAGCTTTCGCGTTATTTTAAATTATTCTAAGAGACACAACCCATTCCCCAACCACCGTGGTTTTGCTGCGTCCTTCTTTGCGCGAGTGGCTATACGCAACGGGACAAAATCGTGCGCCATTTCCATCATTTCCATTATTATCCTTTCTTTGCGCATACAGCAGCAATCAGGAAAGAAAAAAATACTGTCACCCAATTGCCATCGGTTGCTCGTCGTGTTGCAATTTGCATCATGATTGTGCGATATTGCACGGTAGCCTGCGTGATAGTGGAATTGGTGTTATTTTTTTTTTTCACCCTCACGGGCGCCGGTAACTGGGCTTCATTTCCTGCGGGAGAGAAGACAGCAAGCTAGTTAGCAGCTCAGCGAGCGGAATGATATTATTTTCTTTAATGACATCATTACCCGCATAGTCACGTTGAGGTTGGAAATTGTTTTTAAAAAATCTTTCGAAAGGAACAATAATGCAATTTGTCACGTCATCGAAATGGGAAATAAAGGCGCCTAAATATATGCAATTTATTGTTATATTCACTGCATGCGCTGTTCAACAGCTTGAACTGCTTTATGCAGCATTGTTTGCCTATATTTCGGCGCTGTAAATTTTCTCTTCTGTCACTACTTGTATCTATAAATAATACTAATTGAGTATGGTTTAATAAAAGTTTCAATTGATGATACTCCTCCCAGGATTTCTTTTATTTCCAGTTCGATTGTTTGATTGGAAACGAATTTCTCTTTCTCTATTACTTTTTTCCTGCCGCCACACACGTCGTTTTCGTGAATAAAAATAAAAATCCGACATCTATGACATACGAAAGTCGTTCATCATGGCTCTCGAATCATCTGGCCTGAAAGTCCTGTTAACAACCAAGCCACGGGGTGGCTCCCTTTTCTCTTCCTCCCCCTCCCTCGATCAAGGCACGTCGTTGGGAAAAGGCAAAGAAAAAGTACTGCTTCCGTTCGCCATTTTCGGGTCGGCACGCATACTCCAGTCAGTGCTTCCTGGCCGCTTGCTGTCGATCCCCTGCCTCTGTTCTTCACATATTAGCTTTTAATTTGTTCCACTCTATAAAGTTCGATTACATCCGATTGCTGATTGCTTGACACACACACAGAGTGCGACGACGAGTACAACCTTTGCAGTCGCTTGCTGTGCGAACGATGAAATACAAAGAAAGAGAGAGAGAGAGGCGGATATGTTGGCAAATGTGTGTTTGGTGTTCCTGGAATGTCTCGGAAAAACGGCAGGAACTCAGATCGTCTCGGGAAGTAGGAAGGAGCAACGAGCTGGTATATGGTTCGAAAATTTTCCATACCTTTTTTCAGCGATTCGGCAGGCTGAACTCTCCGGCTAGCAGTGCGTGCGGTACGTTGAGCAAAGGCAAAGAAAAAGTAAGGTTCAACATCATCAACATTTGCTAACACAGAACAAAAAGGGAGCAAGAAGGTATGGGGGAGGTTTCGTAACTGCCGCTTGAATCGAACGCGGGGCCCAAAACAATCTGTCAAAACTCGGAACCTGTGAATCTGTTCCGCATTCCTTCGTTAGCCTACATTTAGGCGTACGGCGAGGTCCCGCCCCTCCCGAGCAGCAAAGAATCCTTTAGAGGAAAATGAAGTTTTTTTTTGGCTGCGGATGCGATGTGAAAAGAAAGGACCGAGCGGCTGGGGCTAGGTTAAATCGATTCTTCTCTCTTGCCGGTTCGTTCGAACAGCGCAATGCTCCCGTTTTAAAGCTGATGCTATCGCAGAATACATTATTCCACCCCACCTCCCAAAAGACGTGAGGCCAAAACAGTAACATTCACTCTCGTTATCTGCGTCTTTCACCATTGCTCAAAGCACCCGAGAGGAAATCCCAACCCCCCGCGCCCTTGGTAGAAGAAGCAAGTGCGTTGGAAATTCCTGATGAATTTCCCAAATATCTCTAGCGGAGTTAGTAGCCCACGGAGCCGAGTTTCGGTGGTGCAAAACCGGTTCATAAATAGCACTGGAGGGAATACTCGCGAGTCGAGCAACGTCGGCCGACCGAGCTTTAATATTTTTTCCACTCCCGGGCCGGAGCCGGACGAGTGTGTGCTCTCCGGTTCGAGAGCGAAAGCGGTTCTGACGTTGCTCTGCTGCTCCGACGAATTCCTAGACACACCCATCCCTTTGGGCACGGTTGGAGTTGTGCTGTTGGTGTATGTGCGCCGGTGTAACTCGAAAACGCGTACCACCATGGGAAAAACCGTCCTGTAAAACAAACGAAATGGGTTTCTTTTCGCCTTTTACCTTGTGATTTTGGGGTACCGTTCGCGCGATCGCGAGCTTTTCCTCTGGCCATTGTCGGATACCGTGCCGGATAATGGCGAGCAAAAGGAGAATAGAGAGTGAGATAGAGAGCACACTTTCGCGCGTTAACCGCACATTTTCGTACGATATTGAAATCGTTCGCATAGCAACAAGTAACTTTGGGCGCGGATCGTTAAAGAAAGCTCTCGTTGCGTCCGTTGGTGCTTTTTTATTTAGTACCATTTTCATTCATCTCTTAATGGTGGGTTTTTGCTTATGGTGTGCTGTCTCTGGTGTGTGTGTGTGTTTGTGTGGGACTGTTATTGCGTTTTTGGTACGGTTTTATTCGATTTACCACCAGAAGAAGAAAAAAAACCACTAATCGGCGTATTGCTAAACGATAATGCGGGAGCTGTATTATTACCATTTTTCCATGCAACTTTTGTACCATTTCCTTGGCAACGCTTGCGTAAAACAAGATGATGATCTTTTTTTTCATTCCCTCCATTGTTGGAGGCGGGCGTGTTTGTAGCGGTCGGCCTAAAGTTTTTCACCAGAAGAGTTTGTAACTGAACACGAACAAGCCGGTATCGATTTACAGGCAACATTTTTCCATTGTTTCCCCTCCATCATGAGCCTGTACCACATCGGTAGTATCTCGAAGGTGTGGGTGTGTCCGGGTAAATAATATGATTATTGAAAACCCGTTTCTTTTATTAGAAAAAAAACAACATTATCTCTCGAAAAAAAAAAAATACACAAACAATCAAACAAAAAGCAATCTTGTGCACGCTTCAAATTACTCGACAACTAATTTTTGCTGAATTATGCCAGCAGGTAAGTAATGTGAGCGTCTGTGTTTGCTCATTGCAACGTTCCGATTTTTTCTTGCTGCAAAGATGGCACAGGTATTGAACATCATACAATTAAAAAAAAAGTCATACCCTGATACTGAATGTAACAGGCTTTTATATGATTGGTCCTATATTTACACGCGAACGGCGAACTGCTCGAACAGTAAGCCAATGCGCTAGGAAGGGAAACCAGCATCTACTCTCCAATAATGAAAATGGTAGCGGAATTTTGGGCAAGTGTGCCATACGGGGCAAAAGTGCCACCAAGCATTTTTCCTTAAAAACTTTAGTTTAATGATCAATTGTGTATACAGTTGGTTGCTTTCCAATGACTAGGTATGCTGAGCCGAATTTCATATAGACCAATTAATATTTCCCATTGTTTTGAACTGATTTATATTGAGTTTTAAAATTAAGCAGAATATTATAATTTTTTAATTCAACCAAATAAGCTCTCAAAAATCATGCGAACAATCAACCGAGAAAATATTTACACCACCGTATAGCTGAGAAATTTTGTGTGGGGTTAGTTGAAAAAAACTTTCTTTTTGTCACTGAAAAATTCAATTTCAAAAAAGTTACAACTTTTGGGGCAAAAGAGCCATCTCTATTTGGGACAAGTGTGCCACCATCTTTCATAGGCGCGAGCTGTCAAAAATGTAAACATTGCTGTAGCGTAATGGTATGGTGCGCTTTTACGAGCGGATTCTACTCCGGAAAAACAGACCAGCAACAACCCATATTGCGATACTGTTTGTAATGAAAAGGGGTTCATTGGTGACTCAAAGACATGTAGGAATACATACACTAGTCGTACAAACGTAATAATTTCCAATTATCTAAGAAATACGGTTATTTTAACCAGGTGGCCGTCTTGCCCCATACGACTGGCACTCTTGCCCCATAGCCCAAAAAACAACGGCTTTTTGGACCCTTTTTAAAACCCTTCAAAAACTGTTTTGTTTGCACTTTTTTCAAGCGAGACTCATTTATAAGTGAGGAAATAGATGTAAAATGGTTATGAGATTTAAATCGGCTTTTGAAAAACACGTTTTAGTGAGTTATAACTTGAAATGTTTAAGGTGGCACACTTGCCCCAAATTCTGCTACTTATTTTTTCCACGAACATACAGCCGTCCAATTCTAGGAACTCCCGCAGTTGTACCAAGTACTGGGCGCATCCATCGCACGATAGGTTAATTGAGTGTGTTGTGCTCTCGCCGAGGGTAAAAATGACTTTATTGTTTGCGATTTTTTGCTGTCATGCTTTGAATGTGGTGGATGTCATGGGAAAATTTAATTAAAAAGCAATAGCTCCGTTACAAAGCATTCTATCTTTTACCCTGCCGCGGATAATCTCATTGCAACGTGGCGAGGGGGACCATCCGGGAGATATGGGTTACAATATTCGTCCCAAAACAAAACAAAACAACAGACAACTGTAAATTTGAATAAAAATCGCTATGAAGCTTTTGACGAAAACTGTTCATTTTCTATTCACCGTCGCCTTTTTCGTACATTGCGGGAAAAGATACGGCTCATCAATTTGCCCAAACTTTCAATACCCCGAAACTCATTTCCCGAGAAAATCGGCAGTCGAACGATCGCCTCGCGGGTGCGAGGGCGCAGGGTACGGCAGCGTTCTTTATTCTTTATTTATGTCATCCATCCCTCGCAAGCAGCAGAAGAAAAATTGAACCATTTTCTTCTTGAAACACAAACACAAAATTTATCATCCTGACAAAGGTTTTGCGACAATCTGCCGAACGATTTCGAGGCCCCAAGCAGCTCCGCTAACCTTCCGAGAAATGCCGGGGCTCGATCTCTGAAACTCGAGGTGGATTTGGACATCAAGGGCGAGAGGAACGGAAAACAGCGCATCCCTCCGTCACTTCCGATTGCTGGTGCAATCGAAGGGCAACCGAGAGATAACGTGTTAGTATTAGTGGTGTGCGCTCTGGACCACACCCACGACTCCAATCCGACTCCGGCTATTGTTGATACGATTCCAACTCCGGCAAATTCAGAATTACTAGTACTAGACTTGGAGTTATCCAGAGCCAGATTCATCTGGAATCGAAGACATCCGGAATCGGAGTCGTCCGGAGTCAGAGTCGTCCGGAGTCAGAGTCATCCAGAGTCAGAGTCGTCCGAAGTCGGTTAGAGTCGGTTGGAGTCGTCTGAAGTCGGTAGGACTCGTCCGAAGTCAAAGTCGTCACTTTCTTTCTAGGAATAGCGGTTTGGGCCAACCGGAGTTATCCGTAGTAGGAGTTATACGGAGTAGGACTCCGGACGACTTCAGACGACCCTGGCTTCGGATAACTCTGGATGACTCCGAGCAATTCTGGACGACTTCAGACGACTACGACTCTGGACAACTACAACTCTGGACGACTCCGACCGACTCTGTACGACTCCGGGTGACTCTGCATTTTCGGAATCGGATCGGAGTCGAAGTCTGATTTTTGACATCATAACCCATCACTAGGTGCAACCCAGTGGAATCTGTTTCCGATTTCCGATCGCATAATGCATGGCTCGATTATGGAATACATTTGCTTGCTAGAATAATTATGCTTAACCAAAAGCAAACAAAATCCTTCAAATGCTGGGTCATGGGGGGGGGGGGGGGGGTTACTATTCTTGCTTTTGCTTGCCTCCGCTAAAGCATATGCTTCTCTCGGGCACGTTGGCGTTGGTCGCGCTGTGGAGAATGATAAAGTTCTGCTCACAAAAAATACTTCCAATGCTCAAAGCTTTGCCCGCACACACACACACACACACACACACACACACACACACACACACACACACACACACACACACCACACACACACACACACACACACACACACACACACACACACACACACACACACACACACACACATACACACGCACGCACGCACACATACATACACACACACATACATACACACACACACACACACACACACACACACACACACACACACACACACACACACACACACACACACACACACACACACACACACACACACACACACACACACACACACACACACACACACACACACACACACACACACACACACACACACACACACACGCACAAGAGAAATACGTTTACGAGGGCACCCCGTTACAACACGCGCACTCAGCCTCGCTTATGATTTATGGTATCGAAAAAAGAAGAAGGAGCATGTAATAATAAAATTGACAATTCGAATGCGGACAGTGTAGCCGGACCTTCATTTTTCCACTCCATTTGCTCCATCGCTGGAGGAAGGACGGGCGCGCGGAGGATATTGAGACACGTGACATCGTGGCTCGGGAACTAAATATAGTCGCGCGAGTGAAAGCCCAACCCAAAAATAGTTGAATAAAATACGGTCCTCGGGTTTTGATTTTGTTTGTTTTCAACTGCTCAAGGAATAGTAGCGCCAATAGAAGGTCTATCGTGCAATGTAGGGACAGCTGTATCGGTTTGCACAGGACAAACCGTCCCTTTAATTTGTTCGATACGGCCTGCTCCGTGCTGCTGGTGTATGTTTGCTTTTTCGAGCACAAAAAGCTCAAACAAATTCAGTTCGGTGGTCGCATATTCGATGTTCATTGATACAATGTGTTCAGCAGTCATTTTTAAATCGGTTCAATGTTCTTTTTGAATGTTGTTTTCCTTTACATTGCTTTCCCAGTAGCGCAGCTATGCTAAATTAGCTCGCCTGTTTTGCCCTGAAATAAGTATGGCTGGGTTTGCGCGAAAGCTGAAATGAAAGTTTCTGCTTTTCACGTCTGTCAAGAGCAAAACTTTCACAAACGTGCTCCATAGCCTATCGCCGCTGGGCTGCTGGGTGGTGGGCAGTCATTCCAAATAAGCAAAAAAAAAGGCACACAACAAACGCTTCTGCTATCAACTTAACAACCGTAAAGATGGTGAAATCAAAGGGATTTTGTTTAATTTTTCCAACTAAATTTGTGGGTTTTTATTTTACAGTTTCGCTATAAAAGAGAATAAATTGTATATACGCTCACCAACCAACTCAACCAACCCCGCGGGGTTAGTTGGGTGCAGAATTTAAATTTTCATTCTGCTTTCGTGATTTTCAACGAACTTTCATTTATTTCATTCACATCGGCGGCGCCATGGTGGAAACCACACCACGGTATCGCATACCCACGGTTTATTTATTTATTTTTTTTTTAATTTGATCAAAACAACGATTCATTTACCTGCAGTTTCTGCAATTATTTGCACCCTCTCTAACTAACTGCACGCCCGCTCTAGCGACTTGCGGGGGGCACCACCAGGTCCCCCGGGCCCCCCTTTTGCTGGCCGACACAGAGGCACAGCAAAACGCAATGGCTGATATGAATCGTGTGTACATGTGGTGGGCGAGCGCGCCGCACCACGAGCAAAGGAAAAGTTTCTGTTCCCTTTTGTTTTAAACGACAATCCCCCTTGCTGCTACTGCTCCCGTGGTATGTGTTTGATATTTGTCTCGCTGGTTTTCCCCCCTTCCTTCCCGCAGGATGGTTTGCAGGATGGACAGCAATTATTTCCCGCCTTTCCGGTAACAATACGGTTTGCCCTAATGTAGTTTTTGTTTTCTTTTCTTTTTGCTTGTTTTCAATTCGCAGCTCTGCAGTGGACACCGTCACCAAGACCAAAGTTGCCATCAAGAAAATATCTCCCTTCGAGCATCAGACCTACTGTCAGCGAACATTGCGGGAAATCAAAATTCTTACCAGATTCAAACACGAAAACGTAAGTTATGATGTTTTATTTTTCTATTCATGGAACGTTTTTGCACACTGTAACATTTCCCACTAGCTTCTTTCAACCATTCATCGAACGCGGAGCAGTATTGTATTGCACTCAGATCGATCTTTAACCTCGGGACATTGAAAACAGAGAAAGTAAAAAAGTGTTTATAGCCTAAAAAAGAATTAAACTTCATCGAAAAGCCTCATGAGAATATGTCTGTTATATCTGTTTTACTTGCAAACCATTGCCAACGCGCACACCATTTCACTGTAAGCTAGTGTTTTCTGACAGCGTTTAATAATGGGATTCAACTTGTCACAACTTTTCCTATGCTTGATGTTGCCGCTTTGTTTGATTCCTATCTTTGCACCTTTTGTTGGATTCCCTCTGAGTAAAGGGAGGGGGTACTGTTAGTTGTTTATCTTTGCCGCCTTCTATGTACATTAGCTGCGTCGTCAAATGCGTCCAGTTTCGGGCTTTGCTTTCTCTGTGCATGGAAAAGTTTGTGCAAAAAGTTGACGTTACCGTGTTACCATTGGTACATTGGTTCTCTGCAATCGAGCAAAACAGAAATGACAACTAAACACACATCACATCAACGGCAATGTGAAGTGGCGTGAAGCTTTACCATTTAATTCCCCACTTTATCTGTTACTGCGACATTGGGGCTTTTTTTTGTGCAAAACAATAAACTTATCTAGAGCACCTCTACCAAATAGCTCCACAAGCACAGTGAAATAGAAATAGAAATAGAAACAATTTACAATTCAGTTCCCGAGGGGGGTCAATCGATTTCCACTCAACGGATCAATGCTAATTGAATAATGATGCCAAACGTCCACGACCGGGGTATGGAGTGTAGATTTTCGATTTAATGTAACCACGGTACATGCATTTGCACACTTCAGGCGTTTTGTGAAAATCAAATTGGTGTGGAAATCAAAAAGCCTTATACAAGTTATCGAGTCGAGTCGCTTCTCTTCGGAGGTTGCTTACAGACTGAGTTTATTCTACCAAAAATATCCATTACATATGTGTTTCACGCATACTTCTAATTAGATCTAACACTATCAACGCAATACTACTTAACGCTATATCTAATAACCTATACAAATACTAATAAGATATTTACAACGTGGTAACTTACATGTATACGTTCGCCATGTTGCCGCTGGGTCGTACAAGAACGGTTGCGAATCGTGAAGCATACAGGGGTTTCCCCGAGTAATTTTAAACTTCTGTCGCATGTGTTTTTTGCATGATAATTGTCAAGTTGTTGTACAAAATTTTCAACTCGTCTTTATTAAAACGGCAACACAGTTTTGTTGATTCATGAGTCTCATCCGAATCCGTAAAGCGAGCCGAGTTCGAGATCTTGAAAGATCCTTACGCTCGTTAACACGTTGAGTGCCGTATCTTTTTGCCTCGTACTTCGTCTCAGACAGCCTCAGAAGGTCGAACACAGCAGGGGGAGAAAAGAGAAGATAACATACTGCAGAATCGGTATTAACTCGCAGATTTAGCAGCGAAAGAACGATTGAAAATGAACCGGATCACCTGGTTGAATGAACCGGAACTGAACGATTTTTTTCTTCAAAAAAATACCTTTTTTAACGTCTCTAATGAGAACTGTTCTGTTATTATGTATAATATGTGTCAAATATGTTAAAGCTTCTTTTTTTAAACATCTCGTGAGCGAAGGGCATATATGCTGCACAACAATCAAAAGCGTCTAGGGGAACCCTGCCACAGTCCAAAGTCCATTAAAATGTACGACGTGGAGAGTGTGTGGCTCTTTGTGTGGCCTGCAATGACTTTCTACCCCTAAACTGGATTTGAATCTATTTCCATATTTTATACTGTTATGGTCCGCATCGATCGAACTCCTGGAAGAGGAATACTCGGTACCTAAAACAACGTTTGCCTCTAAGCAAGGCACATTGTGTTTGTGGGAACTGTTGCTGTTGAGGCATTCTCGGGCCCGTTTCTGGGAACGCGGGAACACTACACTAATTTAAACTTTTCCCATTCTTTAACCTTACAGAAAGTTTTCCCTTTATTCATTACTCCAGTAGCTGGAGATGCCAGGAGCAGAGCCACCGTGTTCCCCCCATTCGTAACCTGTCCAGGACAAAAACGAATGATGGATTATACACTATTCTTCCAATCATCCGCCGCAATAGGCCACTTTCGCAAAATGAAATTTGGGGACGATTTTTGAGCTCTTAATTTATCAAACGCACACACTTGTTCGATGCTTCAGCAGCCAATATTACTCTTCCCTTTCTCTCTCTCTCTCCCCCTCGAAACATACTAGGTTAAGCGTGTGCCACTCGCTATTTGATGTACCACGTTTGCTGCGATGGATTGGTTTTGGAGGATTGTGTCCGGCGCTACTTTCTTCTTGGTAGCCGCAAAACCGCTGGCTGGCTGGCTGGCGCGTGTCTCCAAAGAAAAATCCGATTTTAGAAGCATCGGCACTTCTCTTTCCCAGCTCCCAGCGCTCATATCCCGCGGTCATTAAACTGTCGTACTGTTGGCGCTGCTTATCCTGCTGTTGTCATCATTGTTCCTTCGCCTTTTCCCAGGCGGGTGGTCCCAGTGGGCGATAAACATTGATAATAAAGCAGTTCCAGCAATCTTTCCCTCTCTTTTTTTTTGTGCCGCCAGCAGCAGCACAAAGCAGATGGGGGGCAGATGAGAATAAGGACCTCTGGGGATGGGTGTGGTGGTGGTACCATTACACTTTGCTGAGCGCTCTATTTTTCTCCAGTCACTTCCGAAAGTTGTCAATCATGTGCCGGTTTAGGTTGACTGGTTTCGGCACAAGGCTTGTGTCACGAGATAAATGAAGCCCGAAATGCGTCAAGCGCTCTTGGCCATTTTGCTGCGTGTGTTTGTGTGCTGTTTCTGATCTCTTGAACATATTTTCAGTTGAGAAATTCGTTGTATTAAAGAGGCGTTCCTTGCGAGCAAGCTATGTCAAAATTTCGGCGATTCGCTTGTATCACGCGGATATTGTGATTACTGCGAGGGGGGCACTGTCATAAGATCTCTGTTCGATTGTTCACGATGTGTTGTCGAGCGTGAATCACAGATGCGTTCGGTTTCGGTAATCTACAATCTCTTTGCGGACGCAGCACACAATTCCTTGCCGGTTGTTCGTTGGCACGACGGTGGTATGGTGATATCATCATGTACAGTCATTATTTACGCTTCCCTTACCCCAAGATCATGGAGCAATTACCCACAGTTTGGTGTTGCTGGTTGGTCAGCCCTTATCATAGCGCATCCACACACAAAACGGCTTGTGTAAATTGTTGTCGTGCGGGGACAAGACTACGCTTAACTGTGCTTTACTTTGTTTGTTGTTGAATGACACATCTAAAGTACGTAAGGTATGTTATTTGCATGTTGCATCATTTGTGGCTGGCGCGTGGAGAGTTCGAGAGCTCGAAGTCAACTTAAGCGGGATCATGTTTCAGCCGTTTTTCAGCGGATCTTTGGACATTTTTCTGGGGAACTGTGTGCCTCCTAGCAGTAGTGTATTGAAATTGATGATGCTTAACGATGAAAGGAGGCAGGAGAGCACACCATCTTCAAATACTTTAGTATAGTCCCCTTTATATCCAATCCACGGACGACCCTTTTCGCAGTCGTGTAAAAAAGGGGCTTGCCATCTAATGCTTTCCCCGTAGCTCAATAATGAGTATCTTTCTGCTCAGCTTGCAAAATTCACCCGAATTCATTCAGTTTTAATGCGGTTTGGAGAACAAAATTCTCCGAATTGAAAAAAGGAGCTCCCCAAAGTTTGAGATATTGACAGTGCTCCCTTTCGCTAGAACCTAACGACGCGACTGCTGCGCATAATTTTAGCGATGGGAAATATATTATTTCGCAAAAATTTATTATTTATCAACAGTAACAAACGGCTTATCGCAACAGTTTAATTGAACAAGTTAGCTACTCCCTCAAGCCAACAAATTCCCCGGAACAAGAATTGTGATGGATGGTTTTTCCTGTGCTTATGCCTTCATCGTTTAATTTCCTTTGACAGTAACCGCTTTGGGTTGGTGGGTGCAACATTTTCCTCCGCTTAACTTGCCCCAGCTTGGATTGTGTCACGCCTTCCCAATGTACCTGTCGCACGATATAGAAGTCATTTTAGTGGATTATTCTATTCCATCAGTCCATCTTGATTTAGCCCTCGGGAGCTACATGACGCGGTACGCTATCACATCGATACAACAACCCCCCACCTCCCCTAAGGGACCCCAGGATAATGATGGGCGATAACCACACGACCACCATCGGTGTGGTGTGGCAGCTGTCTATTTCCTGCTGACATGCTCGCCGTAAGGTTACTGCTGTGCCAACCCCTGGACATGGCTCGGGATGTGATGAGACCAATGATGAAGGAAATAAATAGCTTCACCTTGTGGGTAAGGCCCTGTCTTCTCACACGACGCTTTTCCACTGACACAATTTTACCTCCGAAGAAAAAGAAGTCCATGGACAGAGGCATCACCTCATCTGCTGCAAGCTCATTTTGTCTGCAAGTTAGCCAGGATGATGTACAGCCACTGCCCTCACCGACCGACCAGGGTTACGTGGAAACGATTGTGCTGCTGCCGCCGCTCTGTCTGTGTTGTGCTGATAGATGGGAATATTACCGCCACCACGCTGGGGAAGTAACATTCCAGTAACAAGCTTCCGCGATATTGCTTCACAATTTTGCCGACACATGAGCTGCTCCAGCGCACTGCTGCTCCCTTAAGGTAGTGGCGATGTTTATGAACTTCCGCACCGGGAGGTTAATGTTTAAAGTTCGCTTAAATCTCCGTTGACGGCGTTGTGCGCTGGTTCGGGATGTAAAAAGATCTTCTTGTGTTGTTTTTGCTGGTGCATCCTTTTCATTTTCTTACTGACCTTCTTACAAGGCTCCAAGGTACGATCGGGAAAAGGAACCAAAACAATCCCTCTCTCCGGTTTTCTGTTGTGTGGCTGCTTCCCCTCGGTATTTTAGTGTTTTAGTGTTGGCAGGTTTGTGTTTGATAAAATTCACAGCTCGACCACCGCCGGTTATTGTTGTTCAATCACGCGCGCACGCACACATTAAATATCCGGCAATGGCAACGATGGCCGTTGGCCCGGCCCAATATTCTCTCCACAGAATAAAGGCTCTCCCCTAACGCTCGGAAAAAGGAATGGAAAGGGTCACCAGTGCGGCGCGCGCCCCACTGGTTGAAAGTTTTCATGCTCGTCGGACGAACTCCTCCTGCTGTTGTTGAACCCCGGGGGGAGGCAACTTGTACATCTTTTTCTCGGTAACGAAACGCCCCCTGTCCCGCGCGAGAGAAAGAGTAATAGAGAACGGGTTCACAACATCACCGATTGGGGGAAGGGGGGGGGGGGGGGGAGGTTAAGTTTGGGTCGAGGTTTGTGTTGCATGCTGAAACATTTGGGTTTGTGAGTTCACGGGGCCCATCGGCTACGAAGCAACGAACGATGATGAGATGTGCCTGCCAGATGAGCAGAGATACACAACAGTGACTGACGACCGTGCACAGTTTGCCCATTGGGTTGGAAGGAAAACCGACCGGTCGGTCGGTCGGGTCGGTCGATCCGGTGTCTCTCTAGTGTTGCCCTAAAATAAGCATCCGCAACTGGCCCAAGTGGCGCACCGGCCTCAACGGAGCGTACGGAAGGAGCAACGTACACCAGGAAAAAAGAGGGTTAGGCTGCGGGGGACAGGGCGCACTTGGGCAAGCTTACCGGATTTGTTTATCTTTGAGCTCCGGAAAGTTCCCACTGCCTCATTCAACAGACCGTGGAATGATTTTTATTTTCAGTGAAATGCTCGGAAAAGCGCATCGTGCCAAGGCTTTATCGAAACCCAACACACACACACACGCTTCACGATCACCCAGAGAACGTAGCTTGACGAAGGGTTTCGTCAATTTCTATTTTCAAGGCCCTTTCTTTCAAACCGACAGTTCAATCTTCAGCTCGGGTGGATATTATTGATGAGTTTCTTTCCGCATTGTTTTAAGCCCTTCTTCACTGCAAATCAATAAATGCTAACCGATTCGCTAACCATTGCCATTTCTTCTTCTTAATATTATTCTTCTTTTCTGCTTTCCTTTCCAGATCATAGACATAAGAGATATCCTCCGGGTGCCTAGTATAGAGCAGATGAAAGATGTATATATTGTTCAGTGCTTAATGGAGACTGATCTATACAAACTACTAAAAACACAGGTAAGCCTGGGAATGGGAATCATTGATGAGAAAACAAGTGGCTGGAAAAGCGCCTCTTGAGGGGGTCACCACATTTGAAGGACATTATAAAACCGTTAACCTTGAGTTTCCGCACACAAAACAAAGCAAAATAGAACAAATGTTTTGGTCATTAATTGCAATTTTTATGATTATTTAATGAAAGCCTTGATATTTTGTTTTTTTTACACAAATCAAGTAGCTAAGTGTACCAAGTTCGCTTAAATAGATAATGAGAAAAGGATGAGCAAAAGGAGTAATATGAAAGATCTCCTAGTTATTGTCCTTAAATATGTCGCTAACATTGTGAATTTTACAATACATTACATAAATACACAATACAGTCAACTCTCTCTTATTTGAGAGGCGATGGGACTGTCGAATAAGAGGGGTTTTCAAATTACAGAGGTTGAAAGTGAATGAAAGGTCCATACAAACTAGAAAGAAACAGAACATTTAGTATGCAGCCTTAACTGTTGCTATAGGAAACTGCGAACAGAATCGCCAATTTGAGCATACATCTTTCAATAACCATGGCAACACCATACCCTAATAACAGGGATACAGATTTCAGAGGTTTTCCAAATTAGAGGGACAAAAATGTACTGAAAATCAAGGGACTGTGACAAATGTTCAAATAAGAGAGGTTTCTCAAATTGGAGAGGTGTCAAATAAGAGAGGGTTCACTGTACATACAAAAAAAAAACACTCGTTTTTGCTAATGTTTACTGCAATACCTGTATTAAATCTATATTTTAATGTTAAATAAGAATCAACAAAGCCCTAAATGCGCTGAAAAAATACACTTTAATAACAAAAAGTTGTAGATAAAATCAATGAAAAAGTTAAAAACGAACGTAAACAATCGTTTGAATCCCGGGGACCTTATGTCACGAATTCTACCTTGATGGGAATGGGAAGAAGAAAAAACCCCGCCTAAAAGTATGCAATAGGTGTGCAACATACGGGGACTTACGAAAACCGCCTAAAAGTATGCAATCGGTGGAACAAAAGAGTCATTTCATCCCTACGATGAGGTTTTAGCGTTTCTGTTTGAGTTTTATTACGTTTTCAGTCGAAAGTAAACTGTCAACTTAATTGCCATGCAATTAGGATCACAATTTTCACAGCTCGTTGGCCAATCTCTCATTCCAAGGTAGCAAACTCTCTCTCTCTCGCTCTCCTCAATAGTTACGCTAATTACGTTCGGGGTTTTGGCACAAAGTTTCCCCTAGATCCTTTGACCGTCATATAATGTGTGCGTTTGTGTGTGCGTGTGCGTTTGTGTGCCCGTGTGCTCCTGACAGTTTGATTCCTTCCCTCTGTCCATCCGGTATGCACTCTGGGGCCGAATGAATGGTGCTGTTGTCCGGGTTCACATTGCTCAAATCAGGAGGGGCAATACTCACCTTCCTGTGTCTGACACTCTCTGAAAGATGACAATTTTACCAACAGCGCTTCGGTATTGAACGTCTCGCAAGCACTCAGTGCCTAGCAGGCTCAGAAACACCGTCTCACACCATATCTGGGTAGACATTTTGCTCCCCATTTGATGAATGCCCCATTTCTCGCTACTCTTTCTAAGCGGCGAAGTCGTCCTTTCCCCGCATTGCCGTCACTTGGCTAAGCACGAACGACCGTTCAAGTTCATTTTGTCTAGTCCAAATTCTACGTAAAGTTTTGTGTTCAAAATTCAATTAGACCGTTCCGCAATTCCACATCGAATGTGTTTGGTACCGGTCGGGGTAGTCGGGAGGATGTTCTACCTCGCTACGCTTCACGCGAACTGCGTGCGATGCTGCGGCAACACAGAGCAACTTTATTTATGTGCACGCATTTTCGCGTACCTTCCGCGAAAGCCCGGATGCCAGGCAGGAAAAATGTGACATGACATTGTCAACCAGTTCCCCCAGGTCCTGATCCGTCCCCAACTGCTTCCCTGCACTCGAGGGTCGAGGCACGGATATAGTCCATTTCGCTCGTGATTGGGCCGCTCGGCTGGAGTGAGATTTCCATTTTTAATGACGCGTTGGCTTTTGTGTGTCCTTTCCGTGTTTTTTCTTTTTCTTCTTTTTGCTTTCAATGAAGTGTGATGGGCTTTTTCCCCATTCACGGGCTCGCTCGTTCGCTCTCCCCGAACCTGCTTGCTGAAAGAATGATTAAATGACCCTTGTCTCGGGCGAGTGTGTATTAGATTACCTGAAAGTCAAGCCTAGGCCAAGCCCTTAACGTTGCGGGGAGGATACCGTACCTGTACGCGGACATTTCGGCACTTCCGGCAGAGTGTCCGGTATGCCGTGTGGCCCTGAATAGAAAATAAATGTTGAAGGAAAAAAGTGTGTCGGTGTCCCAAAACCAATCAATTGCAAGCATTTCCGTTTGATCTAGCTGACGCTGAGCTTGCAGCTAAACTCAATTAGGTATGAGACAAGGGCAGGCAAGTTCGGTTGAAAGGCAGCATCTCTCCGTTCATGGTGGTGCTGCCCTGGCGAATGATTATTTATGGATGAAGCACGTGTTCTTCGGTCCTGTGCTCTCGCCTCATTAAGGATGCTGTTTGTATTGCGAAAGGCTCAAGCGTTTGTGTCTCGACTGCCGCTCGGAGACGACCTCATCACTTTCGGTCGAGCATCGGTGGAAGAAGATTGATTTACTTACTTAGTTTAGACCCTACGGAGTTTATTGGGGTTTGTGTTTGGAGATTAGCTTAAATTTCAATTTTCCCATTTCAATCATCATCGATTGAGTGACCTTCTAAAGGTTTCGTTTCGTGCCCCAATTGATAACGATTTTGTGTACGTTTTTCTCCCCTTCCTCTTTCCTTCACAGCGACTAAGCAATGATCATATCTGCTATTTCCTGTATCAAATACTTCGTGGCCTGAAGTACATCCACTCGGCAAACGTGCTGCACAGGGATCTGAAGCCCAGCAATCTGCTGCTGAATACGACTTGTGATTTAAAGGTAAGCCCGGGCGCGCGCGCGTGTTGGTCATCGCACCAGCAGCACCTCAAGTGGAAGGAGAAACATTCTCTCCAACAACAACAAAATCACGACAGAAACATAGACAGATGTTTGACATGCCTCAAAGCCAAACGGCGGGGTCAGGTCAAACGGAGCTGACATTTCAACGTTGCGACAGCAAAAAAAAAGCTTCTCAGTGTATTCTTCAACGACGTGAAACTGTTACTAATGCGCAACGGTGTGTGTTATCTGTGCATGTGTTTGTGCCCCTCTGTTTTTGCTCGTTGCAGATTTGTGATTTCGGTCTTGCACGCGTAGCCGATCCCGAGCACGATCACACCGGCTTCCTGACGGAGTACGTGGCCACCAGATGGTACCGGGCGCCAGAAATCATGCTCAATTCCAAGGTAAGGAACCGGTCCTAATGACCACACCCACACACACACACTGCCTTCAATCAATCGCTCCCTTTTTTTCTCTCCCCTAGGGCTACACAAAATCGATCGACATCTGGTCGGTCGGCTGCATACTGGCGGAGATGCTGAGCAACCGGCCCATCTTCCCCGGCAAACACTATCTCGATCAGCTGAACCACATCCTGGGCGTGCTGGGCTCCCCGTCCCAGGAGGATCTGGAGTGCATCATCAACGAGAAGGCGCGCAGCTACCTGCAGTCGCTGCCGTACAAGCCGAAGGTCCCGTGGTCGCGCCTCTTCCCCAACGCCGACCAGAATGCGCTCGATCTGCTCGGCAAGATGCTCACGTTCAATCCGCACAATCGCATCTCGGTCGAGGACGCGCTGGCCCATCCCTACCTGGAGCAGTACTACGATCCGGCGGACGAGGTAGGGAACAATCCGCGGCCGGAAAAAAGAGGCGGTGTACAACCAACGGTGCACATTTCCTCGGCGTTGTATTCATCCGTCGTCGTCGTTGTAATGCAGAATTGTTTCCCATTTCCATTCCAGTTATATGGGCCGCTTTTTTTTTGCTGACCCTGGGGGACGAGTTTCCCATGTGGTGTGGTTGCGGGAGTGGATCCTCTTCTTGCTTCGGGATGAAAATTAGTGTGCGACAGTTTCAGCGAAGTGTGTAATGAGGGTTTAAATTGTGCGCTGCTGTGTGTACTTCCTGCTCCTTTTGCAGCGAGTAGGGGAAATAATTATATCCATGGAAAACCGTCCTTCACTCAGCGGTGGGCGGGAGGGGTGTACGTATGTAGTCCCCCTTCCCCCGTGTGTTCACCTTTTTCCAATTTAGAGTACAATTCCCGCTGCGGAGGTACTTAGCAATTTTGTTGTTAATCGTAATGTAACAGCTCGCCCGTCGGTTGCAAGTTAAATTTCCCTTCATTCTTCATACTTCTCGCTCTCTTTTTCGCTCTCTTTGTTTCGGTTCTAATTGCTTTTGAGCCTATTTTTGTTTCTTGTTTTTATTTTATGTTTAATCGGATTGGCTTTACCGTAATCTGGGTCCGTTTATGGGGGATTGCTTCGCTGCGAGGACGTTGTTTCTTATTTTGCCAACCCATTTCATCACACTTTGACGGGCGGCAGGCAACGGTAGTGCCTTTTCCGGAGTCATGAATTTTAAAGCAAATTATCTGCCAAATCTGGAAGCGCTTTCGATTCGATTCTTGCATCCCGCACGTGCTAGTTTACTTGCCTTGAGGACCCGAAACCTGTTTATAGTTTGTAGTTGGCAAAGTTCTTACGAGTTTCCTTCTGTCGCCGGAGCCAGCAGGGAGAGCCGCCATCCTCCATCTGCCGCAAGAGTTGACCAAGAGTGCAGGCTAATTCAATTTCATCCAAAGCAAGATCGAAAGCTCTCGTACACCGAAAGCGTTTCTGCTCATCCCCTTGTGTGTGTGTGTGTTCGTACAGTGACGTCAGACGATGGCACGGTGTGTGTGTCTATCTCTATGGCTGTGAGATTATGCCATTAGTGCAATGATTAGTTTCCCGTTTTCGGATCCATTCGGCCCCAACTTTCCCAATCGTGTTCATCGTTTTCGGTCCTTCTGGTGCTCGTTTGCCATTCAAACCATGCCATGCAAACTGGAACCTCTGGTACGGGGTTGGATGGTGTGAACGTAGCGAAAAGAATTTCACGCGCACCACAAGTGGAAGCAAATTTCCTCTGCCGGATGATGGTGCAGGATGGTTTCGAAACTTTTTTCCTTTGAACCACGTCGCTGTGCGTTCGATTCTGAAGAAGTGTAGCAATCAGCGAAATGCTGCAAAACTAAGTTTCGGGTCAATTTGTTGTCTCGGTAATCAGTTTGTCTCGGTAGCAAAGGAGGGGGTGGGGTGGGGGGTGCTAGAAAACATTTCTCCATCGTTAATCACATTTCTTTTCAAAAAGGGACACCGGCTTTCCCCAGCTCTCTTTGCTGTCCTCCGTACTCTGTAGCATGGGTTTTGAAAGGCATGGTTCACTCGGAAAAGCACACACGCTTGACAGAAATCGTCTTGCGGCGTAGGAAATAGTTAACCAAATGATGGATATTCCGCTCGCAAGGGGGTTTTCGTTCACACACAGTGCTCTACGATGATTATCAACCCAACCGGAAGTAGCCATTTCCTTCCAGCATCCGAAAGGGCCGAAAGGGCCTTTCGTTCATCTTCAACTCAACCCTCTACACACACGCTCATCATTAATCATTTGCATCTCTTTTGTTTAATTTCATTGCAACGGAATTGGCGTTTAACACAACACCGTAAATGACGACGCTCTCTCTCTGGTTGTTGTGTGTGGCTCATCATCATCATCATCCATCCCCTCTCGCGCTGACCGCCGGATGGGGAATGAATAAATCGGACGACTTATCCTACACACACCTACCTACAGCCCGTGGCCGAGGAACCGTTCCGTATCGCGATGGAGCTGGACGATCTGCCGAAGGAAACGCTGAAACAATTAATCTTCGAGGAAACGCTGCGCTTCAACCACAACGATCCGCCAGTATAAGCAGCCTACAGTAGCCCACTCGCCACCTCCCCTCGACAGCTAATGCAGACGGAACACACCAGAGGAACCACACAATTCCAGAGCCCATCGTTGACCAGCAGCAGCAACAGCAACAGCAGTGTGTTGGAGTCTATGGATCCGCGACCCATCGTAGCGCCATCGCAGTCTCTCGGATCGCCTGTATGAGAGTGTGTGTGTGAGTGTGTGTTTACATGTTAGTATCTTGTGGGGCGGGGGGGGGGGAGCTGAAAGGATATATGGCAGTTAATGTCAAACCTTTAAAACACAGGAGTTTCAACAGCAGCAGAGCTTTCGACAAGATATCCTGCTCCTATGTGCAGCGCGCGGTATAACAGAGCGAGTGCGCTCACAGTCACCCGTTTAGAGATCCGTTCTGTTTGATAATTCCCGATCATCCCGATCCCCCTGATGCGTGGGGAGTGGGAAATTTATTTTACTTCTTTTTCGGTTTGCACTCATTTTATCCCTCACAATCAAACGGAAAGAAATTCGAAGCCCCTTCCCCATCACATTATTGTACACACAAAAAGAAAGAGAAAGAGAGGAAGATAATGTGTGTGTGTGTGTGTGTGGTTGTGTTTGTTGCACTGTTTGTAAATGCTTGTGATAAGGAGGAGTTAAGGGAAGGATGCTGTTGTGAGGTTGATGATTGCTCCATCTATTGGGGAAAAAAACGCAAACACACACACCTACTGGCTGCATCCTGGGAGCCATTATGCCCGCACGACGTGTGGGCCCTCTGTGGTGTGCTGGATGATTGTGATAGAAGTGAAGGAAAAGCTCTTTACTGCCCGATTTCCCCCCAAAAGCAAACAAATCGAAGCGGTATGTTATACCCGGCATATGTTCACACGTTACAAACAGCAGCAAATTAGTAGCAGTAGTATTCCATTCTTTATTTCATCTGGCGTTCAACCAAAGAACAGGATGAAAACAACATAAACTTTGCAATCGTTGTGTTGGTTCGTTTGTGTGCTATGCTGTGCCGGGCGTGATAAACCTATCACGCTTTTTTCGTTTTGCTTCTTAAATCCCGCTTAGCAAAAATATACTGGCCTGCCGTGTTTGGAGCGTTTTACTTTTAATTATTTTTTTGTTTTTAAAAACAATATTTTTCCCTTTTTTCCCATTTACCTAGCTAGTAAGTAGAGAATCGTTTTTACTCCCCGTGGCAGTTTATAGTGGTGCAGTATAGCAGCAGATACAGCAGTAGAGCGCATATCATTTTACGAACAGTAAACACACTGCTGGTTGCAAATCGACAAACAAGCCTCTCTTTCTATTGAAAAGAGACACAATAGATCGCTCAGTTACGTTTACGCGTACGCGTTAAGTTTGCAACAACACCGTACCGAACCGCACCCGGGCGCGAATGATGGCTAGTGTGCAATGTTTCTCTGTAATGTAACGAGGGGAAAAAAGGGCCATTGCTTTAAAACTGGCCAGCAGGGAATTCGGAAAGGAAAAGTAAACCTGAAGTGTGAGATTGAATCAGAGTTTAACCAGATGGGTGTTTAAGTAATAAGTGTCTTGTCTTTGCTCTGTTTTACGCAACAACCGAAACAACAGGTGAAATTGCTCCCGCACTGCAACGTAGGTTCTACTAAATGCCATAGAAGAAGTAGAAGAAGAAGAAGAAAAAAACAGTATGCTAGAGAGAAGATCAATCGGATCTCTATTAGATCGCCTAATGAATATAAGAAATTTGTCTTTAAAAAAAAACAATCCTCCATAACCAACATAAAACAACACACGCATAAGTACAGTGATCTCTAACGGCGAAGCGTGGCTCTCTTTTATAACTGTTCCCCTAATTGAAATAGGCCTTAAATGCTGTCCTGTTGTGCAAATTTGTCGAATTTCTTATTTGACTTAATTATGAAATACAATTGGCATTATTTCCATTCTTTGGAAAAAGGAACATTCAACACCAACCCCCCCACGCTGTTCGGTGTTTGGTGTTGAAACGTTAATAATTTGCTCAACATTCCTTCCTTCTTTCCCATCGTTTGCGTCTCTCCTCTTTGCAACACACACGCACGCACGCATGTTTCAATTTGCATTGTGCATTTATTGATGAATGCATTGCTGTGCAAGCTCACTCGATGCGGTTCGCTGCTCAATTATGGTAGAGTTTTTTTATAACCGTGTGCAACCATTTGCATCCACACACCATTGTGCTGTGCTGCGTTCGTTTCGATGCATGGGAATTACGAATGAAGCTTTTTTTTTATTTCTTCTGTGAAATAGTTTGCAACCAAATGCAAATTAACCTTTGTGTCACCCGGAGTGTGCTATTCGAGTGAAGGATAATTAATTTACACCGAATAAATTTGCACAAATAAAACAAACATCAATAATCAATGAGGGGGGGGGGGGAGAGCAAAAACGGAAGAAATTCTGAAACAAAACCACACACACAAACACAAAACGAAATAGCACAGTATAACATGTAAATATGCAATTTTTTCATTACGATAACCACGCTTCGATGGAAGAACGATCGCTTTACCAAAGCTAGCAGCAGTAGCAGCAGCATTCATTCTTAAGCCACTTCTATTCCCTCCACTACTTGCATTCTCTTGACTCTAGCAAACCTCAGATGTAATCCACAAAAGCAGAATTTTATAGATAATCCACCCTCTGTCCAGTAAATAAGCAAATTTTCTACCGTGTCTGTCTCCATTTTAGGATTTGCTCCACATAAATTCGTTTGTCTTTCTAACCGGCGTTTGTAACAGAAAAGAGAGGGAGAAATACCAGAGGGCCTGCTATAGGACTCCAGCACCAGCAAAAACAAAAACGCCCTTTGCTGCTATTGAGCCGAACAAACAGAGAACACAAAGAAGACTTTTTAGATAGGATGAACAAAAAACCAACAAACAAACAATGTAGCCGCTTCCGCATATACGTAGGGCAAAGGCAGGGGACACACTGTTGGTGCTGGAGCTGTATATAGCAGAGGGACAGGAAATTGGATAAAAAAAGACGATTTGTTGCAGTGTGGTGATCCAGACCAATTGTACTTAATTTTTGTTCGTGTGTTAGTCAAAAAGAGCACCCCCACACACACACACTGGAACAATAGGAAAAAGGCGAACAGAGCAAAGGGATGATTTTCCCTTTGCTTTATACGATGCGAGTTTATTTATCACACATATATGGTGCAATAGAACATAATGCTGATGGGGAAGAGGTGTGTTTGTCGCGATCGTGTACCAACATAACGATCGTGCTGATTGTTGATTGTGCTCAGCCGGTGTGTGAGTGTGTGTGTGAACGTATAGTGAACGTTTGTTGGGCTACTATTTCCAGTACAAAACTCACCGTTCTAAGCTCTGGTTGCACTTCTCGTACAAGAGATTCCAACTTTTGTAAAGCACCACAACCACACGCACACACAAACGTACAGCAGTAGCGCCAGAAGATCATCACACACAGTGTTAGGAAGAAGGGAAAGGGGGAAGAGGGAAGAAAATATAGGAGTCGTTGTTTGCCATGCGTTCGTTTTCCACTCTTGAATCACATTCTCTCTTGAGCACATCGCGAGTTTATGCGCGAGATATAAAGTGTTTGTAATTTTCAAGTGCTCGATGCAACATCTAATTGTTACAATATTATATCAATGTTCTTCCGTATGTGTGTGAGTGTTTTTTGTTGTTTTTTTTTACGCATTACAGCAAGGGAAAGAAGATATTCGAAATTTCATTCAACTCCACCGACCCCCCCCCCTTGTACGTGTAAAATGTGCGTTTATGGCGTGTAAAAGAGAGGGATGAAACGCAGACGCCCCCCCGTCCCCTCATGATGGGCCTGTATGGCTAGTAGTAATATCTGTATATGTTTCTATGTTTACACGTTCAAAGAACACCGTGCAGGAGACTGAGACACCGAGAAGCGGATGGGGAGGGGTAAAAGTGTGTAAAAAAAACAAAACCAGCTAGCTCTTGGTATTATCATCCCTTCTCTCGATCGCGATCGAACTGAATGGTGGTCGAAGAAGTAAAAAAGAAAAAAAAAACAAACGAAATGAAAAGAGAGCGTGCGAGCGAGTGAGAGAAGGAAATTACAATTTAACTAATATTTGCATAGTGAGATAAATATATATTAAACAAATAGTATAGAACAGCAGATTGAAAGAGCATTAAACCGAAACCACTATTATGTGTACCATACGCACACACACACACACCCATATAATTTGCAGTAAAATGCAAAACAATCAGAAAATACAAAGCGTTTAAAGCATTTGCAAAACATAAAAACCGTTGGCAGAAGAAAAAGAAAACAGAACAATGTGATTCAAGCTCGAGTAGAGAAGAAGTAAGCTAATATGAATGTATTAAAACATAACAAAGTAAAACGAAACAAGAATAGAAGAAAACTACACGATCAAAGTGTTGATTGATGCAAATCAATCGAACGAAGCAGAGAACAATGCAGAGCGAGAATAAGGAAAACCCCCGTTAAAGTCCGTTAAAATGTGTCTGAGTGTGTGTGTGAGTACATTTTAGTGAGAAAACTACTTCTTGTGTCAAGTTGTGAATGTGTGAAAGTATTTTCTTCTGTGTGTAATTTAAAGAAACCGTTTAATCAAAAGCAGCAAAAAAAAGCAGCGCAATACAAACCCTCCTCCCAGCAACACACAACAAGCTCTCCCAGATTTAAAGTCAAACACTAAAATCTACTGTCATATACTATAAAGTTACGAGAAAAAAAAAACACACACACACACACTTACCTACGCGTATATGAATATTCTTAAACGTTTTACTCTCTTTGCGCGAAAAGGAAGAGGTTGGTGCGGGAAATTATAAAGAAACAAGAGAAACGAATGTGTGTAGTGTGCTCGATGTTTGTCGAATTGCAAAAGTCGAAGGAAAGGAAGAAAAGTGATGTAAAACAGTGCAACAAATGAGATTTTTTTTCCTATTAGAGGATAAAATCGAACTGGAAAAATGTGCAAGAAGAAGAAAAGGGAAAGAGAAAAAAAGGATTGAAACAAACCAAAAAAAAACAAATGAACAATGGAAGATACAATTTTAATTTACTGTGCATTACGTAACTAAACGAAAGGAAAGGAAGGAAACAAACAAAAAAGCAAAAACGATAATACCGGAAGCTCGCGGTGCCGAGCTATAAATATATCATGTTCAAAGCTGAGCGGAAAGGGAAAGAGATGTTATGTGAATAGAACAGAGTGTAAAGAAGAAGCACACAAACACATACACAACACCTAATTGTAAGGGACAGGCAGCAGCATCTCTGGCATTATTTGCCTTCCGGCGGGAACCGAAACCGCGCATTTTTGGCACCTATTAAGCCATCATTCTTTCCCGTATCCTATTGGTATGTGTATTGTTCAGTGTATTATACGTACGTATGTTTATCGTGAGATATTTTGCGAGGTGTAACAAAAAAAAAACCCCAAAATGTATAAGAGATAACTTGTGCGCTAGTCTCGTGGTCGAGACAAAAAGAAACAAAAGTGGAAAATAATACAAACAAAAGGAAGGGAGGAAAGCAGAGCGAAACGCAACAAACAAAATCAACACAAAAACAACAAACTGTGTGGACTAAAGGGACAAAAGTGAACAAACTCAAAACAACCCTGGGGTAGGCGGTGGTTGCTGTGTGTTGCCACGACAACACACGGATCCATCGACTGGAGGACTGGGTCTGTACTGTGAAAGGAGCGAAGAGAGAGAGAGAAAGAGAGAGAGAGACGACTCGTTCTGCTTCTTCTTCCTCTTCTTTAAAGCATACAGTTAAATGTAGCAATAGAAATGGGAAGACACAGCAGACACTGGCCAGGAAAACAGAGAGAGAGACAGAGAAAACACAAACAGTCATTATTACATAGAAATTAAACGAAAAATAATATTATTAAATAAACCCTACTCTCTCTCCCTCTCGCTCTCTCTTGATCTCTCCTCGATTGATATATCGGCTCACCAGTCTCCAGCCCATTCCATGTTTCCCCCCTGACACACACTCACACAGAAACATGCAAATCTGATCTCTCGCTATATACAACAACCGCAACCGCAAAATTATACATACAAAATTTGGGATATGATGAGGCGCAATCGAAAAATCGAATCTTTTGACTTGAACAAGACACATTAAGAATAAAGGATTGACTTGAAACGAAAGGAGGAAGTGGTTGTGCGTGTTCTTGTGAGAGCCCTTTTCATGTACGTGTCGTGCGTGAAGAGATCGCGATCTTGATGACAATGCAATGCATACATTCAAATCGATCATCTATAATTTGAGTGGAAATTTATTGTTTTATTTTCATTTCAGATATGAAACGTACATTTCGAAAAAAATACGAGGAAGATTTAAAAAGTTAAGCGATAAGAGCTCTAAGAGCGATCTTGAAACTGATTCTGACTCCATATCAATGTTGGGATTGATCTTGAACTCATAGGGATCCTGGATCTAATCCTGAACCGATACATGAGTTGAGATTGATTATGAATCCATGTCCTTAGCGGCCCCTTCATCCGATCCTGAGAACATATAAAGGCTCTCGAATCAGGTCTTGACAACATACCGGTCTAGAAACTGATCTTGGACCCACATCGTACCTGGATCTGATCCTGAAGCAGATCCTGAATTTAAATCTGATGCCATGCAATTCATGAAATAGATACTGAAGCCATTAAGATCCTGGGACTGATCGTAAATACACACCGGTTTTGAAGCTTATTCTGATCCCATACCGATCCTGGATCTGATCACAAATCCATATCGTTACTCAAAATGATCTAGAACTCATACCAGTATATGATCCCGAACCGATATCGTTTCTGGAACTGATCTTGTTTCCATACCCATACAGTTCTGGAATAGATCCTGAAGCCATCCCGGTCTTGGAATTGATCATGAACCTGTACAGGTTCTGCAACATATATCTTATTGGTGTTAGAACTGATCCTCAACTCATACCAGTTATATGAACCCATACAGATCCTGGAAATGGGTCCCTAATCCATACCGTTTCTGTGAAGTGATACTGAACCCATCATGATCATGGAGCTGGTTCCAATTCCATATCGGCGTGGGAACTGATCTTTAATCCACATACCCATAGCGACCCTGCATCTAATCCTGAGAATCCATATCGGCTATCATATCACATTTTTTGAAGCCATCCCGATCTTGAAACAGATCCTGAACTCATCTTGGTATTGGAACTGATCTGGAACTTGTACTGGTCCTAGAACTGATCGCGAACCCACATCCTTAAAATGATCCTGAACCCAAATCGATCATCAAGTGGTCCTGAATCTATATCGATCCTGGAACTGACCCCAACTTTATAACGTTCTTGCAAACTGATCTTGATCCCTAAGCGGCATTGGAAGTGATCTTGAACTGATAGTGGCCATGGATCTGATCCTGAACCCAAACCAGTTCTGGAATAGCTCCTTAAGCTATCCCGGTTTTGGAAGTGATCCTGAACCCATACAAATTCTGGAACGTATCCTGATCTCATACTGATGCTGGAACTAATCGCCAACCCATACCGGTGTAATAACGCATACTGAACTTATTCTAACACATTAACTGTACATTGACTGATACTGGGTCAAGGAACGAATCGCGAATCATTCCCGGTTTAGGAAGTGGTATAGTAACTGATTTCTACTACTGGTAAACAATCACTTTCTTCAACATGCCAAGTAATTTACCAGGAAATTTTTACTGAAATCCAATGCTACTGAATGAGTTGAACTTAAAACAAAACTCCGACCAAGGGACAAAAGGAAGTATCGATTGAATTGGCGATCGCGTGCATGGCCATTAAAATTTCCTATTGGTTTGTTTCGTGCCATTGATATTCATCTAGGATTTGACTTGTCTAAAGCAAAGATTAATGACCATGTTATGCATGGTCAACCCGTTATAAAAATAAGTTCCACAGCCAGAAGAACCAACGTGCGCAGTATACGGTTTCGTTTGAAGCTGTATTTATTTGCCCATCAATCAATGAAGCATGAATGAACAAAGAAGCACTAGAAATATATCCCGCCCTCCCTTGCCGATTGTGGGGCTTCTGCACAATTTCGCGTTCCAATAATAATTGCTGGAACCGCTGGAACCGCTGGAACCGCTGGACCCGCCAGCAACAATCGCCGCGGACACCGGGTGGACCGGTTTTGTGCGCCTTCCCGCGCACTTATTAATAGTACGCATCTTTCGCCCGTCGCGTCCAATTAATCAATGCATTCGCTCCATCCTCCATTGCAGGAAGGAACCGTTAGAACTTGCATAAATACCGGTTTTGCTCGCCTTGGATTCTTGGATTCGTTCCGGACGGATTGTCACGGACCGGGGGAGAGGCATCATATTTGCTTGCACGTTTGGTTTGCGCCAGCATCGAAAGCGAATCAACAGTTGACTGACCGACCAGTGCGTTGTAACCGGGCGAAAGCTTCTTTACGGAGGGAAACACTACTTCAACAAGAAACAATCCAGTCGATGATGATGTCATGCCTATGCCGGAGATCATCTCCTCCCAATTCATTACCGAGGCGCGCCTGTGCTTTTGACGAAACCGAATTATACACCGTCATGCGAACTTTATGGACCCCCGTAGTAGGGGGGACAACCTCCAGAGTGTATAAATCCTCCAAATCACGACATCACGCTCGATTAAAATGGGTCCTGCTTGCATCAAACTCACGCTAAGCCCCGGTAAAGTGTCCAGTGCCCGATTAGTGTCATTTGGGACAGTGTGGTTTACCGTTTTTTTCCCCCACCCGGTAATTCCACCCTATAAAAAGCCACACCCTTCCTTGTTTACCTTTGTTTGTTTGTTTGTTTGTTTTTTTCTTCGCAAAAACCATCAGAGGAACACCACAAAGCCACACACCATGTGCTGTGGCGCTGCTGTACGGTGCACAGTAACCTGGATACCGTCGAGTCCGGCCGAGTCCAAGCATGCCAAGCGACCTTCAAATGTTTAGGCGAGGGGGATGAAAAGGGGTGATATTTATAGTACGGACGCACACGGAGAGAGAGAGAGAGAGAGAGAGAGAGAGAGAATGCAGAGAGAAAGCATGTGGCGGGTTTGGAGCAAACACGAGAGAGATAGCGAGTGAGAGAGCTTTCCTGTCACGCACACCACCTACTTTTCTAACGATACGTTGCGGCGCCACAATGGGATAAAATTATGCTTTTGATCAGTTAGGTTGCTAAATGGTGAAATTTAACACTTCAAGAAAATGTTTTCCAAAACATGCTACTATACGATAGGAAAGATGACGGGCAGCGTGTGTATCCGTTCTCTCACTCCTTCCCACTACCTTTAAGGGATACTGTGACCAACCGAAACGCTACCAGCGTGGACCAAATTTCAAAGTATTGTAACAGGAGATCTTCCAAATTAGTGTTGGGTAAATCTGATTCAATGAAATGATTCAGCGATTCTGAAACTCGGTTGGAAAGATTAATTAATCTCAAATATTCATGAATGTTCAAATATTCATGAATTTCGAGAGAATGCTCGAAAGATTCATCAATCTCAAAAGATTCTTATATCTTGAAAGATTAACGTATCTCTAGGGATACATAAATCTCTAAAAAATCACAAAGCTCGGGCTTTTTATTATGCTTCTTCTTACCGTAAACAACCTACGAGGTCATGCCAGCCTATACAAGCTTTTGAGACTGCTTGGAAAGTACCACCCAGTCGGACAGTTTGTTTTGCTACGGGAAGACGGTCCATGCGAGGCTTCAACCCACAACGGGCATGTTTTAGGTGGGATGGGGAGAATTCAATATTTTGGAAATCATACAAATAACAGATGCATGAATCTTTGCAGATTCATGATTTTCTTTAAGATTCATGAATCCATGAAGATTCGTGAGTCTTTGAAGATTCCACTCGAGATTCTAATTCGAACACTAATCCAAATCAGGAGGAAGCTCTACCGATCCTCCTCATCGATCATGATCATTCAAATTCCAAATCCAAACGTAACAAATTGTAACGAATGACGACATCCTCTCCTCCGCCCTATAAGCGTTACGTGATTGATGGAAGACGCCTAACTTATTTGTTTTCCGATTGTATTTTGATTGTTGCCGAAGAAAAAAAAATATTAAAAAAATCAAAACATTGTTATTTTGAGTTCCGTAACAAATGCCTCTCTTCTTTCCCCCATGTAACCCCTACAAGCGTGGCGTAATTGAAGGATGACGCCTTAGAGCGGGTGTTTCGGCATCGCCGGGAGCCAAAGATGGATTGCACAAGTGGACCGGGAACAGGTTTTTTTTCTGTTGTGTGCTTCCGCTCGGAGCGAAAAGGGAGAGAGCGCCCGCCCGTACGCGAGAGAGCGAGAGTTTGAGCAAATCTAACCCGGCTAGCTATGCGCGGTGTGTGCGTTCCGTAGTCGTTGTTTACCTGCCAAACGCGTCTTGTCGGTCGTCTATCGCTACTTCGCCGGAAAAAGAAAGCACGGAAAACGCCCCACGCGACTCGGTGAGAGGAGGCATTAGAACAGCACGCGCTCGGTTGACGTTGCGGAACACCCGGAATAGCTCAAAAGTGCGTCAAAAAATTTGGGGAGGGAAGCAGACAGCAAGCTCTACCGAAACAGGGGAAAGGGGCGTCGTACAAAAAGCCATTTGATTAGAGCGCTCGCGTGGATGTGTGTTTGTGTGTGAGTGCGTGTGTATGTGTGCACCGCCGTATTTTTTCCCGCCGTTCTCTTTGCCTGTTCTTTTTGGTCAAGCTCACACAGCCTCACTTCCGGTCCCAGAACACGGGGTAATTGATCTCTCACTCTCTTTCTCTCTTTCTCGCTTGCTCCTTTGGTGTGTTGCCGCCCGCGAATGTAGGGCGCCAGATGATTGCACCAGTGTTGCCAGTGATATTGCAGCCGTGGTAGAAGAAAAACGTTCACCGTGAAGCATCAAAAAGCTCGTGGGTGGGCTGCAGGCACTTGCCAGCAGAAAAACACCTCCAACGGCACACACATATACACAGTGAGAGATTGAGTGAGAGAGGGAGGACCCATGGTGGTGCCACCTACGCATCGATCGGAAGCATAACTCTTACTCTCCCGGCATTGGGAAGCAATCATGCCAAGTACATAGTGTGACATAGAAACGCATTGTGGAGCATTGAGAAAAAGGGGGTTTTTTTTTGGCAATCCGTGTGAATTCGAGAGTTGCTGAGAAGTTGAAAGAAGGAAGCTTCGGAAGCGTCCCAGCAGCAGCAGCAGCAGCAGCAGCAGCAGAAGCAGCAGGCCTACCAAGGAAACCAAAGGAAAACAACACAACAAACACCCATAACAACCAAGGCCGAATCAAGTAAGCATTGAAAACGCAACTACTCATACATTTTTGTTCACATCCTTTCTAACGACACAACTGGACACAATCAATGGGAAAGTGGAAAGAAGGATAATAGTTCGTTAAAAAAAAAAAACAGAAAAGAAAATGCTTTCACATGGGGAGCGGAAAAGCAACCGCCAGGATCAAAGCAACAGCGGACCACCAACCGGGCTTGATTGAGCATAATTGAGCCTATCGTTATTAGGGGGTTATAGTCCAAAAGTAAGGGAATGGGGTGCGATAAGGCTTCCGGATTATACCCAGTCCCCGGGGCGGAACGCCACCAAAATGCGCCAACTAATTGCAAGTACAGGCAATGGGGCATGAAAAATGTCCACGAGGATCAAATTGTCCCGTTTTTGGTGGGTGGGTGTCGTCGGGTTATGTAGATTTGCTTGCTTCCTTTGATACGCTGAATGAGCCCGCCTATTGGCGCTCTTCCAGGGTCGTCCAGGGGCTAGCAACTAATTTTTAGATTACTCAGCATTTAGTGAACCATTCTGCTAACTCGGACACCGGAATGTGTATTACAGGGTTTCCCCCACGATTTATTGGTTGATTTCCATTTTTTTTGGTGCGTTCTCGCAATTTTTTGGCCGTTTCCCAGATTTTTTTGTTCAATTGTATTGATATCCTATCAGACGATACCAAAAAATAAGGACACGAACCAACAATCTATGGGATACGATGAATACATTGTGAGACGAGCTCAAAAAATTATGGGAACTAGCCAATAAATCGTGGGAAACGCTGTATATTTTGCGCCCGATGTGGCGTCTTCCTGATCAAACCTAAGAAAAATGAAATTTAGAACATCGACCATAAAGTTGGCTTTTCCATGAGTTTTTTTTAAATCTTCTACTAGTTTCAATCGTTTACGCTACATTTTGATTCTAACTCCTCTATTTTTGTCACTAAAGCGCCTGACTTTTTTCACCATAATAGCCATCGAGTATGCTTATCGATGTGTGAAAACAGCGATACGTGAGCCAACTTGTTATCCCCCCAGAAAGCTTCTAAGTCAGAGGATAGGTGAAAGTATGAGGCATCTGACTACCGGGTGACGCCACCCGTAAGCCCGTAGGACATGTTTAACAGTCGTTGCCGTTAAAAGTTGGCTGAAAGCTATCATCTTTTGAACGGACGCATACATTTTTGCCTCAAGCTTGAGTTGCAGTCAAAGATTGATGCCTTTGAGATATTTTTTTTTTATTTAATATTATTATAATAAAAAATATTATAATAAATGTATCCCGGGTCGTTCGTTCCCGGGAACATTCGCCGCGACGCTCATTTTCACTGATTTCATAGCCCTCTATGATCAAAAATTAGAAAACCATCTAGGTTTTGTTCTGCCTAATCTAGTGGTACAGCCCTGTCCACTCATGAGTGACGAACGTTCTTCGACGAATGACCACCCCGATACGGCCGAATGACTTCGTATGAAAATTTGGCCTTCCTAGCTGTCAAATGAGGATTTGTAAAAGATGACACTAGGCGGACCACCGATTATTGTGGCCCTTTGCCGAACAATAAATATTTATAACAATCCCACATGATTAAAACAAAGAGGCGAGTCCTGAACTTTTAAAGTCTCGAAGGCGATATGTTGATATTTGAAATAAAATTAGCTGATGTTATCATGTTAAGCCTGCTAGAGCGCCTACTCCTACAAGTTACAGCCGTTTCCGCTAAATTCTGCTTCTAACTCAAGGTCCATAAATTACTACAGGTCGATCCGGCCAGTGTCATCTTTGACAAATTTTCAGTTGACAGCTAGGGAATTTAAAGTTACTCGGCAACTCATACAAAGTCCTTAGCAACCCTTATTCCCTATCTGCCAATCTCCATTGAAATCTCCATTCATCATGGCTACCAAAATCAGAGCCAAGGACCCACCTGTAGTCTATCTAGGCACCTTGCTCTAACTCATCTACAGGCGTCCCCGGAGTGCCTCAAGCTTGAGTTGCAGTCAAAGATTGATGCCTTTGAGATATTTTTTTTTTTTATTTAATATTATTATAAAATAGTGTGTCCGCCAATTAAATTTAAATTCCATTACCTAGATCGACAGGTTATAATGTAACACGGATGGTATAATTGGTGCCTTAGAGCAAAACATTGTGACACGCTGTCAAGAATTGGTGCTTTAGAGAACAAAATACAGGTTTCCCTCGAGATATGACTGTATTTGGGACCGAAAAAATGTCCTAAAGCATTCAAGCAAAGTTTATAACCGAAGTTGAAGAGTTGGAATCTATGATATCAAATATTTTATTTTAAACAATGTTCTATAATGTATTAGTTATATTCCAAAAGCCGTATATACAAGACCGGGTAGTTGTGGAATCTTTGGAAATGTTAGTGTAATGGTTATCAGCCCAGAAATTCAAAAAAATGCATCAATTTTTTCTCAATGACAACTTTAAACTATCAAAATCAAAATCTGCGAATCGTCGTAACTCCGGGGACGCCTGTAGATGAGTTAGAGCAAGGTGCCTAGATAGACTACAGGTGGGTCCTTGGCTCTGATTTTGGTAGCCATGATGAATGGAGATTTCAATGGAGATTGGCAGATAGGGAATAAGGGTTGCTAAGGACTTTGTATGAGTTGCCGAGTAACTTTAAATTCCCTAGCTGTCAACTGAAAATTTGTCAAAGATGACACTGGCCGGATCGACCTGTAGTAATTTATGGACCTTGAGTTAGAAGCAGAATTTAGCGGAAACGGCTGTAACTTGTAGGAGTAGGCGCTCTAGCAGGCTTAACATGATAACATCAGCTAATTTTATTTCAAATATCAACATATCGCCTTCGAGACTTTAAAAGTTCAGGACTCGCCTCTTTGTTTTAATCATGTGGGATTGTTATAAATATTTATTGTTCGGCAAAGGGCCACAATAATCGGTGGTCCGCCTAGTGTCATCTTTTACAAATCCTCATTTGACAGCTAGGAAGGCCAAATTTTCATACGAAGTCATTCGGCCGTATCGGGGTGGTCATTCGTCGAAGAACGTTCGTCACTCATGAGTGGACAGGGCTGTACCACTAGATTAGGCAGAACAAAACCTAGATGGTTTTCTAATTTTTGATCATAGAGGGCTATGAAATCAGTGAAAATGAGCGTCGCGGCGAATGTTCCCGGGAACGAACGACCACCCCGATACGGCCGATTGTCTAAAGATTTAGAGTGACTTTGTCACACTCAGTGTTGGAACTCTAAAACTCATACAAAGTCCTTAACAACCACAACTTCCTATCTGCCAATCTCCGTAGACAGACCATTCCATCATGACTACCAAAATCGGAGCTACGAACCCACCTGTAGTCTATTTATCCACCTTGGTCTGGATCGAAAGCACAGTGCTTTACGCCTTATTTGAATTTCAAACAATCGCACCGGTTAAAGCTTTGCCGAACCCTGCCATTGATTAGCGCAAAACGCGTTTTCTTTTCTGGCATTGCTAACCCCACTACAGTTTACAACTGTTGCTAATGGTGCGTTGCCTGGGCAATGCGGTAAACCATCAACCATCACCTCCGGCCTCCCTCTCCCCCCTCGAAAGGGGCATTTATGTTTGTTCTCTTCCCACCCCTTTTTATCGACCTTTCACCTGACGTGACGTGTTGGTCCTGCTCCATGGCGGGTGGCGTGTATCCATCGTAGTAAGCTGCCGAGGCCACCGAAACCACCTGTGCGTATGTGTGTGTATGTCACCCAACCCGGTACACGGGAACACGGGTAGCTAGGGAACTTCTTGTGGCCGTTGTGGTAGGAAGCGATGTAAAATATTTAAAAAGGGCAATTTTCACACAGAAGTGAGAGAGAGAGAGAGACAGGCGATACACGGGAAATTGGGGGTTGAGAACGGAAGCACGTGCACGCTATGATCGGTTTTTGCGTCTTTGCGGCAAAGAGGAAAGAGTCTTTTCTCGCCGACGAGAGTCGGTCGTGTGTGGAGTACAACAAGTGGTTGCGTTTCCGTTTTGCTTGTCCATTTCTTTGAAAAGGTGTGTGTGTGTGTGTGTGTGTGTTTGTTTGTTTGTTATATTGTGAAAAATCAATTACACATTTAATTGCATAAGAACGGTGAGAAAGAATGGGCGACAAAATGATGATATTAGCGTTAATTAGCAGAGAGAAAAGGAGAGAGAGAGAGGCGTTAGTAATTCCACCCCGAATTCGTCGGTGAATGATCGTGTGAAAAACAAAGCCCACCCTAAAATCATAAACCCCCATTCGCTGGGGTTGGTTTAATAGGGCGGAAAGGGAAACAAAACACCGAGCAACTCTCTTCGCTCTTCTTAGTGCTCTTTTTTTTGTTTAGATTTTTATAGCTTCTGGTCGTAAAAAGGCAACAAAGTCACGGAGCGCAACAAAGTTTTGTGCAGTGGAAGCATTTTGCGAAGCACACCACGCTGGGAAGGTGATTAAATTACAAAACTACTACCCACACTGCCTGTTAAACGGTGCATTCATTTAAAAGGAATTTTGCATGATTTTACTTGAAAATAAAACAATATTTCCCTGAAAAAAACAGAAAAATGAAAAATAAAAAGTAAATTTGTTATGACAGACGCATTTTCATTCATGTTCAACCCGTCGCCCGTCAAGCTCTCTTCACTGCTTTGGGCTGTTGTTTGTTTGGTTGTTGATTTTCCTCTCTTTTGTTTCGGGTTGGTTTCGAACTCGGTTTTCACTTTCGGGCCGGGCTGGCCGGCATCTTAACAAACACACCGCCCCCCCCCCCCCCCGGTGGATGGTGTAACACCCTGGGGGGGTGGGGTCCCGGTGGCGTGGCGTTTGTTTGTTCAAGCTTGTTCGAAGGCGAAGGGACGTGGCGGATAAGGAAGTCAAGATTACACCACGGAAGTGAATTTCGCGTGTGTCTTCATTTGAAATGCATTTTTGTGTTTGAAACTTTGAATGATTTTTGTGTGCATAAATGTTGAAAATCTTTTCGTGAAAGACATGATAAAATAGAGAGCGAGAGAGAGAAAGAAACAATGTTAAACAAGCTTCTTTAATGCCGGGGGTATCTTTTGCCACTGATTTTTCGAACAAAAAAACAACACCGAACGCACCCCGCGCATGGTTGAAGGGTGATTATCCAACAATGGCTTACCGCACAATCACAAGACCTCAACCGAAGGCCCTCCCCCGGAGGAAACCGAGACCAACCACCCAGCAGGATAGTATAACTACCGAATAATGACCTTTAACATGCCGAAAACACACACGCACAACCATCCCTCCCTCCTTTTTTGTGATGACGCTTTGTGTGTTGCTGTTTTTGGGAGGGAAGGTGCTTTCTTTTTGGGGCGTTGTTTTCCAACACACCTTTACCCTTCCAGGCCAAAAAACACACACACAAAGACCACATCTAACAAAGCAATAATCGCTAATGAATTCATTTACAATGATGGGGGAGATGGCTGCAAGTGAAAAATGTTCACCGAGGTGGAAAGATGCGCCACACGCCGAAACGAAAGGTGGATGCGCGCCGTCTTCTTTGCATGCCATTAACCTTAACAGTAGGGCAGGGCGAGGGTTAAGGGTGATGCTCAGAATGGGTGAAATTAATTCACATTTTTGGATAACATCTCCTGTCGCTGGTTGGACGTTCGGTAGAAAGATATAAATAAGGGACAGGCTGGGTGGAACTTTCGCCCGTTGCCGAAGAATGCAACAGTTATTTATTTGCATATAATCGCAGTGATGAATGAGGTAATGTCGAGTGTGTGTGTTTTTTTGTACAAGAAAGATTTGCAATGAAGATACATATGCAAATGATTTTTTTTGTTTGTTGCCCTTTTTGTAACAAATAAGAAAGATTACTTTTTATCAAGCTGATATGTATTCCTAAAGAAGGCCCATTGGTTGTCCTTACTAGGAGGCTCATGTGATGGTATGGTAATAAAATGTTTTTTTAATACTTTTGTATAACAATTTTCAAGGCTTTTTTTTGGTATGTCAATCGTATCAGATGGAGTCGTGGATCAGTTCTTATCCCAATGCTGTGTGACATGTAAGGAAACAGCTCATCTGCGCTTTTTATAGCGCAATTTTGCTCTCCTGTCTGGGACCGGTCAAGTGGCACATCTGTTAAATGCACGATGCAAGCAAACATGTCCGGGAAGAGTTCAAATCTCAAATTCCAGCCGGATTTTAAAATTAAAATCTTGCTAAAGATGAAGAAATTAGTATGACATGGACTTTCAAAGCTAAGTATATAAGACTAAGACTTCAAGGCTTTATTTATAATTAATTGACAATTTTTTTGACTAACTCCGTACTTTTCTGCTTGGACAGTACACCAACAATGGCGTAATTAAATACTGTAATGGGAAGCAGTGCACTTCTAACATTCTAGTAAAGTTTTGTAAAAGAGGAGATCAAATTTTGGAATTAATTTTAAATTCCTAGTATGACACATATTCACTTAAACAATTATTCAACATATTAACGGTCCTCTAGATCTTAGTTCAACGTAACATTGAAACTATAAAACAAGACCATTAACTTCAGGCTTCGCCATACAAATCTCTGGTCTATCCTTCCAGCATCGAATAAAGTCGAATCCAGATACAGCCGTCGAACTATATTTACCACACCCCAACTCCGTGATTTCTGGAGTATGCACATCAAGGTTGGGTTGCAAAATTAACGACCCATTCGGGGCATGGGTGCTCGTGTTTAGCACATTCTGGGACGCTCTGGCTGCGATCTTGTGTCGGCATACAGGGGGAAGGCTGGTCGTCACCTTCGAGGGGACAGTAGTGTGGCGCAAGGTTAAATAAACACTGCTCTTGATGGTGGTGGTGGGTGGGTGCAATATTTCACACGCAATTGAAGCACTAACTATTTGTGTAGTTACAAACGTGCAGCAGTGCAATACGCAAGAAAGGTTCGCGTAAGCGTAGTTTTCCATGCCTTGAACAGTTCGGTTTTTTGTGTATTTTTAGACGGATGAAAATAAATAGTTGAATGTGTTGCGGCGCAATAGAGGCAACTGGAATATATGGATTATATTAAAGTGCTACTTAAGAAGTATTGCATTTGCTAAGGCACTCTTTTTTGCTGTTGTGGCAATCTCCAAGAGTGCCATAATGCCCTATTTGACGTAATATGCCTGATTTATCCAATGTATTATGTATACCGGCCATAACACAAGTACTCTCACTAGCGGTGTTGGAATAGTTCCATTTCATCATCATCATCATCATGTTTATGCAATCATCTAACATCTTTCTTCTGTATGTACCACCAGACCGCTTCTCGATGCCATACATTCTCATCCGCGGAAATCTTGCGTCCTACGGTCACAAGCATCCCTTCCGCGTGCTAGTTTCCGGCCTGAAAGGTAAGCAATTGGAGCATTGTATCATTTATCGTTCGGTTTTATTGCCGATCCCGAAGATTGAATTTTATTTTCATGAGCCTTTTTTTTTTCTTCCTCCAGCGGCCGACATCGAGCAGCTGAACCGTTTCCCGTGCGGTGGGTACAGCGATGAGTCCACCGTCGTCTATCTGCAGCATCCGTGCGTAATGCTGACGGCACTGGAGGTAGGTACCCGGACCGGTCGATCGATATGCAAATGAGCAACCGGTGGACAAGAATAAAGAAGCATTTGCCCATATTCTGTTTCATCGCTCATGGTCATCTTTATGTGGTGCTTCACATTATTGGGAATGTTATTGGGAATTTGGGTGCTGCTTATTAAACTAATTTGTTGTGCTCTCTTTTTTTTTTTTTTTGCTATTGCTACTTCTCCATCATCCATCGTTCCACAGGTACTCGGCTATAGGGTCGTTGCGTCCTCGTCCACGGCCGTGAAGCAAGACTACAACGAGTACATGTGGACGATGCGGAAGGAGTTTAGCGATCCCGAGCCGTACCTCAGCGAAACGTCCTCGGCCGTGATCGAGCGCGACAATCTGGCCAACAGTGGCCGGGAGGGTGGCAGCTTTAACGGTGGGAACAGCAAAATCGATCTGCCCGAGTAGTCGGGTGCAAACAGTCCAACAAGAAGGCGGGCTGCGTCGTTAACAGTGTACCAAAAAGCTAGAATTCGTACGGGTAGCAAACGGTTTATTTATATATTCAAATGTGACGCTGTCACGCTGACAGTCACGCAGCAGAAACGTCAGGCAACAGGGTGAGGGGAAGGGGGGGTGGGGGAAGGCGATTCAAAACAAACACACGAAACACAGACACACGCACGCGCCCATTTGTGCAATTTGGTTTGCGATTCGGTGTGGAGGAAAACTGGATGGCGATTTTTGTTATTTTTTTGCGAAAAACGAAGATCGAATTGTAAGTGTTGGCCTTCCCCGTGCCGTCAAATACTTCAAACCTACAATGCACCAATAGAAAAGGAAGCTCCAGGCAAACGTTCATGGAAGGATGATACGCAGCCTCCACACGTCCAACTGGGCCTACTTGATCGCTTGCTAGACAACCAAACCACGCCAACCTTCTTTGTCTGCCGCTTTGCCTGCCTGCTACTGCGCACAACATGACTTCCGAACAGTCACCCACCTCCTGCAGCGAACGTGGTGGCGGCTACCACGATCACACGCAATGTTCGTCGAAAGGTGTCGGTGCGACCCAGTCGCTCAGCGAGCTGGATTTTGATCGCGGCATATGGAGTGCAGGTTAGGGGTAGTAAAGCAAGACCGCCTGCTGGGTGTGTCTTGGCTAATTTGCCAACTTAATGCAGAACTTTTACATTTACACTTTTAGCGATGAACAATGAGCTCGATCGCTTGGAAATGCTGATCGCCAGAGGGCACCTGCACGACCGGGACAGCTGTGGCTATACGGCGCTGCATTACGCTGCCCGTAGCGGTCACGCGGACGCTTGCCGACTGCTGCTGGCACGCGGTCTGGGAGTGGACGAAGTGACGAACGGTGGCGTTACGGCACTACATCGGGCTGCTATGATGGGTAAGTGGCTCAACGTAACACTTTTAGGTTCAGTGCTCAGCTTTTCTTCTAACCAATTCCTTCCTTTACAGGACACTACAAAATTGTGCAACTGCTGATAGAAAGCAAAGCGAACGTACTGCACCGGGACAACGATGGCCGAACGGCACTGCACCGGGCGGCCGAGGGAGGACACCTGCAGTGCTGCCAGCTGCTCGTACGCTTACACCCCACCCTATGCCATATGCAGGACGCACTGCGCAACCAGAAACCGATCGATCTCGTGCGTGATGACGGCCATAGTGATGCGAATCGGTTAAGAAGCTTGTTGGCTGGGTAGTAGTAGTAGTAATAGTAGAAGAAGTAAGCAGCAGGAACCATCTTCGATGCCGTTTGTGCACGCAAAAAGCTTTCCGTTTTCCGAGCTGAGCTTACACTACACAGCACTGCTGCAATTAATACACGCGGTTTGTCTTCCCGAAACTACTAATACTCGCAAAGCATAGCGCACTATTTTTCTATCCAAGGATACAATGATTTTACTTATGTCTCGGTCACAAATGCGTGTACGAAGGATAGCGCCTTCTTGAATGTTTTGGCAGTTTAGTGTGTGTTTCGTCGTCGCACAACTGAAGGGTGATTTAATTGTACCCATTAGGTTCGTTTTTTTTTTGGTTAGTGTGTAAATTGTGTAATAGAAAAGTTTAAATAAATAATAGACTATATGATGAAATGACAATTTTACTTACTTGAGAGCTTCTGAGGCGGGTTGGCTGCCCGGGTAGTGTACGGGAATGTTTCGTCCGATTCAGTGCCGTGTAGTATGATGTTTTGCTGCTACAGTGATGCATCTGTGGCACTTCTACCGTATCGAAATATCACGATTAGAATATAAATACAAATTTCGATTGCTAACTAGGAGATATCTGATGCCATTTGCATGAATTGAACTTGGTGTCTTGGAAGCAGCTTGATGACCAAAAAGTAGCCTTAACTGCTCGTACAAGGTCAAAGGCTTCATTCTAGCAAGATTTAAGAACAGCGGGGAAAGATATTCTTAGAGAGAATCCTAGTACAGTAGGTGACCGCTAACTGAGAGGTAAACAAGCTCCAGTTAACGAACAATGTTCGCTAACTAGAGTGACGTTTCTATGGATTGATTGTTTTGATTGGCGTTGGCTGGAATAAACATACCAAACTTTTTTTTCATTTATGTTGATATAAAGTATAGTAATTCGTGTAATAACATAAATTAATAGCAAACGTAGGCAAAAGACCCTAAATTTGTTTGAAAAATGCACATTTGCGACAATTTTCTCTTCATGAAATTCCGGATGTTTCATGTTTTGACGTTTAAGTGTTCGTTAACTGAGAGTAACTCCAGTTAGCGAACCTCCAGTTAAAACACATCTAGTTAGCGGTCACCTACTGTATACAAGGTCCGACCTCCTGAAATCCTTGACAAGCGCCATCAAAACTGCTTCAAACCGGTTTAAATCGTTCAATCGCTTCTATCCGACTATCAAAGGTTCTGTTTTTCGAATGTAACTTGCATTTTTCAAACCTCCCAAACGTTGCTTTTGGTTTGTACCAAGCTTTTCCGCAGGCTTGGTGGTCTCGCCCGTCGAAAAAGCTGGCCCATTTTCGTATATTATGAAATATCGCCTTCTCACGATCGTCTTCTTCCGCGAACTCTCTTCTTAATCCTCTTCCTTCACCTTTCTCCCGTACAGCTTGGAACGTTTTGGCGGGGGCTGCGTTTGCTCCTCCTGTTGACGTAAAACGACTCGCCTCCGACCCACCGCTTACTGCTTGTTGTCCTTCGCGTTCTGTAGTGCCTGCGTCATGTACAGCTTGGCGAGCGATTGCGAACAGAACTGCGAGATGTGCTGCGCGTACGTGTTGATCTGGCCGGACACAATCATCGGGTTCAGCCGGGTCGGCACCGGTATCGGGCGGAACAGCTTGTTCACCTCCTCCTCCGGCACCGCCTGCTCGCCCTTCGCGATGCGGGCCGCATTCTCCTGCGCATGCTTCGCCAGCATGCGGTGCTTCTCCTGCTCCTGCCGGATGGCAGCCTGCTGGTACTTGTTGAACTTGGTCGCCTCGTGGTTCAGCTCATCAACCCGATCCATCATGCAGCGCAGATGGTTCTCCAGCACCGAGGCCGTCCCCAGGTCCAGGAAGTGCGTACCCTCCTCCTCCGGCACCATCTCGGTCAGCTCCGACATCATGATGTTGCACAGCGCCGAGTTCTTGATCACGATCGGGATCTCGATGAACAGGTTCTCGTACCCGACCTTCAGGTTGCGCAGCGCTTCCGGCGTAAAGTCGCGCTCCTTGTACATCGCGATCGCCTGCGGCGTCAGCCGGTACGCCTTGAGCGTGAGGAAGCCGCGGGCCGACTTCTGCGTGTCGTAAATCACCACCACCGACTCCTCGATGCTCGTCTGGTAGTGGTACTGCGACTCGAGCAGCGTGCTCGACAGAAAGTTACCGACGTCCGCGCTCTGGTACCAGCCGACGTGAAAGTGGTCGACGTTGACGTGCCGCAGCCGGCGCATCATGTTCAGCTGGTACTCCTCCTCGTCGATCGTTTCGTCCGACTTCGGGAACGGGAAGCAGTTGGTGATTTCGAGCCGATCGTCCACCACCAGCCCGAGCAGGGCGCCCTGCGCCACCTCCATGTTGTTCAGCGATTCCTCATGGCAATGTTTTACCATTTTCATCGCCGCCTAAAATGCAGGGAAAGAACGGTGCATTAGTAGACGAAATACCAGCAGGGGCAGCATCATCATCATCATCATCGTTGACACACACGCGCACACACACACACAAGCAGTCACACAGCCACACTGGGCGGATTGCTTGCGGCACACGAGTGGCATGTTTGGGCGTATTTTACGGTCCCAAAACCATCAACACGATATGCACCGTGGAAGGGCACTCCTGAGGCACGGGAATGTACTTACCAGGCCATCGCACTGGACATAGGAGATGGTATTATCGACGGGTTGAGAACGAGCACGATTTCCACGACTTGCCATTTTTGAGGGTTTGAGAAGAAGAAGAAGAAGAACATGCAACGCGATGACAGCTTTTGACAGCTGTCAGCTTCTCGGCAAACAATTCGAGCTGCGGGGCATGGAAACTGCTCGATCTGCTCGAAGCGGTTCGTCGATTTGTGTGAAGCTGTGGCCACAATACGCATTAATAATAAAATTGAACTGAAAATAGAAAAAAAGACATTGTGACATCGAATTATATGGAATTATTTTTATTATAACAAAAACTTATAGTATTGCATTCAAAACAACAACATTAAACTGTTTAAAACAGCTTTGCTTTCACGATTCCTTTTGCCTTCCTTCGTCGATTACCACAGTTTATCTACGCTGACGAGTTTGAACGTTTGAAATCACCGTTAAATCTGAAACTAAACTGAAACTTCCTTCATTATTGATATTTTTTCTCATCGTAATGAACACAACACCAATCATTTCATTTATTTTTTTCGTTTTTATTTCAATGTAGATTTTTGCCTCGTTTCGTTTCTTTGTTCCTTTGCGATACAGTTTTTTTTTAAATTATTTTGCACCGACTACAAACTTTCACACATCAACGTTTCTATTAGCCGGCACCAAAGCCCAGCGAACATGCGGAAGGAGAATGGAACATTTCCTAACCTAATGCCCGCCTGTTTGTGTGTTTGTGTTGTTTTGTGTTGTTTTGTGTTGTGTTTGTGGAATGAATCTCTGAAGTTTGCCAACCTCAACCCTACCCATTATATGTCCGCTTCATACGGCAACGGAAGCGGTTACTATAGCGTGGCCACCATAGTTGTGAAGTTCTATAGTAAGTAGTTATGTTTGTTACACTCCAATAGTAAGTGCTAGGTCGGCAGCCCGTTCGTTGCCGTTGTTGTCGTCGTCCACGCGCTATTGCACTTTCGATGGCCTATCGATTTGAGGATGGGGGGGAAAAGAGCGCTCAAAATTACTCCCCAAGAGCCCCGCGGGGAAAACTGAAGCCTCAGTCATATCACGAGAGGGGTGGGGTTGGGTGGGAATGGAGCAAGGAAGAGTGTGTACGTGATATCGCGACCGAAATGCTTGCGTTTTCCCGCAAAAGCCTCCGGAAGGGATGCGAATTTTGTTAGCCCCTTTCCCGCCATTTTACCGTTGGGGAAATGGAAAGGAGTGTTATGGAGTGTTATGTGAAGGAAAGGAGCATACCTTCCCCAAGAATGCTTCCTCAAACTCCACCACACTGTTAGGGGTGGGAAACATCTTCTTTTATACATCAAATAGACATGGAATTCGTTTATGCACTGGATGGCTGACCACTAGACACAATGGTGCGTCTTCACCACTGTCCACTCTCGATACACTGTACAATTGTGTTGTGAATCCGAATAGAATGCGCTTATTGGTAAGAGTTTCTTGTTTTGTTTTTGGTTTTTTTAAGATAAAATTCAATAATTTAAAATATTACTCCCGCGCATACACTCCACTTTCCACCGTCACAAAGCCAGAAGTTCAGACAAATTAGTGTCTAACGTTAAATAATTCTACTAAGTGTGCGCTTTCAGAGATCAACTCAGTACATTCCCAGCGGAGGTGGGAAACAAATCAGCATGCTTTCTCTGTATTTAGCCTGGTTTAATGTTTGTATGTGGTATGGCAGAAAGCATAATGATTCTGTTTCTTATTTTATCGGAAATGGCTTGAGTTTGCCGTTGGAATGATCCCGTTGCGTTTCACTGAGAAAAGCAAGCAGAGCAAGGGAAGAAAGTATAAAACCTCCCCCAAACCCCTTCCTAACCTAAAGGTAACCTCCACTGTAATGCTGTTGGTTTTTTGCTTCAATTATTTACTTAATTCCTTTAAAAACGTAGTAGCAAATCTATAATTATTTTTCTTCTTCTTCATACAAAGCATGCACACACACACACACACACACACACGCACATACACGCACAAGATCACGCACAAGTTATGCCAAAAAACGAGAAAACAGCCAATTAATTCGGTACAGCGGACATTACGGCGGTAGTGGTACAAATTGGTTGCGCCTAAAAATCCAGTTGCCAAAAAATCACGCTAGAGAGCGCCCGGGTGCTCCGCCTATCATCAGACTAACGGACTAGCAGAGCCGCGTGGATGGAAAGCACGTGGACACGCCCCACTGCACTGCTGGCAACAGTGGCCAAGCGCCAGTGGGAGGCGATGTCGGTGCCAGTTCCGAATCCACGGCTGCGTCCTCTTACACTACACCACTTACATAATTTTGCCTAACCTCTAAACGCCAGAAGGTAGAGTACACTCCGAGTGTGAGTGTTATTAGTGTGATTTTCTGCTTGGTTTCTTACACAGGCTTTCGATTTCTCTGTGTGCCCTACTATTTGCATTTGCCCTATCGCTAAAATTCCAAAAATTCATAGTTTACATTTGTGCTCCGTTGGGACGATCGTGGCATGTTGGCGCCGCGAGACGTTCGCCTTCGCCGCCAGCCCGAACGTGTCCCGATTTTTTTCTTAAATTTTGAAACAGAAGATCATAATCATCAACGTAAAAGCAGTCCTTCTTTTCTTATTTTTTTGGTTTTGGTTTTGTTTTCATGGGGTTTTTTTGTTTCTTCTTCTACTATTCCACTACCTTATGCTCGTTTATCCGCGATAAAATTGTTACCGAATTTTATCTTCTTTTCGCAGTCGCACAATTTTGATCGACCCACATTCACACTTTGGTTGTGTTTTGGAAAATGTAAATAATAATGTTTAAAATTTAAAGATGTTAAATTCACATTAGGCAACTAGAACGAACTTAATAACAGCACCAACCGTGGTCTTTACAGGTACGAAAATAGACATAAATAATATTTTAAAAATACAAATAAAAACATAAATACATAAATGAAGACATTTTATGACTAGCCAGTGCATAATACGTATCACATCACAAAATCACACAAACAATTCCTCACAGAAAAAAGGTTAAAATATTTAAAAAAAAACACACACGCACCAAATTTGAAACATCAATTCCTCATACACACATACTAAATCACGCGTTCTCGCCCCTTCGATCATTCATCTTCACACACCAGACACACACAGCTCAGACAAACACTCACGCCCCACAATATATCTTTTCCTTTTTTACTGAAAAGCTTAAATGCCTAAATTTCCGATTAAACGGGTTGCTAAATTTTGCCACATTCTCCTTTTTTTTCATTTCCTGCCTTAACGTCTTGCCTTCATAATGTACTGCCCTTCATCGTGCTGTCTTTCTTCCTTTCCACAAGAGCTTGCACCAAATAAATATGTACAGAACGGCAGCAAAGCGAACGAACAAGAGAGCCCAGTCCTGTTTTTTTCACCTAGCGTTCCAACCCAGCTTTCGTTCGATTTGGTGCAGTTTTGCAACTGCAGCTTCTACACCTTCTAAATGCTTTGCCTATGCGAGACTCTTTGCCTCTCTCCCTCTCTCTATCTCTCACTCTTTCGACTAGTATGTGTACAGGGCCAGCATGCAAGCAGCAGTAAAGGTTTCGCTTTTTTTTTTACACTTTCACCTACTGTGCCCCTGCCGCAAGTGGCCGACTGACTAGAATGACTAGAATGTTACTCGCTGTCACGTCGGAACGGATCGACGTGCTACTTTTGCCCCCGTTCTCTTCTCTCGCTTCTCGGCTCGTATGCTTTACTAAAAGAAAGAGTAAGGCAATGAAAGAGATACGAGAAATTCGCACTAGAGAGCGTTAAATCCGGTTAAGGAACCCCCCCATAGCTGTCTAACTAGAACCGCTTGCGTCATAGCAAAATGACTGTGTACCATTTACAACCAAAAACCCCGGTACGCGTGTAGAGTGGTTAACAACTTAAGCATAAGTACGGTATAGCCGGACTAACGTAAGGAACGTATGTAATGGGGATACATAGAGAAAAAAAACAGAAAGTAATACCAAACCCAACAATAAACTAGCTCACCCATGTGCGGGTGTTTCAATTATACTACTCTCTCACTACCGCTCAGTACAGATACTGATCGATGAGGTGCAGCTCGAGCGGCGTCACCGTCGCGCTGCTCTCCGTGACCGCCTCCGCCAGATAGTTCTTGATGAAGTACGGCAGCGCCAGCCGGTCCAGCTTTTCCCGCGTGTTAATGTGCTTGATGATGATGGCCCGGCACCGGTCCTGCAGGTTCACAAAGTCGCGGCGCGTCTCCGACAGCAGCATCTCCGTCTTGGCCGCAGTCGAGCATACGATCGGGTACAGTGGCTCTCGGACCTAAAAGTGAAGCACGCACAGTTAGTACACTTGCTTCAGGTGGGCAGTACATGTTTTGAAGGGTGATTACCCCTTATTTACCTCATTCAGCCCGCGGAAGGCAATGCCGAGACAGACGTCATCCTTGTAGTACGTAAGCGTACCGGCAATGCCGTCGAACAGGAGCCCAATCTTGGTCGGTTGATTTTCCTTAAAGCGCTTGGTGTAGTTGCGGGCGACGCCTCCATGCCACAGCAGACCCTTGTGCGAAAGGCCCCAGCCGTTCCGGTCCTCGCCGAGCAGGTTGGTGAACATGTTCACGTGCAGCCGGGCCTTCTTCGTACCGATGCCGAACATCATGCTGCAATAAAAAAAGGGGGAATTGGTAAGTGTGTGTGTGTGTGTGCGCGAGAGTGTTGTCTAAATATTTAACAAGCAAAAGAAGGTGCTATAAAATTGATACACATGTACACCATTTTCGTTGTACCAATACCATACCCAAAATGGGAAATAGAGTTCCTTCCCCATCCTTAATCGTTTGAAGTAGAACGAACACAGCACACAACGTCCCGTACATTGATACGGTTGCCTGCTTTTTTTGTGCTTACTGTCTCTACTGGTGCTGGTGCAATAAAACTAATCGCTCCTTAACCATTTGCAAACATAGACCACTCTTGCAAGCGTTTCCTAAAGCAAACATCACGTACGAACTGAGCGTTTGCAACTTGCACACCAGAGTTTGTGCACTTTCCATGAGAAGCAAACAATCTATAGCGGGCGCACACATACACACGCGGCAGGGTCCTGTTATTTGATTCGTCATTTTACAGGGTGTGGCCGGCGAAGAATTGGATAGGGTTTAACTCCAAAACCAAATTCATTAAATACACTTTGAGTAATATCATGATAAAACACCTTGATAAAAATGTCAGCTACAACTAGCGGCAAGGATTCATGAGCCATGGGGGTTCTAAGCAGTAATATTGGATGGGATCCTTTCGAATCGTTTGAAACACATGTTTGTTCAAAATATGACTTTTTTACAATATGTTCTCAAAAGTTTGCTTTGTATGAAAGATTTTCTTAATATATTTGTTTTTATTTTTTAATTTTCATTACAGAACAAAAAACCCATTCAATTATGTGTTCAATTTTTAAACAATTTATACAGTGGAGCGCCTTTTATACGGGTACCTTTTATCCAGCCGTCCGTTTATCCGTGCTGTTGAGAAATGACAGTTCAATACAATGGTGACATTGCGTTATGAGAAGGATATTTAAAAAAGCGGTTAAAAGAGCACATTGTCCCAACAAAAGACACGATAATTCAAGCAAATTTCAAATATTCTCATTGGAAAAAAACATGAAGTTAATAAAAACTGGGTTATTTATACCAATAAATAAAATTTTTTTCCAAAAATTAATCAGGAATTGGTGATAAAATTGATAATTTGACACACTACTCGTGCTATACGCACATCCGGACGAGGTCAAATCCCGAGAGGCCCGGATAAACGGCACTCCACTGTAGTTGTATCCAATTTTAAGTGGGAATTGCAATTGCGCTGTAATAACATAACCAACACTGACAAATCATACAAATTAAATACATAATATTGTTTTGTACACAGAGGTTAAGGTTGGCTAAAAGTCTTTTTAATTGTAAGAGATCTTCGAAGGAGTCTTTGCTTTGTAATACTTTGTCTGAGCTAGCTCTTTGAAGGCAATAGTGTAGTTAAGACAGACTTCAGATGTGCGGTAAAAAATAAATCTCAGCAGAGCCCTATGTACCCCGATGTGTCATATTAATCTTCCTTGGAGTTGTTGCAAACTTATCAAAACTGCTTAAGAGACAAGGTATCATTTTCCGTTGAACCCTCCCCTTTGAGCTCGGGTCCCCTAGCGGTCACCTCTGAGTTAGGTTAGCGCATTGCGTTGAACGTTTGGTTTATACAGTTTGAATTCATATTACTTCGTAGAGTTTGATTCTAATAAAATGTGTGCAATTCTTTCTGCCACACCCTTGTAAAACGCAAACCACCATACCAACCGGATCCTCACCACACGCAAAAAGGGCATCACACATTTGCAATCCACTTGCGTTGCGATTTTGCAATAAATCTACATTTAGATAAGTGAAAGGTACTGCTGCAGTACGTTCTCGGCATCTACAACTTTTCCTCGCAACCGTCGCATTAATCGAGATGAAAAGCAACCCATTTAGAATAATTAATGCAACCGTCGAAACGACGACGACGAAAGGGTCCTCCCTTGTACAACCATTTCGGAGCAATCTCAGCTTCTCTCCTCCCTTTTCCATAAACTGCCACTTGTGTTTTCTCAATTATGCTAAAGCATCGCGCATCGGTAATTTGTACAAGGACGACCATTATACATTTATTCTCCACAAGATACTAACAACTCCGAAAAAACACACACAAACATACTTATTAATAAATAAAGTGATTCAGAAGTGTTTTCGTAATGTCCGCAGTCGGGGTTTTTCAGTTCCAAACATCCAATCGCAAACACTGATGGAGCCGCCAGGGTCTTCAAGGTAAAAATTATTATCATTATCGCATAAAAAGAAATTGACACTCAGTGACGTCAAACACGGGACGCACAAGCCTTCTGCCTGAAACGCATACCACGCGCTTTCGGCAAAGAAGGATTAAATTATAATTCTATTAGCTTGCCCAAAGTCTCTCTTTGCCGCTACAAGACCTACATCCTTCCGACCAGGTACGGGAACGTCCCAGCACCGCCCACGAGCGGACATTAACAAATCTCAAACTTTATCGACTAATTTCCGCTTAATAAAGCGATTGAACAAAATACGAACGGTTTCTGCACCGGCAAATGAGGACCGGTTGGAGCACCGAAACGACCCAAGTCTGTGCGCTGAAGGGTCTTATAAAATGTTCAAGATTTTAGAGTTTGAAAAAAAAACATAGGCAAGACAGGCACGTTTTATGTAAGAAAAAGGTTCTGGGGAAAGAGCTGGTAAAGGTGTTGTGATTGTTATTTTGAGACACGTCCTTCGCATTTTGGAGCAGCTGGAATGTGCCATTCAGCCCGAGAAAGACGTCGCGAAGGGCGCAAATAAGGTAATTTTAATTAAAAATTGTACCTTCCTTCGCTTTGACGTGTACATCGGGGCATCCTCTAAATACTCAGACACATTCCAGAATTTACAGGATGATCGTTTATCTTAATGTAAGATGGATAAGGTACCGAGGAAATTGTGTTAAGTTAAAAGTGCCTGTCGGCACTACAAAATCCTCAAATAATGGACGATTATCTACAGCAGCATCATGCAAGTTAAACGGAAGCTACCAGCTATTCGTCTCCTATTTGATATAAAACTTTCATCTCCATTAAGCAAATTAAAAATTGAACTAATAATGTTCCCCACTACACACTACAAACTCGCCCCAGAGCAGTCTAGTTTGGTGCGAATATTTGTTTACTCATCTACTCCAGCTAAGTACGCTGTCATTAAAAGGAAAATGCAAAAATTCTGTCTATCGAGCACAATTTCCTCGCCCCATCCCATTGCATCGTTTATGCAAAACGTGGCAAGTGGCACAAAAAACCCCGCAAACAAGAGTCATGCTCGGGGGTCACGGGGATAGATGCACAAGGAAAAAATGGGTTCGTTCTATTCACACGCGGGGTAGATTTTTATGAGATTCCTTTGTCCTTGTCATTTTGTCACCCTTATAACCCGGGGTTTGAACACAAAAAATGAAAAATCAGAATCCGGTCCGGGTTCAAACTATTGTAACACGAAATTAACAAAAGTTCGCCACATCCGGCAGTGGTGTGGCACCAATCGACGGAAAAAGGGCGAACGAGCGACACGAAAACCTCGTGTATACCTCTCGAGTATACCGACCTCTTGTGTGTCCCGTGCTGGGCTGGGACAGTTTGCTGGTGACACCGTACCACGGTACTTTTATTTTCCAGCCTAGCGTGTGTGTGTGTGTCTCCGTGTTCGCTCGACGTTCGTTCTGTTTGTTTCGTCCACTTGAAGCGACCAAGTTTTAGGGGTGGTAAATCACAATGAATTTTTTAAAAACACCTTCTACCCGGTGGTGGCGGCTTGCCGTAGCACAAAAGGACGGTGTCAACAAGGCGCAGGACGGACCCGGATGCATGTACGGCGGACGGGAATGGCACGAGGAAAATGAACAAAAACCCCACGACACGAAGGCATTGCTTGCTGACACGAACACAACGACCACTACCACCACCATCGTTTTTACGACACTGACAGGAATCCATTTTATCGACAACTTTTCCCAACCTGCCCAACCGACCCGCGACTGCCGTGACCCGTGTTAACAGTTCTTCCGATCCGCATGGAGATCCACCAACGCGCAGAGCGTAAAGCGCAAAAATACAACGATTTATAGCATCAATTAGAGCGTCTGGAAAGTGCTAAACCACACAACCCAGACCCAGACGAAGCTCCAATCGTAGCTGTCCCCTCGGCAAAGGAGTTTGAGGGATCGTCGTTTCAAACGCTGTGTGGTCATTAAAATAATTCTCCGCAAGATGCTAGAACCTTTCGCCCGACGGACGAGCGCTATGAAAACCCCGTTCGATCGGAACAACTTTCCGGGTTTGACATATCGATTGTTTTTACAGTTGCTTTTACTCATGTGGAGAAGTATTTTCTTATTTTTCCTGTTTTGCTCTAAAAACTACATCCAGCGATAATTGCAATATAAAGATTGTTTTTACACCCCAAAAATGCTGACTAATACGCTTCAAGTGCCATTGCCTTCAATCAGTAAATTGACAACTGATAATGATAAATGATTGGCTCTACCCCTAACAAGGATGTCAGGCTACAGATATGGTGTTGTAATCTATTTTTCTTTTCCTTTCTATTGCATCATCGCTCTGATGCTCCGATGATTTTTGCTTATCTAAAAACGTTACCCAACGCGCAAATATGAAATATGACGGAACAATAAAAATTGCCCTTTTGCTGTGCCCCTATATTAAGCGCCTGTAGGTATGCAACATGTGAGTTTATAGTAACTTTTAAGCGAAAGTAAACATTTTCCACACGATAGCTTAGTAGAAGGTGTAAATTAATGTAATATGAGTTTTATTAAATTATATTCACAAATTTAGGTCAAACAGTTATCAATAATCATATCAAATCGCACAAACGCAACGAGTTTCTAAGCCAAATCTAGCATAGAAATCAGCCAAGCAGCTAATGCTTCACTCTAATGCTTATGCCTAAAACGACTAAAGCCACAAAAAAAGGACAGTTCAGCAAACATTGAACATTAAGATACCGCCATAGATTTAGCGCAAATGTTCTCGATTACTATCAGTGACCTCTAGGGTGGCGGCAAGCGTGTGTACATGTTGATACTAAATAAAATATATTATTCGCAAACCCCCACTACCTTCACCCTCCCAGTTTATGTCGTGCGAGCTTTCGAGATCGAATCAAACTAAATTACATTTCGGATTTCGTTGTGCGTTCGTCCGAGAAAAAAAAAACAACGCAACCCAATTTGCTCTCCGAGTTACGAGCTGATACAAACAAAAAAGAACTGTGAACCGTTGTACGGTTTATTACTACCCGCCGTTCGCCACACTAGCTGCACCATAAACTGGACCTCCGGGAGCAGTGTTTTGATAACGGTAGCGTTAGAACTGTTGTTGGTAAATGGTGGTTTTTGGATTTTGTGCAGGGAAGGACTCTAGCTAGACGAAAAACAAACACCCGGGGAGAGAAAGTTTTTACTGCGCTGCGCGCGTGCAAACTTTTTGGCAAATTATTTGCACAGTATTTGTTGCTGTTTGCCGTGCTGGATGCGATGTTGAGTTGTAGGCACAGTAACTAAAGAGCAGTATGGAGGAAGTGGGAGCTGAAAGTGGAGTGTGTGTGTGTGTGTGTGTGTGTATACTAAACTAATATGCTGTTAGCAAGGAGCTGTGTATTGCTTGGTAGCAAACAAGCGTTCGTATAGGGAGGAGCAATGGAAGAAGTTTCAGAGAAAAACAAATAGTTTAACCAAACACACAATTCAACGTTTTTGAAAAGACTCAATTAAACGATGTTCAAAACTTATGCAAAAGTTCCAACTACGTAGGTTCTTCTATTTTCTACTAGATGTCACTACTGTTATTCGCTTTGCTGCATGATGAGCGCCATGTTCAAAGTACTATTATGGTAAGTAGTATAACAAAGTGCAAACTCGACCGCAAGCCAGAGAGGCGTACCCGGACCAACACGAAAGTTTTACCAAGCGATAGCATGTCACCGGAACTGTAACGTTATACCTAAGGTAGCTGTCGCATCAAGGATGGAGATCTTATCAGTAACCAGCCAGAGGTCCTCTCGCAGTGGGCTCAGTACTCAACGACCAGTTTAACGAACAGCTAGAGACTTCACTAGCAGACAGTGTCATGCTATTGCCACCAAGCATAAACGAAAACCAAAAAGCTATCCGTCGGCTAAAAAATCACAAGGCACCGGGAACCGACCGAATTGCAGCTGAACTGGTCAAGAATGGATATGCACGGTTAGATTCATCTCTAGACGAGATTCATCAAATTGTTACGGAGGTGTGGGATAGTGAATCGATGCCTTGTGATTGGAATCTCGGCATCATCTACTCCATGTACACGAAGGGAAATATGTTGGACTGCAACAACTACAGGGATATCAGGGTGTTGAATACCACCTTTAAACTATTATCCCTGATCCTTCAGGATCGTCTTGTCCCGCACGTCCAAGAGATAGTCGGAAACTATCAAAAAGTATTCCGAAACGGAGTATTAACCACTGATCAGATCTTCACCATGCGGCAGATCTTGGAGAAGATGGCTGAATACAGACACGACACGTACCATCTCTTCATTGACTTCAAAGCTGCATAGCAGATAGCATCTTCTTCTTCTTCTTTGGCTCAACAACCGATGCCGGTCAAGGCCTGCCAACCCACTTGTGGGGTTGGCTTTCAGTGACTTATTGATTTCCCCCCCATAGTAGGATTGTCAGTCCTACGTATGGCGGCACGGTCTATTTGGGGCTTAAACCCATGACGGGCATGTTGTTAAGTCGTACGAGTTGACGACTGTACCATGAGACCGGCTCAGCAGATAGCATAGCCAGGGTAGAACTATGCGACGCTATGAGCTCTTTTGGAATCCCAACCAAACTGATAATGCTAGTTAGAATGACTAGGACCTACGTCACTTGGCAGGTGACGGTGAATATATAACTCTCAAGGTCTTGTGGTACCATCAAAGGTCTGCGCCAGAGGGACGGGCTTTCCTGTCTCCTATTTAACTTGGCGCTAGAGAGGGCCATCCGCGACTCGAAGGTGGAGACTTCGGGAACCATCGCAGCTAGGTGTATAAGTCAACCCAGATCCTGGCATACGCTGATGATATAGACATCATTGGTCTGCGGCTCTCCTATGTAGCAGAAGCTTACCAAGGGATCGAGCAGGCGGCAGAGAATCTCGGATTTCAGATAAACGCGGCAAAGACCAAACTGATAGTGGCACCATCAGCGACCTTACCCCTATAAATAATCCAACGTCGTCCCACAGTTCACCTATCTTGGGTCAAATGTCAGCACCGACAGTAGCATGGAAGCAGAGTTGCGCGCAATGATGCTGGCTGCCAACCGGTCATTCTACAGTCTGGCAAATAAGCTTCACCTCAAAGAACCTGTCGCGACGGAAGAAGCTGGGACTATATAGTACCTATATAGAACCGGATTCTTGGCCCCGTATCTGTGGAAGGACAATGGAGAAGCCGTTATAATGACGAGCTACAACATATCAAAACTGCAAAGCGGTTGTAGCGCCGGATAAGTAAATAAGTAAGTATAACAAAGTTTTAGAAAACAATTTATACAGTTAGATTCAACCAATTAGAATACAGTCCATGCTTTGTTACACAATATATGAACAGTTGCAATTTAAATCCCAAGTCCCAAGCGGCGACGCGTCTCCATTTTGCAATCGAAAAACCTGTGCCTCCCCCGGGGCGCAAGGTCAGCTAATTGGAGCATGGGAAGGCGGTGCATTTCCTGCCATATTTCAGGGTCATACGTGCGTGAGCGACATGTTTGCGTGTCGCTGGCAATATGCATGTAGGTTTGCTGGTGCAAGTCGTGTATTGAAAGGGGAAATAGATTGCAATCCTTCCTGAAGGACATCAATTGCATGTACATAGGTTATGCATGCAAAGTATATTATATTTCCCGATAATTTCACAGAAAACCCTGGAAGCTTTATTTTTAAAGCGCAACCGATGCCATATACCCCCACCAGAACCGTGTTCCGCGCAGACTACCAGTTGCTGCTGTGCCTGCCCCATAAATCTATGCATTCTCTCTCAACAATGGCTCTGTATTGCGTACAGCTTTCCTCTCTAGAACTCTCTCCATGCTGCATTCGTGCCAAAACAAAGGCTCACAATCACGAGAGGACGAGGACGCCAACGCTGCGCCAAGCAACATGGTGAATCAACAAATGATTTGCAGTGCCATGGTCTGTTGGCCATTTCTGCACCCGTTTCAGGTCTGTTGGGTGGGTGTCCTTTTGGCAGCGAGCTTCGCTCTTCAGCGAGCCGACTGACAAACGCAGCCCAGACGACGAACGTACCGTGGCGCTGAGCTTGCCCGTGTCTCTCGACCAGCAGCCCCTCGACTGGAAACCAATTAGTAATCAGCTAGCACACAAAGAGAAAGAGAGAGTGAGAGAAAGAGAAGTAAAAGGAACCCTAACCACACAGAAAGGCTACGGTTGTGTCGCCTTTAGGACGCAACATTACAAAACTGAACACGGTTGGTTCGCGCGTTGGAGCAGAGGGAAAGCCTCACGCAACGGACATGACCCCACCACGGGTGGTGCCCACGCTACGATAACAAAAAAGGGTGGAAATAAAACGCGCAGATGGGAAAATGGGAGACTTTCTTTCTTTCCTTTTGTCCATCCAAAACAGGGTGGGGGGGAGGGGGGAGTTCGTTGTCTATTACCATGTAGCAAGTGGTTTTTGCTCTAGAACACAGTCGGAAGAAGTTGATGTGGTTGTCCCTGTCCATTCTGTAGCTGCACCCACACGCCATCACCCCGCCGTGTGCGTCCCAGCATGTTATCCAAATGCGTACGTAACCCACATTCAGTTCCTGCGGACGACCGCCGTGTTGTTGTCTCATCATCATCAGCTACGACGACGCATGTACAACGACGCCCGCTGGTTGATTGGTTTCCCTGTTCCCTGGGCTGATGGATTTATGATAGTTCCCTGACAAGTAAGGGGTTTTTTGTGAAGGTAGGGGAAAAACAGTCCGCTCGAAAGCAGTTGCCCAGTGATAACAGTGGGCCTTGTGTGTGTGCTGTGTATGTTGTTTCCCATTTTACCATATCCCGGGAGCGGTGGTATCGATTTTTCATGCGCAACAAACCATATCTCTCGTGCGTACTACACGCTCAACCCTCGTCTCCCCCCCCCCCCCCGCTTACCTCGTGCCGAAGACGCGCTGCGATAGGCTGATTTCCCAGTAGTAGCGGCCGTTGTTGAGGACGCGCGTACCCCGAATGCCGGCCGTCCCCTTGCTCCAGTTCGGGTGGAAGTAGACGCGCCGATTGTCCGACCGGCTCAGCCACACCTCCTTCGACCGGTCCCGCTTGTTCCAGCTCCACAGGTCCTCGCAGCCGTTCACGAGCGGCCGCTCCTGGTCCTGCCCCGCGAAGCTGCCGTCCGGGCAGCACGACGAGCTGGTGGCATCCATCGGATGGCGCCCGGACGGCCCGGGCCCGTCGTCCTCTAGCAGCTGCAACGATTGCTGCTGCTGCTGCTGCTGCTCACCGTCGGAGTGCACCGAACCGGCCTCCGACGAGGAGGCGGACGAGAGGGACGAGTTGGAGGCGGATATTGCGCTCGGTTCGGTATCGCTGGGCCCAAGGCCACCGATGCCGCCGCCCCCAACCCCTCCGACATTCCGGTTTTCGTTGATCGTCATCAGCTCGTCCTCGTCACCGCTTGTCCCCGCCACCGTCCCGACCAACGCTTCCGTCGCTGCTCTTGCCGTGCCGCCGAACCGTCCTCCTACTCCTCCTCCTACGCCTCCCCTGGCCCTCTGGTGCGCACGCGGTGACGGCGGTCTAGCACTCATGCATGCCTACCGCACGGATCGCTCCTTCTCTCTCTCGCTCTCCTCTCCCCTCTCTCAATAGTGATTGTTGTAGTAGTGCGTCGCTCGGTCCCCGTACGCCAGCCCGCCGGTGTCCCGCTGGTACATCAGTTCCGCCCGGTTGCGGCGGGTGCGGCGCGGACGTACCCCGAGCCCTGCCGTGCCACTGTGGCCGCCTCCGCCGCCACCACCCAGACCGCCGCCGCCGCCTCCACCGTAGCCGCCGTACTTGCCACCGTCCGGATGGCGGTGGTGCGGGTGTATCAGGAAGGAGTTGTAGCACCGCAGCACGAGCTTGTTCAGAAACACGCAAATGTTCTTCAGAAACAGCAGCACCAGTATCAGAGTCATGCGGAGACTTTCGGGCGAAGGAGGGAGCCGGGGGTTGGAGTGCTGGGATGGAGTGCTGCTGTCACCCCGCCACCCTTCTTCTCCAGTGGGCGGGGCGCGGTTGGGTAAAGGAGCTGGCGGAAAAAAACACCTCTTTGTGCTACCGCTGCACAGAAGGGGGGAGGAAGAAGAAAGCGAAATGAAGGGGACAACACACTTCCGGGCACACACACGCACACACACTTAATTACACAAGCACACGCACGCAAGTGTCTTTGGGTTTTAACGCAAAAACTGCAAAATTAGATGAAAAATTATTAAAACTTTTCCCCCACACACACCACACACACACACACACACACAAACACAAATACTCTTTTTTTCACTTCTTATCGTTTATCACTTGCAGGTTTCGTGTGCTTGCCAAGTGCACATTTTCGCTCGCGCGTTGTCTGCACCAGACGGCAACAGCAACAGCAGCACAAATGCGCCATCGATTTTCAGCACACCAGCAAGGGAACGGACGGTCGGCGCTGGCTACCCATGTGTCCAGTGTACTTGCTCGAGCACTTGCGAAATGCGCCTTACCGAGTTGAGGCGGACGGACACGGCACTCGCAACCTCGGTATTGCTTTCTGCACTTGCCCTGCCCCCCCCCCTACCCCTTACCCCTCAACGTCCGTTTGGAAAATGCTTCCCCGGTTTGTGCTACTGCGACGGCGCACCAGCGCAGCAGCCCTTTCTGCTGCCCCGTGGAGCCATCCGAAGCAATGCAATCCCCGCCCCCTGCCGATTCCAAACGGTTTTATGCAATATTAGTTTGGGATGGCAAATAACACACCAAAACACACACACACACACAAAACCGCCCCCAACGAACCCGCGAAACGCACTGCGAGTGTCACTTACACTTAATTACACACACCGCGGACCACGGGACGATCGAGCTCCGCTACGTTCGATGGTCGCTGTCGCTCTGCACGAAAAAAGCGAAGGTCCGTTTCACCCTCGAGCAAACACGCACACACACACACATACAGAGGCACGCAAGGACCGTGTGGCACAGTGTGCGCGTGTGACGTCCACAAAGGAGCCCTCTATGGCAGAACACGTAAGGATTTGAAGCGCAGTAGGCGCTAGCTCGGCGTGTGTGTATTGGTGACAATTCCGACACATAGACACACACACACACACTATTGTACAACCACCATCATCACCCTTCTCAGTGTGAGAGGCAAAGGGGGATGATTTGCTTTTCACCCTCCACTCGCCATGTTTTTTCAGCACGGGGTGAGGATGTTTTGTGTATATGTGTATGTGCGTGTGTGTGTATTGTATACATTGCTTTACCCCGCGCGCGCGGTCTTCCTCTCGCTATCGATCCGACCAGTTGCGGTACTGTACGTTTTTGTGGTGCGAGTGAGCGAGCAGGGCACAGTGAAAGAGAGCGAGACGAAGAAGGGAATGATTTGTTTTGGAACAACAGGACACAGATACGGTTGTGTGTGTGTGTGTGTGTGTGTGTGTGTGTGTGTGTGTGTGTGTGTGTGTGTGTGTGTGTGTGTGTGTGTAAAAGGAAAAACACTACCGGAAGGGGGATGACGATACCGTCCGTCGTCTACCAAGGGTGGCATGTGCACTACTAGCGAGTTCGGGGAGGTTGCTTTTTTAACGTGGTGAATCTAATTTAACGAATATATATTATTTTATTATTTCGATCAATACCGATTGATACTGCAAGAGAGGAAAGGAACGTTAGAAGGACAGTAGAAAGAGTTTTAAATTTGCTTTGAAATTGAATTGAAAAGTTTCTAGTATATAGGATGCCGTTTCTAAATGGGTGTAAATGGGTCGCTACAGTCTATCAATGAGCTAGAATGCATGCAATGTAACGTTATTTTAATTTTTTGCTATCTTTCTGAAAAAAAAAATACTCATAATATAGAATCCAAAGAAGTCAATATTAATATAAATTAATACAAAAAAGTAAAGCAAATAGCTTAAACGCTCCACTTTCGACCACAAGATGAGATAGTTTGTTTTCTAATGTCCTTCCAATGAGCTTCATTCATCAAATTATAGGTTGCGTTACATTGTTAAGCCTCGTACAGGCTTCCATCGCAGAGGGCAACATCATTCTGCACCAAGGGTCTCTTATCTTTCCGTTCTTCGCCTTATCTCTCATCACGCATTATTCAGATGCAACATCACATGTGACTCCATGCGCTAATGTGCGGGTTTGTGGGTTTATTTGATTTTTGTTTATTTTATTCAATTCTTCCACGGATACGAAAACACACCTGCTCCTATGCACTTGCCGGCCCACGTTGCCTCCGCCGTACAGATTGCCTTACAAACTAGCGCCTTAGTGGGGGGCGTTAGACACGAGCGGCCTGCCCAAAACACATGCGGATTAAAACATGTTGAATATATTTTGTTTAGTCGTTTTGCTCCATTTCGTAAGGGGAAACGTGTGGAGTATTTAAATTCTTACGCAAAACAGGCAAATAAATAAAATTTTAAACATATCCCTGTGCTGCGAATGTTCAATGATGTACGACGGGGAAAATAAAGAAAATTAAAACTGAATCCTTTTCCAATTATACATTTACCCTTCATCCTGCTTAATTGCAAATAATAATCGTTGTTCGATACTTCGAAACAATTGTGGAACACCGCGGTGTAAGGCAACTGACAAGAAAACACTAACAAACAATAATAATAAGTGAACCACTGCCGAGAGTAGTGTAGGATGACTGCCCTTGCTGGCAACGAGTCGCTTATTTCACGAAATCCGGATTTGGCTCGATCTTGTTGGCAAACTGTAGGTGATTGTCGATGATTTGGAACATCTCCTGTGGCGCAGGAAACCGGCCCGTCTCCAGCTTCGACCACACCGGCACATCGTTCAGTGTTATCTCGAAAGCACCGGATGATATTAGCTGTACGCCAAATAGTTTTATTATTTTCCTGCTTGTTTTACCGATTGTGCACCTCCCATTAACCCCCCTATTTGATACAACATACCTGCGCTTCCAGCGTGTTGCCGAGGAAGAAGATCATCATCGAGGCGTACAGCTTGTTGTTGAAGCACCATTGCCACCAGCCGGCAAACGGGTTGCCGATGTAGCGCCCGATGTCGTAGTTCGACATCAGGGCGGCGATTAGCAGCAGCTTCGTCACCAGCAGCACCTTCGACAGCAGCATGTTCACGCCGGACGGATCGTAGTTGCTGCCCCGTATCGTAATTTCCGGATACTTCTCCAGGATGAGGTTGTGGTAGTCGTCGAACGCTTTGCGATACCCGCAGGAATAACTGCGCCGCGAAGGGTAAACACGGCGGAAAAAAAGAGAGAGAAATATTGATCAGCCCCACTCTCTACGCCAACATCCACTTTCCGCTTTCGATCCATCGATCCACTGAACTGGAGGTGCCTGTCTGCCCCACTGCTTACCAGTACAGGAACGTCATCGTTGCACCGTAATTGCCAACATCTTGGCTGAACTTGGTCAGTGGTATTTCCTTCTCGGCCTCGACCATACTCACGGCCAGACCGGCCAGCAGTACCGCCGCCAGCAGCTTAAAGTGTGACCGGACAAGGGATCGCACCATCCTCATGCTGCGACTGTGATGCGTCTCCGTGTGTGTTTGTTACAAGAACAACGCGCTAACAACAATTGCCTATGTTTTAATTAGTTTAGTTTCGTTGCGGTCTCCGAAAAAACGATACGAAAAAGCGAGAACTTCAATTGGCCTATGTTTTACTGTGTGTGCTTTTCTGGTGTGTTTTTTCTCTATTTATCAGTGATAGCCGTCGCGTTTGACAGTTTGTTAACAACGGCTAATGCTGCGTTTACACGGCGCTCAACGGCTGACGAAGCGATAGCGGCACAAAAGACGTTAGAAATTTGAACTGGCGGTTACTGTTCGTATGTTGGTGTAGATAATTTTGGGTCGATTAGCTAAATGTGTACTTTTAGTAGACGATGCAGCTGAATTGTTACGCGTGCGATTATTCAAAACGTCTCAAACTATATTTCGCATGGTGTGCGATCACCTTAATCTAGAAACCGGGAACGCTACGTGTAAAAGCGGAATAAAAATGCGTCACAAAGACTAACATGCGGCACTCACGCGTACGTACACTTATGTACTAATTATCCTCGGAAAGGATACACTAACACCTTAAAAATGTATGGGCTTCCGGGGGTATAAAAGGGACCGAACTCTCAATAAATAATCATTCGGATTTTGCAACTCTAACCGCGCGGCTACATGAGGTGAAATATACAGCGAAATGAACTATTTGACAGGTGAAATATCTGACGGATAAAGCATCACAGCAACCAGCTGATGTGCAATGTAAACAAATAACGTGCACAAAATCGTAATTAAATCCATTAAATAGCTTCAATATAGAGTACTTCGTTAATTTTCAGTCAACAGTTAATAATTTCTTCCAATTAGGGAATGTTCTGCTTGAGAAGATATTATTTTAAATAGAATTTCGAAAGCGGATGTTGTGTCTCCCCCAACCCTTTAGCTATACCTGTCAGATATTTCACCTGTCAAATAGTTCATTTCGCTGTATATTTCACCTCATGTAGCCGCGCGGTAAGAAACCTCTTTTTTAATTTTGCATATTCGGATCAAGAAAGAAATCTCTCATCCCTCTTCACCCCCTTCTGCGGCATAGGCTCCTCAAATTACTTGAGAGAGCAACTAGCGGGAAGGTTGATTATTGGTGTCGAACGGTTGAGAAGATCGCTGTTACCCGAGCGGGTTTGATTTACAAGGCCGCATCCTTCGCGTGGCCCACAGATCCGTTCGCCGTCGTAACATGAATTATTCATTCTTCTAGTAAATTTAACGTAAAAGTCAATGCACAATAAACAAACTGACCTTCAAACTGCAAATACAAGAGTATAAATAACAAACACGTCATATGTTTTGTAGTTTTATTAATCGAATAATTCGCTTACATATTCGTTTCAGTGGTTTTTTGCAGTTTTCTAACTTATAAAGCTGATACTGGTGACGATACATTCGTTTTTACTCATTATCGTAACCAATGGCACACCAGAATCATCTCAGCGAGACATTCACACGAATGTTGCAGGGGTTAGCGAAACAAATCGGGACAAAGTAGGGACCAAACGCCATGTTTGGCGCGGGACGAAGGAACGAAGGAAAAAAAAGGAACAACGAGGAATACCAGGAGCGGGTCTTGCTGGTAACGTTTTATGCTGCTGGGCTGGGATAAAGAGGCTAGCTCCTACTGGGCAGTTTGGTTTGTTAGAACACAGAACATTCATACGACTACTACACATCCTTATCGACCAAAAACGAAATGCTGGAAATTATGGTTGGAAAATTTAAGCTCCTGCTGCTGCAGCAACCAGCTCCATCTTCAACCCTCTCTGTCTCTCCTCTCTAGCCCTGGTAGCGGTTGCGGTTACGCTGCCGACCCGGGGACACCCGTCTTCTGGAGCCTGGTGCCGGCTGTGGTGGCGGTGGCGGGTACACCGTAGACGTATTCGCTCTGCGAAGGGCCGACGCCGTTATCGTGCTGCCCCCGTGCAGTGTCCGCATGATGCCTGCCTTGCGACGGCAAACGATGCAGCTGCAAGACAGGAAAAGGAGAGCACACACGTTAGAGCATTTCCATGTTAGGGGTCCACAGAAACGAGAACACGAGTGACTTACCGGCTCACTTTGCTGGTTTGGTGTGCCTTCAGCGTTTGCGGCTGGGGCCGGTTGAACTGCATCGCATCGTCAATGATCGTCAGCCAGAAGGAGGAGATACCGTCGTAGAAGTTGCACGTACCGTGCCCGTGGCACTCGATGACGGGCTGCGGCCGGAACTCTTCCATGCACGAGCCGGGCGACACAAAGTCCTGACCGAAGCCGCCCGAGTTGTCCGACGTGTGCTAAGCAAAGAGGAAGATCCCAATCGGTCAGTACCATTATCAAACATCATTAGCGACTCGTGCATCCTTACCATTGCATAACTGTAGCCAAGCCACAGCTCCTCCCAACCTTCCGGGCAGTCCGGTATGCTCATCGACTGGCTGTGCAGCGCCATGACGCGCGTGTTCGACTCGCACACGCTGCAGCGCGAGATGTACCGCTCGACCTGGTCGGCCGGGATCGGTGCCATCGACATCGGCATCGGTTCGGGCGTCGCCAGCCAGATCGTGTCGTCGTTGTTCGAGGCGTAGTTGCAGACGTTGTTAATATCACAGAACATGAACGGCATGGTGCTGAAGCGCCGTAGGCACGATCCGGCCGCACCGAGATCCTGCCCCACCGACCGGCTGCTAGCGATGACGTTCACGAGCGAGTACCCGTCCCACAGCTTGTACGTGTTGATCGGGCACTCCGGGATGGTCACCTTCTGCGAGTGGCGCGCGAACAGGTAGCCCAAGTTTTTGGGCGGTGGCGGCGGTGCCGCCGGCTCGCCAGGCAGCCCCGGCAGCCCCGGCAGTCCCTCGATACCGCTCCGTCCGGGGGCACCGGCAATGCCCTGCTCGCCCTTGAAGCCGACCTCGCCCGTAGCGCCCTGCTCGCCCTGCAGTCCCTGCATGCCCTTGGGGCCCCGGCTGCCCGGGTAGCCCGGCGGGCCCATGTCACCTTCGTCACCGGGCTCGCCGCGCAGACCTGGCGTGCCCCGGTCGCCCGGTTGCGTCGGCCGCCAGTTGGATAGGTTGGGCAGATCGCCCACCTCGCCCTTCATGCCCTTCAGGCCCACCATGCCGTGGTAGCCTTCAAGTCCGACCTCGCCCTGCAGACCCTTCGGCCCGGGCAGTCCGCGCAGTCCCGGCAGCCCCGTCAGTCCCCGATCGCCCGGGAAGCCGGGCGGGCCGACCATTCCGTCTAGCCCCGGCAGCCCGTCCTCGCCCGGATCGCCCCGGAAGCCGGGCATGATGGCGCCGATGCTGCCGGGCATGCCGCGCGGTCCGGCCGGACCCATCATGCCGTCCAGGCCGGGCAGGCCGGGCAGTCCGTCCAGCCCGGGTGCTCCCTCGTAGCCGGTATCGCCCCTCATGCCCTTCAGCGCACCGTTCACGAAGCCTGGCATGCCGGCCAGTCCCATCGGCCCGTTGTCGCCGTAGTCGCCGGGCGCTCCCTTGTTGCCGGGCAGGCCGGGCCGTCCAGTCAGTCCATCGTAGCCAGCGTCGCCCTGGTCGCCGCGCTCGGGGCGTGTTTCCAGCTCGCCCGGCTGTCCCTTCATGCCGGGGTCGCCGCGTTGTCCCTTCGGTCCATCGTGTCCCTCGATACCGACCATGCCGACGAATCCGGGCAGTCCCTGTTCGCCCTTGCGGCCCGGATAGCCTCGCTGGCCCTTCAGTCCCGGCGGTCCCTCGTCTCCTTCCGGACCCTCGGGGGCGGGGTCACCCCGGTCGCCTTGCTGGGCCGAGCGCATCATTACGTTGCCGGGGATGCCGGGCAGACCCGGGTCGCCCACCATTCCAGTCAACCCGGTCGGTCCGACCGGACCGACGTCACCGCGCAGTCCCTTTTCGCCGGCGTAGCCTCGCAGTCCGTCCTCGCCCGGTTCGCCCGTTTCGCCCCGCGATCCTTGCTCTCCTCGCGGGCCCAACGGTCCACGCGGTCCGGGCCGTCCCGGGCGTCCGGCAATACCCGGATAGCCATCGCGTCCCTTGTCGCCGGAGATACCCTTCGGGCCGAACACGCCGACATCTCCCCGCTCACCCTTCGCACCCGGTCGGCCCGGGATGCCGGGGAAGCCCGGGGCGCCCTTCTGTCCCTTCACTCCCGGATATCCGTCGATGACCTGGCCGGCGTCTCCCTCCTCGCCCTTGCGACCCATCTGGCCAGGGCGTGCGTTGTACCCGGGCGGGCCCATCATGCCCGGCTCGCCGTTTTCGCCCTTCATGCCGCTGAACGAGGCGCTGCCCTTGCGTCCGCGCGGTCCCGCATCGCCAAAGTCGCCGCGCTCGCCCTTCCGGCCCGGTGCTCCATCGCGCCCCGGGAAGCCCATGTCGCCCGGGTCGCCGGTCGGGCCAGCCAGCCCGCGCAGTCCCGCCAGTCCGCGGGCGCCAGTCAGACCGGGATAGCCTGGATCCCCCGTCGGTCCCCGTTCGCCCTGGTAGCCTTCCTCGCCCATATCGCCCATGCGTCCCTGCAGGCCACGCTCGCCCGGGAGTCCATCGTCGCCTGGCAGTCCGGGCAGTCCGTCGCGTCCGATTTCGCCCCGCTCGCCCTTGGGACCGGGGAAACCTTCCATGCCCGGTTCGCCCCGTTCGCCCTTGTCTCCGTACGGTGCCTGCAGACCGTCGCGGCCCGGCAGGCCCGGCGCTCCACGATCGCCGTAAATGATGTCACCCATCTGGCCCTTGTTGCCGCGCAGGCCCGGCTTGCCGAGCGGGCCCGGATCGCCCCGCTCGCCCTTCACTCCCGGCATTCCGGTCGTGCCGCGGATACCTTCCGGGCCCTTGAAGCCCTTGTCGCCGATTTCGCCGTAGAAGCCGCCCTCGCCTTCCACGCCCTTTTCGCCCATCAGTATCGGTCGGCCCGGGTCACCGCGCTGACCGCGCAGCCCCTGCAGCCCGGGCAGCCCGTCCGGTCCGGGACGGCCATCTTCGCCCGGCATGCCGGCCGGCCCGTGGTCACCGATCACGCCGTAGTAGCCCTTGTAGCCTTCCGGTCCCTGACGGCTAACTCCGGGCAGTCCGGCCGGTCCATCCTGACCGCGCACTCCGTGCAGTCCCATTTCGCCCTTGTAGCCCTTTTCGCCCTTGGGGCCGACGTCGCCGGGCACTCCCGTCAAGCCCTTCGGGCCCGCGATGCTGTACGTCATCTCCGACATGGCGCCCGGTTCGCCCCGATCTCCCTGGTCACCGCGCTCTCCTTTGGCACCTCTGTTGTATGGTGGGGGAAGGGAAAGAGAGAAGAAGAGAGGGAGATCGAGCGAAAAGAGTGGGGAAGATACAGAGAGATAGATAAATAGAGAGATAGAGAGAGAAATAGATAAATACAGAGACAGAGAGACAGAGAGAGATAGAGATACAGAGAGAGATAGAGAGGGAGAGAGATTGATATAGGGAAAGAAGGAAGGAGATATAGAATAAGAAAATAGAACAAGAGAGAGATAGATGTAGAGAAAGAGATAGAGAGAATGATAAAAAGAGAAATTAAGAGTGAAAGAAGTGTGAAGAAGAAAAATGAATGAGTGAAGAAAAGAAATGAAAGACATAACGAGATCGAAAGAGAGAGAGATAGAGAGAGAGAGAGGGAGAGATAGAGAGAGAGAGAGAGAGAGAGAAAGAGAGATATAAAGAAAGAAAAGTTAAAGATAGAGAGAAAAGGAGAAAGAAAAGATAAAGATAGAGAGAAAAGGAGAAAGAAAAGATAAAGATAGAAAGAAAAAGAGAAACAAAGCGAAAAAAAAGCGAAAATTAGTTTGAAGCGCACGTTTTTCGCCATCTTCCCCCATTGAGCGCACGTTTTCGCCTCAAAACTTACTTGTCGCCCGGTACACCAGGTGTGCCGCGAATAGACCAGATGTTGTACTCGTTGACGAACGCATCCCGACCGGGCGCACCGTTGCGACCGTCCATGCCCGGCAACCCGTCCAGACCCGGCCGGCCAGAGTCACCGTCGTCACCGTATTCGCCCTGTTCGCCCGGCCGTCCCGGATATCCAACAGCTCCAAAGTCGCCCAAATCGCCCGGAACACCTTGATCACCGCGCTGTCCTCTATCGCCTCGATCGCCCATTTCTGGCGTCAGATCGATGAAGTTTTTCGCCCGCCGCAACACACCGGGTCGTCCCGGTTCGCCCGGTACACCACGTTCGCCTAAGTCGCCCCGTTCGCCTACAAAGCAAATGGAAAGTTACAAATGAGTGCATACTCTGAGAATGCTCCAATCTGTCCCTGGGTCTTTACCTTTACGGCCCAACAGTCCCTTCAAGCCTTGCTTTCCGGCCGGACCCTGGAAGCCGCGCGGCCCCGGTAGCCCTCGATTTCCGTCGTATCCGTCCAATCCCGGCCGCCCGATATCACCGTCCTCGCCCTTGACGCCCTTTGGTCCGGGCGGGCATGTGCCACAGTCGTCGCCGCGCAAGCCTTTGTCACCTTTCGGGCCATTGTATCCGTTGAAGCCCCAGTCGCCGGGCGGTCCCGCCCTGCCAGGCAGTCCGGCCGGTCCGGGCGGCCCCGTCACGTTCACACCGATGCCGGGCAGACCCTTGTCGCCCGGTTCGCCATCGTCGCCCTGGTCGCCCTTCTCGCCAAAGTCACCGTTCAGTCCGTTCGTGCCGGGTTCGCCCTTGGCGCCCTGCAGATTGCGCCCCGGGAAGCCGACCTGTCCCTTAGCGCCCGCCAGCCCCGGTATGCCCCGGATGCCGAGCGGTCCCGGGGGTCCTCCCTCGCCGTCGTCACCGCGCTGGCCTGGCGGCGAGATGCCTTTCGGGCCGGGCCGTCCATTCAGACCCGGATCGCCGGGCGGACCCGGTGGACCCATGGGGCCGCGCAAACCCTTGTTGCCGGGGATGCCAACGTTGCCCGGTCGTCCCGGTGGTCCCATGTCACCTTGCGGTCCCTGCGGTCCAATCACAATCGGTGCCAGCTCGGGACGGTATTCGCCCTTCGGTCCCGGCGGTCCCTGCACACCCGGCAGCCCCGGCCGTCCATCGTCTCCGGAGGGGCCCTTGTCGCCCGGCATACCGTCCAGTCCGGCGTACCCGGGCGCACCCTTCTCGCCCTTATCGCCCGGTGCGCCCGGTGGTCCCTCCTTGCCCTGCTTGCCCCGATCGCCGAGCTTGCCTTCCTCGCCCTTGAAGCCTTTCTGGCCCCGGTCGCCCTGCATGCCCGAGTCGCCCTTCATGCCCTGCAGTCCGGCCATTCCATCGTAGCCCCGGTCACCCTTCGGGCCCTTCATGCCAATGTTGACCGTTTCGTTTTTGCCGACCAGGTAGTAGTACGGTTCGCCCGGATCGCCCGGTTCGCCCGGGCAGAAGTCTTCGCTCGGTTCGCCCTGCTCGCCCTTCGGGCCATCCAGTCCGGCATCGCCCGTCTCACCGGTCGTCCCATCGAACCCGTCCGCACCGCGACCACCCTGCCAGCCCTGCTGGCCCATCACACCGGGAACGCCGGCCACGCCCCGATCGCCCTTGGTGCCCTTGGAGTTGATACCGCCTTCGCCGGAGGTACCACGCGGCCCGGGCACACCTGGAGGACCTTGGGGGCCACGCTCGCCCGGCGGTCCCGGGTAGCCGGGCGTTCCCATCGCACCGTCCGTGCCGTTGCAACCGTCGATACCGTACGGGCCGCGGTAGCCGGGTTCGCCCGGAAGTCCCGCATAGCCCGGGGCTCCCAGCGGTCCTCGCTCGCCAGTGTCACCCTGTGGGGCGAAATGGAATTTCAAGATGAATATTTCGCCCTTTTTTTTTTTTGGAACATCCATCGCTGATACTTACACGATATCCTTTCGGTCCACTCGTGCCCATTTCGCCTCGATTACCACGATCGCCGCGCAGTCCTGGCGGTCCATCGTACCCAATATCGCCCGGATCGCCAAACTGCCCTGGTACACCGTGCGGTCCAATCTGTCCCGGCGGTCCCTGCACTCCTTTACAGTCACATACCGTCTGGTTGCAGACCTGCAAGTACACACCAGCAAAGGAAAGCATTAAAGTCATATGAATCATTTCTCGATCGCAGCATTTGAAATCGTAACCACATCATCACCCCATCATCATTCGGATGACCTAAATTCGGAGCATTATTGGGGCAACAAAAAGGGGTTCCTGTGGGCCGAACCGAGCTGCCGGTTAGTGCCGCTGTGGTGAAGGTGAAGCAATCGCCAGGAGTCATAAAAATAGAAAAACAAACCATTCATGCTTCCAGACTGTTGGTTGTGCTGCCTTTGGCTTTCTGTTTGGGCGATGCAGTGAAGGCCTGTGTGCCCGCGCACACACTTCGCCCGAAAGGAAAAACTTTGTTTTCCGAAGCGAATTCCACAGCAAGCGGATCCATTGAGCAAGCGGACATATGTGTATGTGGTGATAAAATGTGTTTTCCTGGCACGGTGTAACCAGGGGGTGTACTGAGGGCGCGCATACGTTCGGCTTCTTGCAGCATCTGCAATTTCATGCTGGTACAGATCATCTTGAAGGGGCTGCGGAGTGCTGCGGCAGATGGCCCCCGAGGTGTGGTGGGGCACACGTATTACACACATTGCGTTGAAGTTGTTTTATTGCTCAACGTTCTGTATTTTAATGCTCCTGCAGTGGTCGTATTAGCGCTACGATCGCGCAGGCTCTATTTCGCCCCGGTTGATGTTCCATTTCGCCCCGAATTACAGCATTATTGAATTTCTGTCAAAAACAACAAAGTATCTCAAACATCATCCTTAATCTCAACACAAACGTGCGCTTGTTTGTGCTGGATTAGTATCTGACACGCTTATGGCCGCATAGCCGAGTTGGAAATGGCTCGGAATGCCATTACCCTGATCTGCCGGGAATGCGAACGGGAGATCTTCCCGAGACTGGTTCCCCATGGGGGATATATCGGATCGGCATTTTGACTTCAACTTGATGCAAGCGACTCTCTAAATCTGCATAATAACTACCTTCGCGTCGTTGGACGTCGTTTGGCGGCATCACTCCACGGAATCGGCAGGCAGGCACAAAACAATCGAAACCAAACCCTTGGCTGAGTTCGTGCTCGGTGGAACACACTTCGTGACGTGAAATTTGTCCACGGTAGGGCGGTGTAGTTGTAGCGCGCGAAATTTCTTTCCCCAGTTCTCCCCGGAAGGAATGGTGGGTTGGAAAGTACCAACCGATCGAGCACAGGTCCACCACAGGTCACAAATGTCTTCTTGCTCCGGCCCAATTGTCTGGTGTAAATTCTACGCGCCATTCACCACGGTGGTGGTGCAGCAGAAGACATACATCTTCGTGGCGTAAAAGGGCTCTCCCGAAACTTGGGCAAAATTTGGACACACCAAACCAGTTCTCGCAGTTCCCTGGTCATGGTAAGACGTGCATGGAAAGCCATCACCAAGAATTTACGGTACCTACCCACCAAAAAAATGGCTGGGATGTTGCGTGTGTGTGTTTTTTTTATTTGATTCTCTCTTTTTTTCCTTCATGAGGGACCCTTAAACATAAAACCAGTTAGCGTAAATGTATCGCGCGAAATTTCTCTCCCGTTGCGTTTGGGCGCAACAAGAGGGATGTCGAGAGAATGGGTGGGTTGGTGAAATGCATTTTTAAACATTGACCGCACTGTTGCGGCCGTCGAATGCTGGGGCAGTAAAAATTAATCAATTTAAAGGGTAGAGACGTTTTAAAGTGTGTGTATGTGTGTGTTTTTTGCTTTTTGTGGTGATTTTTTCTCGATCTTCCTGGTGCTGGTGCCTACCACTGAGTCTGACCACCGTCTAGGGCAGAGCTGAGACAGATTACGGCCTGCGGCTGGCGATCCTTGCAGATACACAACCTCGCTTAATGTCCGATGGAACGACGGCAGCGAAAGATGATCATTAACTTCTTAATGGATTCGAGAACAACAGCAAAAAAGGCCGATTCGAGAGCCAACCAGAATGTTAACCGGTGGCGTTAACATTCGGTACGTGTTGTGTACAAATGAAGGATTGTTGAATTTTACCTCCATGTGAATCCTGTCGACAAGGGTGCCCTCTGTACCTAATTTTATTTACACGCAGAACAATTTATTGAATTGAAAGTGATTTTTGTTTTTGCTTCATGCGTTGTTTTCTATATCCATTACTTGCAACACCGGTTAACTATTACACAAACCCATCCTTGTTTTTGGTTGAATTTCGCTCAAAAGCATCGTTTCGCTTCTCGGCGGAAGGATTTTAATGGTTGGTTATCAATCGTGTGCCTTGCACCATTCCTTTCACTTTTGCAGTGTTTATTTTTATTTCTTCATTTGTACGAGGAGAATTCGCTTTTTTCGGAGTTACAAGCTGAACGCGATGTTAATTCGTATTAAAATTATAATAGTGTGAGACAGCGCACGATCGCGATTTAGATCTTCATTGCATAAACAGTAACGAAACGGCGACGTATGGAAATTGATATTAATATTTGAGCAAAAGTGTGTTTCTTAGATAAAAATAAAAATGGAAAAGCATAACTACTCATATGTTTAGGACCAACTTAAAAATAATATCATAAAGACACTGAAAAAGATTGATATATTGATATAAACTTAAAGTAATGCAGAAAGGCTTAGGAAATAATTATATTACTCGATTAAAAACAAATGTAATTAAAAGTATGATTATAAAAAACCTATCTTTTTCACATAACTAAAGGACGCACGGATAAAACTGTTTAAATGTAAACAACAACTTAAAATAATCCAATAATCCAATTGAAATAATCTATTTAGGCTTGGCTGTATAATAGATCTTTTTTTATATAAGCAAACACATATAGATAAATATGATTTGAAACGAAATTCGTACGTTATACGTTGCAATAATTCTCCAAAATATCCGCAAGATCTTTATATTAAAAATACTATTAATTTGCAAAAGAATGTGAAATATCTTTTTCACAATTTCAAAATCAATGGTTGACCAAAACCGTAAGTTTTTTGTAAGCATATGATTGTCGTAAAGCAAAGAAAGGATAATTGTCGAAGTTTAAATTAGTATTAGCTGCAGCCATTAACCTCTAGTCACTTTGTCACTTTGTCAATAAAGAATCATGATAATTTAGAATGAAAATTTAGATTTTCTAATTGCTTGTAAAAAAAAACACACAACAATGAAACTGTGTCCCTTTTTATTAAGTGAGACATATTTCATGTAACAAAAGATTTACTAGCTCCCGTATTTTTAACGACAGCAAAACGAATCATGTGTCTGTAACTATTAGGAAACATTAAAGCTCCGGTTGCCGTCCACCGCCGACTCGATCGACCTGTGCACACAACGCCAGCGCCAGCAATTAAACGCGGAACCACCAAACTCACCTCTGCACCTCAACTAAATCGCGGCAGGCACTAAATCATCGCCGAAGCTATTCGCGCTTGCCGCCTCTAATTGCGTCGCGTCGCGGCTCAACACTCGCACCGCGCTTCGCTCGGACTATTAGAAAGCCATCTATTAACGCATCTCCCCCGCATCGGGTCGTCACCGCGTGTCACCCGTGCACCGACTTCCGATTGCAACGCGCCGAAACATGTGTTCCGTTCCGCCTCTTTGACAGTTGCTGATGGGTGATGGAACGGCAACGCATTGCCGGCGGTGGTGGTATCGGTTTACCAGCACACACCCGAAATTGGGGTACATGCGGTGGTGGTGGTGCGGGTGTGGTCATGTTACCAGCATGCTCTTTCCACAAGCGGGAAAAATGTGATGTTTTCTTGGGCATTTTGTAGCATTCAGTAGCCATTGAGCCGTCCCGAAAATCACTGCGAAAAATGGTGTACGGCCGCATGCTTAAAATTACACTTCCGGCCTCCGGCTGCTGGAAGTTTGCTTATGATCCGTGCGGAACGACCCAATACACATCCCAGGCTGAAGGACAGTGTGGCTGTTTATCTAACGAGCGGCGAAAGACGCTCGCAAGCAGTTGTTACGATCGATTGCGTGAGATATTTGTGTCCCGGCTGTCGTTCAACTGGGATGGTAAAAACACATCCGACGAGATCTTTGAAGATGATCTCGGGTGGGGAGGTTGGCTGTCGGTCGGTGTAAACAAACAGTGGGTTTGGGAATGGGATAGAATAGCGGGTCGGTCGCTCGTCATCGTAAGAATAAACAGTCGACCTGATTATGATTTGCTGCTGTTGCGATAATTGTACAAAATATGGGTTACACAATTTATTCATCCCCCATCTTCCGGTTGATGAACTTGCTGAACAATTGGTTAGACTTTTTCCGTTCAAAATAGTGCAACTTTCTGTTAAAAATAGTGGAAAAACTGTCTCTCCCTGACGAGCGAATGAAATCACTTTTCATCGGCGAAACAAACGAACGCTCTTACCAGCCACCAGGAATGATGTCAGCCTCAGTCATCGTGAGTGATCGCTTTCGGACAAGACAAGATCATTGCATAAACGAAACCGAAGGGCATATGGACCATTCTTCATGTGTGTGTGAAAAAAAACCCCGCAACGAGCGCCAAGTGTACGAAGAGGGGCAATAAAAACAAATATTCGCTAAATTGATAATTAGTGCACGGAATCGCACTGTGCCATGCTACGCTCTGGAGCGGCTTTGGACGACGTTGCAAGTGAAGATGCACTTGCTATGCACATTGTAATGAGCCTTGCAAACTGTGGCGGCAGATTTGCATGGGCACGGAGTTGTGTGTTTTACACGCGCCGCCCAACACACGGCAAGATTCGACGCGCATGCATTTCATTTATAAATACACACACACACACAAACACAATGCCCTACACACAGAGCTATTTATCGGGATCGCGCGGAACGTCGCGGCACATTGCCACCGCGGGATCATCGCGGGTAAATCTTGCATCATCGGCATTTTTCATCCTGCTGCAGCCGCGTCTGCGAAAGCCGCGCGCCGAACGAAACCGGAGGCTCCCGGAGAGGCGTGTTGATGCTTGCTTTCCTTGTTGCAATTTCGTTTCGCTCCCTGCAGCACACTGGCGATGGGAGGGGATGGGGCGTGGGGTTCTGTTATTCTTTCATTCTTGGCCGCGGTTTCTTTGGAGGGAAATGCCGCCAGTTTTCTTCCCGAAGTTTTTTTTTTCTTTTGGTTTGTTTTCCTCTGATCCGTGGATTGGGCGAACGAGAGATCGTTTTCGATCGCACACACCATGTGTGTTACACGCCCCGCTAGATGAGAAAACCATATGCTCGGAAGTGTGACTAATGCACGGCAGCTCGGGGTACGGATGCCGGACGTTTAGCAGCGTTCTACTGTGTTCAATTGTTAGAACTATTTGCGTAATATACACACACACACACACATGACAGTGTCATTGGGGCAAGAAGTGCAATCACAATCACAAATCACCACACTAGAATTGCATTGCGTGTGACGTTTCATTCCACAGCCATTAACAGCTGACTATGTGTGTGTGCTCGTATGTGTCCATAAACGGAGCAAAAGCAATGCCACACACAAGCCCAAAAATGTCCCACGTTAGCAGGTTTCCTGTTGCATCGGCTGCAAGTTCATTAACACCGCTCATTCTGCTGATAGAATGGAATGGCGCGTTTGGGAGTGAGAAAAACGTCCAAACGTCCCACACAATGCCCTTCTCAGGGCATTCCCAGGTCCCCCAGGAGACGGTCGGCTTTGTTCACAGTTCGGGTTCGTTACGAAGTTATTAATGCTAATAAAAGGTTAGCTCAAAGAAAAGTTTAAAAGGAATCGACAATTCAGAATATAGCTTGTAGCAAAATGTTGGACCACAAGGATAACAATAAAGTAATATAACAATTTCGTTAGAATAATAACAATAATTTTGCTTTGAAGTTTTTTACAGCTTTAAAAATATGTGCTACAGGGATTTATCATGACTTTCTGGTTCGTTCCAGTATTTTTGGGTTCGTCCATTCCTATCTATTTTTGGATCGTTTCCACAATGTATTCAAGTCGTCCGTATGGAAATCAATACATTGGATCTAAAAATTTCTGAGAAACGCTCAAGAACAATCCAAAACACTAGGGGAGGCCTCAAACATTTTCCGGAAATTAACCAAAAACCTTGGAAAATCCTGCATCTGTCCCTCGACTTATTGGCTGTTTTCCTGTTTTTGACCATTTGTATCAAACATGATGAGACGATATCCGTTGATATTTGGTAGAACGAATTCTAAAGAAGCTGAGTAAAAATTCAAAAGCAGAGAGATCAAAAAGCCTCAGAACCCACCGAGAAAAATCTGATTTAATTCAAAACATTTTAAAACCCAATATTTTACAGATTTTCTTTTAAATCCTTCAAAAAGATCATTCCACTGAATGGGAATGAATATCAGATTCAATCTGTAGCTACCGTTCCAGTTCTAGAGCTCAGTAACCCATTAAGTAACCCAAATCTATAAGTAATAAAGGCCAGTAGTAGTAGTAAGACCAACAATCAAAAGAATCGGTGCGACTGCATAGATCCTTGTTAAAATAACGCCCGCAACAGTTTGTTTGCAGTATAAATTAGACTTGCCACTTGATTTGTGGGTTCACTGACACTTTCTCCATCTTACTAGATCTTCTATCAATCATGCTATGAATCATACTTCCATGAAAAAATAAAGAAAACATAATTAATTGACCATTTCAAACTAGAACAGTTCATCGTCTCTCGATCAAGCTTCAGGGCGGTTATGATAAACATCGCATTACATCGGCATTACGTCGCATCTACTGATCAATCGAATTTGCACATGGAATGTCTTACATAAATAATTACTTCTACTACCCATGCGAGAACCGAGGATCCCGTCGGCTCAGATTCAGAAAGATAAACACACTCACGCACAGTAGCAGTTGGAGCGAAAAAGACACATCAAAAGAAGTCGGTGCAAAAAAAAAAAACAAGGTACGCATATTCTTCATCAAACATCACCCACCCTCGATGAGTCCCCATTGGCAGTCTTGGTAGGAAGAAAAGAATCTACAAAATAAAACCCAGAACGATCGTTGGTTTTGAAAAGCGCTTCTCCAGACACATCCGTTCGCAAGATGTGATAATTGTGCTTGCTCTCACCAATCCACAAGAGCACAAACCATACTTCCAATGCCGCATTTTGGCGAGTAGCAACAGATGAATGAAACTCTGCTCATTAACAATCGCGTACGGTCCCACCCAGGCCCCACTTATGAATGGCTTCGGTTGTTGCGGTTGTTGTTTTTCCTGCTTCTGTCGCCTGTTGCCATCTAATACAACTCGTCACCCCAAACCACCGATGACGATATGCACGCAGAGTGTATTAGAGATCGCCATCGGATCCCGTTGGGGTGAGTGAGGGTTTTTTTTTGGTATTTGTGGTCATTGTACGATTTCGCGATACGGCTTACTTGTTGCCGCGATCCGGTCTGTTTCCATCTGGCGTAGGAGTAGTAGACAGTTTGTGTGTGTGTGGCTTACGTGTCGGCGAGTGTCGTTGTCCACACTTACTTGAGATCTTTTTGCAACATTTTACTCACTTATCACACGAAGAAGGCAAGAAACACACACACACGCACTGTGGAGGGGCCAGAAAAGGAAGTCTCAAGTGGGTGGCAGGCAGTGGGGAGTTGACTGCGTATCACCACTTCCTGGCATTGCGCAAATCAAACCAAGCATATAAAAAAGCATCTCGCAGCAGCTTACCAGCGCAAAGGCAACACGCTTCCGCTCTAAAAACAAAACCAAACGTGTTCGACGGCGAGCACATGGCTTATGAAGGGGGGAGGAAGAGGCTGAGAATAAACCGGCCGGGCTTATCGGCTTTTTGGGGGGCAGAAATTGTACCGCTTTGATAACAAATCCTCTGTAATGAGCGAGCGAGCCCTACACATGGCCAGCAGGCAGGATATGGCACAATGGCCGCCAGGCGTTTGAAGGTTATGTGCGAACGCCACGTGTCCTAACACTTCCCGGACTCGAGATGGTGTTAATGGGGCTATCATCAGTGCCCTACTAGCCACTTCAATCAGTGTTAGGACGCTTATCCAAGCTTGTTGCGTGTGAGAAAGGGTTGATAAATTCAACCCGCCTTGCGCTACGCACTTTCTTCGTGAAATTAACGAACGGGAAAGTAAAATTACAGTAACAAAAAAACTAAAAAGAAACCCCATTCCCAAAGCAAAGCAAATTGATTGGCAAATTGATGGAAATTCCCAATATGGGAACGGACAAGACATGTGGGATGCATGTTGTTATTTTTGTTATATGTATGTGCCTCTCCCCAAAACCTAGATCGCTTACAATCTGATCTTTGGTTGGATCTGTCTGTGGGACCGGGAAACTACACAACCGCGCTCCGATGTGCAGATTGAAACCAGGCACTTTACCAGTAGCAGAGCAGTGGCACATTAATTTATGGACAGGCAATAAATCAGCACCGAACAAACGGCCATATCTGTTTGCGGTCGTAGGAGATTTCGACTCCTCGACCTTTTCGTCGACCGAAGCGGAATGTCTTCTCATGGATCATTGATATTAACAAACCGGAACCAGTGGCAAACATCATTAACAGAGAGAGCTTATAGGAGATATCATTCGTCAAGTTTTCCGGTTGCTCATACAAATTGAGTCTATTTCCAGAGAATTAGAATTAGGATCTTTGTAATTAGGAAGTGGGATTTCGTCAAGATGTGAAGCACTAAGAATCAAACCAAAGTCCATCAACAATGCCTCCAACACGGAGTTCCTTATCTAGTCCAATATTTTAATCCATCCAGCATTCCTCTATCACATCAGCAATGATAACCGTTGATGGTCAGATTTCTCTTCATTTGTGCTAAAAAGCTGGCCCCCTCCGATGTACTTACAACGTTGCACCACTTTGATGTACACCGGGCCGCGCAAATTAACACGCGCAAATTAAACAATTAAGCGCGGCAATGGTAGGCCCAGTTTTGCTATCAGCCTCGTTTTGTAAGCCCGAGAAAGCAACGCCAGTCCGCTTGTCGCCAGCCTAAAATGGCCCCATTCTGCGCTGATCTCATCTCCTCAGTAATTATGTCATCGCACTGATGATTGAATAGCCCCGCGATGCACCACATCCGCCTGAGAAGATGGTGTCATCTGTAGATTGCATCAACATTCTTGGCGAATACCTTATTTTCCGCCTTTGCTTGCTGGAAAAGAACATATGCTCGATCGCTTTTACTTTGCGCTACGAGGAGGAGGAGAAGAAGTAGTTTGTGTGTGTTTTTTACACGCGGCTAGAGCGCCTTTGATGGACGTCCGCGTACTCCACGGGCAGCTGGCAGCTGGCAAGCTTCCAATCATGGGTACACCCGTTTCAAGAGCAGCAGGATTCAGTGCTACCGCTGGGGCATGATCTTTAGGGCACGCGTCAAATGAAATGGTACAGGGCCGGTATGTCATGCGAGCCCTTGGGGATCTTCGTGCGCTCCATGGGTGGTCCTGGAAAGGGGTATTAGTAAATGCGTATATGTGATGGTGATTTATGCACCCCGGGACGGGAGCTCGAGATTTTCTGCTCAAACTCTTCCACACCATTTGCTGCACGAACAGGATCGCCGTGTTTACATCGAGCAGGGATTTGCGGTTTGGAAAAAAAACAAATGAGAGAGTTTTTTCCCTCTTTTTGATTTTCCCTCTGTTTCATTTGACTTCATCTCCTACGCTGCACTGTTTACTTACGGAGGAGTTTCAATGATAGACAGTAAACGCTGATTACATACAGTCGTCAGTAGATGCGCGAATGGGATTTTCGTGTTGGAAGAAAGGCTAGAAGAAGCATTGATTTTATTCGACAAACACAAATGATTTGATGCGATGAAAGTACAATCGAACAACAGTTCAGTCCATCTGTGGGGGTTGTCGCTCAGAGATCAGAGTATGGAAGCGCCACAGTAAAGGTTTGGTCAGCAATGTTTTGATTTACAGGCACGCTTTGGCTGTTTTGGAGCAATGGTAGATTCCTAATAACAAACGCCGCACACAGTTTAAAACAACAGCCGTATTTTGTTTGTTACGAAGGTTTTAAAGCAGATGTACTGTATTCTTCTGTATTCGTCTTCTTCTTTTTGGCGTAAGGAACTACGCAGTCGTAGCAGTAGATCCGCCTTCTAAACGTATTAGTAAATACCAAGCATCCGGGTAGGTAGTTAACGGCTCTTGTTACTGGTGAAGGATCCAGATGAGAATTGAACACGTCTAGCGCACTATAGCAGCCGACGGGTCTAGTCATTACACCGGTAGACCTCCCGCGCACATGTGCGTTATAAGTAAATATTATACCCTAATTAAAATTGTGATAATTAACAACAGTGAAGCTTGAAACCCACAAGTACCGACAGTGCCCCATTTTAACACTTCCAATTTGTCGAGATAGTCATCTGTTCATAGATTATTCCACTTTATTATTCCATCCCCTTTAAGGCGATGATCGTTGGGCAGTGAATTTCGCTTTCAACCCCAAGAAGAAGACGCACAATAAAGAGAAGCAACAGACGAAAAAACTCTCTCTTTCTCTCTTACACACACACACTCACACTGGTCGCCTGCGCTGGACAGATCTACAACGCCCAACCGACGCACAACACATTGGATCGTAAATCGGATTTTGTGATCGAAAAATCACAACGCCAACGCCCTCCAACAATCGTCCAAGCCGGACAAACCGGAGGAATGGAGCAAACAGTCGGGACAGCCTTTAGGCCAGTCACGCACAATCTCAGTACCGCGCCAGCATCAACTTAGCTGTAAGCATAGGCGCGAAAATAAAACAGCCAACAAACAACAACAAAAACCCCGCCAGAAAAGGGGAAGAAACACTTCACTGGTTTCCCAACCAAAACCTTTCCTGCCGTTCAAGCGTGCATTTGGCGCATTAGGTCAGCACGTACCGGCTCACATGTAGGAGGTTTTGCTTTGGCTTGGCACTACCACCAGCACCACTGTTGTCCGGCATGACTATAAATTTGCACCAAACATGAAACGGCCGGCTTCGGGTCCCCGATGGACGTTGACCATCACGCGGTGACATCGGGGCGAAATGCACACCGAACCGAGATCCAGCTAAGTTTTAGGAGCCGGCAGAGAAGGAGACCGCCCCAAGATGCACAATTATCTCGTCACCTTCTGCTGGTTCTTCGGGGATGATGTCAGACAGGGGCGTGGAGGAGGGTTGACATAGACCCAGAGAAGTTTTAGATCCAAACGTATGCCGCGGGATGCAACAAAGTGCAGCAGCACCATCAACGCGCTTCACGGTTGTGATTTATGAGCCAAACTCTTTATGTAGGATGCCCCACTTGCAATCTCGTCTCATTCTGCCCCGATGTTCGCGAAACGACTTCCGACGGTAATGATGCGAGCGGCTGGCGCTTGGCGGCATCTTGCATAATATGGCAAGGCGGTAGCAAAAAGCGGTGTGCGCAGCAGCTCTTCTGCCTTGAACTCCAGAATCTGTGACGGGAAACGCCGCCTGTGTATGCGTATGCGACCTTTTGCATGGGACCGAGGATCGTGAACGAAAGCAAAACTAGGTCCATGAGTCGCTAGGTTGCATGCGCCGCTAGAACTGGGTGCAAGGTCTTGGCGCACCGTAGCGACAGCGCCCGACAGGCCCCCACCTCGAACTGAAACCCCAATTAGTGTGTTCTGGTGCCTGTGGCGAGCGGACCATTTCCAAGAAGAGAGATGTGGATGAGTCCCGGGAAGAATAACTCCGAAAGGAAGAACCGCAGCATGTGGCAACTTGTTGCGAAAGATACCAACAGAATGTTTTTAGCCCCTGAGCCGAGGGCAAAAGATCGTCGAAGAACGTCGCAGGCAGCGAGTTTGTTAGATTGTTTCTTATACTGATATATACATCATCCTTTGAGTTTGAGCTGGATGAAATTAAAAGTTACTCACACGCAATGAACCAGTTAACAGATGAGATGCAAATTAAATAAATCAAGATCGCTAATAAGCGTAGATTAATTGTTCGCCGGACATAAAATCCAATCCATGCACATAACTCAACATCCCAAGCGTTTTGGGCGTGCTGCTCCGGGCCTGCTGCTGCTGTTAGTGTGGATTAACCGGAACGACCAGCTTTCCCGGCGAAGTGAGGTGGCTTCACGTTCCATCCTCAATCCAGTAGTGGGCAACGGGAAATTTCTAGATTCCCAGCACTGCAACACTGGTCGATTCAAAAAAGGGCAACAATTATAAACCCGGGGGCCCGCTTCCCGGGACACTCTGCCGAGAACGGTTTTCGGCTTGGTGTGAGGGGGTAAAAATAGAAAGAAACTAGGAAAGTGTCTGAAAATAAATTCCTTCACGCGTAAACAAAACTCTCCATCCGGGCGGGGGTTTGGAAAGAAATGCATCGAGCGTCCTCCGTCTATTGGGTTTCGAGGGAGTGCATCGGAGTTCGGACGCGCGTACGTGGCCCAAGCAACGACGACAACGACGACGATGCCGATGCTCGTAGGTAGAAGTTTTCTTGGTTCGGGGAGAGTTTTGAGCTGTCCCAAGGCAAGAGATTCCAGCGCTATGCTGAAGGTTTCTTCGCCTAGAAAGGGATGAAGCTGGAAGTGCCTTTTTGCATACTTTCTACTTTGCATACGCCCAAAAACTGGTTACAATAATGAGAAGGTACGTGGTACGGTAGAGCCAGGATTGGTCAATGATGAGCAAAAGAAGACTAAAGAGAATTGAGATATTATAGTCAAAACTGTGAATGGATCAGTGAAGTATCTTCTGCTATTTCTTGTTGATTTATAGTCCAGCCGTGTATTATGTAGCTCCCATGGTATTTCAACGTCCACTTCCAATCGAATGCCACCATCTCCTCAGCAACTCATTTCAATGCACTTTCTCAGAATTCCAATGGGACCTCCCAGACGTTCAGAAGAACCTTTTTCCGTATGCTCATCACATCCCGCCGAATGCCGAAACAACTGCCAGTAAAGTTCCGTGCAAAGATTTGCAACGCTACACTGAAACCAGAGCGGAAATACACTTTCTGTTTATGTGTACAGAAACAACAGCAGAGCGCGCTACATCTTCAGCACAGCAGAACCACAGCATACGCGGCGGTAGAACAAACCGTCTTTGAGACCGTGGAAAGCATATGTGAGATCTTTCGGTACGGGAGGGAAAATCAATCAACCGCACCGTTTTCCATTGCCTAGATTGTGCAATCCTTGTCCAAGCGAGAGACTAAAACCCCGACAGGATGGCGTCGATGGTGTGTCTGTGTTTATCGACGATTTGCTGTATCGCAACCAAAAACCTGTACAAACCGTAGCAGTACCGTAGATGTTCTTAAGATGTCATCCGGAATGATTCTGCCCACATCAGCGGGGAGCATTTCGCGCCGTGTGAGTCATGAATGGAACTCCACACACACACGTACAGTTCCACTTTGCTCGCCTTTTAAGCCAGATGGAATCGGTTGGTGAAAGAAGAGATTAAAACAACTACGGTACGCGGCGGGGCCGGGTAGTTGCACACTGGCATCATTTTCCTGGCCAGACCGAGACACCGAAAAGCTGCGGTGGAAAAACAACGCCCGCCTGGAGCCGCCCGTCTACACAGCGAGCGATTGCATCCGATACGGAGTTTCGTGGAAGCTATTTTTGAAACTGCGGGCCTGCCTGATGCCGACGACGGACGGAAATTTAAAATATTTTATTGCACCTAAATGTACACCCTCGGCTGTGTGGAGCCGATTTTGGTGAAGCTAGTCTTCTGTAGCAACATCAGCGCATTCTAGAGGTTTGAGCTGGAGGCGAAGGCGAACACGAATTGGCCAGGTCCATCTATACCTTGTGACACAGTGTTAGGGTGAGAACAATTTGTTCGATGTAAGAAGTGACAAGCTGTCACCTTAAAGAAATGATCATGTGCTTGAAGATGGTAACATAATAGTGATCGTCTAGCGATCGTGATATGATATCGGACAGGTGACTGTATGCTGTCTTTTCTATCAACTTTTCAACACCGCCCCTCGGCTAATGATGGGCGCCAATCCCGACAACTGTTGGACGCACATCATGCAAACTTACTGCATTAAATGTACCAAATGTACCGCTTACGTCAACTTCGCACCGAGAAGTACACCGCGACGAACGACCGACTTTATAGCATCGGCTCCATAAATGGGCACCGAGAATGCATAAAATTGGACCAGTTCCATTTTTGGAATGGGTTTTCGCACGATACTGCCGCACCGAAATCGCGTGCGACTTAAGGGAGGCGGTGCCACACGTGATGCGTTATCCCCGCACACTCTAACCGGGTCTATATGCTCCTGGTGGCAGGTCATAGGAGCTCCACATGCTTCACTCGCATCGCGGTGTGGCAGATTTCTGGTACCGCAAGCACACGGTCTGAGATGTTTACATCCCCATCGGTACAACAAACAGTTACGAGTCTCCACGAGGGAGTGATTGGGGATTTTTTTTGTTGCTTCTGTTTACTCACATCAACAATCCAATGAATCTGTATGTTGGAAAATCTCGTTCCCTTCCTTTACATTTTTATTCGGTAAAGACTAATGCGTACAGATTGCTAGAAGCGCTGGTGCACACTGCAGCTGGTAGCATTCATTGTGCAATAAATATCACACTCAGCATGCTTGGAATATATACGAGAGGAGAACCGGCCACCGGGAGAACAGTGACCGAACTTCGAGTGACGAAAGTCGCGTGCCAGACCAGGAGTTTCCGATGCTTACGGGGGGCGAAGACACAAGGCACGCGTGCCACGTTCGCAAGGTTCTTACACGTTGGTTGAATTATCACGCGGAATGTGGATTGCTGTGTCTGCATTTTCCCAATTTCCATCCGTCAAGCGATCACCCAATCAGCAGTTAGAAGTTGATGATCGCGTCGCAGCGAATCTATGCAAGGCGTAACGTATGTTCAATACATCATCTGGCCGGTTTCCGATGCCGATCGTGGTGGGACTTTAACGCATCAAGTCATCATAGAGACATCAAGCCAACCTTAAAGAGGCGGTACTTCCAACAACGCAAACATTCGAACACTTTGAAGCTATAAATATCGCATAGCATAAGTATCGTACGTGGAGGTGGAAAAAAGTGGAGCAGACGTTCTGCTGACGTTTCCGCTCGCAGTACTGTTTTTGTTCAGCAACGGGATGACGGCGTTTAGCAATCTGGAGAATGCATGTTTGAAGTAGCATACTACTCCACCACCAACAACCAGCACCATCATCAAAGCGGTGCGAGATCTGCTGACAGGAACACCTTCCCCGAGCTACCACTCAAGAGTCTTATTGACCTATTAAATCGGTTTTAACCTCTTGCGCGAAGTACTAGGATAAGATAAATGGAGGTGTGTAGCGTTTAGAACGTTGATAAATTGTTTCTACAACTTTGAAGCCTCTTGACGCAGTAACACCTCGTCGGTGATCGATTGCTGGTCAGTGTTTTGCATTGTTGGGAGTAACTCGCTCGACGCTAGCTCACAAAACCCAATTCCATTCTGTTTCAGTGTACGCGTGGAGTGGGCTAAAGTCAAATTAGAGGTAGCACTTCCTACGCATCTAGAATCTGTCAAAAAATGTTCACTGAAAGTGATATTATACCCCAAACAGCTGATCATCCATCCCATATAGGGCGGAACCGAACGTACCGAAACGTATCAGGTTCCTCTCCGCATCTTGAACTCCCATTCTTGGAGAAGTTGTTGTTGTTGTGGGGGACCATTTCTTCAAGATCCCATATCTCGTCATGATGATACGCCCTTACACACACACACTGTCGAGTGGATCGGCTGCTGGTTTTTCTGGGCAACCTGGCACCGGCGATGTACAAACTGTTTACATTCGATTCTTAACATCTAATTTATTTCATATTAATGGGTTGAAAACGAACATACCATCATACCGTTCGCAGGTCATAACAACGTCTATTGCCTAGGTTTGTGCTGCTGGTGGCAGTCCTACGCGTGGATAAGGGGTAATGACTTATAATTGTTACACATCTCTCAAAGGGTTTGGGAATTGAAAATACCGTACCCTCCACGGACGATCAAGACAGCAACACACGGACGGAGCAAGTGTTTCCTCTAATGGATTTACGAACAGAAACCTGACACCTAGCTGTGTGAGTTGGAGTGATGCGATTGGAAATTGGTGGTACAGTGTAACACAGAAGCTTCCGCTCATAATTCGTTTGTACGCCTGTGTGCCTGTGATCTAGCGTATTTATATTGCTACAACTCAATGCCCCTTGATCCGGGACGTAGCATTGAACCGGCTTATCAGCAAACAAACGGCTAAAGTGTGTGTCAACTGACAAGTAACTGGCGCATCTGTCAAAAAGACAGTCAGTATTTTCAAACACACCGAGCACTGAGATCACTCGCATAATGTTTTGTAACATGCACGGCAATCGATGTTCAAGCCTGGACAATGTCCCAAGCCCCGCCAGCTGCAAATAATCATCTTTCGTTATTGTGCAAAACAATCGCAATACCGCCTGGTGCTCTCACGACGAAGATGACGACCAAGAGATGGACTCGGGACGGGGTTTGAGCAATGCAAATATTGTGCAGCACACATTCCCCATGTCCACCGCCAGCAGCAGCATCACCGAGAGAAAGAGGCTGGCATCCACTGAGCTAACAAAATTGCACCCCACTCCACTCTAACACAACACGAACCGAGAGTAGCAGATGTATCGCAGTGGCAAGAGTGCAGCGTGAGTGGCGGCAAGCATTTTCGGAAGGAAGCATAACGTCATGGGTCGAAAATAAACTGGAGCAACTATTAGGAGGCAACAACAAAAACGAGCCCCCTAGATCCCGAACACCACACCGCCATCATAATGCTCACGGCATTTGTTTTCGCTCGTTTTGTCGCTGTACCATGATTGCAAACTGCAAAACTCGGGAGAGTGCATCGCGAGGCTGGTTTGTTGGTTGGGACTGAATGTGAGGGAGAAGATGCAATACCGCTCGACATGGAGCTGTGCAAGGGTTTTGCTATTAGCGTAAGCAAATGAGTTCGTGGGTGTAATGGGTTAGATTTCTATCGTGCACCAGGGCACCGAGAGCGAGCCGTTCGTGAGGTTTTGGAGAGTGGCCGGAGAGAGCGCTTGTTGGTGACACAAATTGATCCATTTGTTGAGCCGTACACGACGGGTGCCTAAGCCGTTTACGCCTGCCGATCCAGACGAGATATGGGCAAACATAATTAATGCCGATTGGGAGTTGAGCTAATTAATACATTGCATCAAGCATCCTGCTAGACAGCTTACAATACAATGCCAGACATCCCACACGCACACGCGTGGTTAAGGAAATATCTTTAATTTAACCACAAGTGAATGCCTGAAAATATGTGACCAGCCTAGCACGGGACGCGAACAAGCGAGCATAATCAAACTCCAACTGTCCTAATTACGTACCCGTCACTCGCCACGAAGATGACGGAATAGAACTTATCACCGTTGGGCGACCGGAAAGGTTCACCGCGAAAGGTTAGCGCTACGTGTGTTAATCAGTTTTTTGTTATACATTACAGCACCACACTGCCTTAGCAATATAAAAGCAAAAGCAATATAACAAAAAAGCATGAAGCAAGACAACGAAGTCCAGTGATGTCAATGAAAATGTGTACATTCAGACAAACAGGCTAAAGAAAGTGCGATCGCACTGTAAAACATGCTCCCTGGCTGCTGATAAGCTCCGCTGGACAAAACATTTGCAGCAGCACCGAGGACAGCCGGATAGGGACTTTCTGGTGGGTAACGATGGTGGGGAGGATTTCATTGCAGAACGATTTCAACGATGGCATGGAACACTAAGCTCCCATGCGGGTCGAATCATCCTTTCGCTCGGTTTTGTGTGTAGATCACAGCTCGCTGGTCGAGGTCGAGAGCCGTCGCCGATAACCTTCCCGAGACCTCTTAATAAAACCTCAACTGGCTGGCGCACACACTACTATGTGGTTTCAGCGTTTTTTTTTTTTTTTTTGGGCAGTAGAAATATTTCAAACCACACGAGCCAAACATATGGTTTGCATGCATTGCTATTTATTCTTGGACCGATGTAGTGAAGCGCAATTTTATGACTCGCTACGAACTATTTCCGAACGCATCGTGCAATAATAAACTCCAATCGCATGATGGGTGAGCAAATATTTTCTCACTACTACCGGCTGTAACTGCCCCCGCGGCAGGATGCACTCGATGGTTATGTGCTTTGGTGATGTCAGCGCGTACTCCCTTCGTCGTACTTACATCCTCACATCATCTGCAGGAATATCTCCGGGGTTGTGGTTGTTCTGGCGTTGGAGAAGGTGCAACTCCCCAGTTGCAATTGTAATGTAAACTGACCTCTTTGATAGACTGGGGACGACGGTAGGCGACTCAATACGAATGAAATAATCCCACCAGAACCTGATGGCGACGAACTTTAATGAATGAATGCATAGATGCACAAAGATCACTGATCTTTGCATGTTTAATCGAGTGCTGATACGGCGTTGTAAAACAATCATCGATTGAGTATGGCTGCCCGCCCACAAAATCTCCTCGATGCAGCAAAACAAATAAACAACCAGTAATGAGTTTTCCAAACTTTCCGCCAATCTTGACAAATTGATGCACTGCACCCGATGACGACAACGACGACGATGCAATCTTCAGACACATCGCCAGACAAACCAGAGTTCGGCACAGATTGTGCTACTTTGTTTCAAACGAGCCAAACGGATCCAGTCGACGGGGCAGTGTGAATGGCACCGGGATTAATGTAATTTCTGACACCGATGGCAAGAAGAAGATGGCACGCCATTTGCACGCATTAATTAATTGCCAACCTCTCGGCTGGATGACAAGGCAGGACGATGATCAGTGTGGAGCAAGACACGCAATATATCACGCAACAAATGGTAACACCAGATTGTCTGGCGTGATAGTGGGGCGCCTAGGCCTGCTTGCTGATGTTGATCCAATTCTTCATTTGCCACGTGCCACGACCGTACAGATCGGTTGCGCTCACAGCGCTTAATCGCTCGGTAGGTAGTAGGTTGTGTATGACGCGGAGAAAACAATGTCTTCATTATCGTGTTGTGCCACCAATTCAATTCCAGCCAATCTGGCTCAATTGGGCGAGTGATGTTACTATGCGGAAGTAGGAAGCGTCGCTTGACGAGCTAGGATAATGAATGGACCGTGGAGATGGAGGAGGGAGTGTTCCTTCTGTGCACTGGTGTGGCCCAACCATCTTTTGAGTAAATCTGTGATCTCATGTGGCTCATAACTTCTTGCATCAATTTCGCTAAGAATGATTTGCTTCATTGGCTGAGCTAATTTAAAGCTTTGAAGCTAAGCATTTCAACACTGATCCACGACACATACACACCATTGCGACTGTTAGACCGACACCGGCAGAGGCATCTACACCACCGATAACCTTTACCCCATCTCTGTATCGCTTAGCAAACTGCGCACAAAAAAAATCATTCTCCCTCGATCGCGCTGCCAATGCCAAATCTGGAAATAGCAGAACTAAACTACTCCCCAGTACTCCACGAGAATCCAGAGTAAAAAAAGAATTTAAAATAATTACAGCAACAAATGCTGGCCGCTGATAAAGCTAGCGCGGTGCGGCACCAACACTGAGGAGCAAATTGTGCGAGACGTTGTGCGATTAAATTCATTCTTCCCTCATCCACCCTAAAACTTCTTCTTCGATTCTGGCGAACCCGGGAGATGTTCGCTTGTTGCGCCAAAGTCCTATGTATGCCCCGGGTTCGGTTATTCTATAATCAATGCCAGCGTCTTAGCGGTTCCCTGGGTCCTTGATGCGCTACATTTCAGATGCTTTAATTTCCACTTATCAAATTCCATGCTGTCGAGACGGCGTGCGAGCGCACATTCCTGCCGTGCTACTGTGGCTAACCGCTTTAAACCATTTACGACGCGCTCCAATGAAATGAAACACCTCCGGGTCGTTTGTAAGCCCCTTTGAAGTGAGCTCGGTGAGCTAGCCTGAATGTTTGCAGCAGTTTTGCATCGTAGAATTCAAAGAAATGAAAAACTAACACTACCTTCTCGGGGTCTGAAGTGAAGAAGCATACACACCAAAAAGGGGTTTCGTAAGCACAAACGGACATGAACCCATGATGCTCCCAGTAGGATGGGATGGTCAATGTGGGAAACTGTTGCAAGTATTTGCAGTGGACGACGGTTCGGATGGTATTGGATTCGTACAAACAAGCTTCGCTTTCGATAGAAAAAACCATTAGGTCCTTGAAAAAAAAGATCATAATACGCCTTAGTCATCCGAAAAACGGGACCATTGATGTCACCGTTTATTTTAAGCCACTCTAGTAAGGCGAACAATCAAAACTGGCTAGAGTAGATATTCTTCATCCGCTAATGTTTGGATGTGAAGCTCTTAGACGACGGCGACGACACTGGAAGAAACCGTCGTCACATTGTTGCGCAGCCTCGTTTGTAACATACTTTGTAAGCCGTCTTGGCGTATCCGACTTCCGGACGGAAGCGGGACACGACATCCGCGAGATTTCATGCTCCCGCCAACCAACCAACCAACCAAACCAAGCAGCTGTGCGGCTCGGGTACGGTGTTGTAAAGGCTAGCCGTTTCGCTTCTTATCACTGTTCGCGCCCTTTCCCCAACTTTGCACGCTCCCCCGCCTCCGGATCCAAACGGTCAGCTCAAGCATCCCACTGGCACATCATCCCGCTGGCAGAACGGGACGGCAAGCGTTAAAAATAACACTTCAACTTTAACCTCATTACGCGAGCAGCGCTCACGATTACCGAGAATTGTGCGTTGGCACGACAGTTGGCTGTCGCTACTACACAGCCGGAGCCCCGGAAAGCCCGGGACCCATTGGCAAACGGGGCCGTTCACAGACTCGCCAACCGTTTCCCCGTTTGATAAGACACCCATGATTCGTGGTGGTGGTGTGAAGCGCTGAATCGGATATTACTGAACACGATCGTGAGCGTTGGGTTGGAATGGGGTATGAGGATGGCAAAAAAAGGAATGAGTAAGGTTTTGGGGTGGAGTACATATGCTCCACAAGGGTGGTAATGGAGAGGAGGAGATCCAATTTCGTGGGTCAGAAATGATGAGAAAGCAAACCGTGTGCAGCAGCAGCAGCACGAGGTTGGCAAACAAAATTCCGGACAGCGATGGGACAGGATATGTGGAATGGTTTTTCTGTTCTGACAGCTGGTGTGACAATCGTTTCGGATAGGATTATAAGTTATAAAGTGGTATTTTGAGAAATACTGAAACATTTATAATGTCTTTCTTACAGATTTTGACAACTAACTATTGTTTTTCGCCTTGAAGCCAAAAAGTGATAACAGAGTATAGACTCATACACTCAACTCAAGGGAAAGAAGAGGAAGCCGTGTAGTCCCTAATGGTGAAGTCAATAGGATCCAAAAGATAAAACTTGTACCTCGGATTAGAAATCATTTCCATCTCAACACAATAAAAACAGCAACAGAAGCGTGGGATATTCACATTAAGATATCTTTGTCTTTGCAAAACGAGTTAATCGCAATTACGTTAACTTCATACAAGCTTTCTAGGGACATCTAGAGAGAGTACCACCACAAATTTGATGCGGCGCGGCGAGACCTCGAGAATCGAACAACGGCCGACCTTCTCCAGAACTGTCGCGCCTACCATTAGACCACCATCCCGTAGACCAGATGACAAAGTAGGGCAGCAATATAAGCAGTCAACATCCATGCAACCAATAGGAAACAAAAAAGGGCGCCAATGCGTGCTTCAAAGCGAACTGATACAGCGCGCGGAAATGTAATCTACACCAGCTTTCACATTTATTGAACCATATTTTAAACGAGAGCGAGGAAAACTGATAAATGCAAGCTGAAAATCTGTACCAACACGATTGAAAAAGTGCCAGCAATAATTTTTATAACATTATGTACGAAATTTCATACAAAAAAATCTCTACGAAGATCTCGATATTTAGCTTACTAAAACACTTTCACGATTAGTTCTTGCTATGAAATTATCCAACATTGTGTTGTCACCTCAGTCAGTGATAGGATGCTATCATTTTGTTCTAAACCAAATATGACACATCAAAATGAAATTAGTGGCATGATTGGACTGGACTGCTTGTAACATATTCATCTTTTCATAAAATATAAATTCATTTCCATTTCCACCATACAAGATAAACACAATAAAAATAATCTTAAACATCAGTTTAAGGGATAATGCTCTAAATTGCAGACAGAAAGGCTTTCCTTTGGCATGAATAATACAGATATTAATTAGGCAATAAATCTTTAACAAATGAAACATACCGCTGCCGTTGATGGCTGTATTATCAGAAGCACCGAAGTGATGAAAAGCGCCACACCGCGCGTCACCGACCCTGCAGAGCTTCGGCGCCTCCGTTGGACGATGTCCTTACGTTCCAGACCCCCCGTGAGCGTGGGGTCCGCGGGCCACAGCATGGCTCTCCGTTTTTGTGCCGACGAGCACACTATTCTCCCACGGTTCGATTCAATTCGTTTTTGCAACGACGACTACTATCCCAAACGCCGGAAGCTTCGACCGCACATGCACACGCGATCTGTCAAATAGTTGCTTGAAATGATTCCTTCCAACGAGGGCGAAGGATCAACAGCAGCACTGTAGGAATGTGGCTGGGAATGCTCTCTCCACACACACACACACGTACACACGCACGACACTCTCACTTAGGGTGCAATATTTCCAAGTTCAAATACTTGTCGCGTGAGCCCAGAGCGCTCCGCTCCGAGCCACGAAGAAAGCCTGGCTGGCTGGCGGTCGCTGGAAAATTACAACCACCTCGCGCGGCAGCAACACCCCGACGAGGCGCTTTATGGTGCGCACACGGACACGAACGGGCGACAAACGACGCCTCGATCCAACAGCAAACACACGCGCGCGCGCTCCGATCGAATGTTCTGAACGTTCGAATCGCTACTAACGGGCCCGGTCCGGGCGGTAACATTTTCTTGCCATCTTGCCGGCTCAGCCCCGTCCCGGTCCGGTGTCGCACGCGTCCCGCTGCAGGCCGCGCGCGCACAACCGCGACCCGAGCGCGACCCGAGCACGGCACGAGTGCGACCCGCACCGGTTCGGGCGTCCGTGTGCGGCACCGGCCAGTGCCAAGAGCTCGAGAAAATTGCCGAGATCGTCTGGTAGTCAGTACACTGTGGACGATCGGACGCGCTGGATCGGTAGCTGTGGTAGCCGTCAAACTGCTGCGCCCTGGTGTGGTGGTCCCGACCCGTAGGCACTTTGGACAATTGTTTCAACTCTACACACACACACACACATTCTTCCCTTCGACTTAGCTTTAGTGTTTGCTGCGGTGTGAGGGGAGTTACCGCCGTACTCCGTAGATCGTCTCCGGGACTCCACAAACCCACAGTTGGCAGGCTTCTTGGGTTGGAAGTTTCGTGAGCGGTGAAAGGGGCCCAGTAGTGTTCGGAGGTTTCGGGCAAGATTTTTGCCTTCTTGCCGTCGCTGCGCAGAACCGAAGAAGGAATTGAGTGATCTTGCAGTCGGGTTGTGCCAGCCAACCATCCGGAAGAGGGGCAAGAATACGCAGTGATACTCGTCGTAGTGAAACCCAGTGATTTACGTGTTGTGTGATCTTTGTTGGAAGTGATTTCTCAGAGCGATCTTCTGGGTGATGTGCCTGGAGTTGATTTGTGTGAATTTTCAGACATTTAAGATCTGGGGAGTTTTGAGCAAGAATTGATCGAATATTATACAGATCTATCATATGTTAATTTAGCATTAGTTTGTTTCTCACGAACCCGCCCATACAACATTTTTGAAAAAAAAAAAAAAACTACATCTCTTTCCTGCTCCAATTTCTTATTTTTCTTGAATTTCTTGGATTATTGAATTAGTTGCACATTTTCCACAGAAAACTGCAGATTCGCGACTTTGTGACTTCGAGAGACGCGAGATTTGTGATTCGCTAGAGTTCTGGTGAATAATGGCATATCTTTCCAATATTTTTTAGGATCGTATTATTGTTAAACCCAGCCCAGGCTTTATTCTTAATGATCTAATCTTTTCCGTGATTATCATCTAATTTATCGTACAACTTAATTTCTCATCCCCAAAGTGATTCCAGTGTTCAATTTCGCTCGAATTTTCTCACCACGGAAAATACGGAGGAGATAAGCCAGAATCGAAACGACTACTAAAACCAAATAATACATTGTGATATATTGACCGATCGTGTCTGTTATGCAAAGCAAGCGTGAGATAGAAAGTGTTTAGTGTGTGTGTATGTGTGTGTGTCCGGAAATGTGAACAACGGCAAAACAGTGTAATTTTTTGTAGCTAAATCGAAAGTGTTTGAAAAAAAGAGAATAAGATCTGCTTCGTTCGCACTGCAGCCTGTAAAGTGAAAATAAGGTTTGACCCCACAACAAGTGCGCATCCCAGTCGCGAAGTGGTCCCCGCACGGTGCTGATCAGTACGATCCCGCGTGCCATCTACAAGCCAAGCTGGCTAATACTCGCTGCTAGTCGTCCCTCTGCTACATCGGCCCTGCCTCGTAGGGCTGTGCGGTCAGGGCCACCATCACAATGGGGACCCGAATAAAATGGTAAGCGTAAGAGCTGATGTCACACAAACACGTACGAGAACGAGCAGCGCCCTGTTGGTTACCACGCTGACCAGAACCGTCGCAGCATATCCCTGCGCGTCTTACGTTACGTATGCCTCCTGCTGCTTCTTTTTTCCCGAAACCGTTCCCTGACCGTCTCCGGTCGGATTACGCTGAGTGGGTCAAATGAGTGGAATAGTCCCGGGCGTGCTAGTATTCCTCCCCTCCTTGTCCTGTCCTATTTCTGCATACTGCCGTCGGTTGCCACGGCATGACAGATAACTCTGCTGATGGAACCGAAACGAAGGAGCGGACGGACTGCCCTTTTTACGGCGGCTCTGCTGGGCTGGAAGAATGTAGCCTTTTATTAATTTGCTTGTTGTGGCAAAATTATCGTCAACATGCGGCAAGAGAGCGAAACTGTTTTCTAACAGTGGGGTATTCACTTTGGTTTGAAAACATATCATATAATCATGAGCTGTCTGGTTTTTGCTTGCAAACTAACATGTTGTTGTGCAGCTTTGGTTAAATAAAATACAAATGAGTGTTTCCAGAGAAACGCTGAAAACGGGTAAAAAGCGACGGGACATTTCATGATGCATTGGTAAAGAAAGTATGTTTGGACAAACATTTAATTAATCGATAAAGAACACACATTTCATGTTTAACATTCCTTTACAAATAGCTCAAACAGTGCCATTTCCTTCAATTGGATGATTGTTGGGGATGATTTCTTAAAAACTTCTGAAAAATTACTGTCTATGCCCTAGGACCTTGAGTTTCCAGGCAAATACGGCTATTTACAATGACGAACGAGTATCAATTCCAAGTTACAAGATGCATTAGTGCAGTTTTGGGCTAAATCATCTATTACAGATGATCATACAGAGTTAGAAAACTACCATAGAACGAAAGAAACATTCACTAAAGTTAAGGAATCGATATCATATATTTTAAGGTCAAGTAGGACCGGTGAGCAAAGTAAAAAAATCAATCATTCAAAAATCTTGGGTCTGCGTTGGCTAAAGATTCAGAATCAACGAAAACCATAGTTCAGAGAAAAATACTTTAACAATCAGTCAGTCTGAATGCAGATAACTTATAGAAAAATGGAGTCATTAAACCTCTAAATTAGTAATAATAATTGAATAGAAAGTCAGTTCAGTTAGAGTTATAATTTTAATAATTTGGTTGCTATTTCTGAGACGTTTGTAATGTTTCTTTATGTCATAGAAACGTGCAATATTTCTATAAACAATATAACTAAAAAAATATCACAGCTTTTAAATTGAACGACTTTTGCCCGTTTTACCCGTACTTGAAGTTATTTACTATCGCAGATAAAGGTTTTGGACAAAATATTATTATTAATATTACATGTTGCACAGAACATGCTGAGTTTGGTATTAGAATGCTTTAGTTAATTCATAAGTACCAATCCATAACCTATTTAGAGATCGTCTCCTTCTTTTCTGACAATTCGAACTAATTTTTAACTAAAAATGCCCTCTACTTGGATGTTAGATTTTTGCACTCTCTAATAAAATTACCTTACTCCAAGATTAGAAGACAGGAAAAGTTTTGGATATTTGATTTTCGCATGATAATAGATTATGTATGAAACCCAATACCCCAGAGAGAACTCGTCATATTAAAGATTTTAATAAACAATAAACCGACTTAATATTACGCCCTACACTGATGACTAACCTAAGATCTTCAAGAGTTATAAGAAATAGGCCAGACTGTGACATACGCAATTTACCTAGCCTAAATTAATCTGTCACCACGAGCACTGTCCCAAGACCGCCCGCCCACTATCTGACCCGCTGACGGTCAATGAACTGTCGTCGCTTTTCTTTTATCGAATTCTGCGCACATGCGATCGGACATCCGATCCTGTACATGAAAAAAAAACCCTTAACGTCCAGAGCGCAGCATATCTGGACGTCACTTCCTGAATTAGTCGCCACTGCCGACTCAGAAAAACGAAAAGAAGTACGAAAAAAGATTGCCTCTCGGACACTGTTCCTCCGCGATGGCGTTGCGTCACATCCCGCGAGCATGAAGCACGAAGGAAAAGGCTATCAGGAAAGGGCCTTGGCGCACCGATAAGCCGCCGACGAGTCCGGCCTGCGAGCACATGCGAGCCCAAGCCCGCCATACCCATACGAGCGAGCGTGTTTCAGTTTTTAGCGCTACTCGACTCTGATAATGGCGGCGCACATCGGCCGGTTATGAATGAGAGCCGCTCGTCAGCTCGGTTGGCGGCTCTGACCATCGCTTCACGCCTTGTAAAACAGCGGCTTTTTTGACAGCCGCTTCACACCATGATCAATTGATGCTGATGCTTTCTCTTCTCCTCGTTTGCAGGTTAGTCACTACCTCGCTGGTAGTTTGGTTCGGACAACAGACGTACGCGGTAAGTTCGGGCTGGAAGTCAGCCGATCGACCGGTTCGTCTGAACGTAACATCTGTTCTTTGCCGCTCCCTCTCATTCCACAGCAATTCTGGGCGTCCAGCAACAACAATGACAACTCCGGCGTCGGACTGTTTAAGCGACAGGAGCAGGAATATCCACGACAGCTAGCGCCACAGATCGACCCGAGCTACAGCATAATGGACACGGCCAGCGGACCACAGGGACCACCGGGCAAGAACTGCACCTCCGGCGGGTGCTGCTTGCCGAAATGTTTCGCCGAAAAGGGCAACCGCGGCCTGCCCGGACCGATGGGGCTGAAGGGTGCGAAGGGTGTGCGCGGGTTCCCCGGGTCGGAGGGTTTGCCGGGCGAGAAGGGCACCAAGGGCGAGCCGGGCCCGGTCGGGCTGCAGGGCCCGAAGGGCGATCGGGGCCGGGACGGTTTGCCCGGCTACCCGGGCATCCCCGGCACGAACGGTGTGCCGGGTGTGCCGGGAGCACCCGGTCTGGCCGGTCGGGACGGTTGCAACGGTACGGACGGTCTGCCCGGTTTGTCCGGGCTGCCGGGAAATCCGGGCCCCCGCGGTTACGCCGGCATCCCCGGCACGAAGGGCGAGAAGGGCGAACCGGCGCGGCATCCGGAGAACTACAACAAGGGCCAGAAGGGTGAGCCGGGCAACGATGGACTGGAAGGACTGCCGGGGCCGCAGGGCGAGGTAGGACCGCGCGGTTTCCCCGGCCGACCCGGCGAAAAGGGTGTCCCCGGTACGCCCGGTGTGCGGGGCGAGCGGGGCGACAAAGGCGTGTGCATCAAGGGCGAGAAGGGCCAGAAGGGCGCGAAGGGCGAAGAGGTGTACGGCGCCACGGGCACGACGACGACGACCGGACCGAAGGGCGAGAAGGGCGACCGCGGTGAGCCGGGCGAACCGGGCCGATCCGGCGAGAAGGGACAGGCCGGCGACCGGGGGCAGGTGGGCGAGCGAGGCCACAAGGGCGAGAAGGGTTTGCCTGGACAGCCGGGCCCGCGAGTAAGTAGAGAATGACGGCGCTAGTGCCATCTGGCGGTCGGTACGGGTACTAACACACACAATACTTCTTTTGCGTGCTGCACATTGCCTACATCTAGGGGCGCGACGGTAACTTTGGACCGGTGGGCCTGCCCGGCCAGAAGGGTGACCGCGGCTCGGAAGGACTGCACGGACTGAAGGGCCAGAGCGGACCGAAGGGTGAGCCGGGACGGGACGGCATTCCGGGCCAGCCCGGTATTGCTGGGCCGGCCGGGGCGCCCGGCGGCGGCGAAGGACGACCCGGGGCGCCCGGTCCGAAGGGACCGCGCGGCTACGAAGGACCGCAGGGCCCGAAGGGCATGGACGGATTCGACGGAGAAAAGGGCGAGCGGGGACAGATGGGCCCGAAGGGTGGCCAGGGTGTTCCTGGCCGGCCCGGTCCCGAAGGTATGCCGGGCGACAAGGGCGACAAAGGCGAGTCGGGATCGGTCGGTATGCCGGGGCCGCAGGGACCGCGCGGCTACCCTGGCCAGCCCGGACCCGAGGGTCTGCGCGGTGAGCCGGGTCAACCGGGCTATGGCATTCCCGGACAGAAGGGTAATGCCGGTATGGCTGGGTAAGTGAATATATTTTGCGCGTTTACACTTGGGGTGATGGGTTACTACCCTGATTCAGATTCGTGAATCGGAATGAATCTTCAAGGTTATTATTTGAACCTAAATCTCAATCTTACAGATTCGTGGATCTTCAAAAATTAATAAGTCTCCTAAATTCAATAATATCAAACCATTCATGTATCTATACCGATTCATGAATGATTAAATTTTTAGATTCATGAATCCCCTAAGATTCATTAGGCTCTCAATATTTCATGAATCTTCAGTAATCTCTCTCTGAAGACTTCATTTCTTTTTTGTTCCTTCATCACTCTCGACAGTTTAACATTACAGTTTGCATCGATTTTAAAGTATAGTGAATACTTTCGCTAATATATGACCTGTCGAATTTGAACATTATTGACAGTTCCTTTATTTTTGTTACATTTGGGTAGCTCCAATTTGTAAATCCTCTTAAACCTATACAAAGTTTTACAAGTCAGAATCGAATGTCATCAAAACAATTTCATAACCTCAAGATATAGTTTAGCTGTCAAAAGTTAGTAGGCGCAATATGATATTTTCAAATTCACTTTCAAAGTGTTTTTCAACGGCCTTGCTGCAAATTTAACTACGTATTTGAGGTTATTTAATTGTAATCAATGCTTTAATGCGTTTTAGCGTGATATTTATCAAACACAACCCAAATATTGTAAACAATGAGGATTTTCTGCGCAAAAAGCTACGAGCACTAGCGCATCCTCAGAAAATCCTCATTTTTACAATAAATACATAATGTGTCATAAATATAATACTAAAACGCAGTATAACATTGATTTTAATCCAAAATTCTCGAAATCCATGATTGTATTCGCAAAACGATGCAACAGGTCTCTGAAAAAACACCTTGTGCGTTTGAAAAATCATTTTGCGACCGTAAAAATAGCATTGGTGCGGAGAAACAACAAATTTTGACAGCTAAACTGAATCTTGAGCTTCTGAAATTGTTTGGAAGACATTCGATTCAGGCTTGAAAACCCCTGTATCCCTTTTATTTGTGCATAGTGGTTTCATGATGTATCCAATCCTGTTTCCCTAATCCGTAGTTTCCTACAGCAACGTTCAAACATAGATCACATGGTAAAATACTGAAACTCGTTCTTTGGAACTTTTCATTGAAGATTTAATAATCTTTTGAGGTCCATTAAAATCATTGAAGGTACAACAATCTTCTGAAAACCATGAAATCATTAAAGATTCGATTCAAGATTAAATTTTCATCATCAGAGATTCATAGTTTCGAGAAATTTGTGAAGCACATATCTAATTTACACACAAACAAACCACATTTAATCCGTAATGTTCACTTCCACTGCAGATTCCCGGGACTGAAGGGACAGAAAGGCGAGCGTGGCTTCAAGGGTGTGATGGGTACGCCCGGCGACGCAAAGGAAGGACGCCCGGGAGCACCAGGACTACCAGGACGTGATGGCGAAAAGGGCGAACCAGGTCGTCCGGGACTCCCCGGAGCGAAGGGCGAGCGCGGTCTTAAGGGAGAGCTCGGTGGACGCTGTACGGACTGCCGGCCCGGAATGAAGGGCGACAAAGGCGAACGAGGCTATGCCGGCGAACCAGGCCGCCCGGGAGCGAGCGGTGTGCCGGGCGAACGAGGATACCCCGGTATGCCGGGCGAGGACGGAACACCGGGACTGCGCGGTGAGCCAGGCCCTAAGGGAGAGCCGGGCCTGCTCGGTCCCCCGGGTCCATCGGGAGAGCCGGGTCGCGATGCCGAAATACCAATGGACCAGCTGAAACCCATCAAGGGCGACAAGGGCGAAGCGGGCGAAAAGGGCCTGATGGGCATCAAGGGCGAGAAAGGATTCCCCGGACCGGTCGGACCGGAGGGCAAGATGGGACTGCGCGGCATGAAGGGCGACAAGGGACGACCGGGCGAAGCGGGCATTGACGGAGCGCCCGGCGCGCCGGGCAAGGACGGTCTACCCGGCCGGCACGGACAAACGATCAAGGGTGAACCGGGGCTGAAGGGTAACGTAGGCTACTCGGGAGACAAGGGCGACAAGGGTTACTCCGGGCTGAAGGGTGAGCCTGGCCGGTGCGCCAGCATTCCGCCAAACCTCGAGGAAGCGATCCGTGGACCGCCAGGCACGCAGGGCGAGAAGGGCGCCCCCGGCATTCAGGGCATTCGCGGCGACAAGGGCGAAATGGGCGAACAGGGACGGACGGGCATGCAGGGTATTGCCGGGCCGCCGGGAGCACCCGGGCCGGTAGGACCGCGCGGACTGACGGGACTGCGGGGCGAAAAGGGTAATACGGGACCGCTGGGACCGCCGGGAGCACCTGGCCGTGACGGTATGCCCGGAGCACCGGGACTGCCCGGCTCGAAGGGTGGCAAGGGTGATCCGGGCCTGTCGATGGTGGGTCCGCCGGGGCCGAAGGGTAACCCGGGACTGCGAGGACCGAAGGGCGATCGGGGCGGCATGGGTGATCGGGGCGATCCGGGACAACCCGGCTCCGTGGGCTATCCGGGCGAAAAGGGCGATTTGGGCATTCCGGGACAGCCTGGCTTCCCGGGCGAAGTGGGACCGAAGGGTGAGCCAGGGCCGAAGGGACCGGCGGGACACCCGGGCGCACCGGGCCGTCCCGGTATGGACGGTGTGAAGGGTTTGGCCGGTCTGAAGGGTGACGTTGGTGCACCGGGCGTGATCGGCCTACCCGGCCAGAAGGGCGAAATGGGCCAGGCGGGTAACGACGGGCTGAAGGGCTTCCAGGGCCGCAAGGGTATGATGGGAGCGCCGGGCATTCAGGGCGTACGGGGTCCGCAGGGCGCGAAGGGCGAACCGGGCGAAAAGGGCGACCGGGGCGAAATCGGCATGAAGGGACTGATGGGACAGACGGGCCCTCCCGGTATGCTCGGACCGAAGGGAGACAAGGGTCTGGCCGGGCTGCCGGGACCGGCCTGTCTGCCCGGATTGTCGGGCGAAAAGGGCGACAAAGGATACACCGGACCGGAGGGACCGCCGGGCGAACCGGGTGCCGCGTCGGAGAAGGGCCAGAAAGGAGAGCCGGGCGTACCGGGACTGCGCGGCAACGACGGACTGCCTGGGCTGGAGGGACCGTCCGGACCGAAGGGTGATGCGGGCGTGCCCGGCTACGGTCGACCTGGGCCGCAGGGCGAAAAGGGTGACGTTGGCCTGACGGGCATCAATGGGCTGCCGGGCTTGAACGGGGTGAAGGGTGACATGGGCGTCCCTGGATTCCCGGGCGTGAAGGGCGACAAGGGTACGACCGGATTGCCAGGTGTGCCTGGTGCACCGTGCATGGACGGACTGCCCGGAGCGGAAGGTCCCGCTGGTCCGCGCGGGTACGACGGCGAGAAGGGCTTCAAGGGCGAACCAGGCCGCATCGGCGAGCGCGGCGAACTGGGCGAAAAGGGTGACCAGGGACTAATGGGACCGGTGGGGCTGATGGGGCGCAAGGGCGACCGTGGTGTGCCGGGTTCGCCCGGTCTGCCAGCTACGGCGGCCGCCATCAAGGGCGACAAGGGTGAGCCGGGCTTCCCGGGTGCGATCGGGCGTCCGGGCAAGGTCGGTGCGCCGGGCCTGCCGGGCGACATGGGCACCAAGGGCGAGATGGGCATCCAGGGGCTGCCCGGACTGCCCGGACCGGCCGGACTGAACGGGCTGCCGGGCATGAAGGGCGACATGGGACCGATGGGCGAAAAGGGCGACTCCTGCCCGGTGGTGAAGGGCGAAAAGGGTCTGCCGGGCCGGCCGGGCAAGATGGGCCGCGACGGTCCGCCCGGCCTGCTGGGCGAAAAGGGTGACAAAGGATTGTCCGGCCTGCCCGGACCGATGGGACCCCCCGGACCGCCCGGCCCGCTTGGCCGGCAGGGCGAAAAGGGTGACCGCGGCGATTCCGGTTTGATGGGCCGCCCCGGCAAGGACGGACTGCCCGGACCGCAGGGCCAGCGAGGGCTGCCGGGTCCGCAGGGCGAAAAGGGCGACCAGGGGCCGCCAGGGTTTATCGGGCCGAAGGGCGAGCGGGGCGAACGGGGCCGGGACGGAATGAACGGGCTGAACGGGCCGCAAGGACTGAAGGGTGATCGGGGCATGCCGGGATTGGAGGGCGTGGCCGGTCTGCCCGGTATGGTGGGCGAGAAGGGTGACCGCGGTCTGCCCGGTATGGCTGGCCTGAACGGTGCGCCGGGCGAGAAGGGCCAGAAGGGTGAGACGCCACAGCTGCCCCCGCAGCGCAAGGGACCCCCAGGACCGCCCGGATTCAACGGACCGAAGGGTGACAAGGGCATGCCAGGGTTGGCCGGACCGGCCGGCATTCCGGGCGCTCCCGGTGCACCGGGCGAGATGGGACTGCGCGGATTCGAGGGCGCGCGCGGCCTGCAGGGACTGCGCGGTGACGTTGGACCCGAGGGACGGCCCGGACGCGACGGCGCGCCGGGTCTGCCCGGGCCGAAGGGTGAGCCGGGCCGGGACTGCGAGTCGGCACCGTACTACACCGGCATCCTGCTGGTGCGGCACAGCCAGTCGGACGAGGTGCCGATGTGCGAGCCGGGCCATCTGAAGCTGTGGGACGGCTACTCGCTGCTGTACGTCGACGGCAATGACTATCCGCACAACCAGGACCTCGGTTCGGCCGGTTCCTGCGTGCGCAAGTTCTCCACGCTGCCCGTGTTGGCCTGCGGACAGAACAACATCTGCAACTACGCGTCCCGCAACGATCGGACATTCTGGCTGTCGACGTCCGCGCCGATTCCGATGATGCCGGTAACGGAGAACGAGATGCGCCCGTACATCTCGCGGTGCACGGTCTGTGAGGCACCGACCAACGTGATCGCGGTGCACAGCCAGACGCTCCATATTCCGGAATGTCCGAACGGATGGGACGGCCTATGGATTGGCTACAGTTTCCTAATGGTAAGTACAAAAACGGTTCTCTGTACTTTAGCTTGATCAAACTTTTCATCATTTCATGCTCACCTTCTCTCTCTCTCACCATCTTGCAGCACACTGCCGTCGGCCACGGTGGCGGTGGCCAGTCACTGTCCGGGCCGGGCTCGTGCCTGGAGGACTTCCGTGCCACACCGTTCATTGAGTGTAACGGTGGCAAGGGCCACTGCCATTACTACGAAACGCAAACCTCCTTCTGGCTGGTTTCGCTCGAGGACCACCAGCAGTTCCAGCGGCCGGAGCAGCAAACGCTCAAGGCCGGCAATCTGCTAAGCCGAGTATCTCGGTGCCAGGTGTGCATCCGCCGTTGAGCTGCCGAGTAGGATTAGCATTTGGTCGTCTCTTTTTGTACCTCCACTTCTCCTCTCTCCTCCAAAATCTTTTTCCCCCTTTTCCCTTGGGACCACGGGACGGGCGTTGCGGTGCCACTCAGCTTCGGGGGTTCACAGTGCGAGTTACGAGTTCAAATTTCCGTTTCCCGACGCTTGACGTTGTCTACACCATTGCCTTTCACAAATGCCTGGGGTTTACTCAACAACAGAACAATATTTCATACACAAAGTAACACAGTATCCGAGAGCGGGTCGAAACGAACGAAACGATGGGAGGCTCGCGGATTAAATTATTTGCAACGAAGAAAAGCAAACGCTTGTTCAAGAACTACCAAAAACACAAACGAACGCCCGCGCATGCATTTAGCAGACACTGAAGGACGCAAACCAACCAAATATCTAAGTAACCAGAGGTAATAAAGGGTCAATACCAACAAGAGAGCGATAAACGCGAGAACACATTGACAGAAAGTGTACAGTGTCCGTTAAAACGTTAGTTATCAATTGCCATACTTCCTTCGCTAAAGGTAGCAATGTTTCCGTACCATCAGAAAGGGTTTTAGCCTGTCTATATGTGTTTGTAGTATACAGTGTTTTCCATAATCTTTCCATATTCCAATAGCCCTTTAACTCACCCATGTGTATTTGTGTTTATTACGATCTATGAATGTTCCAATGTAATGTGATTCCGTAGATAGCCAAAAGAAAGTAACACCAAAACTGCCACCGCTAAGCAACCTTCCATGGAAGCATTTTCCTTTCTCCTACTTTCCTCCTCCCCCCCCCCCCCCCAATCCTCCTTCCTAAACTCAAACACTGTCTAGGGTAGTGATGCGGCGCGTTCAAATACATAAGTTCCAGTGTGCCATGCAATTAGAAGAAGAATTAGGAGAAAAGAAACAAACGCCCGCTTTACCATTGGAAGCCTGGCAGTTAAAAAAGGTCTTTCCAAACGAAAAAAAAGAGAACAAACTACTAACCCGAACCATGATATCCATGACATGTTCTGTTTTGCCGCCAGCCTTCCCTATGGAATTACTTTTGTAACCGAAGCGAATAAACAAAATTATCATCTCAAATTGACACCCAACACAGTCACTGCTGCTGCTTCTGCCCGCAAGATTCAGCCACTGCCATCGTTCTGTGCTTTCACCAGTGAAACTCGGTAAACAAAAACAAAAGATAACGGAAAAGCTGATCCCTTTCTGCCCCTACCGTTTCGAGTAGTAGTTTTGTTTTAATATTATATGGCGCTATAAATGTAACAGTAACAGAAAAGCGATAAGAAATGTGAAATAAACGTCTTACCATTAGAATTCCTGCCGGGTAGGTCTTTGTTGATCATTATGGTTTCCGCTTGCACCGTTTGCACCGTCAACAGAAGCGTTGGGAAGATTTGTAATGCCATTCCAGTTGGCTTTCCGCTTCAATAACCTAAAAGTCTATCCATATAAGCGTGTTCATGATATCACAATGAGTTTAATGTTTGCTTAACCAATAGGATGGATTTGCCGCACATCCTTCCTGGGTTCCTGGGTTCCTGGGATGCCATCGTCCTCTTCTGTCCTTCACGAATGATGATTCACTATCACGAAATGAGGATATTTTGTTTAAAATTTACACTTAATCAAGGAAATATCGCATTGAAGACGTATAAATTCAACTTTAATATGTTTAAAGTTTAATAAACGGTCGATTTTCACCGGCAACTCGGAGAACATGAAACCAAACTGGTGGATGAAATTCAACTGAAAGCCAACAAACCGTTTGTCATTCGCCTCCGTCTCTGTTCAAACACTGAACTATGAGTTGTAGATGCGTCCAATTTTGCAGCGCGCTGTCAGTTCAACTGACAGCACAACAACAAAACCAGCTCACGGCCTTTTGTTTACAATCGAACCACTGCGAAAGGCAGTGGAATAATTTCGGTAACAAGTTTGTACATTTTATTCCTTTACCCCCTATCTAATCCATTCCCTTTCCCGCGCTGCTTGCAGTCGACCATGAGGATACGGAAACACGTGCTGCCCCGCACGCTGCAGGACGTGGTTGCGACCGCCTTTATGGCCGGCATCATCCCGATCACCTTCTGGTTCGAGGTGTACGTCGTGATACCGGGCATCCATGGGTCCGACTCGGTGTACAACTGGGTGCACTTCGTGCCCGCCGTCCTGCTGCTGTTCAACGTAACGGCCCACATGCTCGCCACCATGCTGTGCGATACTAGCTGCTCGACCGAGCTGATCCAGCTGCCGGCGGCAAGCGTGCCCACGGCCGGTGCCGGGACCGGCCTCGGCTCCAAATCCTGGCATCTATGCGCGACTTGCGAGTTCATCGCGCCGCCCCGCTCCTGGCACTGCGCCAGCTGCCGGACGTGCATCCTGAAGCGGGACCATCACTGCGTCTTTACCGGGTGCTGCATCGGGCACAAGAACCACCGCTACTTCATCCTGTTCGTGGTGTACCTGTTCATCTCCACGCTGTACGCCAGCGTGCTGAACAACTACTTTCTGTGGTTCGTGCGGGGCGAGGAGTTCCGGAACTGGACGTCGCTGGTGAAGATCGTGTTCCCGCTCGCGATGCTACTGATCGACACGTCGACGAAGCAGTACTATCTGGTGATCTATCTGATCAACATGGTGGGCGTTATGTTCACCGGCGTACTGCTGATCTACCACGGCCGGCTCATCCTGAGCGGTGCGGTCGTGCACGAGCGAAAAGCACCGGAGTACGATATGGGCCGGGCGGAAAACCTGCGGATGGTGCTGGGCAACCGGTGGTACATTGCGTGGCTTTCACCGTTCGTTGCCAGCGAGCTACCGCACAACGGTGTCAACTGGGAAACGCTACAGAAGCAGACACTTAAGAGTAAGTAGCCGGAAGGAGGCAGCAAGTTCGGATCAATTGTACAAAACCAAAGTACTAGCGGGGAATTGGTACAGCCATTGATAGCATTTAAGGGACACACACGCAGTTTGTAGTTAAAATAATCATTTACTTTAATCGTTTTATAAACCAATCACCCACACATCATTCTCGCGTGAGCGTCCGGTTCTTTTAATTTAATGAACAGAAACGATATGAAAGAAGCACCTGGTACGTGGCTGTGTTGCCTCCTTTAAGATCGGCCCTAACATTGCTAACACAAAGCCCGCACGCCAAACAGACGAATCTCTACGGCGCATAGCTCGACAACACGTGATGACTAGCGTATTGTTTCGGGGTGGTAGAACGGGGGAAGAAATCTCTTTTTGCAAAATGGCACTGGGAGCACCCTCGGCAAGTGTCTCAGAACACCAGCTCCTCCGTGTTCGATATCATGCTGCTGGCCCGGTTAGTCCGCTGCAGCTGCAGCAGCTCCCGGATCAGTGCCGCCTTTTCCCGCTCGAGCAGGGACAGCTTCTCGTTCTTCTGGTTAATCTCCTCGCAAAGCTGATGGTTCTGCTGCTTCAGATGGTTTACCATATCCGGCGACTGTTGGGACTGCTGCTGCTGCTGTTGGAGATGATGCGACTGTGAAGCTGTCGGTTGGTAATTTCCCGCTGAAGATGTTGCTCCTGCAGATGCTGTTGGTGGTGGAGGTGGTGGTGGTACCGCCGGTGGAATGCTAGCGTTCGACTGGGCCGGACGATGCAGCGGCCGTTGCTGCTGATAGTGGCCCGGAGCACCCGCGAAACCGCCGGGCAGTGGCCGTAGGGCAAGGTTCATGTGCATGGGGAAACCGCCCCGTTCCCAGCTTTCGGCCAGCATCATTAGATGGCGGTTCACCTCGAGCACACGGGCCCGCTGCAGATCGAGCCGTTCCTGTTGCGTTTCGGTCCACATTTCCTGCGAAAGAGAGAGAGAGAGAGAGAGAGAGAGAGAGAGAGAGAGAGAAAGAAAAACGGAGTTAAAAATGAGACATGACCCCGCTTGTTAATTGTTGGCAACGGATTAGCGAACGCAACGAGCCGATTAGCCTGAAGCGAGCAGTCCACCGGAAGCCGTCAATTATGCCGTTTCGCCCCCTCTGGGGTACGCTTTAAGTTACCGCACCACTTTTTTTTAAGCAGTTGGCACTGAATAATGGCATGGCTTTTAACTTTCTTCCAGCGAGAAGCAAACACAACTTAAATCGATTGAAAATAGCAGCAAAAGTAGATCAATTTCAGCAAAATCGACAGTTTGTTTAGTTAGGGCGAAAGCTTTGTTCCCCTTTCCCGAGGAGTCACACGCGTATCGAGTTGCACACGTGCATCCGGGATGTGTTCACCATCGTCACCACCACTGACACTTAGTGATGGGTAATCCGGAGTCATGGATCAACTCCGACTCCGGATGAGTCTGGATGAGTCCGGATGGGTCTGGATGAGTCTGAACGAGTCCGGTAGATTCAGGGCGAGTAGTTTAGGTTGATGTTACGATGCTAAATCCCAAAATGACGATTATTGATGAGTTCGTTCACTTTCAAGTAAACCATCGAATATTTACGATAGAGTTTAACATTTTTTTTGTCATTTGAAATTGAAATTATCTTACTGTTTTTGCATCGCCAACCTGAAATAATCACTCGGACTCAACCAGACTCGTTCGGACGCTTCCTGACTCTTCCGGACTAGTGATGGATAAAGTAGGAAAAAATCTGCAGTCGACTCCGATCCGACTCCGATAATGTCGGAATCAACTTCGGAAGGTAGGTCCCAGCACTATCCGGAGTCGTCTGGAGTTGTCCGGTATCGCCCGGAGTTGTCCGGAGTCGTCCGGAGTCCTTCGGAGTCGTCGGAGTCGTCCGGAGTCGTTGGGAGTTGGAGTCTTCCGAAGTCGTTTGGAGTCGTTTGGTGTCTTTTGGAGTCGTTCGGAGTCTTTCGGAGTCGTTTGGAATCGGTTGGAGTCGAAGTCGTCCAGAGTCGACCGGAATCGGCCTTCGAAACAAAAGCCTATATACGAAGTGCACATGCAAAGTTAGAGACAAAAAAAAAACCCAACCAAGTGAAATGCCTTATCACTAGCACATTACACCGGACGGCTCCTGTTTACGGTCGACTCCGAACGACCCTGGACGACTCCGAATGACTCCGAATCTAGCCGACTCTGACGATTCCGAACGACTCCGGACGAATCCAAACAATTTCGGACGATTCCGAACGACTCCGGACGAATCCAAACAACTTCGGACGACTCCGGACGTCTCCGATTCCGAACGACTCCAAACGAAATCGAACGACTCCAAGCGCCTCTGACGACTACGAACGACTCTGACTCCGAGCGAAGCTAGTAGTTCGCATTTTGACGGAGTCGGAATCGGACTAACAATAGCCGGAGTCGGATCGGAGTCATGGGTGCGCTCCAAAGAGCACATCACTAATCCGGACAGATGTGGACTAGTCCGGACTGATCAGGATTCGGAGTCGATGAGTCCGAAGTATTTTCCCGTGCACACCTAAACCACCCCCCCCCCCTCCCTCCTCGCGTTAAAACAGTCCGGAGTAACTCCGAGTCCGATTCCGATGGGTACCGAAGTCGGATCGATTCGACTCCTGAAAAAAATGGTATTTACCCATCACCACTCACCATGTGTGATCCAGGACGGCCCAGGTATCGCATCTTTTCCTGCACCGCCGCCAGCTGCTTGTGGTACCACTCCCGGGCCCGCTCGACCCCGGTCAGCCCCTGCAGCAGGATGTCCTTTTCCTGCTCGATCTGCTTCAGCCGCTTCAGCATGTTGTAGTCGACGCCGTTCTGGAGCGTGTGGCGTCGCGGCTCCCGGCGCCGCCCGGCCGCGCCGGGCGATTTCTTCTGGTACAGGCCGCCGGAACTGAGCCGAGCGCCGTCGAGCTGATTGATGGACTGTAGAGAGGGCGAGGAGGTGGACAGGTCCGTCTGTCCGTCAGCGGAACCACGTGCTAGGGGGCGCAGTGTCCCCTTGCCCGAATCGCCCTTATCTCCGCCCGCTTCCCCAAGCAGCAGTGACATTTGCCAGTTCTGGAGCGCGTTGCGGATCTCTGCCTTATCAATGCTGGAACCAGCGCCACCACCCCCTCCACCAATCATTGGATTGTGTAGCGGAAGTTGCTGGTGCTGCTGCGCATGCTGTTGCGCATTGTGCTCCAGATTTAGCGAGACGCGCGGTGGTTTCGGTGGTCCGAATGCGCCCGGCAGTATGATCGGCGGCCGTTCCAGATCCAACTCGCCGTCCGGGCTGAGTAGTTGCGGCATGCTGAGCGTTTTCTGCGCCGGCATTGCGTTGTTCGGGCGTACGGTGGCCGTGTTGGACGTTGGACCGGTCGCGTGCCAGGCGGAAACGGGTGCCAGTGTGGGTAACTTGGCGGCACTGCCACCACCACCACCACCACCGTCGAGATCGAGCAGCGGTGCGGAAGGTGGCCGCGAGAGGGACAGCTTTGCCATGGACGCTTTCAGCGGCGGCTCATCGCGGCTTGCGAGCGGTGAGGATGAGGTCGAGTGGGGCGAGACGAGCCCCAGCGGTGAGCTGGACAGTGGACTCGATTGGTTGCGCAACAGGCAGATCTTGAGGCCGCTGCAGAAGCGCTCGAACGACAGCAGCCCGCTCGGGGGCGTTACCTTGCGCAAACTTTCGATGACACCACGTGGCAGCCCTTTCGATCCGTCGTCCTGCCACCGCTCCTCGATGTCGGCCAGCCGCACGCAGCCCGTCTTCCGATCGTCCATGATGTCGAACAGGGTGCGCATGGCGGCGACGAACGCTTTCGGCAAACCGCCCTCCTCATGCTGCTGCTGCTGCTGCTGCCGCTGTTGTTGTTGTTGGTGGTGGTGATGATGGTGATGATGTGGTGGTGGTGGTGGTGGTGGTAGTTGGGGATTGTACGGGCGACTGTCCGGTATGGCAGACGCCGAGCTGGAATGCACCAGCAGCGGGCTAGACGATGCCCCAGGCAGCACGACGCCCGGTTGTCCCGGGAGGGCCGTGTGTCGATTGTGGTACTGGGGCTGCTGGGGTTGCTGCTGACGGTGCAGGTGTGTCCCCATTGCTGACGTCATGTCTGACGCCGTCGTTGCCGTGGTCGCCGTCCGTTGCACGCTCAGCGATAGTATGTTCTTTCGGTTGCGGTTGGGCAGTGGGTCCATCGCTCACTTTGCCGAACCAAATGCACACACACACACACACACAAGGCCAGTCATCCAGTAATGCAAGAGAAACTCCCCATCCAGGTGGCGCGCGCAAACACGTTTTAAGGCGCTCGCGTACGCCCGTCCGGTTTTCTTGCTTTCCTTTCGGATCCTTTTCGGAAACGGCACACTTGATTGTTGTTTTGCTTTTAACACACTTCACACACACACGCACACATGTACAAAGCGTCACAGCGTGCTCTCTCTCTCTCTCTCTCACTCTCTCTCTGTGTTTGTGAGCGTATAATAGCGCCTCAGGCTGCACGATTCTTTCACTTTTCGTATCCTTCTTGGCGCGTTCGCGCACAGACATAAACGACAGGTACGATTGGCAACGCACAGGTATCACCCTACAGAAGAGTTGCTTTCTACTTGCTTTTCTGCTTCTGTCACACGAGCTACTATTAACACCACTGTTTAACGGCAGACGTTTAACACAGCAGCACGATCACACAAGATCGTTAATCACTTCACCAGACCAACAAACGTATGCAGATCACTTCAAGATCACTCTCATGCTAGCACTGCCCTTAACTAACGCTTGTCACTTTCAAGGCTCGAAACGACCAACACCCGAAACCAACGGACCCCTCCTCTCTCTATGCGATAGCTTCACCCGTCCGACCCGATCACAGCAAGCGACGAACCCCCGTACAACAACGATCAGCGCGCATCACGCGGACAGCATCCGTCGCCCGTGAAGTCACGCGAGAGAATGCCGCAGCGCGCCTTTACGCGTTTGAACTTTCTGCTTTGTTGTGTTCTCTCCCTTTCTCTCTCTCTCGCTCTCTTTTGTGTGTGTATTTTTCCCTTCCCTTTGCGTTTGCATCCCTTCCACCCTGGCTTTAACGGGGAGGTGAAGGGGCAGAACCTGATTCCGAACAAACACAAATCAGCTGCCTCCTGCCTCCCTCTGCCACTGCGTTTGAAGGGGTCGTTGCATGGTTTTGTCACACACGGATGGAGCGAGAAACCCGACGGGTTGACGGAGGAAGGAGATCGTTGAAATGGGACAAATTTGAGAAAGAGAGAGAGAAAGAGAGGGAGAAGGAGAGCAAAAAAACATTGGCATTTAGGGGTGTGCGTTGCCTACATACACACACACATACACACACACACACACACACAGCACAGTAAGCGACGGAATTGGTGCATACGAATTTCGGTACTGAGGGAGAGAAGGAAAGAGAGAGAGAGAGAGATAGAGATAGAGAGAGGCCAAAAAAGAAGGGCCTTTGTAAAGCCGAGGAAGGTCGATCAAGGATCTTAAGTGATCACAGAGCGAGAGAGACAGAAAGCGAGAGGAAGAGAGAAGGCGATGGACAACGACGAAGCGACGTCGGGGCATCCTAATCCGGAAGAAGACACTTTTGGGGGATGATGTATGAGGCCTGTGTGGTTGACTTTAGGCGCTAAGTGATTTGGAAAGTCAACCAATTGGAATTTATGGTATGGCACGCTTGTTTTTTTTTCTAGTTGCCATTTCTTGTTCACCACTGTTGAACTAGCGTTTGTTTTTTGTTTGTTTGTCCTTTTCTTGACCACAAACCCTCCCCCAACATCCCCAACAACGCTTCCACACACACACACGCGCGCGCGCGGGAGGCCATAAAACTGTCCGACCGAGCGCCTGCTCGAGGTAGTTGAGCATAAAACCGCACTGCCTTGCTCGTGTCCGGCTTTAAATGCGACCCGTTCCTTGACAGAGCTGAGAGCGAGAGATATGATAGGTTGGGGGTGAACGTGCTGAAATCGGTGCTTTTTGTTTTGCATTTTAAATCCCGCTAGGCTCTTTGCCTATCTCAGCCCACCACTCCCCCTACTTCGAGGAGACAAAACGTCATAAAATATACAGTTAACAGGCAGCCACTGTAAACGGTGAGACGCCACCATATCTCTCATACTGAGCATAAAAAACCCTTCAATCTCAATCTCCACTTACCCTCCAAAGGATTACGCAAGCACAGCAGGGGAGGAGGAGAACGAGAAGGAGAGGGTAAGCTGGTTTTAGGTTGCAATTGTTTTCCCTTTTGCCGCCCCGTATTTATGCTCATGCCTTTGTATGCTTTTGCCCCCTTGGTATGCGTGTAGAGCCAGTTTACAGTGTACCAGCAACGGGGAGGGAAATGAGCTTTTTGTTGACGAAACGGTGTGAATTATGATCGGAAATTGCGATAAACGATTGTTTACTTTGCAGCGACGTTGAGTCATGTAGGAGAAGGAGATGGTATCTGGTGGTCATAAGAGAGTGACACAAATGGTGCCGCTGTACAGTGAAGATCACAACGCTTGAGGTGTTTTGGATTTGCAATCATACGCTGAATTGATTTGATTCTTCTCTTTCTCTCTCTCTCTCTCACTTTAATCCAAACCCTAATTGCAATGCAGAACGTAGAAGCTTTGCAAACGTGTCTCAGCATTTCGACTCGAGACTCCTTCATACGTCTCGCTGTTGTCCAGGCTCCGTATAACACAGCACATAACAGCAACAGCTAGCGCTCCGGTTGGCGAAAGATGTTGGCGCAACTCCAAAACTGGTTTTCTTGCGACGATTTGCGACTCTCCCGGCTGGTGGATGGTGCCCTGGCATGTCGAGAAGAGCAGACGAAACGAAAACAACCCGAACGCGTAACGTAAACTGCGAAGGTCTTCAAGGCATGGCGCGTGCACTTTGAGATTTTGCGTGCTGATGTCCCGTACGGTAGGCAATACTCTAAAACATCGTTTGAGGAAAATTGATCAACGTCTGCAATACACTGGAGCATGATCTACAAAAACACAAACAGATATTCCACATAAGGCTTGAGAACCTGTGCATCAAACAAACCTCTCCGTTAGCTTTTGTTTCGCATAACAATGACTACATCGTGGGGTACGTTCGATGAAACAAAGACGTCATGCTGACTGCCCACATATCACCCCCGGCGCTCTTCCCATCATGCCGTGGCGAGATCAACCTGTTACACCGATTGACCATGTAACAAAAGCCCACTCGCATGTCCAAATGTCGCCACGATCGCCACCTCGCGCCCACGCACGCTGACAATCAACGCGCTTCCGGTTGGTCGCTATATGGTCGCTGGCTGGTCACGTGAAGCGTAACGGCGCTGTTGGCTCGACGCGATCTTTCCGCAGAACTCGAACTCGATTCTATTTTCCGCACCAAAGCCGGGTGAAGTCTTCTCACGATCAATGTTTGTGCCTGTGCTGGTGGAAAATGAAAGCGAATAAAATTAAAAGCGTAAAATTGCCATTGTTTGCCTGGAAAAAGTGTGTCATCGGACATACCGGTACGAATGCACCACCCTTTTTTTCCTACTCGCAGAGGTCTTCGGGGTGGGTGGAACCGAGACTGTACGCGGAAGTCGTTTCAACAGGCCGGGGAGCCGGGGTAGTTGAATGATTTATTCGGCACCCGTGTGCAATTCCGGCCACAATGGAGGGAGGGAGCATTATTCGCCAAGGTTAATTCCGTACCGGTATTCCGATTTGCGATGAATTGCGGTCGGGTGGACTGGGTGGACATGTTCCGGTTGGATGGGATTGTTTTCGCGTTTTTTTGTCTTCTTCTCCACGGCTAATGCACTAACTAAATGAGATTTTGAAACAAGTGTATCATTTCACAGCGATCGATGTCGAAAGAGTCTATGAGCTTTTTTAAATGTTCGGTTACATTTGGATGGATGTTGGCAATGGGTCTCAGGCGCATGGCATGTCGATTTGGCCAGTCCCGTGGTCCAGTCGTCTACTCGTACGACTTAACAACATGCCCGTCATGGGTTCAAGCCCTAAATGGACCGTACCCCGTACGTAGGACTATCTTTCCTGCTGCTGGTAACCAAGACCGTCACTGCAAGCCAAGTCAACTGGTGGTACAGGCAGGCATGTAAATATTACATCGTTCGATGAAAAACTCAAACACTCAATAACTAAACTGCGTAATTTATTTGAAAATTAACATTTATGATTCATACTTATGATTATTTAATAGCACAAATAGGCCGTTATCATATTATTTCCTCTTATAACAGTACAACCAAAAAAACCTAAAAAAAGTAAATTGAAGTGATAAAAGTTCTAGAGTAGTTCAAGGAACAAAGAAGGTGAATTAAACACTGAATATAGTATAGATCAATAAAATGTGAATAAATAAATTTTGAAGAAAAAAAAAACATACACTTAAAAGACAAAGTGGGATCTATATTGAAGAAATTTCGTAATATTTTAATTTAAACTGAAATAAATAATTCCACAAGTATACACTGTTTTCCGGATCAGTTTCTAATCTGAACGGCATTATTCAACAATCGTGAGAGGATTTTGTAACAGCACAGCTGTCAGAAATAATGAAAGCTGTTGAAAAACATTTTGCAAGTCTTGAATAATGCTGTTCACATTGAAAATTGACCCGGAAAACAGTGTAATTATTTTTTTATCATTCTCATTAGAACATCGTTTCGTTTCGTTATCGTTTAAATTGACAAATATGTGTTGGAAAGTAATCTATACATATAGATCTGCAAATGTATAAGACTTTGTAACATCAAATATAACTGTAATAATTAATTTATTTTTAAAAAAATTAATGTTATTCTATACCAATTATAATAAAAGTTTACATAAATCTATTGAAAAGGAGGTAAAAAATACAATGTTGCAAATCGAACAGTAAACACAGAAAGAAAACAAGAAAAAAAAATCATTTGAAGTTTTTGGAATCAATCAATCATTGTAATGACATGGCAATTTTTTTTAGTGAAATAAATTATTTGCTAAAGTTAACAAATATATTAAAATAAATCCGCTGGAATGTTTGCCGAGCGATCGACTCTGAACACCCCCAAAGAATCGGCAATTTAAAGGTACGCGATTGCTACACCAACACAACCACGAACCGGTTTCCCACACACACACGCAACAATCAAACACAGCGCAAGTGTTTGTTGGGGAGATTGAACGCACACCGTTGCGCAAGATCACGAATGGGGATAGCTTCAAATACTTTCCCCCCTACATCGAGCCGGTTAGTCTTTTCGTAACATTCCTATCGAAAGGGAGAAACGACCCGTTGACAGTCAACACATCATCTTCATTAACAGCAACAACTACAACAACGAGGCGTCATGGCACCGATTGTGTTGTACAGTACCCGCCGTACGCCGGCCGGCCGTGCCGTGGAGCTGACGGCAAAGATGATCGGTATCAAGCTGGATGTGCAGTACATTGATCTGGCGAAGAAGGAAAATATGACTGAAGAGTATCTGAAGGTAAGCGATCGTCTTCTTTTTCCGCGTCTTCTTCATCACTTTCACCCATTAATCTTTCGTCCGTCCGCAGATGAATCCGATGCACACCGTGCCGACGGTCAACGATAACGGTGTGCCGCTGTACGATAGCCATGCCATTATCATCTATTTGGTGCAGAAGTACGCAAAGGATGACACCCTCTACCCGGCGAAGGATCTAGTGAAGCAGGCCAACATCAACGCCCTGTTGCACTTCGAGTCGGGCGTATTGTTCGCCCGGTTGCGCTGGATCCTGGAGCCGGTGTTCTACTGGGGCCAGACGGAGGTGCCACAGGAGAAGATCGACTCGGTACATAAGGCGTACGATCTGCTCGAGGCTACGCTGAAGACATCTGGCACGGACTACCTCGTGGGGGGCACGATCACGCTTGCGGACATCTCCGTCAGCACATCGCTCTGCACGCTCAACGCACTGTTCCCGGCCGATGCGAGCAAGTACCCGCTGGTGCTGGCCTACCTGAAGCGGCTGGAGCAAACGATGCCCCACTACCAGGAGATCAACACGGACCGGGCCAATGAGGCGCTGCAGCTGTACAACCAGAAACTTGGCAAGGTTTAGATCCGGCATCACGTCCACGGCACATGCACACCTCGGCTCTGTCTTCTCAGGTCAAGAATAAAGCTTTCCAATTTGCATTTAAAAATCAAATAAATGACACGCTGTGTTTTATTACCATAGAGATTCGTTACCCCTTTTCCGTCACAGGAACTGGGAAGCATTGGCTTCCTTCTTGCCCAGCACAAACTCGGCCAGCTCGATCGCCCCGGTACCGTTCGCTTCCTCGTAGTACGGCAGCTCCTGCATGCGCCGCATCCAGGCCGAGATCTTCGGGAACTTGGACTCGTCCAGCGGTACCACACCGACCAGCGTGGCAATGCTGGAGATGCAGCTAAAGTCGGCGATCGTGAGACTCTCGCCCACCATGTACTGATCGACGAGCGAATCCTCCAACAAGCGGTACGCCTTCCGGATGTGTTCGATGCGATCGGAGTGGAAGTACGATTTGCCCGAATAAATGACCGGCTCCTGGAAAGGTACATAATCATCCTCAGTCTCATAGCCGTACTGTCCTGTGAGTTTGGATTTACTAACAAACAGAAAACTTAACCGCGAAAAGATTACACCCGCCTCGAGGTGTAGCGCCGTGTGGACCCGGGCTCGCCGTACCAGCTCGCTCGGATAGAGACCGTCGTCGCGGCCGTACTTACACACGAGATAAATCATGATGGCATGGCTGGCGGTGATAACGATGCCACTATCGTCCAGCACGGGTATGGTTTGCTGCGGATTCACCTAGCGAAGCGACCAATGGATTAGATAAGGAAAGGGAACGCTGCTTCCCGATGCTCTCGCGATCAATCAAAACTACCTTGAGAAACTCTTCCATCAGCTTGTCACCGCGCAGCAGCGTCATCTCCTTCTCGACCAGCTCGATGCCGAGTGCACGGGCAGTCAGCTTTACGGCCCGGCACGGTGGACTCTTGCGGTTCGTGTATAATACCAGTCTGCTGGGTTCCATCGTTCAGCCTGAAACGCGTCACGAACGTATCCAAATGATGATCTAACGTGGACTAAGTTGAGTCTACTTGTGCTAAGTGCAGCTCCGCAAAGAGAGATCATCAAGTCTCGGGATAATATCATCCAAGAGCGACGACGATGCATGGCACTGATAAGACGATTAGGGAACGCAGGAACTAGCTAGGAGCGTTGGTTGGGATTGCTTTGGAAGTGATAACATGAAGTAGCTACAACTCTACTGGCGGTTACTCTTATCTAGATGACTGGGAATCTGCCCTACTAGATTGCTAAAGTGTAGATGGTTCTCAACATCTTTCCTTAATACACTTTCGTTTGAATAGCGAAAAGACCTCAGTACCTCAGTGATTGACTTTAAATGACCACATAAAATCGATAAAGAAGGATTTGCAAAAAAGCGAATTGTCATCGATTGAGATATGAGTCGTCGTGATTTACGCTATGATTACACGTCTGTTTACACATACTTCATTAAGCCTAATGAGCGATTGGCCTGCAAACGGAACGCTGTAACAGCTTGATGAGACCTGCCCATTCTGTTTTTCACTTGCATCTGATCAGTAATATTGCTTCTATACCTTTTCTACACATTATTTTTTATCAGTTTTTGTAACGGTATGCGTTTCAAAAACGCATCCCGACGGTTGGCAAGAACTGCAAATCATAACCATCGCCAGTTTATCGCTGACTTCAGAGTGTACAAGGCGCTTTTTATACGAACCCATCAGCAACAACGATGCCGAAACCTGTGCTATACACGGTTCATCTGAGCCCACCGTGCCGTGCCGTGGAGCTGACGGCAAAAGCGCTTGGATTGGAGTTAGAGCGCAAGCTTGTGAACTTACTTGCTGGGGAAAATTTGACACCTGAATTCTTGAAGGTACAGCACGTGTTTGTAGAAGAGATGAAGATAACCCTGATGCTACTGGTATTTGCTATTACAGCTCAATCCTAAGCATACGATCCCCGTGCTGGACGATAATGGGACGATCATCAGCGAAAGCCACGCGATCATGATCTATCTCGTGCGTAAGTACGGCCAGGGCGATGGGAAGGATGCGCTGTACCCAACGGACATTGTCGAGCAGGCTCGGGTCAATGAGGCACTGCACTTCGAGTCCGGTGTGCTGTTTGCACGGTTGCGATTCATTACCGTAAGTTTCGGCAGGAAGACCCTTATGTTGAAGCCCACAAGTAATGAGGGAAATCATTTTATGTATCTACACATATAGGAGTTGGCAATTTTTGGACGCAAACCAGAAATTCCGGAAGATCGCATCGAGTACGTCCGGAAGGCGTACCGGTTGCTGGAAGACTCGCTGCAGAGCGATTACGTAGCTGGCTCACGTATGACGATCGCTGACCTGAGCTGCATTTCCTCGGTCGCCTCTATGGTGGGCTTTATCCCGATGGAAAGATCCGAGTTCCCGCGAGTGCACGGGTGGATGATGCGGCTGAAGCAGTTGCCGTACTATGAGGAGATCAACGGTGCCGGTGCCACAGAGCTGGCCGAGTTCATTGTGAATATGTTGGCGAAGAATGCAAAACTGTAACAGGTTCAAGCTATTGGCGGTTGTTAACTAGTCAAATAAAGTGTAGTATTTAAAGCACCCAGTAACGTTTTTCTTGTGCATAAAAAACAGGAATTCGCTTCTGCTTTTATGTTGCAGTACGAAGAACCGGAATGAGTATGAAATAAATTCGCCGACACGCACACAAAAACACCAACCCCAAGTAATGCTTTATCTCGGGCCCTTCCAACGAACACAGTCACACATCCGAAGCATGGGGCGTTTGCTATGCTTGGGGTGGATGCTACAAACATCCACAGCCAATCATCAGTTCGGGTGTGTCTCTTGAACGTGTACGGTGTGCGTCCATCCAGTTTTTAGTTAGCTGCGAAAATGTCCAAGCTTGTACTGTACACCCTGCACCTTAGCCCACCGTGCCGTGCCGTGGAGCTGACGGCCAAAGCATTGGGCTTGGAGCTGGAGCAGAAGACCATTAATCTGCTAACGGGTGACCATTTGAAGCCGGAATTTGTGAAGGTACGTAATGGGGTTGGGAGCAAGTGATGAAGAGAACGTTAGAAAGACAGCGATTGGTATGCATTACATTATACCGATATGTGCACAGCTAAACCCGCAACATACGATCCCGGTGCTGGATGACAACGGTACGATCATCACCGAGAGCCACGCGATCATGATCTATCTGGTGACGAAATACGGCAAAGATGATAGCCTCTATCCGAAAGACCCCGTCAAGCAGGCCCGTGTAAACTCGGCCCTGCACTTCGAGTCCGGCGTACTGTTCGCCCGGATGCGATTCATTTTCGTAAGTAACGTGACCTGTTTTCACCCTAAAGGGACTGAGACCGGTTCCAGTTCAAGCATAACGCCACGCATTTTCCAACCCCTTCCACAGGAACGTATCCTATTCTTCGGCAAATCGGACATCCCCGAGGATCGCGTTGAGTACGTGCAGAAATCGTACGAGCTGCTGGAGAACACACTGGTGGACGACTTTGTCGCCGGACCGAGCATGACGATCGCCGACTTTAGCTGCATTTCCACGATCTCGAGCATTATGGGTGTGGTGCCGTTGGAGCAGTCGAAGCATCCCCGGATCTACGCGTGGATCGATCGGCTGAAGCAGCTGCCCTACTACGAGGAAGCGAACGGTGGCGGTGGCACCGATCTGGGCAAGTTTGTGCTAGCCAAAAAGGAGGAGAATGCTAAGGCTTAAAGCGGTAAAATGAAGCAACGCGAGAGAGCAAACAATTATTATGTGTTAAATTTGCAAGCATTTGGAATAAAAAATTAAAAAAAGTAAAAAATCAGTCATTGTTATCAGTAGTTTAATGACTTCACAGTAAAACATAAGAAAGAGCATCTGAAAACAGAAAAGACAAAAAAAAGTAAAATAAAACAATAAAGTAAAGAAAAGAAAGATGATTACGAGATGAAACAAAGACTGATAATTGTATACAGTAAAACCAAGGAAAAGCATCCAAGCATTGATGAGTCATGAGCGAAAAAAAAGAAGAATGCAATAAAGAAAGATAAGAAAGGAATAAAAAAAGAAATGTTATCAAGCATTGATAAGTATGTAATAAAACACAAGAAGAATATAAAAATTGTAATGAAAAAGGGCAACCCAGTGAAGTGCACTGAATACAGATAATAAAATACATAAAAGGAAGCAAATCAAAACATGACAAACAGAAATAATGACCAGTTGTGCGGGAGAAGAAAAAAAGCAGCAAAGATTAAAAACAAATTATCAAACACTTGCAAAAACGGACACACATACATGCCAGTGGCGCGTTAAACGGTGGGCGGACTGGGCGGCCGCCAGGGGCCCCGGCGATCTAGGGGGCCCCGTCATTGTGGATGTTCGACTTCGTATCGATTTTACCCCCCCTCTGAATGGGACTTTTACCATCTATTTCAAAAAGACTAATTTTTCCCATCGCTTCACTCACTGTATTTTGTCGAGGGCCCCGAACCGGAATACCGGGGCCCCATACTACTCAAAGCAGCACATTAAATGTTCTAAGAAATCTGCCGATACTTGCACCAAAGTCGCAAGCGAAGAACGCTGCGACACGCGCGCACAGCTCAAATCAATACCTCATCATCGTTGGCGCAAAGTATTGGGCAGAGCGAGAAACCGTCAATTTTTGCTGGTGTGGGTGGCCTGTGCACGAGACACCCAAACCCAAAACCACGCAGAGCAACTTGCTGCTAAAATGGAATGCACAGAACGCTGCGCTTAACTACCACCGAAAACCCGTTACACAACACAAGCATACAACACACCCAAACAAAATTTTAAAGGCCCCTACACAAAATTTCAATACACCGGCTCGTAGCCGGAGAAATTAGCAGGAAAAATTGACACCAAGCTCGCGTCGCTTTAAAAAGCCTACGAAGGTCGTTTGGTCTACAGTGCTTCAGTGGGTTGAGGTTTCTTTCGAGAAATGGTTAAATCGATGTCATTGTGTGCGCTCTTGGCTGGGATGAACTGCCCTGTTCTTGTATACGGGGCCCCTGCTACCGCTTTGTGATTGTGTGCCGAAAGCAGACAGCTGTTTCACACGAAAAATGGTATTCACATTCCTGGCCTGGGGTAGTGGATTGTGTGTGTCTTTTAATGCAAAAACTAAAATTTTCATTCTTGATCCTAATCGAACACATCAAGTTTGTGGACCGAAGAGAAGCGGAAATGGGAAAGGTTTCAGTTAGAAAGAAGGGGGAAGGGTATAAAAATACTCAAGGAACCTATGGACCATGTTCATTTATACAGGCGGTCCCCGAGATACACGGTACCTCTTATACGCGGATTCAGAGATACGCGGTTTCCTAAATTTGACAGTTCTTTGAGCAAATTGTACTGATTTGACACATCTATTGTAAAATGCCAAATAATTTCTGTTTTGATCGGATGTTAAAAACTATTTCAAAAGGTTTGAAACTGTTATTTCATTCAGAATCATATCAAATAATTGATTAAGTGGCTAAAACCACCCCCTAGTTGCAAATTAACACGAAAATTGATATTTTGGCTAGAAATCACGAGATTCGACTTACGCGGAAATTCCAGATACGCGGTTTTTTTGCGGCCGTTTTCGGTCCCCATTAACCGTGTATCTCGGGGACCGCCTGTATATGGTTTTTATCGACTATTTCAATTTTTGCGAATACAACAAGACCAAAAACCGTTACAGCTGCATCTATATACAGCCATATACAGCCATAATATGAAGAACAATCTCCATTGCCTCGGCCATTTGGGGGCCCCGTTGATGATCCCGTCGATTGAGGGGCCCCTTCCATTTGGTGTTGTCAACCCAATATACCCCGATTTTCCCTCCGGATGTTATGTTTACAATCAGATTTACTATTACTACCAGACCTATCAGAAGCATATTTATTTTATTAATCAGAAGCATTTTACTATCAGAAGCAGAAAACATTTGCCTTTTTAACATGTGCAATATTTTTACCTTAGTTGGAAGCGCAGAACGTTGCGTACATGCCCACAGCTCAAAACAATATCATCATTTCATCATCGTTGGCCCAAAGCGTTGGATCGAATGCATTGAACGCTACGCACGAATTGGGTAAAGCGAAAATCCGTTACAACAGCTGCCTCACGCAAACTACATGCACATACGACATTAAAAGGCTCCGAAACCGATCTCAACACAACGGTTCGTAGCCGTAGAAATTAGCAAGAAAAATTGACACCAAGCACGCTCTTTTTATCTGTTGATGTTTCATTCAAGAATCGATTCCGATGTCGATGTGTGCGCTTTTTAATTTGGCTTGTGTCTATGTTATCTCGCAAAAACTAAGAACTCGTGCCCCGGCTAACCTTTGGGGCCTTAGTCAAAATTGTGGACTGGACGAAGTGATGGTAGAAAGGCAAGCTGTTGAAGGGTTTGGGTCAAAATTGGAAGGGTCGACGGAAAGGAAATATCGATATGAATGATCGCGTAAAATTTGAACTAATTAAGCTGTCGGCAGCGGTCGGCAAAGTTCGGCCCGCCACAATATGCAGTCAGGTCCGGTCAGAAAATATTGGCGCGATTTTGAAAGATAGGAAGATCCTATTCATTAAAAATTAACTGAACATATTTTAATATGACAATTCATATCGTTGAACTCTTCCAAATTTGATCACCATAACATGGATTGTCGGACGAATCAATATGGTCAAATTTGAGGAGAAATTAGAAAATAGAAACGAATAATTCCATAAAAACCTGACTGTTGATTTTACGAGAACAATGATTACACACTATTGCTTTTTAAGGATGCAACGATTTTCTAGGAGTATTTTGTAAGGAAATGCGCTATCATTTTGTCTGACCTGGCTGAAGAATCTTTACAATCAATTTTAGTAATTGTAAGTTAATAAAACGAATTTGAAAATTGCCTGGATGATATAATAATTTAAGAAAAACAACAATATAACCAATCGCATTGTTTAATATCATAAACCAGTTATTTTGTGTATTAACTGTAATAATATAATAAAGTATGTGTAAAAAAATGCATTCTCCTGGCCCTCAACGCTCGATCATTTAGAAAGCAGCTTATCTAAAGCAGTGTCCTCCAACCTGAGGTCCGCGGATCAATTTAGACAAACATACTGCAATACAGGGTATTTCCAGTTACTTTCGAATGAAAATATTGTTTTCCCGCGTGCAAGAAGTTATCGCTCTGACCGATTGAAAATGAAGTGGCCGTAATTCGAAGCAAGACGGTACTTCAGTATTCATTGTAAAGGTAAACACCAACGTAAAAGCAAAATGTTGTTTTCATGTTATGCTCACGATCACCATTTTAAATCAAATCGTCTGTACTATGAAACACGAGCTGGAAACTGTAAAGTAGGAAAGAAAATATCGTTTAGAACCATCGTTCTTGTCAATAAAAGACAAACGTAACTAGCTTAGCGAAAACGATAACTTTCCGACCTTTAACTTCTTTTGAGTATAAATAAAACCAACTCCGATCATGGCAGGTCAGATTTGTTCGGATTGTCAGGATAGGACTAAGCCCATCCATCATCTATCGACTTCTCATTTAAGGAGTTTACTTATGTCCTCCTACCCAAGGTAAGCCCTCTAAACTCCAACGTCCTAAAGGTTTATATGATCGCCTAGACGATCAAGTGTCGAAAGTCCGCTTCGAAACAGTATCCACAGTACCCAAAATTTGAACATACCACAAAGCCTTTCTGATATTACTGATTGTTTAGTCATTGATATCGATTAAAAATTGGCGAAAAAAAGTATAGAAATTGGGGTTTTTATTGATGCGCAGGATGGCAGTCCATTCTGCTCATATTCATTTCTGTTTCATAAAGTTTTATACAGATGTGAACTGTATTTTGTCGAAACAAGTTTGTTGATTTGGTATGCACTCACGGTAATCATGAAATTTCAGCGAGAACAGCAAAGTGGTGTGAAGATTTTTCTCAACCAAAACGTTAATTCCGCAAGCCGAATATGCACCTAAAATTTTATCGGGGTGTCTGTAAGTAACCGCTTACCCAAATCAAATTTTTGTTCATCACGAGCAAGCGGGCATCGCATTATATTTTCTTTTGAGGCTCAAACTGACTTACATGTCGTTTTGACAGAATAAATAAATGCATTTTCAGTAATTTGTTTTACAAATATTCAGTGAAACGACAAAACCATGTATTACTCAATAACTTTCAGTAAAAAATGTTACTGCAGCAAACTTAGAAAATTTGCAGTGCATGATTCGTACACCATTTAACAACCCCCCCCCACCCCCCCTCGATGGATTTGGTAAAGGGGCCCGTCTACCATAACGCCTAGGGCCTCGGAGAGGATAGACCCGCCACTGATACATGCATAAAAGCAAATGTTCGTTTGCCGGCGTTTTTGTTTGACTGCTTTCCCTCACCCAATCGTGTCTCCAACCAACCCCCAAACCCCTAACGAGCGCCCTATTATCTAATCAAATACTTTCGAATTGTTTACCGCCCGTCAAATGCAAATATTTGCCTGTGTATAAACAGACACACACACACACACTAGTACAGCTGAAATCGCTTGTCGTTGTGAGTACTCAACGAAATGAATTCGCATTCCATTCGCGCATAGTCTCGCCTTTTAGAATTGGCACAGAACGTAACATTCCCATTCGGACCGTTTTGCCGTACAGATCCGTTTTTGAGCCCAAAACGCCATTCAAACGACCATGCCAAACATTAAGCTGTACACGGCCAAACTCAGCCCACCGGGCCGGTCGGTCGAGCTGACGGCGAAGGCGCTCGGGCTGGAGCTCAACATCGTGCCGATCAATCTGCTCGCGCAAGAACATCTGACGGAAGCGTTCCGGAAGCTAAACCCGCAGCACACGATCCCAGTGATCGACGACAACGGGACGATCGTGTGGGATAGCCACGCCATCAATGTGTATCTGGTGAGCAAGTACGGCAAGCCCGAGGGGGACAGTTTGTATCCGTCGGATCTGGTGCAACGGTCGAAGGTTAACGCGGCGCTACACTTCGATTCGGGCGTTCTGTTTGCCCGGTTCCGGTTCTATTTGGTAAGGCTTTTAAGATGCGTTGTGAAGCTGTAACCCTGCTTGTGACTCATTTAAAAGGTTGTTCTTACATTAGGAACCAATACTGTACTACGGAGCGACCGAGACACCGCAGGAAAAGATCGACAATCTGTACCGCGCGTACGAGCTGCTGAATGACACGCTGGTCGACGAGTACATCGTGGGCAACGAGATGACACTGGCCGATCTGAGCTGCATCGCCAGCATTGCTTCGATGCATGCGATCTTCCCGATCGATGCCGGCAAGTATCCGAAGCTGACCAGTTGGGTCGAACGACTTGCCAAGCTGCCGTACTACGAGGCAACCAATCGGGCGGGTGCGGAAGAGCTCGCTCAGCTGTACCGTGCCAAGTTGGAGCAAAACCGCAGCAAAGCCAAGTGAACGTGATCTGCTTGAGTGATCGCTTCAAGCCATCAAGCAGCTACCAAATATACTCTCTCAATTTGCATCATTTTGTTGGATTTCGGAGCCTATGCTAATAAAAAGAAAACGGCGTCTCCAAATAATGACATGCAGTATTTGTTGTTTGCTTTACACGCTATTTGATAAAGAAATCGCCTCTCCTCTCACTACTACCGACACACTCGCACCGAACGAGTGTTCATTCAAACCCACTGTGCAGCCATTACCGAACGACGAACGTTCGATTAGAAACGCTCGAACCGCTCAACACGACGGAGCCATGGCGACGAACCCCATCATCAAGCTGTACACGGCGAAACTAAGCCCGCCGGGACGTGCCGTAGAACTGACCGCTAAGCTGCTCGGTCTGAAGCTAGAAATCGTCCCAATCAATCTGCTCGCCGGTGATCATCGGACGGACAAGTTTCTGCGCCTTAACCCGCAGCACACAATCCCGGTGATTGACGATGGTGGTGTGATCGTGCGGGACAGTCACGCCATCGTCATCTATCTGGTGCAGAAATACGGACAGGCTGGTCAAACCCTCTATCCGGAAGATCCAATCGCTCGGGCCAAGGTAAACGCCGGCCTGCACTTCGATTCGGGCGTGCTGTTCTCTCGGCTGCGGTTCTATTTCGTAAGTTTTTTTTTTGTTTTTGGCATGCAAAAAGAACATGTTGTGTAACAATGGGGGTGGATGCTTCCCTCCAGGAACCGATTCTGTACGAAGGATCGGCGGAAGTGCCGCAGGACAAAATCGACTACATGAAGAAAGGGTACGAGCTGCTGAACGACGCCCTGGTGGAGGATTACATTGCGGGAAGCACACTTACGCTGGCCGATGTTAGCTGCATCGCAACGATTGCTACGATGGAGGAGTTCTTCCCGATGGATCGCTCCCGGTATCCGGCGCTGGTGGCGTGGATTGATCGGCTCAGTCACACCCTGCCAGACTACGACCAGCTCAACCAGGAAGGGGCGGTAGAGTTTGCAGAAATATGTGAATCGCTGAGGCTTAAAAATGGGGCGGCGGTCGCTGCGAAGTAAAGCCCCGATTCCAAGGGTTTTGACCACTTCACGGAGAATTGCTGTCCCATAGTGACTTAAGCCAAACGTGCACGCACACATATACAAGCAAAAAAGGGGGGGGGGTAGTTTGTTTACGACTCTGGTTGGTTCGGCGGCTTTTCAATGTCACCAGTACACATGCACGGAGGAATTCTATTTTGCTGCGGCATCTACGTTTATTTGGTAGCACATAAACCGAAAAAATATAAAAAAAAGAACAAGCAGCGAATTAAATTGACATTTCATAATAAAGTTCCTCTGAAATGTAAACAAACAGTTAGTAACTGTACTGAAAAGAATTCTGGACTGTTGGCATGCTCTTATCGGCGATTATCAACATACAAACACATACTTGTAAGGTAAAATTAAGCCCGAGAACGCTCAGTTCGGTGCTAGAATTCCTCCGCAACGGATACTAGAGCAGCTTAAGCAGCGCCATCCTCGTCCCTCACTTCACAGTGTACAGTAAGTTCCACTGCCTACTGCGCTTCTAGTTACCATCAGTACCACCATCAGCACTGTTCTTGCTACCAAGCGTCTGCATCAGCTCTCCGGCCGCTTTAAGCCCCGGGCCCATCACCTCCCAGTAGTACGGCAACTTCGACAATCGTTCCATCCAGGCGAACGTTTTGGGGAACTCTTCCGCCGACGGTTTCAGCATCAGGTGCAGTGTGGCCACACTGCTTACGCAGCTCAGATCCGCAATGGTCAGCTGATCGCCGGCCACATACTCCGACTGCAGCATCCTCTCCAGCCGCTGCAGCCCTTCCAGCGCACGCTGCAGGTTCTCCTCCGGTATCGCACTCTTGCCCAGCACGGTCAGATTGTCCGTGCAGAAGCGGAGCCGCGCGAACAGGATCGAACTCTCGAAGAAGAGGGCCGCATTGATGCGCGCCTGCTGCTCGTACTCGTCCGTGTAGAGACCGGAGTCGGCACCGTAACGGCGCGCCAGATAGATCATGATGGCGTGGCTATCCCACAGCACGAACCCGTTGTCGTCCAGCGTTGGGATCGTTTGGACGGGGTTTAGCTTCTTGAACTCGTCGCTCATATGCTGACCCTTGAAGACGTTCATCTCGCTGAACAAAGCGAAGAATGAAAAGAAAACAGAAGTGAGGATTAGTTTTACGACACACGTAAAAGGGCGACCCCTCTTCTTCAGTGACTTACCGAACATCGACGTCAAGGTTCAACGCCTTCACGGTCAGCTCGACCGCACGGCCAGCGGGACTAATAGTGTGCGTGTACAGGACCGGCTTGCTCGACATCTCGAATGGAACTGAAAAGCGTCCCACCACAAAAAAGTCAAACGGTCGAAGATGACCCGCTGCGTCCTCTTCTCTCTTTCGGCAGAGTTTTTACGAGGCCCTTTTTTCGGACTTTGACCTTGAGAGCATACTTTCGGAGAGCGAAACCGGTGTTTGTTTCTCATTTTTGTGTGTTAGCTGGATTTTAGGCCATTTGACGCAATCTTAATCGAAGGTGGAAATATCAAACCCCTTCCCAAACCCCACCTTAATGACGGTGTGGAACAAATCGATAACGTAGTGTGTGTCACACCTTATTTGGGCCCAGTACTGCTGACTCATTGCGAGTGCTATTTATGAAGAGCTAACAGGCTGGACATGAATAACTTATAGAATAGACCGAAGGCCTTGACAGACCATGGTAGTGACGCATAATAATTCAAAGTGCAGTACGAGATGAGCTTTAACTGGATCAAGTTTCAACTAGATATTTCACCCCACTTTTAACCGCAAATTCTTCTCTCCGTGGTCTCGTGTTGTGCTTCATGGATCTTTCGTAAATCGAAGTGAATCGAAGCTTAAATCGATACTCAAAAGATTCGTGAATTACTGAAGTTACAAGAATATCTAAAGATTCGTGCATCATTGAATTTCTCATCATTGGATATCTAAAAGCGTCAATCTGATCTTCGGACGGCTGGGGCTACTCATTGGGTCGCAATAATGCAGCATTTGGGAATCGTTTCGATTCGTTTGACAAGAAGGATTTTAAAATCTATTCAAATCGCTTATCAATGTACCTAACTGAAATCAAAACAAGGACAATCTTCACATAAAGATGCATAATGCATCAGATATTAATGAAGCTCTAAACATTTATGCATCTTTAGATATCCGTGCATTTTTCAAGTGCCATGAATTTCAAGAGATAAATGATTCAATAGATTCATGAACATTTAAAGATTCATGATTCTTTAGAGATACATGTATCTTTAGAAGGTTCAAGAGGAAGAATTACTCAACTAAGAACTAAGAACTAAAAATATCAAAAATGTCAAATATCAATATAATTGAGATTCAAATTCGAAGATTCACTTTTAAGAATCATTCAGATTGATCAGTCAGTGTTACCCATCTCTAGTCTCATCTCTTCCGTTCTAGAGTTTCATTTGACTGAAAATCGCTTCTTTCAGCGATTGAATTCAATCAGTGTAGCAACAGCATCCTCAACGAGATGACGACTTCACCGGCCATGATTCTGTACTACGACGAGGTCAGCCCACCGGTTCGGGGCGTCCTGCTAGCCATTGCAGCACTCGGTGTGAAGGACCGCATCAAGCTCGAGTACATCGATCTCTTTAAGGGTGGCCATTTAAGTAGCGATTATCTTAAGGTAGTACAGCCCCACGCAACGCCTAGCGAATAGTTGATCTAAATTAAGCCCTCTCTCCAACTTCCAGATTAATCCACTGCACACGGTCCCCGTCCTACGGCATGGTGAATTAACGCTTACCGATAGTCACGCTATTTTAGTGTACCTGTGCGATGCCTTTGCCCCACCAGGGCACACGCTAGCCCTGCCCGACGCACTGACGCGCGCGAAAGTTTTCAACATGCTGTGCTTCAACAACGGCTGTTTGTTTCAGCGCGATGCGGAAGTTATGGTATGTAGCGCGGCTTCTCAAACCAATTCCCTTTCTTTGCCATTTAAAACCGTTCTCTTGTGTAGCGTAAAATCTTCAGCGGTGCCATTACTGACCCAACGCAGCATCTCAAATCGATCGAGGCAGCGATCGATGCGCTGGAGCAGTTTCTGCAGCGATCACGCTACACCGCGCACGATCAGCTTTCGGTGGCAGATTTCGCGATCGTCGCGACACTCAGCACGGTGGCCATTTTTGTGCCGCTCGTGACGGATCGTTGGCCGCGGGTATGCGAGTGGTTCGCGGTGATGGAAGCGCTGCCATACTACAACGACCAGAACCGCGTTGGGTTGGACATGTTGCGCAAACATTTAGCGGGAAAGGTTAAGCTGTAGAACACGCTTCTCAAACGCTTCTATATTCATCGTAGGATTCGTTTTCAGTGCAGTTGTTTTCGATGTTTCATGTTCTCTTTCTTCTTTATTGTGCTTGTATCGGTGCCTTGAGAATCTCTGTGGGTGAGAGTGTTGCCGATCTTCGCTTTCGCTTCGATATACACACTCGATACGCTCTGGATGTTTATTTTACAGTTTACACGACACATTCGCGGAAGCGGGAAGGAGGGTAATAATTTCGTGAGAATCTACGCTCCGCGAGGATCACACACCTGGCAGGCAAGTGTGTGAACAGTTATAAGTTATCAGAGTATCATTTTTTCGATGGAGTTTGCGTTGCTTCATATAGCGTTCGCAGTGCGTGTGGTCGAACCATCTTCCCCATTTCTGCCAGCGTTTAAACTTTGTTAATGTTTGTTTTTTTACGGCATGAGTAATATATTCACTTTAACAATAATGCGACAAATTGTGTCCGACAGAATTATTCAACATTTGTCTATTTCAACATGACGCACACATTTCATCTCGTTACCGCTTTTTTGCCGGCTGGATCCTTTCAATTGATACCGGGTTTCTTCACAGTTCTACGCATTTTTTGCTGCTACATAGTTAATTTCGTGATCAAGATTTGTTTTCTTCGATGAACTTTTGAGGAAAAAAGGAGAAAATAATAAAATGAAAAAAAAAACAATGAATTTGTCTCCTATAATTTCTCTCTAACCATTCTGTGGCGTTAGATTTGTACGCATTTAACTTCCCTCCACGATGTCCACGTGATGCATGAAATCTTCGTGTTTCTTCTCCTAAGCCTCCAGCCACCAGCCAAACGCAAATATCGTTCGAACGCTTTGAATCAGGTTTAGTACATTAGTAGTATTTACAAGCGGAAATTCTACTCCTTCTGCGTTAATTCATTCCTCTTTCTCTGATGTCAAAGACAGCTTGAGGTTTGCAGCTTTTTGTTTTTTTCTAAATTCATTACGTTATGTTCATGCTAATTCCTTCTAAGAGTCTCTCTATTAAAGTTGTTTCAACACTGCGTAAATATATGTATAGATATATACTATAGCCCTACTCTGTCTGTTTAACACATCAATCACTCTTCCAAGAAGCAGGTAATGGCTTGAAAAATAGAATCTAAAAATAACAAAAAATACACAAAAAACGGTACAAACGAACGAAAATAAAGCTAACCTGGTGAAGGGGTACAGATATGATTTACTAATGGAATTGTTGTTTTGTTGCGTTTCGCGTAATTCTCATAATTATTCCTGTTTTAGTGAGAGTTTTTTTTAAATCATTTGTTCTCCTATCTCACTGTCTAAAACACGCGGGCACGTTTGGTAGCGCGCATGTGTGTGTGATGTACGATTTGTCGTTTTTTTTTGTAAATAAAGTCCACTAAACAGATCGCTCTCCTCTCGTTCTCTGTGACCTATACACTAAACGTAATTGGAATCGCGGCAGCGCGTCAAAGCGATAAAACTGTTTTGGTAATACAGAGCCGGGTGCAGAGCGGACACCCCCGCGTGTGGGACACTTCTTCTCCCCTGCTATTTCTCCACCAGGGATCGCTGCAGCACCGCCTCCAGGTCGGCATCGAACGTTTCGCCCTTGGAGTAGTCGGCATTGAACCGTTCCAGCACCTTGGGCGGATCGGCACTACCATCCGGCCGCTTCAAGCTACCGGTCGTCGACGGTCCCCCGTTTGGTTTGAAACTCTTTGCCGCCGGCGGTGGTAACGTAGCGCCGAAGGCAGCACCGTACCGAGCCCCATTCGAACTGCTGCTGTTGGTGGTGGACGATGCAACGGTGCCAAATGCACTGAACGCATCGTCAAACTTCGCATCGAACTCGTTGTTGCTGCCGCTGCTCGTGGTGAGATTGTTGTTCAGCACGTTCGCGGCATCCATCTTGGAGAACTCGTCCTCGAACGATTTCAGCATCATCAGCGTCGTCGTCGCGGTGGACGACGCGCCAGTGGGTGGTACCGTGGTGGGCGAAGTGGTGCTTGTGCTGCTGCCTGTCGTCGCACGGAATGCATCGAACTGGCTGTCGTTGGCCAGCGCATCGCCACCATCGCCATTGCCGAACGCGCCGAACAGCGAGGCTGCACCGTCCATTTGGTTGGTGTTTTTGGAGAAATTATCATTAAATGCATCGAACGGATCGGACGTGAACGGGGACTTGGTTGTCGTGCCGATTGGCGATAGAGTATTGTTGTTGTTGAGCTGGTTGGTGGTGTTGTTGAGTTTGCTGTTATTAAGCACGGGCGTATTTGCACCATCCCCGGATATGCGCACACCCTTGAACAGTTCGTCCAGCTCTTCCACGGAAGCGGTGTTGGTAGAGTGGCCGAAGTTGGCGTCGAAAGCGTTCAACACATTGTTGTTGTTCTTCGTTGTCGATGCGAATGGATCTGTGGTGCAAGGCAGTAAAATGCAAAAATAGGTTAATTTTATCTCCGAAAGGCCACATCGTCATCGAAAAAATACGAACCATTCACTTGCTTATCATCCTCCTCCGTGTCGGCGAATGGATCCTCGATATTGAACGGATCCTCGTACCGGTAGTCCTTGAACGGATCGTCCGCAAAATCGGCTACCGGAACCGGTGTCGGCGCTGCGGATGACGAGGCAAACTGAGCGACGGGTGTAACGACGACCGACCGAACCGCCGATGCTGCCGGTGTTGGTGGTGTGGCCGCCTCAATGGTGATGGTAGCAGTAGGTGTCACCGGCGCTGCTGCCCCCATCGCTGGCAGCATACTACCGAGTGTCGCCGCATTGGAGCTGGACCCCGTCAGCGAACGATTGCTACCGAATGCGGTCCCGCTTGAGGCGAATGATGACGGCGTCGCTTGTTGCAGTGTTTGGGAGGTAACGGGTTTGAGATTCTGCTCGACGACACCACCGCCATGTTACCAACAAGCCCCCGGTGCGCACACAACACGCGGCAAAACAACAACAGAGGTGTAATACAGTGGTTGTGTGTGTTGTGTGTCGATTGTGTGTGTATAGTGTTGAACAAAGATGAAGATGTGTTTGGAAGAGAGTGGTACAAAAAGAAAAAAAAGAAAAGAAAAAGAAGGAAAATAAATTAGAAAAATGTAAAAAAAAGAACAACAAAATGAAACGAACACAATGACTCAAACAATAACAAAACAATACGACATTAGATGGTTAGAGAGTGAAACATGTAAACAAAAATATGATAAACGATGAAGCGAAAAAAAAAAACAAGTTTAGTTTTGGCACGAACTAATACAGCGTGGAACACACCGATAACCGAATCCGAATTAGCAAAGGAAGCTTAAATCGATCGAATTAAAAGTAGTGAAAGTGAAAAAGGAAGATCAGTAGGTGTAGTGTAGTAGGTGGCCATAATTAGCATAAGATAGTAGAGAGTAGTATTTTTTCATTAATTTACAGGCGAACTAAGACCACCGTCGTCGTCGTCGTCACCCGTTTTGTCCGCAATACAGGTCTGGTTTGGGTGTGCCACTATGTAGAGATAACAACGATTTGTGTGGTGTAGATAGAGCATATTCGAGTTAGTAGTGGGAGTATAGCTAGTAGCACGTGATTGATTATCGGAGCTGGGGGGGGGGGGAGGGGGGAGGGGGGAGGGCTGTGTATTAGAAGCTTTTCTGATAGCACACCGTGCCTTTCGCCGACTAACAGGTTGTTCTCGCAAGTGAATATGCAATTTATATGCACGAAAATGCGTTCGGATATGTTTAGCTTTTATAGACACACCACTGCGCTGCGTATTATTACTGCATTATCCTCGCCACCGTACGCGAGCCACTAGTAGCGTAACGAGCCACATTACCACTAAAAATAGAAACGGTGCCAAAAACGATAACGTACGAGAAATAGAGATAGAAAGAGAGAGTGTTGTGTTAGTACGAGACTTTTGCTTTGCTTGTTTTGTTTTCGGTATGTATATATATTTTTTGTTTTTTGTTTTTCGCCTTCGCTCCTAGATAAGTAGGGTGTGTCCTAAGAAGAGAGCATGAAACACGCTTCTTCAACTGCTAAACGGTTAAACTTCCGGCTTCAGTTGATGATTTAGATGATGTGTATATGAATTGTTCTTTCGATGTTTTTTTAACGACGATGCGTTTGAAATGGATTGTGTGTTTGAGAGTGCTTATAATGGTACAGTAATAATGGGAGGGGCATTTAACATGTTGCAACTTACACACTCACACACACTCACATTTTGCTAAATTTAAGCGTTGCAGAATCAACAGAAAAGTAAAATAATGTCTAAATCCAACTATGAATACAGATTTCTGTGATGTTTGCCGGGTTTTCCAAGGGTTCTAAGTTGTTGTGGGACACTGCCTTGACTTTTTCTAATAGGAATTGAACTTTATTTGTTGGAAATTGGACTTTATGGCACCCCTTTTTGACAGGAGTTGTCCAACTAAGGGTGCTACAAATTCCAATTCCCTTTACATTAAGTTCGTTTCACGCAAGGAGTCAATAAAGTGTCCCACAGCTATGAGTACTCCTGGAAAACCCTGTAATTGTTCTGGAGGGAATGAATATCCTTGCAAAGTTCCAACAATTAAAAATTTCAACAAAGTGTATGTGTGTGAGCGCGCGCACTGATAAGAAGTGTAATTTAACGACAAAAGCAATCATGGTTCAATCAGTAATTTCGTTTTTTGTGAGAAAATAATGTTAATTTTGTTAATTGTTCTAAATTTCGGGTTAATTCGATTCAATTTTGCACCAAACTCGGGGCTTTATTTTTATGCTTTATGGACATTATTGTGTAACGATATAATTTGTTTGCTTTTATTTGCGATAGTCCAACAAAAAAAAAAACACAACTGCAGCACAATCAATCAATGCACAAAACGCTGTTGCGAATAAATAGGATTCTCTAATTTCGATATCTCTTTGATTAATGGAGTGTTGTGATTACTTTTGCAGCATTACAGCATTCTCTTTTGCCCACAAATGCTTAAGTACTGATGGCTAACTGAAACAACATTCGTTTACGTGTAATTGAGAGTTAGATGAAGACCATTAAAGGTGCACTAACATACTACGCCTTACATATATGCAGCGCGCCAGCATGCAGCCTTCTACTACACGTGGGTGCGAATATTAAATAAATTTGCTACATTTTGATTAACTCTTTAAAACAGGGGAGTTGTTTCTTTTTCTCTACCGTGAAAACAAATTAACAGCGCAGTGTGCAGAGTAGGATGAGTTGGAATGAGATTCTTGTTTTTTTTTACTACACTTTAACGAGTAATTAGCGCGACTTTTAATTCAATTTCGGTAACGCGGTGTTACACGCTTCGAATCGCATCTTCACCAAAAAATAGCTTTGAAAACTTAGAAGAAGCATAATCAAAACAGTAAATCCGTTGCATTTAAAACACGTGATAACAGTCCACGCGTAGAACAAAACAGAGAAAATAAAATGACCAAACGAGATCATCAACTAGTTCGTTTGCGTTTTGCAACCGAAGATCGACGACGGGAAAACGGAAAGGGTTTAAACATCGAAAGCGCCATCCGAAGGCGTTTGCGCTAAGCTACAACACAGCTAATATTATGCAAAGAGAGAAACGCTGGCTTTTTAAACGGTACATTTAATCCCATATCCGTTTGGTAAATATAATGGCTTGCGTATGTATTATCTGTATATGTATATATCTATGCATAACTCTCTCTCGTCGGTTGTTCATCCATTTCTACACGAACTCGTCATCCCGCACTCGCTTAGGGGCGGCTTCCTCCTCCTCCTCCTCCTCCTATCAATGGTCATTTTTTTCTTTGATCCAATATCTTATCGTTTTGATTAAAGAGTTTAACAAGAAACAGGAAAACAATATGAATAGAATATACACACACCCGTCCTCGTACTCCTACACAGGGCGCTACACGGTTTTTTGTTGTTGATAGTTTAGTGATTAAGCTTCATAGAATTCAGTACTATTACTCGTTAGACATCTCCACCGTGCGTGCGTGTGTGTGCGTGTTGTTTGAAGGGGTTGTTAATATTTTAAAGGTGATGGTAATTGAGTTATTTCGAACCAATTCGAGCACGGAACGTTACACGAAACATGATTAATGCGATGATGCGCGCGGATAAACCCCTCTTTGTTTCTCACATCTAATGCGATGCAGTAAACAGTGCAGACACACACACACACAAACACACGATCGAAATGAAGATTAACAGATACGTTCAACTCAAAATATAGAGAGCATCTTATACTTTTTTTGTGTGTTGTTGCACTCGCAGCGTGTCGCTCAGCAATGATAGTGAAGAACACTGTTGCACTATTGCATCACCTAAATCGACTATAATTTACGCTTTCAATGGCTATTTCACTATGAATTCGAGTGTTTTGCTGTGAGATGCTGTGCATTTTGGAGATGGAGCGCGCGCTCGTGTGCAAACACGGTGCATTCAAGTATTAGCTCGATACACACACACGCGCGACCCAAGGGGGAGTACTATTACGAGTTTCGCTTTCTTTGCCTCCGCCCATCAGTAGTAGTTTTCGCGGTTAATTGTTAGTCTCTATTAGTATTACTATTACTCGGATGATATTCACTGAAATGCGCGCGATGAAACGATAGAAGTGCAAAAGAAGAAGAAAGAGAATGGTTAGATATCATAAAAGGGGAGGGCAGCCCAGCCAGAGCGTGTGTGTGTGTGTCGTATGTGCCAGCAGCCAGAGCAAGCAAGCAGTTTGATTGTAATGAAATTTGAAAGAGTGCTAAATATGATCCAAACTACCTAATATGTTGATACCCACTAAAAAGTAATAATAAATAAAAGAAAAAAAACAGGCGCATAATACAAATTTAACTATCATTAGAAACTGTGCAAAAGAATACACCTACCAAATGCATTCAATGAAACAATTTAAAACTAAAGCATAAAAACACAACAACCAAAGTAAATATAAACGTGGGGTACGATAGTTTATTAGTTTGATTAGATAGTTTATATAACTACGCACTAGCTTAAAGGCTATAACAACAAACAACATGCAGTTAAATACAAAATAAATGTAACCTGCTGTGTGATTACAAAGATAATATTAGTAGAAAATTAGCAAGAGAAGTAAAAACAACTACGAAAACTGAAGGAAAATACTACAAACATGCCACTATTAACATACAAGTGCAAAGATGAAAGGAAAATGAATGACAAAGAAACCGTCTCATGACAGTAAGATTGCGTGTGCCGAGAGTCCACACCACGCAGTGGAAGAAAAACACTGTTGAAAGGACTAAAGGAATGCAACGAGGAGATGGAAAAATAAAACCAAACAATGAGCAGAAGAGAGAAGAGGAAAACGATAGAGCGGCAGGGCATCAACAAAACACACGAATGATGATGGGAAATTCCGGAAAAAAACCAGAGAAAAGAGAGAGGATCGCGGATCGATCATCCTCTCCACTCTCGTCATGTCCATCTAGGGTTCGTGCCAAAACGATAGATAATCTGGTTGTTGATAACTACCTTATTGTCGAAGTCGGCAAAGTTGGCAAAGCTGCAGCCGCCGCTACTGTCACCGAATGCATCCGACGCCGGTGGTGCAGGTTTGGTAGGCGTAGGGCCCTGCCGTTGCGCAAATAGTGGGAGAGAGATATACAGGAGGACGTTGCGCGTACAGTGGAAATTACGTAGAAGGTTGGTTTTGTCAGTAAGTGTTTACAGTTGGTTAGAGAAGAAAAGAATAAAAAAGAATTACAGTTAAGAGAAAGAGAGAGATAGTTAATCTACTGTGCTACTGACAGTTAGTAAACGGGGTTTCCAATCCCTTCTAAGTTCTACCATCGTCCAGAGAACGGACGCTACAGTGACATGGTAGGGAAGGATTAACAGCCCCCCGGGTGCTTAGCGGTGACTTACCTGCATTGGTCGTGGTGGAGCGGGACGCGGCGGTGGTTGCTTTGCCTTCTTCGGCGGCAGTGCCGGGCTGGGCGATTCCGGACGTGGCGGGGCAACGGATTTGCTGGGACTAGGCGACAGTGCTTGACCGGCAGTGGTCGGCGCATGTAGTATGGCAAACGGATCGCATCCGAACTCATCTTTGGCGGGCTAAAAAAAGAGAAAGATTATTTTTGAGAAATAGTGAGTTAACGTGGCCCAACATTCGTGTTAATCGTCTTACCTCTGCTGCTGCACTGCCGCTACCTTTCCGGTCACCGAACGGATCGGCGGCAGCGCCCGATCCGAACGGATCCGCCGCTCCCCCTCCGATGGCGTGCGACGGCGCTTTCGCCCCAAACGCACCGAACCCGTCTTCCCCAAAGCCGCCGCCGCCGCCACCCGCCGCCACAGTACCGCCGTGAAATCCGCCGTTCGACCCGACGTCGAACTGGGTGGCGAACCCGTTCGACGATTTGAAATCGTCACCGAAGCCCGTCTCGGCCGGCTCGCCCGCACCGAACCCGTTCGATCGGTTGTCGCCGAACGGGTCGCGCTTGTTCGCGTTCTCGACCTCCTTCTCCTCCAGCGCCTGCTTGGCCTCGCGGAACTCGGGCTCGATCTTGAGCGAGTAGTCGGACACCAGGATCGGGTCGTTCGACTCGATCGCCGACCGGAACATCGACAGCGCGTCCGTCATCTGACGCTGGTACTCCTGTATTTGAGTAACCATGGCCTTCACCTGGCTGATCTCCAGCTGCGTGTCCTGCAGCTGGGACGTCAGCCGGTCGACCTCTTTGGTGCTGGTGTTGTACTCCTTCTCGAGCGACTGCTCCTCGTCCCGCAGCTTCTGCAGCTCGGAGCGGCGCGAGTCCAGCTCACCCTCCTGCTCCTTGAGCGTTGCCTCCTGCTTCTGGCACTGTTCGCGAATTTTAGTCACCTGATATGTGTAGCCAAACGATTGCCGATAATGTAAAGAAAACGAACACGCAGCGAGAAAGAGAAAGAGTAGAGTTTGATTAGTAAAAGTAGAACAACGCTTCCGGGCACGATAAACACATAACACAGGTAGCATTTATTGAAGGACAAGAAAGGGAAAATGGGAATGATGGTGGTAAAGGGAACAAGGAGATGGGGATCCCGTTTCACAACTGTCCGGTCTAGGCAATCAGCATCATGAACCCTTTTAATAGTTTAATTATACGCTTCAAACACAATTCTAAAGTACTTATTCTTTATTTTCTAGGTTTATATCCACAACAAATAAAATGTGTGCTTGTGTGTAAGATATTGTTTTCATATTGAATTAGATCTGTGGTTTATTACAAGGTTTTTTTTGTAAACAAAAAATTAATACCGAAAATAATAAATAGCGAACCAAATGTTCCAATTACATGTATAAAAAAATCACAGTAAAAAGCATAGATAATATTAAAAAAAAACATAAAAGTGATGTGGAGAAACAAATAAATGATATTGAGTCACATTGACCGGACCCGGTGGAAACGGATGAAATATGTAGTAACGTAAAACGATCTAGGAAAACAAGGTAAAACCAATAACCAAAAGGCACATCAAAATGGATAACAAAATAAAACATGACAACGACATGAGACGACAATGAATAAAGGAAACGGCACTGAAAATGAAATGAATTAAATTAAAACGAAACGAAACGTAACAATGAAAGGAAAATGAAACAACAAAACGCAAGCTGAGAACGAAATGGGACGAATAGAAGAAAAATCATAAAAAAAATAAACGAACCTGTTGACGAGCTTCGTCAATGCTGCACGCTACCTCTAGCAAGGCTTGATCTACATCTACTTGCTACAGTAGTGACAATGTGGCACACCATTCGAGAGTTTTTATTTGTTTTTGTTTTTTTTATCAGGTAGAGTGTGTAGGAGATACACAAGCACAAATCAAACCAAACACAAGTAGTAGTTTTTTATTGTTTTTTGTTTTATAGAAACCCGAAACAAACACGCAAAAAAGATACGAGCAGAGTAGTTAGCAAGAATAAAAGGTGTAGAATCATCAAAAGTCAAGTTAATGCAGTAATAATTCACTTAAGAAGGTAAATGTTTAGTATGCCCGGGTATAAGAGCATTGTTAGTAGAAATAAATCGATCCATACCAATGTGAACCATGCGCGCCTTATTTAATCATGCCAATGTTTTACCATTAATCACTAAGGGCTCTAAGGATAAAACGATGTTGCACACACATGTACACAGTATTATTATGAACATTTTACAAAACACGGAAAGGGTACGTAACATATAATGAAATATAATTTAGTGACAGTTGATAATCGTTTGTTTAGACAATGCATGTATTAACGATATTCCGAAGTCATTTGATTCATGCGAGCAGGTCGTTTTGACAGCAACAGTTTTGACAATATACAATATCACGAATGATTAAAAATAAATAAAATATCACAACGCTTCTTTTCGCGATGAGTGTAATCGTGCGCTTTGCATTGTGATTCACGCAATGAAATTGCCCAGCAGCCGAAATCGAATATCGTTGTGCGACAATGAGATCTGAAACATTGCAATAAACTCAACACACTAAACTACACCACGGTCTTCTTGCAAGAGTGGCACAGAGCGCTGATAAGATAAATTTAAACAATTGCTTCTCGCACCGAGGGCAACAAACTATTGTTGGCATAATTAAAAAAGATCTGCCATATTTTATAGAAGGCAAGGTCGAGATGATGATGATGCACAAACCGAGAGATAAGCGTTTTGGCACCGAAAAATGCAAATTCAACGTCATATGCGCTGAAAGCTGCACGATTACATTTAAAGGAAGGAATTACATGACTACATGCACATTCAAAATAACTCAGTCTTAATCTAAAATGGGTTAAAATTTGCAAACAATATCAAGTGTTAGGATTGGATATTGCTGGAATCGGAAAGCGATTCAATTACCTGTTTACGCTGCTAGTACAACCAATGTTAGACAATTTTAGTATTTTATATACAGCAAGTTAGGGCAAAACCACCAAAATAACAATAAACTATCAAAGGGATGCATGTTACTTTTTTAGTAGAAAGAAGCAAAAAAAAACATGAAAATACCACTGACCGGAGCCGGGGGACCCGGTTATTGTGTTAGGAGAGGGACAGCAGTGTGGGTCCACCTTCCCCGGAGTGGGGGTGAGGGGTTAGACAGGTGTGCAGCAGCACGGCATAATCTAAATCCGCACTTACCTGATTCTTAAGGTCATCCAGTCGCTTCTGTGCTTCACCTTTTTGGTTTTCCAGCTGCTTCAACGTGGCCGTAAGTGTGTCCAGTTCACTCTGTTGATAGCAATCAATAAGTAGATTAGCAAATTTAGGTTTAAAAAGTGTTTAACGCAGCACCGCATACCTGGAGACTACGCAGCTCACCGCCCTTGATTCGCACATCCGCCTCCTTCTGCGCAACTTCCTGCTCCAGCAGGCGGCGCTCCTTCGCAAGCTCGTCAATTTCTTTGGATATCATTTCCAGCTCCGGATTGCTGTACGTTGGCTGTGGTTGTTCCTGGGGGGGGGGGGGAGAGGAGGACGTTTGTTAAAAAATAAGTAAAAATGTAAAACTCCAAAATTAACCCTCCAAACTAGTGGTGTGATCTCTGGAGCGCAGCCACGACTACGATCCGACTCGAGCTATTGCTAGTCCGATTCCGGCTCCGGCAAAATTGGAACCACTAGTTCCGAACGGAGTCGGAGTCGCAGTCGTCCTGAGTCGTTTGGAGTTGGTCAGAGTCGAAGTCGGAGCTGAAATGCCTGGCAACAAAATATTGCACTGGCCGTCTCCGCTCGACTCCAGGCAACTCTAATTCTGAACGACTCCAAACGACTTAGGATGAGTTCAGATGACATCAGAAAATTTCAGATGACTTCAGAAGACTTCAGATGTCATCAGAAGACTTTGGATGTCATCAGAAGACTTCAGATGACATCAGAAGACTTCAGACTTCAGATGACATCAGAAGACTTCAGACTTCAGATGACATCAGAAGACTTCAGATGACTTCAGAAGGCTTCAGATGATTTCAGAAGACACCGGATGACTCCGGACGGCTTCAGGCGACTCCAGATGACTACGGACGACACTGGATGGCTTCGACTTCGGACAACTCCGTGCGGTTCCGGACAACTCCGGGCGGCTCCGAACGAATGCTGGACGGATCTACCTTCCGGAGTCGGTTCCGAAATTGTCGGAGTCGAATCGGAGCCGACTACAGAACTTTGCCAACTTTACACATCACTACTCCAAACCCGCCATTCTCACCTGCGCCTGGATGAGCGAGCTCTTGCGCAAGCTGGGCGGCACCATGTTCGGGGCGAGCGCCTGCGGCGGATCGATACCCTTCTTGGCCCGGTCGACGAACCACATGGCGAGACAGAACTCTTCCAGTTTCAGCTTGCCCGACTGGTTCGTGTCGCACAGGGCCCAGATGTGGGCGAGCTTGTTCTGCGCCACGCCCGACTGCAGAAACACATCCTTAATCTCCAGCCCCGATACGAGCCCGTCCCGGTCGGTGTCGCTCTTGTTGAAGATCTCCTCGTACTTGCAGCGCTCGAGCGGCGACACCACCCAGCTGGTCACCTCGATCGGTGGTGCCGGCGCGGACACGAGCGGCACCCCTCCTAGTCCCATCGGTACGGGCGGAATGACGGGCGCGGTCATGGGCGGCGGTCGGGCCAGTGCAGCCGGCAGCGGCGGCACCACCGGCGGCGGCGCAATGTCGCTCGGGAAGTTAGCGACGAAGCCACCGGCACCGTCGGCAGCACCTCCGCCGAACGCGTCAAACCCCCCGCCGTTCTGGGGCGGCTGGGGAGCATAGTTACGCTGCAGCTGGGGCGGCAGCATGGCCGGAATGGCACGCTTGTCGAGCGCTTCGTACACGAGATGCATCGCCACACAGAACTCGTGCTTGTCCAGGCTGCCGTCGCGATCCTGGTCGGCCAGATCCCAGATGCGGCCGAGCGTCTCCACCGGCAGCTTCGAGTTCATCAGCGTCATGCGGACCTTCGCGCCGGGCAGCAGCCCGTTCATTGGGCCGAGCGAATCGAACAGCTGCTCGTACTGTTGCCGCTTTTCCGGCTTCATCGACCAGTCTGTGCTTTCGACCGGGAGCAGCTTCACCTGTGCCGGTACTTTTGGTAGATCGCCCTGCGGAAAGGGAACGGAGAGAAGAAAGGATTTTTTAACATTGTTTTTAAACTAAATGTAACCGAAAGCAATTATTACTTACCACCTTCGGTGGCTTCGACAGGACATTGTAGATGTTTTTGAGATTGATCTCGGAACCTTCCTGTGCCAGCCCGATCAGCTTGAGCGAGACGAAAAATCCCTCCTTCGTGAGGAAGCCCTTACCGTTCGGGTCGGACAGGTCCCAGATCCGGCTGAGGACGACATCGCTGAGGCCGGACTTTTTGAGGAATTTCGCCGCATCCAGTGCACCGATTTCGTTCGCCTCCTTTGGATCGAGCTGTATACGGGCGATGGAAGTATAGAAACAGCCATCTTTTACTAAAAGCATTCGTAAGTATTGGTTGCCCGCGAGTTGCGTTTTTGTTTGTGTTATGCAATAGGTGCAACCATTCTTTTTACAAGTAAATGTTTATAAAGCTTGAGTAAAATTACATAATAAAAAAAATTATGCTTTGCTCCAAATTAACATAAAAAATCAACCATCTCTCCGTGTAAGGTTTCTAAACCCGATAAGAAAGGTATTACGGCCTGCCAGGCAGCGTATTTCGCACGCTCCGAATCCATTTATCGATTTTCCCCTCCTGGCAATAGTACCACATTGGCTTTGTTTTGGAGCAGCACTGTGAAGGTAGGTCAAACGGGTCTACAACACTCCGTCGTCAAACTGAACGTGATTAGTTCCGATTTACTAGCATTACTCATTTTTCCAATACGATTATGACTGTTGACAGCGTAAAATCGAGTTGATAAACTCTCGTGTGCTATCAGAAAATTGTATCGTCGTCGCTGGACACTGTCCACTTCCGCCTCAGTGTCTCATCAACGGGATTTCCTGATTTGGCACAGGTGTATCGACCGAAATGACCGAACACTCGCAATAGAGTAGGCCTTGACGATGATGATGATGATGTAGTTGGGTTTCCTTCAACTCACCTGTTTATAGTAAGCCTCGTATATCAGGATGTGGTCTCCTGCGATCTGTAGATGATGTGGGTTGATGAAGGAGGAAGAAAAGAACAGAACCGTACACAGATATTAGGTATGATATAAATCACAAATCTCTAGTGGCATTTGATATCGCAATCACCATCGTCGCTGACGGGATGACGTTTTTCCCTATTTTGAGAATCTTTTCTTTAAATCTTTGTTTTATATCGATTAGTGTTTCTCCTTGGCAGTTTGAAAGTGGAAGTATTCCATAGTACGAGGCAGCGCCTTCGTGCAGCCCGATACACCACCAACACACATCGTTTCTCCACACTGATAAGCACAGCACAAAAAGGGCGTTGTAAGTGGGCAGGGAATTCTTGTCGTGCAATAAAACTGAATGGCGTTCGCAAACCATACACTCACAGCACACTTTGGGCCACTTGTCTTCACTGAATTCTAATAGGACGAGTTCCACACAATCAAAACCCCCTTTTAGGGGAGGGAAATCTCCTCCGTTTGCACAGGAATAGCACAACACACACAGAGTTCACACAGGGATGACGCTTCCAGCGGAATTCCCTCGAAACACACACTTACCTTTACAATGTCGGGCATTGTGTGGCGGATCGTTTCACTGCTGCGAGGCGGCGCTGTGTACTGCGAAAAGTGTGCAATCGGAATCGATCCGTCCTCGGTGGGCCTGGTGTAGTGGTATTGTTTTTTTCTTCTCCGCGGTTGCCTGCCCGCTGCTGCTGCTGCTGCCTGCTGCCGTTGGTGGTGTGCGCTGCTGTCTTCCTCCGCTGGCCGAACAGTGTGTGTGCGTGTGCATCAAATCTGAGCAGAGCGACACGAGACGGGATGATGCACACGAAAGAAACAATACACACGGCGACGGGGGGACCACCAGCAGGACAAGCAAGATAATGATGATGGCTCGCCCAAACACACTGTTATCACTTGCAAACGGCGAGGGGCGAGTGAGAGTTTTCCCTTTCCTATTTGTTTGCTGGCACTACACTGCACTACACTTTGCGCTTGCCTAATTTCAGGACGAACACGACAAGTGCGTGTGTGTGGGTGTGTTTCTTGCTTAAACTTTACGCACTTTTTCCTACGCTGCTCTGTACGCTGCGCTGTGCTACTCCCGTTTGCTCCGTTTGACAGCCAGCGAGCTTTCCGTCTCGCAAATTGCTGTTCCTCTCGCTCTGTGAGTCTGTGCGGAAGCGAGATGGAGAGAGAGAGAGAGAGCGAGTTGTCAGAACGACAGTAGGCGCAGTGACAGTTTTCAAATTGCGCACAGTGGGAAGAGCGAAAACGATCTAATTTCCCGTCGACACAAATGGCTCGTGAAAATGTTCTGAAAAAATTGCATTTTTCCACGAAAAAAGAAAGCCAATATGCTTAAGTAGTTCGTACATTTTATTGTTTGTCATTGTTTTGATCGTCTAGCCGTTACAACATCCGAAGCTTATGTAAACCCGCATTTGAGCGAAGGGAAAAGGAGAAAAAAGAAAAATGCGTTTTTAACCAGACTTGAAAACAGGAAAACGTTCGTACTTAAACTTACAGCCGTTACACAACTAATGCACCCCCCTACCTCCTCCTAATTATATTGCCCGTTTTGGAAGGATGGAATATTACGAACTGAAAGTTGTAATAAACAACAAAACTGAATCACATTACTAGAGCACATGCAAACGAGCGCATGTTGACGACAAAGTCCGCACGCACACCACTACCCGGCGGCCGTCTTGGCGAATGCTTTTGGCAAATGGTTCGACACGCGGTCGAGCACACAATTCATCCTCTCAATGGTGGTGGCCGAGCGTGAGGAAGAGTGGCGCCAGTGCACCGAGTATAAGCAAGCCTAGTTCGTAGTTTTTCAGACCACCGGGGCTACCGGACGGCGACGGTTTCCCGCTGACGGCAGCGGACGAGCTCGGCGGTTGCTGCTCCAGCAGGCTGTAGTTGCCGAGATGGTGGCCATGCCCGTGGCCCCCGTGCCCGTGATCGCTGCGGTGCGTCAGCTCGGGCAGCACGTGCACCGTCGCGACGTACAGGAACGTGCCGGCCGAAAACAGCATCGCAATGCCGGTTGCGTTGAGCGATTCGAGCGTTTCCTTCTGCTCGCTGCCGATGCCGAAGTACGTCAGCAGGGTGAGGGCCGGTGCGGCCAGTGCAAAGATGAGCAGGTGCTTGCGGATCCGGTCCCGCTCCACGCCCTCGTGCAGCAGGAAGCTTACCAGCCCGAACGCGGCCGGCGCTTTGTGCAGCATGATGGCAAGGAACACGATCATCTCCACGTCCGAGTGGCTGGTTGTGGCGGCAGCCCCGAGTGCTACACCGTCGGCGGCCGCATGCACGACCAGCCCGATCGTGGCGGTCAGGTTGCGCTCGCTCGAGCCTTCCGTCCGGCGGGAGGACACCTGGTCGACGAGCATCATGAACACGAAGCCGAGCACGAGCGAGAGCCCTATCGTGGCGGAATGCTCGTCGTTGCTGTGCTCGTGCCGGTGCTCGTCCACCGGCAGCCCGGCGGAGGTTCCCGGGCCCCTGGCCGCCTGCTCGAGCGAACGTTCATCGTACAACGAACGAATGCCCTCGGGAATGATCACGGTCAGGGCGGTTCCAACGAGGAGCCCGGCACCGAATATCGAGACGTTTTTTAGCTTTTCCTAAAAGAAAACACAAATTGATCATTAAATCAAATAAAACCGAAACACACGCGTTATCGTCTTACCTCCGACAGTGACATTATGAGCGGAATGTTTCCGGCCAGGTACGACCCGACCAGCATCACGATAACCAGCGCGAAAAGCATAGCGGTCTCGTCCATTCTGCTGCGATTGCTTGCTCCGGGCTGGTGTCAGGGCTTGGGTCACCTGTTTACTTACTCGTTTGTGCAGCAAAATTGTGTGCGACAGCAAAAATCGATGGTTTCCCTCGGTAAACCATCCAAATTTGATGACACGGCTGCCTATTACTGCTGACCAGGGAGGAAAATTACACAAGGTCCACACCACCACCACCGAGCGGTGGAAGCATACGGAAGTGGTTCACTGGCAGTCGGCGGGTGGAGGAGCGGAACCGTTCGGGCGGGTTTTGTTTATATGTACCCCAGAGCAGATTATCGACGTGTCCGAGGTTGTGTGCCGCGTCCGAACGGCCACTTGCTTTCGCTGGGAATGTTTTGCTTGTTTGTGGGTATTTTTGCACTTTCCGTCTCTCTCTCTCTCTCTTTCCCCTTCCATACAGGGAGTGTTTTGCCTTTTTTGACACATTCTGTTTATCACGAACGGTTTGACGTTTGTACATTTGCTTGAAAGGGCAAACGGTATGTCCAGCTTTCTTGATGCAGTTTGACATCGACGGTTGGTGCAAAATGTTGCATTTCTGTTTTAAAACTCTGTAATGAAAGATTTTGTTATAAGAATTGAAAAGCAGTAGTGTTTTATGGAGTTTTATCATTTTGAGTTAATTAAAAAATACAATTGCTACCAATTAGACCCATAAAATGTCACACTGTCCGGCGTGGAAGCGCTTCGCAGTGTGCGGTGTTGTTGTTTTGGTTCTACCGTGTGTGCGTGTGTCGTATCGGGCCGGCAGTGAGCTTCTGGATGCGAAAGTTACTCATTTTCGGTACGATTTCCAACCCCTTCAGTGTTATTACGCGCTTTTTCAACCGCTCCGTTGAAGTTAAAACCATGAACAAAACGTTCAAGCTAAATACGGGCTTCGACATTCCACTGGCTGGCTGTAAGTATTACATTTTTCTACGATTCTCCAGAGTGGTGGCCCACCTTGCAGCGGTGTACCATTTTACCCACCCTCCCGGTATGCTGTAGATTGTTCTACCACGGTCATGACTTATTCATTAGATGGAATTTGAATTCCGGGTTCACTCCTCCAGGCTCTGTTCCCCTCCGTTCCGATCCGCATCGACAGCACTCTTTCAAGCTCACTTCGATCCCGCTTTCCGGTGTTTATCGCCGGAAATGAATGCGCACATGAAAACATACGAATATGCCTCAAACTTACACACCCGTACTGGGTGCTTTTTTTGTTGCTATTTTCTAGTTGGCACCTACCAAATCCATGGCCAGGAGCTAATTTACCAGGTGCTGGATTATGCTCTAGAAGCCGGCTATCGACACATCGGTTCGTATGCAAAATGGGCGGTGATGTGTTGAGGGGAAAGGAATTTACATAAAGGTGTATCACCTGCATTTTTTTCTTTCGTTTTCTGTTGCACGTCTTACCATCACCACCGCCACCACCACCACAGATACGGCGGTCGTGTATCGCAATGAGGAGTACATTGGCTCGGCGCTGAAAACGCTGCTACCGAAGTACAATCTGAAGCGTGAAGACATATTCATTACCTCCAAGTTGAGTAAGTAGCACGGCTGGTCGCTGTTATTACTAGCCAAGAGCGAGATTAACTACTGCCTTTTTTATCCCCTGCGCAGTATCTCAGTCAGGAAAGGATGAAGCATTTGTCGAGCAAATGGTGCGCAAGTCGCTCGCCAACCTGCAGACCGACTATCTCGACCTGTACCTCATCCACTGGCCCGGTGTGAGTGGTAAGTGTGGTCGTTGGAAATGGCTTTTCGGTTTTTTCTTTCTTACCAAAGATTCAATCTCTTGTTCCGGCAGGTATGCAAGTCACCCATCCGGACAATGTAAAGTACCGGGCGGCAAGCTGGAATGCGCTGAGCAAGCTGCAGCGCGAAGGTTGCCTCCGCTCGATCGGCGTTTCGAACTACACGGTGAAACACTTGAAAGAGATGCTGGCGGATTGTAAAGGGATCGTGCCGGCAGTGAATCAGGTAGCGGTGGGAGACAAGCGAGTGTGAGAAGGAAGAATGAAATTTCTAAACTTTAATTTGCGATCCTCCTCCAGGTTGAGTGGCATCCGTACTACTACCAACCGGAGCTGCTTGAGTTCTGCCGCCAGCACGGGATCTTTCTGCAGGCCTACTCGTCCCTTGGCTCATCCAACACGGCCGAGCTGCGCGAGGACGAAACGGTCCAATCGGTGGCGAAAAGCTTGCAGAAAACGCCCGTCCAAGTGCTGCTTCGCTGGGCGATCGAGCAGGAGGTTGGCATACTGCCGAAGGCACGATCGCGCGACCACATCCAGGAGAACGTTGGGCTGGAGTTTGACATTCCGGCCGAGCAGATGAAGCAGCTGAACGGGCTGAGGGATAGCGTTGGGCACAAGTTTGCCTGGAATCCGGAAACGGTTGTCTAGGAAAAGAAACGGGTTGGATGTTATTCGGTGCCTTTTTTGCGTTGAGTAGAAGGTGGAAAGTTTGATTTTAATTTACTGATAAGCTTTGAAAATACTGATTCACACACTCACACTCTCTAAGAGGTTACAACAGTTGGAGGAATTGTGCACTAACAGTGGTGGTTGTTTTTTTTTATATAAAATATTCCGTTGGTTAGGAGATAGGATACGACAAAACAAGTCACATTTAAGGTGTTTATTGAAAGCACGTTAAAACAAACGAAACTAAACGAAAATGGATATCCACTTAGCGAATCGTATCGCACGCGAATGTTTGGCACAGTTTGCAAAGCTTCCGAAAACGGGCAAACCAAACGAATCGTTCGAGTGGACCATCCTGTCGGCGATCGTGCTCGTCACCCCGGTCACGGCTGCGCCCAGCGACATCCGCGTGGTTGCGCTCGGTACCGGCACCAAGTGTTTGCCCGGCAACGAGCTTAGCCCCCGGGGCGATCGTGTGCACGATAGCCACGCGGAAGTGCTAGCCCGCCGGGCCTTCGTTCGCTACCTGTACGAACAGATCGAGCAAGCGTTGCTGGTGGAGGAAGGCCAGCCGAAGGAAAGCATATTTGAGCGGCAAACGGTAGACGGCGGAGGTTGTGGCAAATTTGTGTTGAAGAACGGCCATTCGTTTCACTTCTTCACCACGCACAGCCCGTGCGGCGATGCGAGCATATACGAGCGGGAGGAGGATGCAATGCTACCCGCGAAACGGCCACGACGAACCGACGAAGAAACCGACGACCGGGCCGATGAAGAAACGGCCTTTGGATGTTGCATCGGGGAGGACCGTACGGCGGTGGGAATGACGGGCGGCAAGCTGCTCGAGCCGGAAGCGCACGGTGACTTGATGGCGCAAACGATCGGTGCGGTCCGCACGAAACCGGGCCGGGGCGTGCGGACGGCTTCCGTTTCCTGCAGCGATAAGCTGGCCCGCTGGAACGTGCTCGGTGTGCAGGGCGGCCTGCTAATGATGCTGCTCGGCCGGCCCATCTATCTGGACGGGGTGGTGGTGTGCGACGGGACGGACCACTCGGTGGAGGCGCTCGAGCGAGCGATCTGGGGCCGGTTCGAACGGTGGAAGGAACCGGCGGTGCGGGAACCGTTCGAACGACACTACCGTCCGGTGGTCATTGCGGCCGATGGGGGTGAGCTGTTTGCGTACCGGAAAAATCGATCCCACCCCACGAAGGAGGCAGGCGGAAAGTTTCAACCGTCACCGTGTGGAATCGTTTGGTGCGACGTGAAGGAAAGGTAAGCGTGCATTAAAGGGGAACTTTTAATTACATGTAAGGGCGTTTCGTTTCTTCTTTTTTAGTGAGCAGTTGCATAGAAAGATTGAGGAGTAAGAAAGCGACCCAATTGCACTGGAACATGCACACAAGCAGTAATTTAATTACACACTTTGGCTATAATTACGAATCACCGTGTTCCTCTCCGTGTTGCTCTCGACCGAGCTTACACTACCGTCTACATGTGTACCGGAGCAGTTTTTCCCATCGCCCGGTTCGCTCGATACACCACATTTTACCCAGCAGACCCGAAGGCATTGACTTCGGTTCCTTCTTCAAATCCCACCCCATCAGGGCACAATTGTATTTCAATTGCGGCGTGTCAATTACCCTTTTGCGTTGGATTTTCCACCGGAGCACGGAGAAAGCGGGATTGTTAGAGCGACACATAAATAATTATTTCTTGCACGAGCGTTTCTGCAAGTGGTGCTGGCAGGGCACAACTGTAATTTGTCCTTTGCTGTAAAATAATAAGGAAAAAGAGAAGAATCCTTCGGGACGGATGGAGGCGCCTTGTCGCTGTGCCGTTTGTTCGCGTGTTTCGCCCGTGTCGGGTTCGATTTCATAATCCCTGCTAATGGTAATGAATGTAAAGTCATTCCTTTTGTACATTTACACACCGTCACACCGTTCCCTCTTCGCCTCAAAGGGGGTTCGGGCTTAATCCCTCCCTTAGGTGTGTTTATTTCCCCTCCGTTTTTCTTTCTCTCTTGATTGAAAGCTCCACACCCTTTCCAGGTTGCGTTGGGAAGGGTTTCCTCTTTTATCCGTCTTGAGTGTTGTATGCTCATTTATTTTCCACCCCGTTTCTAGCTGCATTGCATCGAGGGTTGTCTCCTTCTTTTTCGCCTGCTCGTAAGAAAAGGGGGCGGTTTTAATAACTTGATTCATTCGCTGCAATTAATGTTATTTCTAGCCATTATTTATGCTCACGCTGTGTCTTTGTATCTCTGTCTATTTATCTTTTAACCATTATCTCTCTCTTTTTCGTTGCAGACCACACGAGGTGGAGGTGGCCGGCCGGCGACACGGCGTGACGAAGCGCAAACTTGCCACACCGGCAGCTCGTTTGCAGATTTCTAAAATCGAATTATTTAACCGCTTCGCACGAACGTACCGGCGGGCACAGCGGGAAGCTTTGCATAATTTAACCGTCCCAGCGCCGGGAGAGGGCGCAACGCAGCCGAACACTGCAGCGGCCGACGACGTTGGTAAACTTTCTTACGCGGACGCAAAGGCACGGTCGGTGGCGTATGCGTCCCAGTGGGCCAGCGTGCGAGCGACCATGTTCGGCCGGTGGCCGGTAAAGCCGACCAGTTTGGGAGGGTTCCTCAGCGATGCGAGCTAGTTTCGAGCTTTGGTTTTGGTTCTGTCCCATCGACACTGCAGGTGTTTGTTGATTGAGTTAAAATGATGAAGCGTTTGTTGTTTGCAAAGGGAAGATTTAATAAAGAAGGTTTCAAAAAATTCACCACTCGTGGAAGTACCGATTTGGGGGTTTTAAGCGGGAGTTTAAGCGGAGTTAGGAGAGCTAAATAAAAATGTACGGTGTTAGTTGGTGTTAGACCCTCTCTCGCTGGCCTTTTTTGAACGTGATTAAAAAACCGAACGACTTTGTTAAACCGGAAAGAAGCTCCCCTTTTTTATAGAAATACTGCGGCAACACCTTGAAAGCTGCAGCCCGGGCCTTTGCCTAAACTTATCACTCAGATGGCCAGTTTTCCCTGTTCCCAAGCGACCGATTCGTGTATGTGTGCATGATAGTACAAGACGCAGACAACCGGTAAATTGGCTGGCCCGTGTAGTGTGCACGTTCGGGATGCGGGAAGCAAGCACAACAACTATCCTTTCCAGCAGGGTTTTAGGGGGGGTAGAATAATGGTTTGCCATTCGTTGGCTGTTTAGTTTTTTTTCTTCTATTTTTGGTTGCCCTCCCCGGTACTCGAGTTGCACACCCGAGTGTGTAGACAAAATAGGGGAAGCGACTTTGTTTCGTCCCCGGCAAGGCACATCCACATATCCGTGGCGCACTAAAAATCAGGCCAACGTGTAGTGTACGCGTGTCGCTTCATTTTCGGCTGCTGGTGTTGCGTTTAATTGGGCTGTTGGTAGATACGGTGGATGTGGGAGGGTAAAGGAGCCTAGTGTGAAATGTGATACGGTGGCATGGTATGAGAAGTGCTTGGATTTCCTTTCTAGCTGGTGAGAGAGAAGCGCGTTGAGTTGTTTTTTGTAGTTGGGAAAAGACAGCTTTCCATTTTCCAAGGGTTGCAATTAATAAAAAAAACAAGAAGAGCTTTAAAAAACTGAAATCAAGTTCTTTTTTATGTACTACTATGCTTTTATACAGTTGTTTTTTTTTTTGAGGAAATTGGACTGCCATCCGACAGCTCATCTCTGACCACTTTGTGACACATTTCACGAAGGTCTCTTCACTTCGTATTGGTCGTTTCTTTCTCAATTTTTTTTTTTAATAATTCATCTCGGGGATTTTAGACCACATTTTTGGAGCATATCGCTGGAGGAATTTCTGTGACCTTGTTTTTTAGGGTTTCATTTTTCAGTGGTAAACATTTCAACCACTCGGTAGTGGGAGCTTGTGGTCTGCCTATTTTTGGTAAACAGCTGGCACAATCGAGCAGATAACTGGCTTTTTGCTTTATGGAAGCCAGCGAAAGAAAGGGAAGAATGTCAATTTACCGCTGCTGCCGGGTAAAAATTAAAACGGGCTGTCGCAGTATGTAGCTTTTACTTGTTTGAGTTGGCTGCGGTTCGATGTAGTAGTGAGCGTGGCTTTAAAAGAATACCAGAAACCAGAAAATGAACGCAGAAGGGATAGTGTTGCGTAATGATACGCAACGTAAGTGTGCAAGTGTTTCATGAAATGCACCGTTGAGTATGTTTGATGCGGCTAAACATAGGCAAACTATGTGTGTGAAGAGTATTTGGCACTAGTAAATATATTAAAGTGATTTAATTACACATGTTTGGCAGTTGCAATAAACTGTGAAGCGTAGGAAAAACTTGTGTACGCAAATATTAACGGTCAAGCAATCGATTAGATTCGATTGCTCCCTGTATACATCTATAAAGCGCCTAAAGATATGCAATGTGGTGATTTTATTAAGCTTCGTTACTAATACTAACACAGAGTTTCCCGTGTCTTTTTTTTGGTTACTTCAAGATTTTGTTGGGTTGGTTCATAATTTTTGGATCAAATTATGTTAAATAAATGAAAATATGGCCGAAGCCGTAATAATGTCAATCCAAATAAAAATGATTTAAAAAATGTCGGAAACGCTCAGTAAATAGTTAGACGATAAAAAAATCTAAATGTATCCAAGACATAGTGCATCATTAAATTCCTAAACAAATTATGACAATTTCTATTGCATCATTCTTTTGATGCTTTTAGATGTTTTACATAAATTCCATTGAATTTTCATGATAATAACCGTACAAAATAAACGTAATTAAATGATTATTTGGGTTACATTGCATACATTTCGGCGTACTCCATTGACGCACGAGCCACAAAGTATGCACATCAGCACGACATAGGCGTAAACATTCGTATTGTTTAAACTAAATGTGCATTTCACATTGTATTCAGTCTCGTTCAAAATTGTATCCCATCCACATTTGATTTAATATCCGTAACCTTCTGCCCATTCCCGGAAAACAGATTGGCCCAAACGACGAGATGGGAATCAATGCAGCAAAACGACCACGAGGAGGGTCACTACTGTTTATGTGCTACATTAGCCATTAAATCGCGTTAGATTGTAGTTTTCGATTCAACGCAAAAAAAAAAAAACACGGTAAAAGCACAAACCGGTCTGTTTCCGGCGTCAGGAAATGGGAACGTTGATCCACACCGCTCGCCACGGATACACAATACACGGAAAACGCGTTGTGGAGTGTGTAATTTTCCGCCTTTTTCTTATGCTCCACCTCCTCGGGGATCGCTTGTTCGCTGCTTGCTCAAACAATGCCCGCTCCAATCGGACGCAGCAATCCAATCGGATAGTTTTGCGCTCTGTAATCGCAACCGCAGGCGACAGCAAAAGGGGTCGACTGAGAGCTACCAATGGTGCTGCTGCTGCTGCTGTTGCTGCAGGATCGCGTCCTAGCACCGCTTCTTGAACGCGTAATAGTGCACGTCGTTACGTATCGGGTTTCGCGCGTACAAGAATAAACCCGTCGTCTTGGTGGGGCAACGGTACGGCAGCAACAACAGCAAAAAAGTAATTCCAATTTAAAGGAAATCAAACGGAAGCGGAAAAACCCGCAAAATTGTTAGTCTCGTTTGTGCGTTCCTGTCGAACAGCAATCGATTGTTGTGGCAGGATTTTTCAGAAGCCCGACAACTAGGGCCGCCTCGCTTCTGGAGCGAATTTTATCCTTTGCCATTGCATTGATTTTCCTGCAATGGTGTGGTGTTGTAGCATGGTTTCTCTCTCTCTCTCTCTCTCTTACTTCTCCATGCAACTGTTATTGCCTTTGAGCTTATTCATTTTGCCACGGTTGCGTTTTTCTCAAGCTACACTAACAGTGTGGACAGGAATTGTAAGGATTACGAGGTTTCAGCAGGGATACAGTGCCGGGCTGCTTTACATTCATCGATGCGGTATCGTTCCGGCAGTTGTTTATTTGACCGGAAAATGCAATTGCTCGCCTGCCCTGCCTTTTTTCCCTTGCTCTCACATTACAACACATTACGTGACGGGAAGGAAAATGGAGACTATCAGGGACTGAAAAAAGGAGCCTCGAACCTCCCGGAACCAGAGCCTTCGCTAGGCTAAGCACTTTTCGCAGCAGTAGCAGTCTTACCCATCGGTGGGGTGGTTCCTGGGGGTTTCTTAACTCGTTTCTCGTGTCGTTAAAGCTACTGCTGGCTAGTTGGTCGTTATTGTATCCTTCTACGAAAGCGCACACGATCCCCTTCCCGGTCTGGTTTAGCAAAAAGTTCGACAGGGGGTTGAGGAAATAATCAAAAAATGGTTTGCCCGTGCAGAGAGCGCCCGGTGCTCGGGTGGTGTTTGCACTGCGCCATAAGCATCACTTCAGTCCACTTCCTTTGATCGGACATCCTTTTGAGCGAGAGGGCACTTCGTGGCACGTGGCATCACACAGGTCACAGGGATGGCGACCAGTGCTGGAATTGCAAACCAATGGCAGCAACTTTGCCGGTCCGATCGGTGGACGGTTTATCCGTTTAGTATTACCATAAAATTATCATGAAATTATGCGCATCGAGTGCAGATTTTCGTGCAAACAAGCCTTTCGAGTGCGAGCAGCACATGTTCCGGTACTGTGAATGAGTTTTATTGAACCATTGATTAGGCACGTTTACTTCTTTTTTTGTCGTTGAATCTTTTTTAAAACTTTGTATTGTTTTTCACGAAGATGTGCTTGGTATAATTGCTTATCTCCCTCTCTTGATATTAAGAGCAATGTGCTTTTCATGGGTGCGAAGATATTCAAAAACCTCATAAAAGTTTTTTTCATTCTTCTTCTTCTTCTTCTTCTTCTTGGTAATCTAATGATTTTAAGAGCAATGTTCTTTTAATCGGTGCGTCTGAAAATATTCAAAAACTTCATAGAAGTTTTTTTAGTTTATTCTTCTTCTTCTTGATCATCTTATTCTACGTTTTCATTTTCTTCTTCTTCTTCTTATTCTTTTTCTTCTTCTTTGGCAGCAAAGGAATTCGATCAAGGCCTACCAGTACACTTCTAGTGGGCTAGGCTTTCAGGGCATGGGATAGTCAGTCCTACGTGAACCGAACCCGGGCCGAATTCGGGCCTTGAACCCATTAGTCGTACGACATGTTGTTAAGTCATACGAGTTGACAAATATACCACGAGACCGGCCCAAAGGATTTTGGTTGTTTAGTAAAAACATAAAAAATAAATAGTTTTGTTCGTTTATATGTTCAAACTACACGATGACCACGGCAACACTTCAGTCGACCTTGCAGTATTGTCAACTGCTATCACTAATGGTGTAAGGACATCAGTTGTGATCGCAATTTGACGAAGAAGGTGACATCATTGTCAGTCAGCATCACAACTTCAGTTGGGATCAGTTGAAATCACAAAATAGGGAAATAGAAATAAGTTGATATCAGTTGACGATGACGTCGAAGACGCAATCCACGCGTGCGTTATATGGCAGTAGCTGCGGGCATTACAAATGCACCCCTTATACCCTTCTCAACAGTTACCATACATTAATATTCCGTACAGGCACAACCCAGTAGCGTATATTGAAACAACGGCATTCACAAACCATTCTTGGAATTCATTAGATTCAAGTGCAGCTTCATACCCCTTACCTCCTGAAAGCCATACACAATCATCTTGTGTAGGGTGTGCCAACAGGACAAGAAGTACTGGAACTTTCTCATTCACAGCACAGCTGCCATTGTTTCGGGCCAGCAGGGCGGAAATGGGAGTACTTAGGACCATATGGTACGGGTTCATTTACTGCTTCCTTCCTGCTTGGGTGAGCGCTGTGCGGCTGGCAATACACTCAAGATGGACATGGCATGTCATTTGCTCGCGATCAAAGTGTTTCGTCGTCGCATTCAATTTTCCGGTTGCTCCATTGGGGAGGAAGTTCTAAGACGAGCATCCAAATGGACGAAAGGCAGACTAGATGCATCAAAGTCGGTAATTAAATGCAGCGAATTGGGCGAGTAATGCTTAGCAGCTACATTATCGCTGGGAATTGATTAAAAAAAAAACATGGGCCTCAAAAGTTTAATTCAATAATTGTCGATTTTAGCTTAAAAATAGTATAATTGCAAAACACTCTTCATCAGAAATGGTTCAGCGCCTGAATGTATGCATACGTTTATTAATTTTACATGCGATCGATGGCAACGCCTGAAAGTATGCAAAGAATAGTATAATATTTCATTATTTGTCAGTTTGTTTTTCTCATATCAATTATTGCAAACATCAAACATTCTCCACCAGCTCTTGCTTAGCGCCTGAATAAACTCATAAAGTGGATTTATTTATCTTATATTTCATTATCTGTACCAAGCCTTGTGCGCGGAACAAATGACGCAACAACAAAATCTAATGCCAAGGACACAATCCATAATGTGTTTTGTTAATTACGTTGGCAGCCACCGGCATGCGATAGAGTGCCGTCTGTTTCGTAGAGCCGAATTCAGCCAAACTCATCCAGTGGCTGTGATTTTGGTGGCGGTTGTTTAGTTTTCTGCACAATCACCAGCCGTCTTTGCGCCGCACCAGAGTCGTCGCAACGATGGTGATGGCGAGGCGATTGTTTTGTCCTCTCCGTCATTTGACGCTTACCATAATTCGATAAATCTTCATCTCCTTACTGTCGGCTGGGCACACATTCTGAGAGGCATGAGATTAAGATTAAATCATTTATCGGTGGCCGAGCAGCCGGGACGTTACTCATCGTTTCGCAAGGGGAGGGTGTAGCCAGTAAGGCAACAAATGTTGCTGGTTCATGCAAAGCGCCCGAGAATGATGAAATGGAACCTGATACCGTATTAATGTTCGATTATGTTTCGCTTTTGTGCCGCTGTGGTGGTGGTGGTTGCCATGATGGTGGTTGAGATAGTCTATGTGTTTTCCTTTTTGTTGGTAGATGGAACAGGGGAAGGGAAAGGGCAAAACAATACAGGGGGGGGGGGGGGGGCAGAAAAAGACGCAACGCAGCATGATTGCTTGGCTGGAGTGCTTTCGATGGTGTATCGTGCATACGTGGGCAGCAGGTTTTTAGTGCTCGTGTGGCTCAGTGAAGCTTACTTAATTTTATCTTTATTTGCCCTGACTCAAGTGCATCCTCCTCGGCTCGACGAGCTATTGCCGAGTGTATGCCGGGACGTACGGATAGGGCCTCGGTTTCGCCTTGGGTGTTGTTTATTGTCTTTGCCTTGACCATGAACTCGACCCATCCTTCGGGCCGGACATTCGCTCCGGTCCGATTTGATCAATCACGTTAATAGCAATGGATTGGTACAACGTGTGCTGGTCAGACATGGGATTTATGCTTATGTGTGGTGTAGTCAGTGACAGTGACATGCTCACTTGCAGTGCTATCGATCTGTTTGTCAACGTTGGTTGTGTAAGACAGAAAAAAAAAACTAATTTCAAGCCAATGATAAACCATTGTGCATTTTACTATCCATTAAACGTACTTTGTTAATGTTGATGATATAATAAATGAAAAGCGTACATGTAAGAACACGAGAGGGTTTTCGATGCAGAAACTACAACAAGGATAGAGTGAAGATAAAGTAAATTACAGATTACATTAAAGAAAAAGATTAAAGTAATAAAGTAAAGTAAGGGAAGGGAAATATTTGAATATATACAGAGAGATAAAGAATATAAAAATAGATAAAGAGATATATAGAGAGAAATGTACAAAAAGATAGAGAGACAGAGAGAGAGAAGAGAGAGAAAGAAAGATGTGTGACAAATGTCACGACAACAGAATGTGTGTGACAGAGATTCACAATACGCATTTGCTTTACACTCACCTGTTGTTGTTTCATTGTTTTTGGTTCTTGTTGATAATCGCCTATAAGTATGCTTTTTTTCTGCGCCAAAAAGTATACCCATAAAAAAGATCTCGCTAAACGAAAATCACAAAACACATTTTTGACATAGCTAAAAATATATATAAACATAAAATATATAAAATAAAAATATAAACATGCTTATTCTGGTTACATGAAAATAAACAAACAAGCAGCAGAATATAGTATACTTTCAGACGTCACACCATGAGAACAATACATTACGCTACGGAATCAATGCTTATTAATAATTCTTATAGGAAAGAAATCAAACCAATGCCATATATGACTTCGTAACGGAAAGCAAAGTTAGCTTACCATGAAGCAGCATGACAAATGGATCATAAATAAGTATCATACATCAAGCACACCGAAAATAGGTAGACACTCCCATTGACCAATAGTTGTGCCTTTGCGAGCACATATACACACAACCAAAAATACAGCAAAAAACATAAGAAATGGCACTTGGAATGGAATTTTCGCCAAGCTTACGATTGTCTTCCCGTAACAAATAAGGGCTTTTATTTTTGGGCCTTCACATGCACGGTCACATTTCAATGCTGTTTTTCCGCGTGAGTGTGTGAGTAGCAGGTCAACCACCACTACACAACCTACCTTGTCAGTGTGTGGGAATGGAAACGGTGGGAAGGGATTATGTCTAATACGATTATAATGACATTGAAATGTATTTATTGATATAGATTTTTGGAAGGCTTCCTAGCTTTTGCCCGTCCCGGGACAGGAAGCTTTTCGTCGATGGAAACGGAAGCACAACAACGGCAGGCTCGTGTGTTTGATCGTTTTGTTCCCCCGTCAGTTGAATCTATGGTTTCGGCAGTTGTTTTACCGTGCTGCCGGTGGTCTTTGTGGTTCCGTTCCGATTCGTTATTCATTCGCCGTGCGATAGCGGTGGTTTCCGATTGTGACTTCTGTCCAGCGTCAAATTGGGACCGTTGGGCACTGTTAAAAAAAAAAAAACTACAGGAATTGATGGGAAAATAAATTCTAATCGAATTAGTTCTATGCAAACAGGAAGCACCGAAACCGTATAGAGCCCGGTCCGGCTACAGTTTGAGAGTTGAAATTATCATTTTCCTTTTTCTTTTATCCAACATTGAATTTAATTTGACAGAATCTTCCCGAAACGTGTGCAACGGAATGGCGTTTCATTGATGTAGCCCATCGGGCGGGGTAGCAAATGGTTGGAAATGGTAGCGCTAGGAATTTGCAAATTAAAACCGAACAGCATGCGTTATCAGTTCAAAAAAGCACAGGCACAGAGGAAAACTTCTGAAATATAACACTTAAGGTAAGCAGTAGTACGAGCGACCTTAAGCTCGATTGAATTTGGCTTTGTTGGGCTGTTTGCTCTGCTCTTCCCATTTTTTGCGACTCCGTGTTCAGAACCGCATTTGGGACCAAACTCGACAGCTCGGCACTCCCGCGTACGCCTAGAGTGCCGTAGGACGTGCCTTGGCCATCGCAACAGCAACAGCATATGCAGAACACACATACACACACACGCCATACACTGAAAATGGCGCAACATACAAAACCTTCATCCATGAGCCGAAGCAAAACAAACAGAATTAAATAAATAAAACGCTTGACCGTACAAGGTCGAACGTCGATGGTCGGGTCGAGCTTGGTGTCATCATCTGCTGTATAGAAATATATGTACGTGTGTGTGTGTGTGTGTGTGTGTGTGTGTGTGTGTGTGAGGGAGAGAGAAAAATAGGGTGAACAAAAAATGTTAGCAAAAGGAGGTCCTTCTAGGCTCTTAACCTTCGGGAGCGCTTTTTTTGTTTTGTTTTGGAAAACCAATGTTTGGAAGACATCCCATCTTTGGTGCGTTGTTCTGCGAATTTGTGAATTGAATTTAAATCAATACACTGTGTAGGAAGCACTAACGGAAACGAGATCAATGGGCCATTGTTGGTTTAAAACATTCCATTGTGAGGACAAGAAAGAAGCTCCTTGGGATTTATATGGTACACATTTAATTATGCTGTTTGTTGAATGTCCTTTTTTCTGATTTGCGTTAAATATTGAAAAAAGTTATTATGATTCGTGGGACTGGTTTATCGCACGTGTTTTTATTTTCATTTATCTTAGCTATATATAAAAAAAACTTCCATCTAAAACCTCTAATAAGTATAACTTAAAGTGAGTATTTCTTTTGTTAAATGAAAGTACCCAAAAAAAATCTAGAAAGTTTCTTCTACTGTCATACTACACGCTGAAAAAGCGATAGTTAAAAAAGTAACCTACGTTACGTGTACTGCATAACTCTAGGCGAATTGTTATGTAAAGTTGCATAATTTTAGGCTGAAATCGGTCCCACAGTTCCGCTTACTTTCCGTTGCGATGAAATGGATCAAATTTCTGCTGGTATTTAAATTCCTAAAGGGTTACGATGACATTTTAGAAACAATTTTATTACCTCACCGGTGTGCATTTCTGTGTGCCGTAATTAACCATTCATGCGGTAATAACAGCGTTGCACAAATAGCTAGCCTTACCATCACCATCATGTAAGCACTCAACCTTGATTAGCATTTGATGAAAGTATCTGTTTGTGCGAGTACCGCTCAAACAGAAACATTTACAAAACCGCACGGAGGTGCAGCTAAGGAGCATGTGGAAGCAAAACACAAAAAAAAAGTTTAAAACCAACCAAGCAAAAATACTATTCAACAGAAAGCGTCACAATCATGGACATGTTTTATGCTTCACCCTTCATCACCCGGATCCGCTTGCTTGCACAGTAAGCAGTGAGTGATGTTAGCCCCGTCCGTGCCATTTGCTCATCGAGCAAGGGCGTAACGATCAATAACCTGCATATCGAACACAATAAAACGACTAGAGTGTGTGTGTGTATACTTGTTTGTGGGCATCGGCAGAAATGTGTAGGTGAAAGGGTGCGTGCCACAAGCAATTCCATAGTCAATAGATCGTCGTTGATGTCGTCGTTGTCGTCGGGAAAAATAGCACCGACAAACAGCCAACTAAATTTTATAGTGTCTCCCCTTCACACGGCCGCCTTGTGGGAGAAGGGAGCATTGTCAGGATGGTTAACGGCAAGATGGGAAAGAGGCGAAAAGGGGGGATGGAGTTGTAGAAAATAATAAAACTGACTGCACGCTTGTGCTGCTTCACGCGGGCGTTTGCAAAACTATAGAAACTGACTTCCCGGGATCGATCGGTATATACATATCCATCGTGTCTCCCGGTTTCTTTACCATCAGCTAGATTAGCTGCACTGCATGGGAAGAAACAGTGAGCCAAGGGGATAGTGAGCCAGCGGTTTCTTTCGAGCGAAACGGCACCAGCCACCGGAGAGCCATTTTCATTTTCAGCAAGCTGTAACGATAGTTTTTCCGCCTTGGATAGCATTGATTTGTTTTGCCGTTTCGCCGATCGCGTAACTGCACACTGTTCGCGCACTGTGCTGCGACATCAAGCGATTGCGTGTTGTTGGGTTGGGTGGGGTAGTTTTTTTTTATTCTTTCATTTTCCGTTCGAAACTAAATGGAAAACAGAATGTGGGTGAGATGTCATCCAGTGCCTGTGCGCTGTCATACTTAGTGCCAATATTGGCAATGGATCGGAGCGTTGGGGCTGTTTTGCAGCTGTCAGCTTGGTGCCAATGGAATGAGCATGCATCTTGCACATTTTTTTATCACTCTCGGTGTTACTGCGTTCAGGGAACTTGCTTGCGTGGTGTAGAAGTTTATTGGAATTGTGCTTTACTGCGTTGGCCGGAAACTAGGCGGAAGGTGCCCTCTGTCTGTTTGGTCGCAGTAGTAATTGATTACGAGTATGTTTCACTTCTCATTGGGCTTTAGAGTAGTTTGCTTCTAATTTGGTCTTATTAAGCGCCTAAAGGTAGGCATAGGAATCCATAGGAATAGTTTAGAGAGGCTGTTAACTCGAAGGAGAATTTCGGATAAAGTCTTGCGCGTTTCTTTCTGTTTTCTAAGCTACCAATAATTACCAATCTTGTAACGACGATTTGCCAGAGAAGAAGAGGACGAAAAAGCCTTTTCGTCATCTATTTATTAAATCTAAACCGGTAGTGATGTCAGCGTAAACAAGTTCAAAAATGAACGGATTTGTTCCGCTCCGCTTCGAGCTGCTCGACTCCAGCAGTAGCTCCAACAGAGGCTTTGGCTCCAACGGAGTTCTTTCGCCTATTTTTTCAATAAGAAAATAGAAGTCTTACTCAATACTGATCTTATTGAACACAATTGTCACAATTTTACAATGAAAAATATCGAAGCTGAAATTAATAAAAACGAAAAAATAATGAAATCGAAATATTTTTGTTCGTATCTAGCACAACAGCACAATGATGTTTAGGAGGGGCAAAACTAAAACATGAAAACGCAAAAAACAATCAACGCCAGAAGTCGTAATGGAATGGAATGGTGAAAACAAAACACACATTCATACGGAACATTAAACTGCACTGAACCGACTGAATAGAGAGGGAATCCCCACTTTTCAGTAAGGAAACAATAAGTTAGCAAGCAGCGTGAAAAATCCCGGAAGAAAACAAAGAAAAAGAAATGAAATGCTTAACAGCGAGTGAAGTGTTTTTGTTCGAGCTGTGGCAAAATGAAGCAATAAGTATGAAAAGATGAACTAAATTTCTATGGTTTTTTATCCTTATCGCCATATTTAGCTGACACCCGTCATACAGAGATGGGACCAAAAAAAAAAAACTAGAATGTGGGAATATAGAGTATAGCTTGAAATAGAGATAAGATCGGACCGCTCTTTGGTGGAGTGAAAAATACCACAACACAAAAGCAAAACAAAAGCGCTTAAGAATGATCCATTCGCTTGCCAGGTTTATTCTAGTTCACACAGTTTGACGTGTGTGTGTTTGTGTGTGTGGACGAAGAGTTTTATTTCATTGTTGTCGATTGTTTTGCTCTCATCTTTGACGCTTTTTTGTTGGCTTTTTTGTTCGATTTAATTGTTGTGCGTCCTGCTCCATTCGCCCAAAAGTCCTTCGCTTTCCCCCACTAGAAATCGTTCAGTACAGTGAAAGCTTCCAGAAAATTTGGCCATTGTTTCGCGTGAGAATGTCGTGTGTTTTTTCTAGCGCCCTCACAGTAGGACAGCAAGGACAGCTTCAATTTCGAACAATTGTACTGCGATTGAGCGCCGATTTCCGAGCTTTGTTTTGTTTTTTGTTTTGTTTTTTTTTCTTCGCCCGGATGTGATTGTCTGCGACGTAAGAAAAATGGCAGATTTGTGTTTTGGTTCTTAATATTTCGGCGTTCTTATTCTATTTGATAGATTGCATTTTTGTTGCTAATTGGACGGGGATAATTTTTGAATCGTATTTTCGCTTCCCAGAATGCGGTACGGTAAAAGAGATTACGTCCAACAGCTGTCATAATTAAATTTGTTTCTTGCAAGGATTATTTAAACATTCTTTGTGTCTAGCTCTGATTGGAATAGAATTCGTATGTATTTTTTTATTCATTTCTGTTTAACGTTGAACATAAATCAAGCTTTTTTCCTTTTTTCCTGCCATTATATCACTCTCAGCAATTATTCCACAGCAAAGGATAAAAAAGGGAGGAAACCCCTGAAACACTACTTCTAAAACAATTTTCCAATCCATTGGGGGGATAAAAAATGAGAAGCTCGCGCTAATTTTCAAACGCACGCAGTCTAGTGCACACAACCGTCGAAATTGTCGGATAAAAGCTATTAAAAATAAATTTATCTATAAACTATTGACTGTATTGAGCCACCAAAAAAAAAAGCTAGCTTACGGCTTGCGAGCACGGCCAATAGTGGAAAAACATAACAAACAAAGCGAGAGGAAAAACAACAATGAAATCACTCGCACTTAAAACAACGAGCTAGGTGGCACAAATGGGACGGGGGTTTATTTTCATTTTCTTTTATCTGCTTTCAAATAGTTTCAATGTGGCTTCTCCTGCCTCTGTTTGTGCTGCACAAACACGCTCGCCGTGCACTCGGTGAAAGCCGGAGTGGCTGGACGGGGCCGCTCAGTGTAAGCCGGGCGGAAAATTCACTTCACAATCAAGTGGATGGGAAATTGGAATTGTTTTTCTGCAATATTCCAGAAAGCTTTGTGTTAGGCTCCACTTCTCTCTCTCTCTCTCTCTCTCTCTCTCTCTCTCTTTCTCTCTAGATACTGTTATTTGGTTAGAAAATGTTGCGGAGTGGAGTTGTTTGCATGGTTCGTTCGGTTCAGCATTTTCCCTCACTCCTGCGTAAATGTTTTTTTTTCTCAATTCAAAACTCACCCGTCAATTGCAATGGCCGAAGCCGAGGCCCGCACAATACGGCGGTTATTATAGGGCCGTGCTTTCATTATAATCGGTTAGCTTCCATATCTTGCCTCGATTGTTTGCCGTTCAGATTTTCATCTAATAGTTTCGCGTGACATGCTGCCATCTCGCTCATGCCGAGACGGGCAAGTGTGAGCATTTGCTGTGTCCGGCTTGTGATAGGTGTTTTTTGTTTGTATGTTAAAAGTCCGGCCAGCTCTTCCCTCCAAGCAACGGCTATTGCCACTCGTTTGTAACAGTAATACTTGCACTGCTTTTGTTTTGGAACATATTTTTCCTGTTTTGTTTTTGTTGCAATATTTCAATCACCAGCAAGTAATAAAAAAAATACAAGGGCATATTGGCTGTAGTTCCTAGTACTCAATCTATTAACCAGGATCTAGGATAAGCGTTGCATGGAGAGAAAGAAGGTATGGTGATGGCGTTCGTAAAACTTTTGTGGGAAGAGCGCTGTCGATGCTGTGCTGTATGTGTTGTTTTGAATTGCATTGATGTTGAAAGCTTTTTTACCCGTAAGCGGTTGTTTCATAAACGCTGCGTGGCTAATGGATGGAAACGTAAATAGTTCATTTATCCATTACGAGAGGAGTACTTGTTTTCCTAAACACTTCACATGCATATTTCCGTATGCATAGGATTGAATAAAGTGTATCAATCTTTTAAATACGAAAAAAAAGACAAATTACATACACACACAGATTTAACTGCCTTTATTGAGTTGTTCTATCGATACGCCTAGATGTATGCAAAGTGTGTAATATAATCCCTATGTCCTTTTTCTGAATGTAACTTCTCCATGTCAAACTGTTACATCGGAAAACCATCGAACATATTTTGAAAAATAAGTATCCAGTAATTTGATATTTCAGCCTCCGAATGTAAAAAAATATAGATTTAAAAGTCTCCAACAAACAATATTACGTAAAACAACGCCAAAATGTATGCTATTGGTATGCTATTCACTACCAACTAATTATTTCGATATTGCAGGTTTATAATATATAAAAAATCAATTTGATCTATTAATATTAACATGTGTTAGATGATTTTTAGACTTTCTCACCCGATATAAATAAAAACCATCATTTGGTTTGCCACCCCCTAAATGGGATTGAAAATAAGAGACCTAATTGGAACTGAAAACCTTTCACCCGCTTTTATCGAATGGGATTGGCTATTTTTGCGCGTTTTATTTATCCCTCCTTTCCCGACGACCGAACCAAATACCTGCTCATCGAAAGGGGTAAGTGCGAATCTGCGTTATCGTTGGCCAGCGAACGAGCTTAGTGAAGCTGTCATTCGCATCAACATTATTTGGATCAGTTTTTGTTTTGTTTTTTTATTTTTTTTTATGGCAAAGGGGTTTTCACAGTGTTGATGGACGATAAGTCTAGCTTTGCTTGATTGACGGCGATGTTCGAGCGCATGGAAGGCTGGGAAAAAAGGGAATCATTTTTATTTGATATTCTTTTTTTGCGTCCTTCAGCTGAATATTTGATCGCAAACTGGATGATCTATTTTTATTGGCGTGTTTATTGATGTTATTTATTCAAGTGAAAAGAGAGTTTCGTGCTCGGGCTGCTTTTATTTTTTTGCTTTTGGTGATGTATTGGATGAGCTTAGTAAATTTAGTGTTTATTAATTGAAAACTCAAAAGTTGTAAATTGACAGATGCAGCTATTGGTGGACATCAGGTGACAAATAAGTTGTTAAAGAGATTACAAGCCATGGCTCAGATTGTCCTTTAAATTGTAACGAACATTTCAGTTGTGTTTGAAATCATTCATGCAATACTGATTCAAGGATATGCATCTTGTTTGCATACTTGTAGGCGTATTTGGGTCTGACTTAAAGCATTAGAGTGACATAGCCAACGTTGAAACTGTAGTAATAAATAAATAATCGCATCTTTGAAGAAGCTCATTCCAACGACCAACCACCCTTCCATAACGCCACCAAGTTGGCAGACAATAATTGTATCCGTTTTCAATTGATTACACACCTACAGAACCATCCAGCAGGCTCGTCTTGAGTTAAGAAGATTAACGGTGGCACAGCATTCGGTCCCGAGAGCCGCCTGCTCCGTTGTCACTCGAAAGCGGGCCATGGTTGTTGTTTTGCAAGCCGCGATTCGAGCGGCGCATTTATTGCACTTCATTTACGCGAAGCAGGAACGATGACGTCGGTTGTGTTGGCCGCGCAGCGAATTTCCCTTCACTTCCCCACGATGAGGCGGTATCAGGCGCGGAATAGCGAAACTATCAGCTGGCGGAAGTAATTGCTTTTGAAAAAGGTGGATTAAGCGCAGCGACATTATGCACATTACGCGCTGCCATTACATTTAACCGTCACGGTCGGCTGTAAAGCCCTGTGAGCCGTCCTGTGAAGATGGTGCGCCGCGATGATGGGCACCATGCTTCGGCGCGTCCGCGATGGAAAGCGGGCGGGAATAGCGCGGGGGTTTATGAATTCATTGCGGAATCTAGCGTTTATCGTAGTCGATCCTGGAGTGGCGGAGGCTTAATAGCGGAGTTGAACGAGATAATGTACGCTATTTTGTACGGTAAATATTTCCGGCGCCATCCCTTTCCACGATCCGCTCCCGGACGGATGTAGGGAAGGAGGTAGACGGAAATATTGTACAGGGCATGCAGATAATAAACAACAAAATCCCCATGAATCTGTTCAATGCTCAACGCTCCCGTCCCGTTCGGCTTACCGTAACATTGTACTCCTGCGTGACTTCTGGGCGATGCGATAATAGCAATCCTTTACAGAATGGTCATATCATTGCCTTGCCAAGAGCGTTTGGCTTTTCATTGTGAGTAGGTTTAGCGTTTGGATGGTTCAGAAGCAAATTCGTACCTTAATCATGGTAGCTCATTTTGCTAAATAGCAACATGTACACATTTGCTTCAAATTGTTATTGGTATTAGTGGCTTACGATTTTATGAACAGCGATATTCTTCTTCATTGGTACAGCAATTATTGTTGGTTTAGGATTACCTTACCACCTCATATATATTTTTTAGCTCACCTTTCCTCACAGAGCCCTAGTATCATGACACCATGGTGCTGCCGTTGCGCGAGATTTTGATGCTGCATCTTAGTAGACTGTTTTTGCTATACTAGACGGCGGCCGTATGACCTTGACGAGTTAAATACGTTAGTAGAGCCTAATTTGAAATGAGTTTTTGAATTACTCGATTCTGTTTACCAGATTTTGCCACTTTATACGTGTGGGATTATTCAAACAAAACATTTTTGTAACAATTCACTCATTCAAGCCATGACATGACCAACTACAATGAAATGAAGCATGACCTATCAACCAAATTTGATCCATATCTTTTCCTGATCTTATTGGCCATCATAAAATGCACTGATTCTTGGGTTATATTTGATTTTTTAAACCTTAATTAAATCGCTTCTTTCGTTAGATAAACGGTAAATGAACTGCTTACATGATAGTTTGGCACACAATTAGTGTCAAAAAAATTGCCAAACGCTGATCAAATCAAGGAATGAGGCCTTCCACATGTTTTGTAACCTTTCAAAATGGGTAGGATAGTTTATGCACGGGATTAAGATACGATTTTCGCCTTCATGCTCCATTCCTTTAACTTCCCCGCCTTTAGTGATTCCCTGATCGCTTGAAGTGCAATTGAAACAACAGAAATGCATTGTTTTAGAAAGAAATCATTAGCAGATTGATATAAATAAAAATTAATCAATGCCTACGTAGTGATTGGCCAGCGTAAATGACTATAAAGCTAGATAGACGAATCCTTTTTGCGTAACCATCAAACGGCGTTTTCGAGTTTTTTTATGTGTTTTGGCTGCTATTGCATTATTTTAATGGGTTTTTTTGCAATACGTGTGCATTGATGGTCCCTTTATCAAACCTCATCATTACTTTTACCGCCCCATGCCTATTGCGGCTATAATTCGCCTCTTTTTACAACATATTCAGATAGACGAATACTTTTTGGACTGACTGTACATATTTTTTCTCAAAAAACTTTGTTTAGCTTTTCTTTACAATTCTTTGTTTTTTGTTTTACAATAAAATTGCATGCTATTAGCCGTTTAGTATCGAGGATGTAGAGGGAGCGTAAGCTAAGATGTTTTTTCTTTCCTTTTCTTGTCTGCTACTCTACGAAAGCGCCTAAATGTATACAGATTGTGTGTGTTTATCTACCTTTTTGTGCATACTTTACATCTACGAAGCGTAACTTTGTTGTTTTTAAGTTGTCCATATTGCAATGTAATCAATTTGCAACACATTAACCGTACGTACCCAACTAATCAGAATGAAGCATTTTTCTGCGGCAAGCAAACATTCATTCCGAAATGGATGTCAAATGATGATTTGCAACATTTCAATATCGCTCGCTCTCGGTTGCGCGAGATAAAATCAAGCCCAGCGGGTGCCACAGCAAAGCAAAAAAGCCACCAGGTACGTGCATTGTTTGCTAATGTAGATACATCATATTCCCATTCCCTCCCCGTCGCTGATTTTGATCTGAAATGCAGTGCGTGCATTTGTGGGCACAGCGATATCTGGGTCACACGTTCGTACAATGCAAAGGATGGCACGGTGATTGTACCGAGCGTGTGGTGTGTGGTACAAAAATTTGTAACATTACCCATCATCCCTCCCCATGATGGTGCTGTGCACGGTGCGGATTGTCCCGAGTGGATGATAAGGGTTGATTGTTGTGATGAGCTTGTGTGTGTTTTTGCTTTTTTTTTTGCTATACCCACCACCTCACCAACACTGTTCCTGATGGCTCATAAGGATAGCAGCATGCATTATTGTAGCCCCGGTGCTCAGGAGGTTGGTGCAGTTTCATTCTACGAAAGCAATGCTACCCCCTTGGTGCACCGTTTCTCGAACTGATATCTAACGTATCCGTGACGCGTTCAGGTGCTTTCCGTTGTGCCGCCCGCTGTGATTTCAATGTGTTTCCCGCGTGCCGTGACAGTGTCGAGTGAGGCGGCTACATTGTACATCGGCACAGGAAGCGCCGCACATGTATGCACGCTGCGAATGCAATCAGCAAAACAACGCTGTCCGCCTCGCCGTGTCCGGAAGCACCGCATCCGATTGGATGGATTCGGATAAGCTTCTTCCTTTTTTTTTCTCTCTCTGCCCGCAACTACCCGTGACAGAGTGTTTCTGTATTGTGTGTATCGCTCGCTGCATCTGCACGTAAGCATGCACTCACCTGCTCCGTTGTGCTAATGCCGGCCATAGAAAACAAACCTTTGAAGGATGCGATGGTACAGTTGCAGATTGCAAATGAGATTCATTTTTAATGGACAGTACGGCAGGCGAGGAAAAAAGACACACGCCCCAAACACCGACACCAAAGGGTGACAAAGGCTTTGGCTCATTTGTACATTATTATGGTGCGCGAAAGCCATGGCAAAATCCAGCCATCCCTGCTCGTTTGTCAGCGGTGAAATGCCAGCGGAAGAAACTCGCCTCCCCCCTCCTCCGTGCTAGGACGGTGTACTGTGCGCGCCATTTTGTACAGGGACTTAAGGTCTTAAGCTTTCGTGTCACTTACACCGCTGTCGCTGGCGTGGTGCACGTTCCTTTGCGCTTTCCTCGCAAAGGAACGACTCGATCACAAACCCGAGCGGTGGGCAGACAAAGGGCGAAACAATTATCATATCAAGCGCAAGCTCCCCCCCCCCCCCCCCGGGGAAGCAGCGTCACTATCACGGTCCACCGTGCCGGAGTTCCGGAATAAATGTGTTTCCTCGTTTGGGCGAACTTTGAAGCGCAGTGGAACGAAAGATACTCGAAGGGATGGGTGTAGGGAAAGGGTTGAGAGCAACGCATACTAAATTATGAGAGTAATGATTTCTTTTTCTTCATCCAGGATAGTGGGAAGTTTCTTAGCGCTCTCAGGCCGAGCATCTTTGGGGATGCACAAAAAAGTATCTCCACCCTCTTCAGCAATGAAACATTTGGGAACAGGTTCGGGGTAGTCGTTGAAAGAAATTAACATTTTCTTGTCCGCTAAGCGCGTAGTTTTGCCAAACTGCGGGGACTCGTGTAGTGGAGAAGCCTACACCGCCGGCTGTGCTTGAGTTTGAGAATTGTTACCACACAATGGTAGTAAAAGTTTGCGGTAACTCTTTCCGGGCGGGCTGCAGCCGAGCTTCGTGTCCGAGCCGACAACTCAGTGACACTGGCTTTTATATATACACACACACATACACACACACACACCCTGCTTCTTGCATCCAGGAAGATGAAGCCGAAGTGTAGTCCGGCCCGGAGTTGACTCGGACTCGGACGCTGATGGGAGGCTGCAGCCGCTTCGCAGCGAAAAGTTTTTCCTCTTCCCATTTTCTTCGATGCCTTTGGTATGGTAATTTGATTCTGTGATAATTTTATATGAAAATGTGAAAGGAATATAAATTGTGTGTCGGCGCCTACCTACGGCCCCGGCCCCGGGAGTCGATCCTGGCCGAAACTGGCCCATGGCTTGGGAAAAAGGGGTTTTCCTATCGTGCCTCCCGTAATGTTTCGGAAGTCCGAGAGAAGAAGCAACTGTAGCAAGCTCGCAAAAAGGGAGGTTTGAAAAGCCAGCCGGGCGGGTTGGCGGGAAGGAGAAAGCTTTTGTAGCTTCAAGTAAGTTTTCCCCGAGCAATCGCCGGGCTTGCTTCGTTGTAGACAATTTGCGGTCGGAGATCAAAGCGCTGTGCTGCTGCTGCGTCGGTAGCGCTGAAGTGTATGTGGCCTGCTGGAACGCATTTGCCTTCAAGTGGTACGGCTCAAATTGGACGTAACGTTTGGGCTACCCCATCACCATCCCCCGCCCTGCCCAACTGTCAACCGAATGACAATGGCAAGTGCACCACCGGACGCAGCACGACGACGCCAAGATGCGGCAGCGCCGATGCAACGCAGCAAACGGGGACGCATTAATAGGAAGGCAGGCGAAAGCTTTCTGTTTCTCGGTCCGCTTTTTGCAACCGGTAAGCACCCTGCAGCCTGCGAGAATGGACGACACTTGGAGCAGTAACGGCAGCTAGGAGACAAGATCAGATATTCGGCAGGATGGAAACAAAAGGGGAAGGTGGGCTGAAAGTTTTGATCGAAAGAAGCACAGGCAAAGCAAACATGTTGTTAGCAAGGCGGGGGAGCACACATTGCGGTTCGTTGTTTATGTGCAACGATGAAGTTAAATTAGTAGAACTATCTAAATGGCAACAAACTTATCTGGGACGGTAGAATTTATGCTTGGTTGGTATAAGTTTTCTAATCAAGTTTTAAGAGTAGCATGAACACTTAGGAGTATTTTTTTTTTAAATGAAAAATGTTTATGAGCATAACACAACACTGCAGCTCTTGATTGTGATAAGGGTTATATATAATTACACAAAAAGTGTTGTGGAAAGCGTTGTCTAGAGAGCTTATAGCTTGCAAATTAGCAACAATTATAACTCCAAAACATAGCGTTGTACCCTATTGGTTATCCCTTTTCATTATGGGTTTGAGTTATCTAATACATTTTTTAAGACATGTGTCTAGTGTTTTTTTGTAAAACATAGATCAGTTTATTGACACTTATAACAAAGGTATCTTATTTACTAGCTTAAATCTATTTTATTTCATGCTAAATATATTGTGTTTTTCATCTGATATTAGTCTTTATCATTAGTTGTATCCTCTTTATAAATAAATAGTAAATCTTAGAACAACAATGACATTGTTTTAGTTATTTTTTCTTTGTTCATATTATTCACGTCTGGTTTGATGAGTTCATGAAATGTTGGTATTATATGCAATTCGTCTTTGACTATTTGTGTAAACAGTATCCAAATGTTTTTACAATCTTTAAATTTATGCTCAAGATCTTCGATAATTCTACATTTCTCACAGTTCGGGTTTGTTTTAATTCCAAGTTTAAATTTAATTCCTTGGGTCAATATTTTTTCGTTAATAAAAAGATAATCGTAGCTTCTTTGTTTTGAATTCATTTTGTCATTATTAATATTAGACCAAATCCTGTTCCATTTCAGTGATGGTGTTTGGGATTGAATATGTGGTAGGGGAAGTGAATCTATTACTTGTTTATATTTTCTTTAGCTGAAGGATTATTTTTATATCTATCATTAAAATAAGCTAATTTAGTTTTTATTGGCTTTTGAAAATAATCAACGGTCCATTTAATCGATTGTCCAGATTCGACAGATAGAGGGGGCTAGCAGGCGAAATAGAACGGGTAAAAAAAAATACCAAAAATAAGTTCGAACGAGACGAAGTCAGACCGAAGAAAAAGGAGCAATGACCGATAGGCCGTGGGAGAAACTATTTAAGGGCCGACCGCAAAAGATGCGTCCTTTTTCTCGCGCGTATAAGTCCCGCAACAAGGAGTAATTTTTTATCCCTCCGTGAACCTTCCGTAAACCCGCCGTGAACCCTTCATGAAATAAAGGAGATAAAAGAACTTTTTGCGTTTACTATTCGCGGACTTGTGACTTGAGAAAAGGCCTGCAACATTGGCACTAAGCATGGATAGAATGATGTAGGATCTTTAATGCTAGGTGGATTTTGTGTTTGGTTCAAGAAGCTTCTTGTAAAAGGGATGTGTTATTTTTCAATAACGTGTTTATTAATCAATAATGTTCTTAGTTTGAGTTCTGGTATTAGTTTGACCATATAAATATTCCCGGATAGAGCGTCAGCCTCCCAAGATGATATTTATTAGTTGTCATAACTGAACCTATGTATGTTAAGAAGAATATTTTATATTTATTTTGATTTTAAATGTTTTTTGTTATGATATTATTGCCCGTTGATGTATTTTTCAAAGCTTCTCCTCGGCACATCATACCAGCTCTACTATATTAAACTGTCAATTTGGAATGGCTAAAAGAACAGCTAAATAAAAGGTACCCGTATAAACGGCGTTCTACTGTACTAGTAAAGCTGCGTTCCTGCACCTGCCAGTATGCAATATGACGTTTTTACTTTTATGTTTTAGCAATATTATCTTTTTTGATTATTAACATTCTATGCGTAACAGCATAATTATTAACATTCATTCAGTAAGCACAATGCAAAAAATAGAATGCCAAATAATGGTTAGTTTTGTTTTTCTATGTATAACTTTAGTCGGTCGGCAAAGACCTATTTTATTTTCATTTATTTTTAGAGACTTTGTGCCAATTTGCCTCATACGCCTCTTTTAAAGGTAAAATCGTACCCATGAAACACGATGCACAGTTTAGGGGTTTAATATTACAATACAATTTTGAAGAAAAATATAAAATGGCATTTTAAATAGATGCAAATGTTACACATCCACACGCAGCCTGAAGTTATGCAACGCTTATAACACCAAGCACTTTTTTTAATATTAAGCAACATAACGATTCATTTCCAATAACACACGATCGATTTGTGTATATATCTATGGTTAGAAACAATTGAAAAGTTCCACCACAATGTTGATACTATAATCACGAGAATTTAAATAACAAATTTTGCACTCATTTTCCGACGAAAAAAGTACCGCACCTCCTCCGGTAGCTGAAGTGATGCAAGCGTATTAAATTAACACTAATCACATCGTAAACGGCTTATGAAAGCATTTAGCTGTATTCAATTTGCGCATTTTCCAAAATTTTACCACCAACCGACGGTGACTTGCCCACACCGCGACTCGCTTGCGCCAAAAAGCAACGCATGCACCCGGTACATCTACAGGTTGTTAATGTTATGCCCGCATGTGACGCGGGCACTTGCACAAGCTGCTATAATGCTAGAGTTAATCCACCGTCAACCGGTGTGGCACGTTTTGGCGCTGGGTTTGCGTTGTTTTTAGGTGCCCCCACAGAGCTTTTGGGAGCTTTTTTTTTGTATAGGAGATTTTTGAAACATCGTGAAGTTGATTTTGGATAATGTCAGAGCCGGAAAACTGCAGCAACTAGCTTATTGATCCGGCTTGTCAGACGGTGCCAGGGGGGTTAATGATGGCTACCCGCTAACGCTACACGTTATTAACAAAGCCTTTATGCGCGATACTCAATGAACATCATCATCGACCGTCATCGACTGACAGGAGCGGTAATTCAGGTCGGTTTTAGCCGTTCATATTGTTGGTGCGAGATGCGGTTAATACTGGTGCCCCACGGCGTGGCAACTGCTGCATCGACCATCATGCTATTTTGCCCCTTCCCCCTCCTTCCTCCCCCTCCCCCTTTTTCCCATTTTACAGCGCGCGTTCAATATTGCGTAAAATAATATCCCAAAAACGGGACACGGGTGGAGAAATCTAATTGGTGGCTTTTTCAGCTACATGCCAACAACGGCCACTACCGCAGACCGGGCCCTGCTGGATGGTGTGCTGTACGGTGCAACCGCCGGGCGGGTTGCCGAGCCGAAAGGTTCGGTTGCGTGGTGGGAATTTTAATCAACAAATTTCACCGCACTTTTGATTGCTAATCAAATAAACGTGCCATCGCGCACGGTGAAGATTGCCCTCCGGCGCTCGGGTGTCGATGATGCGGGTCAAGCCTGTTTGCGAGTGGTCCCTAGCAGCTTCAGCAATGGTGGGAAAGGATGAAAGGATGATAGGGGGCGGAGATGGGGGATAGAAAATTGATGCAACGGTAGGCGTGTGTGCATCACAGCGCAGGCAAAACATTTACACACGCTGCGGTGCGGTGAATGTTGTTTGAATGCTGATTTTTGTTGCTGCTACTGCTGCTGCTGCTGCTGCCCCTGCTTTCCTTTTCCAGGAGTGCTTTTTAGAGGCGGGTGGGAGAGAAGGTGGTGGACAAGGGTTCGGAACGAATTGATAATAATGATCCGATAGATGTGCAGCGGTAGCAAGCCATCATACGATCATCATCGCTCGAGGTTTTAAAATTTGATTATTCATTAGGCTTCTGCGGTGTGTATGTGTGTGTCTGTGTGTGGATCTATTTGGGATGAAACGGTGGCAGAAAAGTGTTGAATGTCGAAGCGAGGCAGGGGGTCCAAATTATTAATCCGAAATAGATTAGATGCCTGCATACATTATGCAACCTTTTTGGTGGGCGTTGGCTTGGAAGAGCATATTGTGTGCGTTTGGCAGAATTCATACCCGTGAGCCTGTTTGTCGGTTGCGAATGATTATAACCCCACAGAAACACCCACATACTAGCAGAAATTCAAATGTGTAATTGTTTTTGTTCGAGCTTTTCCCAAGCAAAGGGTTTGATTATGGGATTTAAATAATCTTTTCACCGGCTGCAATGAACCGCTTACACTGTTGATGCAGCTTTAGCATTCTGGGACTTTCATCTGTGCCAGCCATTGATACAGACATTAAATCACTCTCTGCCAATCCAAGCACAAGCACCTCAGCACAAGCCAATCTTGCACGGCCGTCTTGAAGAATGTTCAAAGCAAATGCTGGAACGTATAGATTGCTTCATTCGAACAGACATTAATCGGAATCGGGCTCGGTTCGGAATATGTGCCACCTGTTGCGCCCTGCCGAACGTGCCGAGCTGCCCAAGACACTCGATGGCTGCATAGTAAATTTTATCTCCCCGTCCTTTTCCTCCCCGGGAACGCCATTGAGTTGAGGTTCAAAGGCATCTCTTTAGCATATTTATTGCCCTTTTTTGGTTGGCGCTCTCGTGCAGCTCATACCTTTGATTAAGCGTTGGGCTGGTGGTTCGATAAGCAAAGTTTCCATGGGCATTGGGAAGAGATGAAAGCGTAAGACATATTATTATTGTAATTAATTCATCCATTACGTGGTCAAACTTTAGGCAAACCATGGGACTGATGGGCACGGGCAGTGAAGAGCAAACTGTGTCCTGTTTTGTGTAGTCGAACCGTTCGATCGAACATTGCAAAGTGTCTTTGATGTAATGCAATGTGAGCAGCTTTGATAAATTCTAGATCTTTTCCTTTTGATTGACGATTGGAAGCTTTGCTTGGATTGTTTTTAAAGAAAGAAATGCTTTTTATGTTGCAGTACACGTTACCGTAAGCTTGCTAATGCGGTAACGCTCCTTGTGCTTGCTCTTTTCAATCATCTCCTAAAATCATTAAAATCACTCAGACACTGACCGACGCATCTTGTTTGATTTTTCAATCCCGACTCGTCGCTCCGCATTAAGCTTTCCGATCAGCATTCCGCCAAACCCGCGTCGATCAGTGCGTAAAGCGTAGAGCGTGGAGCACCAGCGGCGAGGCTTCGTTGCTAAACTGGTCACGTTGCCAGCGAATGTCCCGCCCGACATTGGCTCGGCTAGCCAGACGGGGCACGGTTTTTACATCAGTTTCGGAACGGGGCTCTGCCAAACGGCCATGTTTATATTTCTTTGTGCACGTGACCTTGACTGTCGGGACAATATTCTACGGGGGGCCGTTTGGTGGGTGCTGCTTGTTTTGTTGGGTGCTGTCTACACCGAACGGCACTTCGAACTGTTTCGTTCAAAAATTGATTTTTGGCCAAAGGTGACCATACTAATAATCGTAACGTAGCGGAATTTCAAAACCAGCTCGATGAAGCACAGAACATTCTCAGCTTTAGCGAGATGAATCGTTGATCTGCGCCGAATGGTGATGGGAATGGGGCCGAGGTTAAGAAAGCAGCAAAGTGAATGTAAGAGTTTTTGGCAAGGATGGCCGTGCATGGAATGTGAATTTGATGCCTCCCTGTTTGAAGAGGGTTGTTGATTTGGGTTGCCTTATTTTTGCAAGCAGCTTTTTTTTCTGCAACCAGACGATGGAACTTTGTAGCGAATATGACGCACATAAAAAGGCGCATTTTTTTGTTAAAATGTGTCTGTTTGAGATAGATGCTAAATTTGAAATAATTGGTTTCTCAGTTTCTGGTGTTAGTGATTCGTAAAAGTACACGATTCAACGAGAAAATCAAACTTATTGGATTAAAATCATTTTCTGCTACAATGTTTAGTCCATTCGTCATTATTAATCACACCTTTGTGGGTAGCATTGAAACCTCGATTGCATACTTTTAGGCGCTTTGTTGACATGTCTGGCTCATTAGCTTGAATTGAAAGCGCTTGAAACGATGTTATTAATTATCTGTGATGTACCGTATCGTCAATTTAGCTGATTCGAGCTAGGTGAAAGCAGGCTTGGCAAGTCTGGCAGTAATCCAATGAGTCACCGAGACAGAACGAGTTGCCGCTGAGATTAGCATCAGAATGCTTCATAATACATTCATTTATCTAAATCGCTACACAGCTCAGTTCATTAGATGTGGGGAGAGGATTTGTTTTCGGTAGCTTTCTGATCCAGCATGGAAAGACAAATGAGAAAGATTAGCTAATGTTCGATGTTGATTGTTAATGCTTCCGTACAATCCGTAGAGAGGACTTATCCATCATTTAGCGTAGATAAGATCCACCCATAAATTGGCTGCTGTCTGAAACTGTAAGCAACTGATCAATGTGAATGTATTCTCCATTTCACTTAAGAGGCTTTGCTTACTTTCATTAGGATTGCTATCGATCTAATCGTAAAAAATGCCGAAAAAGCCCATTTAACATTCAATTCGCAAACCACCAAAACGAATGATGTATTCATTACATTCAATTTCATCGCACTACATAAAGGATGCAGCTGTGCAGCGCTCGAACTCAGACACTCCTCCAATGAAGACATTCGGCTCGGTTAGCGTGTAAAGCGGTTGCCGCATAACGAATCAATTAAACGGGCACTGCTGCAGCCATCGATCGGGCATCGAAGGCCGGGCTAAACCCAAATGGCAATGTGGAATGCGGTCCTGGCACCGGACGTCGATGATTCGGGTGAAAAGGTGCGACTCTGACCATCCCCTTTGAAAAGCACCGTGTGAGGATAGCACTTCTGGGCGAAAAAGGCTGCAATAGTTGGTGGTTTGTACGGGTTTTTTTTTCACTCCTTCTATGTCTGCTGAAAAGCTGAACGTATGTGTGTGTATGTGTTTTTTAACCTTCTTCTCTCTGTCCACCGAACCATCTGGATGCACTTTTGCACCGTGGATCTAGCTTCGCAGACTCAACGAGAAAGCAATCGATGAATCGGATTCACCGTATTTGCCCAGTCCGGCTTGGTTCGCTTGCTGCAGGGATCGGTTTTCGAGGATCGTGTGTTTTACTATTGGAAATTGTTCGTTTTTTTTTTTGTTACTTGTTACACCAGAACCTGAACAAAATCTTGCTGCCCCTTTTTTCTGAGCTGCAGAATCCGAGCTTTGCACGCTTCTCGACTTGAAACGGTGAAGCGAAACTAATAACGAGCGATTATCGTAGCCTTTTGCGAGTTTCATCGCACCGCCCGAGTTTTGGCGTAACGCTTTTGCAGGATGACGTTCCGGTCCAATCGAAACAGAGTTAGAAAAGGGATATTGTGTTGCAATGTAAAAAAAACACACACACACACACACACACACACACACACACACACACACACACACACACACACACAAATCATAGCAATAAATGTTAAGCTAAGGTTGAAAGAGAAAAAAAGACTGCATTGGTTTTTTTGCTTGTTGTTGCTGTAGGGAACTATCTTTTCTACAGTGCAGCTTCCATGGCGCAACGGGTTTTGCAGAAAAGCGAACCGGCTTATGATTATAGCCCATTACAAACCGCACGACTCACGAACAGCACACTCAACCACCTGACCCGGCTGCTGGTGCACTTTGTCGACAGCTCCGGGAGGAACGGCATTGAAAGGTACCTAGAAGGGTGAGTGTGTTTGTAGCTTTTCAATTTCCAGCCATTAAACCAATATCCGGAGGCAATTGTATGAAGCCATTCAGATTACGATTTCATAAGTGATTTGTCGTGATGTTCGTGCCCGGCAAGGATCGGGATTGGCTAAATTAGAACGTTCAATTGAATGTGAGTAATGTGAGATTTTGGAGGGTTGTCGGTTTGTATTTGAAGATTTTAAAGCTTCGGTTTTTTCTTTTCAGGTGTTAGTTTTGAAACACATAGTTTGGAACATTACACATTTTTTTTTTATTGAAGTCGGCTTTCGGTTATAAAAGTGTAATGTCCGTCACATCGCCTTGTTTTGCGAGCATTATTCCCACCAACTCTCTCAAATGCGCCTTTCGCTCTAAATTGCGCTCACCCCTCTTTATATTCGTTGCTAGGTTAAATTTTGCCTTAAAATGAGCCCAGCACCCAAGTGCAAAAAACCATAAATGTAACGTCATGGTCATGTCTGGTGATGTGTGTAGCTATACTCTTCTATAATCTTTTTAACGAAATATTAACCGAGATTGGATAAAATATACTATAAACATAATAGCAAAAATATTTAAAACACGATCTAATGCTCTATAAAAATGCCTGAAAACGTATTTTAAAATATTATTATAATTTTTTTTTTACAATTTGAACACTGTAAACGGATAAAAATTAAATTAAATTTAGAGGTTTTGATTCTTTTCCGTTTATTTTGATAGAGACTTTGAGCCGCCTAGCCTAATTGTCCTCTTTTAATCGGTTGATTAATTCTATACTTAAAGTGTAACAATCTTCTTTGCAAGCCATTTGTGGCTTACAGTTACCTTATGCCGAGAAGTATCGGTTTACTTAAAACTATCAGTTGATTTTATCGTCTGTTACAAATAAGGTTTTTGGTTAGAGTTCTTTACAAATGTTAGTAATACGAAGGAATTTTAAGAGTTTTTTTTGCTGGCAAGAGGTTTTGAAGCGGCATTCAAAACACATTCCGTACTCAAACAAATATTAGAATGAAGCGCTTGCATCTAGGGCCTAGATTCTAGGCAATTGGTTGAACAAAAAAGTCAAAATCAACGGTCAAAGGCAAAATCCAGACCGCGGGCAAAATGCGGACCGCCGCAGTATTCAATCTGGCCCGCGAAAATATTTGCCTTATGTTGAAATATGGGAAGAAACTTTTTGTCTACAAATTACTGTAGAGCGTTCAGTGTAACATTTTATACCGTTGTACTCTTTCAACTTTCATTATTGTAATATAGAATGACGAACCGAGCAGTGTGGTCGAACTCAAGGCCAATATCCCGGTATTTGCCGACTGCTGGTCTAAATTACTAAATGTATTGAAAAAAAAAACATATTATATAATAAGGAATTGCAAAAAAACAGCTAGAATGTATGGTGCCTGACCTTTTTCATATCCTTTTTCAGCATGTTGGGTAATATGGGCATGTTATAGGATCGTACATTTTATTAAAGTCTCATTTGGGTGCTGTAAAATGACCAAATAATAACCTTAATGAAGACACTATGTTGGTAAAAAATAAATAAAATCGAGTTCAACAAAATCCAGAACAAGATGACTTACATTGTTGAAGCAAAATCGCATCATGCTGTCCCAGACCACAACACTCCTGCCCTATACATATCCAGCATCACCATTTTGCCACAACTATATCCTTATTCCTTATATGCTCCCAAAACAGACAATGCGTAAGGTAAATCCAAACGACGACTCTATTATCATCAACCCCACTTTAACGGGCTGGAAAAGGTGGTCGAAGGATAGCCTGCACTGTCTGTGGCAATGTCAGCAGCATAGTGCACGGTCATCCTAATCGGAAGTGGAAAGGTAAAATTTTATAAACTCATCCAGCTGGCAAAGAACTTCCGGTTACGGGGCTGTGAGTGTTACTTCGTTAGTTCTGAGGTTGGTTTAGTTTTTGTTGTTGTTGATTCGTTTTCTTTCTCTATTGAAACCCACTCAGACCCACTCACACCTTTATGCTTTGTCCTGGTTGCTAAGCTTCTTCGCCGTACTACAAACACAATAGTAGCATCGGTAATTGAGAAGAGAACTGAGCAAAAAAACAAGTTCAGGAAACACAAAGAAGATGCAACTCCAAATTACATTTGCTTAGTGTCCGGAGCTTAACGGAAACCGGGGCAGAGCCTACCGAACCTGGCCTTTCCTTTCGAATTACCTGGTGCCGGAAATAAAAACACAAAACCGAACCGTACCCGGGTAGTGTACGTACTGTGTGACGCGGTAGAAGTCGACCAATCCAGCGTTGCAGAACACCATTTGCAGCGGCAATTTTGTAGCCATTTTTGTAGCCATGCACAAACATGAACACACACACACACACACACACACACACACACACACACACACACACACACACACACACACACACACACACACACACGCAAACAGCATTGTAATCGGAGGGACAACTCCGATTGGGTTCCGGGTGTGTTCCGGGGCTCCGGTTTTGCCTGGCTGCTGGAGAGCTGTTTATGTTTTAATTACGGTTCAGTGGTCGGTTCGGTTTGATTCCGTAACCTGGTTGCCTTTTGGGATGGTCCGGTTGGTCAGAGCCCTCGACCCTCCCCTCCCTCCCTCCTAGAAAGGTTGGTTGAATTAATTTCCGGCACGCCGCTGGAGCTGCTCTCGTGACGTGGCCGGACGCTTTAGCTCGTTCGTTTGTTTATTTCCCATTCAGCTGGACCCGTTGTTGCCGTGGGTTTTTTTAAGGGACAATTTAATTTTCTCCTGCTGCAGAACCTTTTTCAACTGAATCCTTTTTTTGTTGTTCCTTTATCTATTTGAGCTTTTGCCGTTGAGTTCCATCGATTCTGTGTGTGCGTTGTTTCTGGCTGGATTCATGGTCCGCCACGGAAGAACGGGCTGTAATTTGTCCCCACTGCTAATGAGGTAGTGTTGTTTCAATTGGAACTTAATCGGGGCCGGTTGCAGAAATTTATTGAATCCAGTGGCTTTTGAACTGTCGGGACGGTTCATTACCCATTCATTCGCCCATCGACCAGACCGGATTGGTGCAGTGCTTGAGTATGATAAATGGGTGAAACGTTTTAACAATTATGCGAAGCAAAACGAGTAAACGTTGTGTGCTGCAGCAATCATATCAATGCGCAAAAGGGGTAGAAGAAGCCACACACTCACACACACACACTCGCCAGGAAATGTGATAACAGTTTCCATTGACACTGGCACGGGATGCAGACAGCATGGCCGAGTGCTGGTGCTGCTGCTGCTGCAACTGACACGTTTTGGCGCCGTCTTCTGGCGAGGGGTTGATTTTACGAGGTGCGGTATGACATCACCGTTCAAACCGTCAGACACTGGCTGGCTGGGAAGAGATACTTTAGCGACACTTGGAGAAATCTGATGCTTAAGCTTTACCACATTACCATCGTAAAACCGGGGCACCGGAGGTGTGTGTGTGTGTTGTGCCTTTATTTATTCTCTATTGCACACCAACAACATGCAAGCTTCACTCGAGGGACGGCTCTCGACTATTACTGTGCAGTACGTTTCAGTCTCGCCTTAAACCAGCTTTAAAGAGCTTTTGACGTTCGGCTGAAATGGGCGACAGATTTCGGTCCGGGGACGACACCCGACAGCCGTAACTTCCAGCTGCACAATGCGACAAAGGCTAATAATGATCGTTGCTGATGTTACCGTTGCATGACGCTTGCATGTTGACGCTTGCAACATTTCATTAGCTCCGTTCACTTTTGGCCCGGGACCGTAATCACGCAGCAAACGGGCTATCGGTCACGTTTGGTTTCGGGGTTTTTGGGGATGCGCAGATTACCGACTCCCCCTTAACAATGCAATTTTGGGAAGGCGGGTTTTTACGGCTGTGCTTAGAGATGGAAATTCATTGTCTGGGATGCAGTGCAACTGGTTTTGACCTTGCTGAAGGAGAGCTCGGGAAGGGTTGGATTAGTTGTTGCCGTAACAATGCAACAATGCGTAATTGTGGGGTGTAAAATTTTAATTTGTGACTTGCGATTATCCGTGCAGAAAGCTGCATGGGAGAAGATAATGGCTTAGCTGGGTAATGAAGTCTTGTATTTGTGCAAGCTAGTTTTAGATGGAGTTTAGTATGCTCTATGTAATGCAGGATGTGGACCACATTCAAGAGCTTTGTTGCATTAGCTTAGTGCATTTTAGTTGAATATCAAAATTGGAGAAAAAGTTAAAAACCGAACATTAAAATTAAAGGCGACTCAGAAATCTCGAATTTTCTGTCCTTAGGAGTGTGTGAGACATGAAAACAATGGTTTTATGTTGTTTATTTTAAGTCTTTAGCACTGTGGATTTTCATTGAAAAAAGGAGGTAAGATATCAGTTACAATTTAATATTGAATTTTGAATACAGTTTGAATATAGAATTCTGCATCGTCCTTCGATCTTAACACCTATCAATTATCAATCATTTTATATTTTAATATACAACGAAACTCTGGTTTAGCTAGTGAAAAATAGAAAAACACGTTGAAGAGTCATGAAGAAGAAACATCAAGCATGCGTCTAGAATTAAAAATTAATAGTGTATCCTAATAAAAGTTCAATTCTTTGCCTAATATGTGTCTTGTGTTGTCTTTTTATAGTATGAAACACACTTTTTTCGATTGAGCTTTGATATCTACTGTGCGGAAAAGGATTTTAATGTATATGCCACCTAAAGGTAATATGGTTAGAACTCCGTACGTACAGGCAATGTCATCCGGTGCTCTCCCCGAAGCAACTGTTCCGGGGAATTAAACTAATTATAAAACTGAACCCTTTTTCACCTACTGTACCGTATAATAAAACGTCAAACCCATGCAACGGTTGCCCAAGCAGCAAAAGCGCCTCGAGCCATTTAACACATTTTAGTGCACTAGTTGTACTCTAGCCTGATCTCGACGAGCTTTTTTTTTCTTCTTCTTTCCTTCCCCTCTTGGAAATGACAGCTTGCCACTGACAAGCGGTAACTTTTACAGCGCTTTTCAGTTGAACCCACCAGCAAGCAGTTGACTGCAAAAAGGGAATTTTCAAAAATGGATCTGATATGGGTGTAAAACTTTCTTTTCCATTCCTTCTGACGGTACGGACGGAAAATGTGATTGTGAACGACTCATGTTCATGCGTCGCAGAATAATTACGAGTGATACGCTACACTCCATTTCCGCACTGTAGTGAAGTTTAATTTGCTACCTAGGAAGACAGCATTCGATGTATGCTGCTCTACGTTGGACTCACTGAAGCTCACTGTTATCCGTACATGTGGAGCGGAAGACGTACGGTGATCTTTTATACGCCGTGATGGTAGCTCCTTGAGCCGCTGGAAAGGGGTAGCTGGTAGGAAATGTGGGAAATCCTGCGTTCATAATATTTACAACACATTTGAGTACTTCATTCATCATGTTGAAGGATGGTACCGCGTTAATGCCACGGTACTGTTTCATGTGTGAGACTGATGGAAGTAAAACAAGAAATGCGAGCTGAAGACGAGGCGAATGATTGATGAATAATTCATTCTTTGCATTTTTCAATGTTTTATAAATGTTAATAAAGTAACGGTTGACGTTTATTTCTAATATCACTGTACAGTTTGTTGAAAACGTTTGCCTTTGTTAACATTTACAACATTGTTATGCACGGTGGATCACAATGAAAAGTTAGACGAAAAGACAGGCTACATATTGGTAAAGATTTCGAAAGGTTGCATAGAGTAGGGTTGCACGATAGTGTGGCCTATTTCTACTGAGTACTGCTGAAATGCATAGATTTGTGGTGCTATCGATTATAATGTTAATATTTCCGTCTAAACTCAGCATCGATCGGAAACTACCCTATGGAAACGATTCCTCACGCGAACCTCATGGTTGTTAGATGTTCGAAATTTCGCTATTTAGTTTGTTATTTGCTTTCCTTGCATTTCCTCGGGTATGTGTTTGAGCACTGGTGCTTCGTTATCGTACGGGCACAGGCTTGATGCACTATTGATAACAATGAATTGGAAAACGGAGAAGCTCTTTGAGATGTGAGCGAACGGGAATAGATGTAGCACCGCTAGAAGTGGAGCATGATGCTGAGAAAGCAAGGAAAGCTTGAAAAATAGACAAGCATTATAATAACGAGCATTTCAATAAAAGTCATTTATCACTTTTTATATGCAGCGCCGCCGCAAGCCCAGGAAGATGAAGAAAGAAGAAAAAACGCACGACACGCACACGCACAAGAATATAAAGCCATGCAACCATGGACGCAATAGCACGTCCACGTCCCGCCAGTGAAGAAGGGTTTGGCTTGCGATTGTGTCCCAGCCAACGCACCGGTCGGTGCAAAGCCCTGCCAGCTTCTGTCAGGCTTAGAGAGTAATCTTTCTTCGAGCTTAACAGGAACTGCAGCAGTCGCTCTCATCCATTCCCTTACTCCCCCTATTTCCGAAGCATTAATATTCCCGGTGAGCAGCAATTTTCTTTCCCTCCCCCTGGTTGGCTTGGCACACGTAATGGAACAACAGCTGCCATCGTGTGAGGAGAAGTTGTTTCCTGCACGAACGGATACGGGAGGGGAGGGTCGTTGGAATTACGTCGCGTTGGCCAAACGGGAAGTTGATCGGGTTTGATGCGGGAATTGCAAAACGAGCGATAATGTGGCCACTGTTAAGTATGGAGGCTCTTCTCGTAGCCGTTGTAGAGTGATACTGGTTGTGTCATGGTGTTAGGAGGGGTTTCTTCCCGTATTTAAATTTAATGAAATATTACAGTGCCTTGTGATAAGGGTAATGGATTAGCTGGTGAGTTGCAATGATTAGCAGTTGGTTGTTGCCTTCAATTTGAGGCGTACTATCGCTTGAATACATACAGATATACTGAAGCATTGTATGGCAGATCGAAAGTAGCGCCTAAAGGTAGATAACGCGCATTGCATTACGTACATTTATGAGTAGTTTGAGGCACTTATAGCCCTGTTGTGGAGCATTGGTGATGCATTAAGGAAACGGCAATAGATTCAGATTCCAATAAGGCAAATGACTATGAAATAAAAAAAAAATCGAATAAGATATCCGCATCAAATTGGTTCAATGTATCGCTATATCAAAATCCTGTCCCACCAGCGCAAATCGACCAATTGAAAACGTTTTTTGCGTTCTTTTCTCTGTTGAGGTACATTGAAATTTACTCTAAAATACAACGCACAGGAAAGGTTGCCCTTTTTTCCCGTTCACTGATCCACTGATCAAAAGAAGGCAAAAGAGGTACAGGGAAATTGAATTACTTCCTCGAACGACTTTGTGTGCGTTTTCTTTTGCACTTTTTTTTTAACTAGAACGGACGGTTTTCTATTTCCTCTCAGGCACCTCCGTTAAGGTTTGGTGGTACTCTTTCACAAATTAAAAGTACCTGATGATGATGATGATGATGGTGATGTTATTTCGTCCTACCTTGCCTTTCTTCTGTATCGTTTGTAGCGTAAGGTCAGTGGTATTTCTTGCTCTCTCTCTCTCTCCCTCTCTCTCTCCCTGTCTCTATGTCTCTTTCTGTTGAAGCGTAAAATGTGGAATGCAGGAAAGGTAAAACGGCACCGGAACTTAACGGACAAGTCCGATCGGACCGATGACTGTGAAAAGGTCAGACCCGGTCCGAGGGCGAGTAAATGGCCAAAGTGTATTAATGGCACGTTGTTTGGCTGGGAATTGATTGCATGGGGGAGTGGGGTTTTAATGTATGATTGATCAGTCTGATGAGCTGTGTTTGTTGTTGCTGTTGGTTTATGTGTCAAGTTTGTGCGTGATAGGTTTCAGCGAATTTTAATTTCCCATTAGCATTATGGCGTTTATGTGCGTTTTTCTCTGTATCTGAATGAATAGAGTTATTTTTCTTTTTGAAACAACAAGCAAGATTCTATTTCGACCAGTTTTCGAACCCGCAAGATTATGTTTTTATCGCTCGTGGTCAAGTAAGTCGAAAAAATTGAAATTCAATTATGGACGGGTTTATAGAACCGTAAATCGATCTCATTCCCCTTTATTTTTTGTTTCCAATCTGTGGTAGTCAGTCGTAGACAACATTTGTATATTGTTTGTTAAATTAAATTACACGTGCGTAAGCTTTTTCTTCTTTGTTTTACATTCATATTTACACGAATTATTACGCAGAATCTTCGCAGCAGCAACATTGTTGTAAAAACATAATGGATGTACGTTTTCGGGCAAAAAAAAAAACTACTAAATTTGCCATGTCAAATTAAACCCACAGAAATAAATAGCTTTTTCATCAGCAAGAATATGTAGACCATGAAACTAATGGCCACAAAGAGCGTGAAAGCTTAGATATTTTTAGAACATTAGATATGTGGCAATAGCATTATCACCTTGTTTTACCTTAGAAATACTTTCGTTCCGCATCGTTCCAATGAAAAATGTAATTTAACAGTCCAACCACGTTCTGGGAGGTATAAAAAATCTTTTCTAAAATGCTCGGTAATCGTAAGTAATTATAACGACTTCAAATTCTTTCCTCCGCTCTGCACCGAGCATCCAACTGGTGTTCCAATGTCTTTTGTAAAAAAAGGAGAGAGGAAAGCCATTTTGTCGGTCTCCAAAAGTGACCACAGAAATATGACCGCACGGTTGCCCACACACCCATACACACACACGTAAGTCGATTCGCACAATCTTGCCCATTTATCATTTCAATACCTTGCGCACATCTGGATGCAGTCGTGCATGGGACCTGGCCAGGTACGTACACCGACCCGTACTTGCTGCGGTATTGACTTCGTGCAGCTCCAAGGTGGTTGCAGGTGGTGCATCCCTGCTTCATAACCATCAGCCAGCGTTCGTTGCGATTGCGGGAAGGACCTGCTGGCCGGACGGGCACTAGCACTCCTCGTGCAGCCCTCGAAGCGAGCAGGAGGGATGTGATGTTTGTTCATAATTCTTAATGAAATAAAATGATCACCGCAGGATCGCACCGGACACCAGCTGGACACCATGTAGTGCATCTGCCGGGGGCCCGGTGTACTGCTCAAATCGGAATATATGATCTACACGGGTAGGACGGACGGTGTTCGTGCTTCGTGGGTACCCGGCTCTAGCAAACCGTGGAAAATGGGTTCTAAGATTCGTTTTTGGCGTAAAGTGGGGATTACAGACCAGAAGAAGAGCAGAAAAAACAGTGCACAGGGAAAGCACGAGGAGCAGGAGGAATAAAAACGAGCACGCTCAGGTACCATGTTGGTTTGTTTTATGTCCATTTGCTATACGCTGGGAAACATTTATGTCCAGCGTGCGGGCTGGAGACGGCTGGACGCGCTCGTTGCTGCACAATTTTGGACTTTACGGGACAGAAAAGAGCCATGCTGCCGGGGGTGGGGCTGGTGGTGGCAAACGTATCATAAACTTTAATGTTATTGCATTTCTGCCACCATCGACAATTCTTTTCAGAACCAGGGTATGACGACATCCATTCACCGACGCTGGGATTGTCTATTTAAAATCGGTGTTCGCTTTTCTTCTTCTTCTTTTTCTTCTTTGTTTTGCTCCACTGCTCACACCACTGCGGGTGTGTGTATGTGTGGCACATTCTTGCAATTCCACTGGTCTGCAGGAAAGAAGCGACTCATTTTTATGTTCTCATATTCCGCTGCGAGTGCGAGTTACGACCAGTGCCCGTCCAGGAAGCGAACGTTCGGGAATGGATGGCTTTAGCTGCAAGCACAGCTGTCGAGTGTGTGCAGCAATGCTTGCGTGTGTGTGTGTGTGTGTGTCCGATTGTCCCTCAGTTTGTCCGCGCGCCGTGTGCACCGTTCCGTTCAGCGCTGCCCGGTGGCGCGTCAAAAAGATAGAAAGCGTGTTCGCACGGGAATGACTCTTGAAATAATCGCTCGACCGGTGGGGGTGTTGGGCATGGTGATGAAACTGCTGCCGGGGAGTGAGGGGACGTACGTGACCACTAAGTGTGTCCAAGGAGTGTGTCCCGGCCCGGTTTGGTGCAGTTGGACGGTGGTGTGGCGGTTGTCGCGCTTTCTGCAATGCGATACCGACCCGGGGAAAGCGCATACGGTTGCAGTCGTGCGCATCCTCGGCACACGATGGCGCACAGTCCGGCTGCCGGATGGTCCTTCGAGCGGGGATGGCCCGGTCAAGAAACAATCCAATCGGCAAACAATTCCCACTAGATTCATCGCGTGCGTTTTCGTATGCTTTTTTTAAATGCTGTTGCAGTAGCACCGGTGGATGCTCCTTGTGGGTTAGAAACGTGCCCGAGCGTCAAGCGTTCCGTTTGGTGAGTTTTTAAAATGTAGACCGTTGGGGGTGCTTTCTCTTCGCTTTTGTCCTCGTTTTGTCATGTCTGTCTCTCTTCAACACTCACTTGGAAGCATTGTCTTTGCCATTGTCTTTGAAAGAGCGAAGCATCACAAAGAAGGAAGGATTGGGCACAGTAGCGGCGAGCAGCGAGCGAGAAAAACGATCTAATTACAAAGGCATCTCACATCTCCCGTGCGCATCTTCTGGCTGGTGGAATACCGTGTGTGTGTAGGTGGTGTGTGTTAGCAAAGGGAAACTGGTGTCGGCATTTGAGGAAGTTGCTTTTTGAGAAGGGGATATCTACGCCCTTTTTGAAATTGGCACCACACAAACAGCGCAAGCAGAAGTGATCATTTTAGAAGGATTATCGCAAGGTGAATAAAGAATAAAGAATTAAATGTTGTAGGATAGGTTGGCACTGTAATAAGGAACATTCAAGCTAAAGCTGTCTATACACATATAAACTTAAATTACGTTGTTAACATATATAAAAATTGGATTTTTCATGAGTTTGTATTTAGACTTGTGTTTTAGTATTTTATTAAGTTAAAAGGAGATTAAAAAGGAGATTACTGAATAAATCTGCTGGAAGCGCCTAAAGGTATGTATGTTTAATATAGGTTTTAGTGAGTTAAGTTGCTATATAAAGCTGTTGAGGGTTAAAGGTTGATTAATTTACTTATTAGACGTTTTCGATAGAAATACACTAAATTATATTTCCAAAATTGAGAAACATTCATTGAATGGCTAGTTGATGCTTCATATACTCTTATGGTCAATTAATTGCATACTTTTAGGCTGTTAAATGCCACATTTATGTCAATGTGAAATTATGTATAAATGGCTAAACTGTGACTTTCGTTTAAGGAACATTGACGTTTAAGGAGTTAATCTGCTGCATATTTTTGTACAATAGAGAGATGTTTAGAAGTTAACCAATAAAAATGAAATATAATACCCAAATATAAAATATAATATAATAATACCGAATAATTTTCAAGGCTAAAGCTGGCTAGCCAAATAAAAAAAAAAAGCTTCAACGACCAGCGAACAATTTACCCCTACTAAAGCACCCCTTTACATCCTTTCATTCCTTTCCCACCCGTTAAAACCCGCTCAAGTGTGCTTGCGTCATTGCGATGGCATCTTTAAGCTGGCCCTGCAATTGCTTCCTTTATCCTCGATATCAACTTGCGTTTAGTCATTTTAAGTTTACGTGCCTGAGCTACTCAATGAAGCCGGTCTCTATCGGCCCAGTACAAAACGATGAGCTTCCCAGCTGGCCGTGAGACGAGCATTTCGCCTCAACCGGCCTTCAGTCGGGTTACCGTTACCGGGGTGCGCCTTCTCATCCCATTTTGTTGACATTTTATTTAAATTTAAGCCATGATGGTGAAATAGCACAAAAGCACCGAGCGCGCTCAGTGCACGTTTATAAACCACCCGGGGATGAGGCCATGATTCGACACCTCACCGTCCGGACCGTGACACGTGCCGAATGGGGTCCCTTTTTTTCGTGTATTCCCGACTCGAGCGTGTTGGTCAACGGTTACGGCGTACGTTTGATTACCACGCCGCGTGGATACTATCCAATCAGCGATGGCAGCACATATAAAAATAGAGCCAACGCGTACAAGCCATCCCGCGTAATGGGGATGGGACCGGGCCCCTTAAAAACGGACATGGTGTGTTAATGCGTGAAATGAGTATGACTCATTGACCACGGGCCCGAAACCGGGGCCCGGCTCCAGCAAATTCGGTAGCAAATTTGGAAAATGAAGTCATTTGTGGGTTTCGCGCTGTGGCGGCAAAATGGCGTTCATCCATTTGAAATGGTCCGAACGTGCCGCCGATCCCGAAACAAGAATTAACCGACCGACCGGTGGGGCTCGGCGAAGTGAAGTGTTTTCGTCGGGATGTTTCCATTCGCCTTGCTGGACGCTTCCAACGGTGACCGATGAAGTTGGAAGCGATCTCTTGGGCTGGGCCCGCAACTCCCGAAAGGACGCTAGAGCACGGAGGAGAGCCACTGGGAGGAGGAAGTAAATTCGTGACATTTTTGAATTCTATCCTCATTTTGCCGAATGATAGGGCCCGAGCGAAAAGGGACGCCAGCAAATCGGCAATAGCATTGGCAGCGGATTGGGTAGCTAAACTGCCCGACAAGTGGATTTAGCGAAGCATTAGAAAGGCGAAGCCGAGAGAACGAGAGCGACCGCAATGGAAAGGGCATTTTGGCAAACGGAAGATCAAACAAATGGAAGGGAAATATTTGTGGATGAACTCAGCGAAAGTGTACGAGTCCATTTGCCCCCATTAGGTGCTGGCGTCGTTTGTTGATATTTCTATTCCAACGGTCACCACTCCCGGCCGCTGGGAGTGATCGGGAGGGAAAAAGGCATTGCAAAAAAAAAGGAAAATAAAAAATAAAACGACCCATCCACCATTTTCCTGTGGCAAGCGCTTCACTTCACGAGACTTTTGGATGGTTTTTTTTTGTGCCGCTTTTCCAGTGTTAGGGAAGGAAGTTTTTTTGTTTGTAACACTGTTCAGAGTTCCAAGTAGGATTGTTTTATTTGTTTTGCTCGTGAGTTTTTCGCTAGAAATTTCAATCGTATGCTCATGTGGAGTGTGATGAAGAATTTTCTTTGCGTTTCTCTCTTTCACACTTGGACCACTATCGGTCTGCATTGAACTGGAATGCCCAAGCGAATGTGACGGAACATTGAAAAGCCGCTTCAGGGTCGGTTTGAAATGTAAAGTAGTAAAGTTTTAATTAGCACGGCAGCAATGCGGGACAAAGGTAAAGTTTGATGGAGCAGCTTTTTTTTCGTTTTTTTTCTTGCTACGTGCGTTTGTTTGTCGCTCTATTTCATGTGCCGGGAGTGGATATAGTATGGTGACAGTGTTACTTTTGCAATGAGCTTAATGCAAGTTTGAAAAGGTTCACATTCAACGGAAGGGATTGGAATTGTAAGTCGTTTTTGTGGTGCTGTTGTTGTAACATTGCACATAGAAGTATGATACGGCATGTTCTATAAAAAATACAATTTGGTGTCATTGTTATGAAACCAGCAGAAAAAAAGGTGAATTATAGTACCTACCGCATAGGCAAGAGCATCATAGCAGATAGGGTATCTTTTCTGTTGTAATAAAAAAAACCTTTGTGCGTAATAGTGTTTTTTAAGTAGGTTTCTAGCATTCAGAATGTACACAATTGGACCTACAGATTGCAAAAGTGTTAAAGTATGCCAAATATTGATACTGTATAAATTTCTGAAACTTATCTCACTTAATTTTGGCTATTTATTTTATTATTTTTGAGTAAGGAAATTTTCATCAAACATAAAGCTTTGCATACTTTTAGGCGTTTGATAGCAGTGTGCTGTTAGCACCAGTGTTGTAAAATGTCACTGTCAATGTCATAAAATATCTGACAGAACCAAAATTCATATCAGCGCCACGTACTCAATTGAGATTATCAGAGATAATACTCAAAACGATTGATGTGACCGCTGTATGACATTTTTGCGACCATCGCTTGGTCAGTCAATATGTCATGATTTGACATAGTCATGACAAATTCCGGCAGAAACAAAATCATGTCAGCGTTACGAGCTGTACTGTGATGATCAGTGACGAGATTCAAAAAGTTGGTGCGACCATCACATGCTTTGTGACATTTTGAGCGACCAACTCTTGGTCAATCAGCTGGTCGCGACATTTTGTGTCGGTGATCATTGCTATGGTCATTGGAGATATGCGGTGCTTAATAGTGGATACAAAAAACATAATGAACACATTTTCTCGTGCTGTTTGATCCGCCAGACAATCAAAACAGACAGAGCGAGAAAGCATGGTTATTTTCTTTTACTTGGGACCACACTCCAAGTATATTCCAAGCATGTCGTGATTATGGTTGACAGAAAATGACGTGACCTAGTGAGTGATCAAGAATTGGGTGCTAGTCAAAATGTCATCAAGCATGTGAATGTTCCACCAACAGTTTGAGCTTTACGTCTGATCATTGCTTTGTCATCATTGGTGAAAATTTGGTGATGCTCATGACATTTTGCAGCACTGGTTAGCACAGATATATCTTACAAATCAAAATACTAACTTTAACGTATATTTGGGACAGTAAAACTGTGGTATACCTACAGTTCCCCGTTAAAAGTCGTTTGTGAAATAAAATAAAATTAAATTAAATCATACCTTTAAATCTGCAATATAAATCATCATCCATCATGGCGAATAAAGAATTCAATTCTATTCTTTTTTCCAAATACTGCACAAAGCATGTTTTATAAAAAACATTCTTTCATTATATTTCATGATTTGTCATAGGATTAAACAACTTCAAAATTATTTTTCTTAAAATGAATGTCTTTAGCTCAGCGGCTAGCATATCAGCGAAACATTTATGAACGGCTTGGAATGTAAAGAATCTTGAAGCGGCAACTCAGATATCGAGCTATCACTTCCTCTACAGTTTTGTAATCTTCAACCAGGCTAGCAAGACGTCTCATTCCCTGTCGATCGAAACTTCCAAAGTGGATAATTCACACAAAAAAAAACAGACGAAAGTTTTGGGCGAGCGTGAAACTTAAACCTTCTACTTTAATTTCGCGTCGCTCTTGATAGGATCGACTGGCAGCAAAGTACCACCGAAAGCTTCTGCATTCCGTCAGCACCATCACGTTACAGCTGGCCCGGTAGCGTCGCAGGGAAGTTGGGCTGGAGCTAAGACGTTTCCACACGGGATACTATCCATGCTTTATGCCTGTAAGTTTCGCGCATTTCTATCTGCTTACAGCAGCTCTCACTCCTCCAAACAGCCGTAGGTGGATGCTGAAGCGAAGGTTTCAGGGTTGGCTGTTTTGACTGGGCGGTGAATGGGGATTGTTTTTTTTTCGGGGCAGCACATTCCACGCATCACGTTTCTCATCCATCAACGTCGGGTGCAAAAGTCGGATGAGAAACACGCGCAACCCAGCCACTGGCGGTATCCCGTTGCAGAAGAAAGAAGCTATCCCAAGTCATCCGTGGGAGGGTTTGTATACGTGTGTGTGTGTGTGTGCGCCATTTCCTCATACTTTTCTCTGTAGCGAATTTCAATCCGCCGGGAGTCTAGGTTTTATGTGTGAAAATTCCGGAAAGGTAAGAGAAGCCAAACTTTTCAATCTGTTTCCCACTCGGTTTCGTTTGGTTGGGGCGTTAACCATGTGCGGCGATGGGGTGAAGGCTTTGGTTACGTTTCGGGCATTTCTATCTGAATTCTTGCGTACCATGTTTCGTATCGGATTTCGAGTAAATCCTACTCTTTTTTTGTTTTGTTTTTGAAAATGGCACAAAAGTATGCGCAAAAGTGTGTGGGGACGAGGAGCTGAGCCATGGCGTTTGCTTTGCCGTGTACCTGGGATGGAGAATGGGAAACTCAAACGCTTTGTAATGAAGCACTTGTTGTTTATTGCAGTAAGTTTGCGATTGAGAAGTTAGAACAAACATGCATCATGTTGAGGACAGCTCGGAAGGTTTATTGCTTTGGCGGGGTGCCGGATGTCTAAAGTATTTTACTACATTTATTTGTTTGCTTTTCCAGAATGTAAGGGATGCGTAAAATCAGAGCTTAAATGAGTTGATTGCGTAAATACAACTGTTTTGTAGGGCATTTTGCATATCTGCAGGCTGTGTAGGAAATGCATACTTTCAGGCGCTTTACATTGGTTTATGAGTAATTTATTATTTGCGGCGCATTATGCTTGGCAAAGCTTAACATATAACCAACAACACTATCGAACACTATTTAATGTTGCTGTGAAAGGTAGCATAGTGCTCAACATGATTGTGTATAACCTTCAACACTCGCCTAACCATCCATCTCGCAAGCGATAAGGAAACTACTTTCCCACAAGCCACCAAGAAACGATCGATCTTCAGACACACACACACACACACACACACACACACACACACACACGCACGGTCTAATATTGCTTATTTTCTAACATGGCAACCTTAACCAAACGGTCTCATCAATCCACCACGTCGTCGTCGTCGTCGTCGTTGATCGATCACATGCGAGACTTTAATTGAACTGACATTGCAGTTGCACCCGGTATAATGCGGGCTAATCTTGCAAACGGCAGTGTGACCCGTACCTTGTGTGCTGAAGGAAAACGATTGCAACAGCAGCAGTGGTAGCAGCAGCAGCAGCAGCAGCAGCAGCAGAAAGCCAACTCCCAGCAGCGCCCTGTTGCACGGGAACGTGTTATTTGCAAACAAAAACAAACACGCCAAACGTTGCCCGGGCGATTCCCCAAGTTCGTCCCTAGTTCGATCGCCTGTCAGAAGATGTCCTGCGGTGTGCTGGGCGCTTGCCGAGCTACAACCGAGATGTTGCAGTCAGTTTGCTGTCGTTCGCTTTGTTCCCCCCCCCCCGTTTGCGTGTTTGTTGGATTGGACGGGTGATAAATTTTCCCACACCCGTTGTCCGGGTGCTGTCCGGTGCAGTTTCAACCCAACCTTGGCGTGATTGGGGACTTCTTTTTTTTTTGTTCCTCGCTTCTCGCTTGCTCTCCGTACTTCGCTTCGCTTAAATGCTCTCCTACTAGTACATCATGGGCAGCGTATAGGCTGTGCTTGCCCTGTTTGCATTGGAACCGTTTTTGTCTGCTGTTATTGTCGTTTGGTGGTGTTTTCTACTTACGTTCTTTTATTTTTTTGCTTTATCATTTCTTGCATGCTGCTGTGATTTTTCCTCCAATTTGTGTGCCGTTGTGTGTCTCTATGCTCTTACGGCAATCGGGTTTGCAATCGTTCGGTCGAACGGGTCGGCGCAGCAGGAGAAAGCGTTCGGGAAGCCTTTTGGGAAGCGACAATTGGAGGACGTTTTGTCTTTCTCCTCCATTGTGCTAACCTGATAGCTGATCTAATGGGAATCTCTTATGGGGAAGGGAATGAGAAAATGGTCACTTCTGGGACGGGGAGCACTTTTTGATTTGCTTGCTGTTTTGTTCGCTTTTTCCCAAGTGCAGCAGAAACATGCCGTGTTTAGAAGGGGGTTGGTAAAGTGTTAAGAATTCGATCCACCATCGATACCATCCTGTTGATGGCTATCGGACAGCCCGGACAAATAGACGGTACCGGAAAGATGCCAGCAAGAACCTGCGGCTTTTACAAACTGGGTTGGTCTTTTTCGTTCGATCACTGTGTGTGCAGTCTGCATTTCGATTGGTTCGCAATCGCAATGCAAACCTTATGCAATGCAAGAATAATTTCACTCGAAGTTGTTATCTTGTTAGGGTAGCTTTCATGTTGTTTTTTTTTCATCTTCCGTTATGTTTCTGTGCGTTTTTTTTTTGTTTCATTCGGTGGCGGTTTTTGGCGAACTGCTCGGCGAACCACATTTTTGCACTGTCACGCGGAATGATGAAGAGTTCTGTAGATGACACGGGGCAGACAGTAAAAAAGGGAGCCGGCCAGGCAGCTGCGTGACTGGTGAAGAATTTATTGTCTTTTCGGGCTAATATCGAACATCGGGATAGCGGCGTCTTTGGCAGCTTTTAGCGTTATTTCCAATCAATTGATTTGCTGGCAGCGAATCAAGAGCGGCCGGGAGCCCGAACAAAAGAAAAGGGCGAACAACATGCACCAATGTCGAGGGACAATGTGTTCCAGCGCAGTGGTGCTACTCTGCGGTGGTACGGCGTACGTTGGTTTGGCTTTGCTGGCTGCTATTTGAATTTCAAAATGTACTTTTAATGCCGCTTTTAAAAAGTGCTTTCCTACACAATGGAATGCCGCTTGCTAATGATTTTATGAATGCATAATTGAGTTTTACACTCCCAAAAAAACCCCAGAAAAGCGAACATTGTATCTCTGTCTCTCTTTTTCTTTGGCTGTGTTACAGAACCCATTCCACACGAGCAGCCAGGTAGATGAGGAAAGCATCGAACGGGCTTAAGCTTCAAACTCATTGCTACAATTACGGTGCTCGCCACGCCGTAAAGGGCTACTAACCTCAGCGTGAAGTCAAGCACAAATGAAGTACCGAACCAACGCTCGCCCGTGCCTTGTTGCCCAGCAGGACCCCAGTTTAGGGGTAAATATCCCAACCATTTCTTCCCCCCATCCGCCTCGCACAACAACCCTGGGCCGCTGCCCTTCTCCCAAACGCTGGGTGAAAAGTTGAAAGCCATTGTTTGAATATTGCTGCTTTTAGCCATTGCCATTGCTACTGCCGGCTCGGCCCTTGCGCGCCGAACCCATAATCGTCATCCGCATTATAATAGTAGCCATCATCGGTGGCGAACGCGAACATCGTCCGGAATGGTGGGCCGCTTGGCGCGGGTATTTTCTATCGAAATTTTGCAGCATCTTGATGGTGCACCATCATCATTATCCTGGGGGATTGTGTTTGTGTGTGCTTTTTTGTTTGTACGCTTGGTCGCTCGCTCTCTCCTTCTCACACACTCTTTCGTCCGCTTTTTTGCCGTCAGCCAACGAAACGGTGACCCACATACGGGAGGAGGATAAAAAAAAACAACAACTCTGGAAGCTGCCGATGCTGCTGAAACGGGCTTTAATGGGAGCGATGCCTAGAGTGAACGCCAGTGTGTTTTAGCAATTCATCGGTCTTTATGGATTGAACGGTGCTCATGTTTTTGTGCATGTTTGCAACTGCTTTCGATACAGTTTTCGAGTTTGAATGAGTCAACATACATACTGTTCGTTTCAATGCACTTAGAAATTGCAATTTTGGAGTAAAGTAAGTAGAGTATTGAAAATGAGGTTATGCTAGTTTTGTATTGACGGTTTACTAATAGCAGCTTTTTGTGGAATCAGATTGGTTTATGAAACGGTTGCATCTTGTTTAGCGAATTTCAATTCGTAGGATACTATATTCCCAAAAGAGCTGTGAAAATTCATCTTTTCAATACGAATTATTAAATAGCTGATTGAACATTTTAATTTTACATTCGATTGAAAATTTCCAGACATTTGACTGCACGGTGAAAATATTGACTTTGCCAATGAAATAAAACACTCAGTTGTGATTGTGAGTAATAGGCTGAAATTTACACATCAACAATACCATTGAAATTTTTTTCAAAAAGTGTGGTGTAATGATCAGAATAAAAAAATGATTTCGACTTGTTTGGAAAGATTCAGTTGTACGAACACATTGTACGCTCCTCATCTTGAGCATTGTCCAACTATTTTGTTCTTGGCAACGGAAACTGAAAGGCATCGTCTCCAAAGACTACAAAATTGGGCGTTGCGTTTGGTTTTGAGATTAGGGAGGCACGCTTCATTAATCTATGTTGACCATCGATTAATCTATCGAGTTGGTGATTTTAAGTGATTATGTTCGACGCATGAGAAGTGACATTTTAAACTTTAAAACTGTATCAATTGTATATTTAATACATCAATTATTTATTTGTATGTTTTGTGTAAATGTATTTTTTGCTATTTTTTGTGTTTTATGTACAATATGCTCTGTGTCTTTTAGATTGCTGTGTTGCGCCTTGGTGATGATGATAGTATAATCAAATTGACAGATCAAGAATTATAAAAAAATATAAAAACCATTTTTTGAATTACTTTGTTAAAATTAATGAGAAAGAAAATAGAAACAATTGAAAGAGTCTGCTTAGCTTCAAGCAATGCGCACGCGTTATATAAACTTTGAAATGGAGGTGATGGTACGGTATTCCTGAAAACGAGATTTATGGATCTGTTGACAAGGTTTGATTTGTTATAAAAAATATTGAACGTAATGCTATGGCTCTTTTTCAAAATGACAGTTTTAATTACTCTCACATAAACTTATACGTACATATATTTTCTCTATGTCTATGTATGAAAATTATTCATCTAATGAATTAAAAAAAAAACATTACAAGCATTTTTGTCACTTATTAACTTAACTTAACTGCCAATTTAACTAGACTAGCGATTTGCAAACTTTTCAACCGAAATAGCCAAATTCTACCATAATGTTCGTAGAGTTTTACGCGATGAGCCAAATTGTTAAACCAAGAACAAAAATGTATGAAAGTTCTTTGAAATATACTAACTGTTAAGAGCCGCCATCTCGATATCAAATAGCCGCAATTTGCCGATCGCTGAACCAGACCATACAACTAAAAACTGCAAAGATATAGTCTATTCCTGTTGTACATTACTCTCAAATGCCAATCGAGTACTGGCAGCACTGCGACTTTGTCTGCGTACGGTGAAATAATCGCTGAAATGCTCTTCCAATCGTGGCCAACATAGTTTGCGTACGTTGAATTGACCACTGATTGCGGTTCCGCGAGAGTGTTACCGGTCAGGAAGTCAATCGTACGACTTTAGCTTTAGCGGGTTCACCAAATAAACTCTTTTTTATTTTTTTTTTATTTTTGCCCCCCCCCCCCTCCGTTTACACCTCAGGGTGACGAGTTTTTTTGTTGTTCGGTTTCGGTATGCCGCTTCGACGTGCCTGTGGTGAGATGTGATTTTTGTTTTTCACTGTATTTTTTGTTTTGCGGCCAAAAAAACCACAACCACCATCACGGGCACCATCTGCGCTGCGTTGGCGCTGGTTTATGTGTTTCATTTCTCACCATATTTCTCGCCGGCCAGCGGCAGGACACCGATTGCCACAATAAGAATCGTACACATGCTAGCCAATTTCGATTGAACTGAAATTTAACGAACGGGTTGGGGATTTTGGGCAGTCAAGTCGCTCGCCACTCCATCCCAACGGTCGTCCATTTTCCCTCTGCTTCTGCACCGAAAGGCGAACAAATGGCGGCCCTATCCGTACCAAGGCCGCACTGTCTGTTGTTGCGAAGCCCGTAAACCCGTGAACCTAATTTTAATTCACTATTCGTTTGCATAATAAATTGGCGAACCGCAAACCAAAGAACACAACCTGACTCACGTGGCCTGCTCCGCTGGTGGTTGGGCGTTTTGTGGCAGTGGTTTGTGTGGGCGCTTGGCCGTATGGTGAGGGTGCCAATTCTGCACCGAAATTTCGCAGCCGAAGCATGTGCACTTTCCAAAAGGGTTCGCGGATCGGGTTAATGGACGGATTAGGGCAGGGCGTAGATTACGGGACGATCGGTTAAGGTCGAAGCGGTTGATCAGCATTTTCGGTCGCCGAGCCAGCCGGATGGGTCATTCTGGTTTCTGACGAATAATTTGCCGTTTTCGGGTAACGCGAAGCTCAGCTTGAAGGGATTCGGCCGTTTCGAATCCAGACCGTGCCATGGCAATCTTGTGGTTGGGAATGGGTAGAAAAGTCAGCATCTAATTAAAACTGTGGCCTCTAATTATCTTTGGATTTTTAATGTCTTGCTTCGTTTTGCTTTATTAGGGTTTCGGTTGGTTAATTTAACATTTCACTCAGGATGTTTAACGTCGGGGAGGGTAACTATGTGCTCAAGAAGGATAGAAAAATGAGATTTCCCTTTTTGCGGCAAATGCAAACGGCATATAGGAATTGTTTTAGAATATTAAAACCCAAATGAGTTTTGAATCGATAAAATCTCATAAGAAAATGTTTCAAAACGATAGTTTGATGAATTAATTGTGAAAGAGGCTTCATGAAACGTTTTCTTAAGAAACGCCCAAATGTTTGCAAAGTAATGACAGATTCTCAACACGCCTAAAGATATGCAATTTAATTACATTAGAATAGGTGGAATGGTTAGTTCAATCATAGAACTTAGCGATTTCTGTGTTTTAATATACGAAATTATTAATCTTATTTAGTCTTAGCCTTATTAGTCTTATTTTTAATGAATATTTCAGGAGTAATATAATATCCCGTCTTGAAAAATCATCTAGAGGGCTCATACATACAGGGCTCTGACAAATACCTGAAAATAAATAAGTACTCGCATTACCTATTTAACATCATTAGAATCACATTCTCTGCCAAAAAATCTCTACCTCAAACTAGCACACTCATACACATACACACTCTTAAAAGCACATTTTATTTTACCGAAATTCCCATTCATCTGTCTTGAGACTTTAATTCCTGCTTGCTTTAGTGTCGTTTGCCTTCACACCGCGACGGCACCGGCAAAGAAAATCTAAAATCTGGCCGTCTTGCAATGCTTGGGCGATCGTTTGTATGAAAGTCAACAGTGGAGTCTCTCTCACACACACATACCCCTGGCGGAAAGAAAATCCCGGAAACATTGGAAGGAATTTTAAGGCGAGCTGCACCGTAAAAGCGATCGAGCGTTTGCCGGGACGGCGAAAAGTGCATCGCCAGTGCAGCGAAACGGAGAGGCACCGAATCCGGCAGCCACTGCTCCGAAAATCGGCGGAACCGGAAGCGGAAAGGATGTCATTTGTATCGTTTCTTTACTGTGTTCAGTTGAAGCTTCGTGACTTTTTGTTTTCTTGGGTTGGCTTTTTCACATCGGGTTGCATTTCGTACACGGCAAGGCATTCAGGCATCCAGATTTATTGCCCCGTGCAATGGTATTTCGTTTAAGCGAGGATATTTCTTTGTTTCGGGGGCTTTTTTTTTTGGGTGTGTGCTGTCGGGTCGGAAAGCGTGTCGGGTGCTTGCTGGCAGTTGGTTAGGAAAGTTTTACAAACATCCGTTACTGACGAAATTAAAGCTCCAAATTCGATCGGATTTTAGGACATTTCTGTTTTTTTTTTGTCATCGTCGCTACAAACTTGTGACATTTTGGAGCTTGTTGGGAACGCGAGCAGCTCGCGTACCACAAATGCAAGCGATTCGGTTTTAACAGAATACTGAAACTGGCACAGAAACTATTTTAACGAACCTGCCCCGGGAAGCGTTCACTGCAATCCGCGTGAAGCTGCGTGATTTTTTGTACATTTTATTTTGCAGTGCGTCCTTTTGTACATGGCCTCGGTTCGGCATGGTAGCAGTTTTGATTGAGAGCAATGCATTTTGTGACTGTTAGCGTTCGAAAAGAGCGATGCAAACAAACTGGAAAAGAAAACCATTGGAGCAGCGGGACAAAACTTTTCTTCCTCACTCCTGGAAAAGGGAGCTTACATTTCTTACAGCCCGACATTCTACACGCCAGCTGCTGCCGAGCGGAGTTTCGTACGATCGGCACGATGCAAATCAGCCGGATATACTTGATTTCCCTTATTTGCGTCTTCTCTTTGCGCTGGGTGCAGAACCGACCAGCAAAACGCAAAGTGCATGCTAAAATGTCAAAGTGAGCATCCTTGTCTTTCGGTATCTGCGACACACTGGCGGGTGGAAGACTTGCTCGCATGACACGGCCTCCCCACGGCTAAAGGCTTTTGATCAACGTCGTTTGATTGAGCTTTGCAAATGTTTTGCCCGGACAAACGCGAGCGGAGCTATTTGTTAAGGCAAATGGAACGGTTTCGGAAGCGTGTTTGATTGAGTTTGGGTCGGTTTTGGGAGGTGTACGAGTTTACAGAAACTACCTCATTTCTCTGCAGCGAAGTGTGGGTTTAAGGAAGTTTTTGTTTGCCGTACATTGAGCAGTGTGATGTGTGTGCTGTGCTGGCAGAGAAACTGGAATAATCCTTAATGAATGTGCTGTACATTTTCCTTGTTAAAGAAAACGTCATTTTTGTCCTTTTCAAAGCAATGTATTAACTTAATCCAACATGCTGAAAGGTATTACGAAGGTAAGTGACTGTAGCGCCAAAGGACAATTCCCGGCCCGCGCATACGTTGTGGGGTTTCGTTCGAGTTTCAACTGCCATCGGTGCTGTGACGATAAGCAGCAATTGTACAAACGATAGCTTACGATTTAAAGGGGGGAAAAGGCAAAACCGAGATGATACGAACGGTGAACGAGCGAGAAACGCTAAATGCGATACATTTATCCGCTTTCTGTTGCCTTAAACGTAACCGTAACCGTCACTGAATGTGCACATTTATTAACGCTCATAATGGTGCGGTGCAGGAGCGCCGGGGTTCGTCGTCTGCTGCACTTTCTACCTCCTGCTTGCTTGCGGGCGTTTGTTTGTTTGCTTGTTTGTTTGTTCGTGCTGCCCTTCCTTTGGTTCGACATTTGTTCTCTGTCTCTCTCGCTTTTCCCTTGCTCTCTCTTATTCTTTATCGCTTTTATTCGCACTGGTCCAGCCAAATGGAATGGTTCGCTTTTTGTCTCCATTCATAAATATTCATTCCGCTATGGCGGTGCTTTTTGCTGCTGGTGCGTTGCGTTCCCGGCCGGATTATGCAGCGTACTGGCGCACGATGATGATGGTGCGATTTCCCCACCTCTCCTGCTGCTGATGGCGGTCGCACTCACAAAATGGTGTTGCGATTGCGAATGGGATTTACCAAACGGTTGGTCATCAGGTCGTCAGCCTGGATGTGTTCATAAAATTCAATTGGATAAGCACGGTTAGTGTTTGCCCTGGTTTGATTTGAAAGAGAAAAAGGGAGAGAAAAAGAGAGAAACAGTGGCATAGTGGAGCCATGTGATTGACACCGGGAGTGGGAATAGTAAACGATTGTAGACCGGTGGCATTGATATGGATGAGGTTGTGGGACAAAAACAGGAGCGTTTGTTTTTTTTTGTTTTTTCGACCATGATCATTTGTTTCATGAGATCGTTAAATAAATTACGCAAAGTTTCACTGGCCTGTAAAAACTCGTGAAAATAATAGATGATTGAAAGTATCTGAAACATTTGAAACAATTTGGAACTAAGCTTTAGTTTTGATGTTTTAAAGTAAAGGAGTAGGAGTAAAGCGCCTAAAGGTATGCAATAGCACTGTTTGTTTGATAAAATGCTTGAGTGATTCCGAATTCCGAACACATATGCTTGAATTGCTTTCTAAAATATCAAAGACCGTTAAAGGGAGTCTTTCCTCTATAGAATTAATGAATTGATAATATAAATATAATTATTTTTGGTAGAGCTTTAATCGTCATTATTGACGCGAGCTGTTATTATGGCGGTGCATTAATTCGTGTAATTGATAGACATAATTAATATCTCAGCCATGCCTTTACTGTTCCAGATAATAATAATTAGTTTTCAAGGTTGTGTCGTTTTAATAATAATCAATTAAACAACGTTATTTAACCGCACTGAACAATTAACATCCCTTTTTAAAGTGAAGTAGTTGTTTGGTTAAAAAAAAGGCAGAGCAGAGCAAGTTAAAGCTTTGGCAAACACAGTTTAGAGTGCTGTTGTTTCCGGTTGTGCTGTAAAATTGTTGTACAAGACATTAACATTAGCTTCTAACATTTGTTAGGGTAGAGTGCAGCAGTTCCCCATCATGCTGAAAACGACGCGTAAAAGGTGCTTGTTGCACACGGTTTTATAATCAATGCCACCTTCGTAGGCGTTTGCGATGCTTCCGTTCGCGGCAAAATGAAAATACCTACACCGTGCCCACACGCCAAAAATGGAAGAAACTCGCGCCAGCCGTTGCAATTTCAACATTACCAACTCCAACCGTCCAAGTTTCCGTTGCTCTTTGTGGAAGTGTGTGTGTGTGTGTATTTATATGTGCGCGTGTTTGCGTGGTTTCTTATGAAACCCCAAACACGGTGTTGTGCAATACCGCGTTGTGCGCCTGGTGCGATGCATTGCCTTTGCCGCCCGCAAGCCTACACGGGCACGACCGGTTCGCAAAATCAGAGCACGCGCTGGCGATGAATGCAATTTTCCGCCCGTAGCTTCCCTATCGTTCGCTGACATAAAATATGTGGCAATGTCTTGGCGGTGGTGGGGGTGGGCTGCATTTCATGTTTACCGGCCGCGCGTTCGACTGCCTTCGTTTCCGTGGAGATGGAGCGGCTTGAAATTGCATCTGCTCGGTAGCAGGCCCAGGCCCTGCTCTAAAAAGCAAGGAAAGGCAAAGCGAGGTGGCTGGGGTCTAACCAAATTCAATCCGAGGCAAAACCACTCTCGTTGTGTAGCCACTTTCGATCAGCCGAACGGTTGCATCAAAACAAACCGGGGACGATATTTTCTTTGCCACCAGCGGGTGAATGTGTTTCGCTCGGTGGAAGTTTGGGCCTGCGTGCAAGTTTTGGGCAGCTCAGGAAAGACATGGTTCATGCGAGCGCGCGTTTGTGTGTGTGTTTATGTTTAGAAACTTGTTTAATTTTCTGAAACATTTATCTTGCCCCGCTTGCGCCGGGAAACTGTTGTCAGCTGCCGAGAAACGGTGCGAGTGCTGCGCTTTGGGTCCCTGTGGAGCACTAGAACGGTTGAAGTGGTATAGTTTCAACGAAGGATAATGCAAAAATATGTTTTCAGCGTTTTTCCCCCTTTCGCATTAAATTTGAACGAAAATTGAACCATTTTTAAACACTGATTTTATTGATAAAAACAATAAATATAAATGATAAGCAAATTGCATAACTTTAGGCGTATTCGATATAAAAGCCTAAAGATATGCAATGTATTATTTTATTCCGAAACACAAAAGCATAACTATATCCAACCCAACTAACATTTCCCAAATAACATTTTTGAATTCTAAAATTGGGGCTTCGAGCAATTTCCCTTAAGCAGGCGCCTTGAACTTCCCTTAACCTTCCCTTAAAATCAATTGTGTGGCGTTTTTGATTTTTTTTCTTTTCCTAACGATATAAATGATGATGTAGCCAGTTTATACTTGAAAAACACCAAATGTTCACAAAATAACATTATTATTTTTATCAATATTATTATTATTTTTTAAGGTAAAATATTTTTTTTCTTTTGTTGTATTTTAAGCTACATTCAAATACTAAATAGACTGAAAGATACCACGAAAGAAAAAAAATTTGAAAAATAATTATTTCCAAACGTTCGCTCAACCACTCTAGTGCTCGTGGTCACCAATTTTGAATCAATCCCAGTGGCACAGTACAACAATCGTCCCGACACAGTGCAGTGACGCTCAGGGTGCAGGGAATATCGTTTTCGATACACAGTTTTCTGAGTGCGTTCCGACCCGGGGCTGTGACGTTCGTGGTGCGATTCAATTTCATCCACCACGACGACAACGGCCCGATCGAGGCATAAGTTCTAAAACTCTTGACAAGAAAATTCGATTGCCACTGGGGACTGATGGATGGCTGGCTGGCTGGCTGGCTGAATGGATGGATGGATGTATGTTCCGCTGCTGAAGGGTGCTGATGGATGGATCAAAGCCACTGTTGAGCCGGGCGTCTCGTGTTTGCCTGCCGTGACACACGCGTGCCCTTAATTGTACTACAAACAAACCTCTTTTTAGTAAAGTTTCCAACGCTGTCTCAGCAGAGTGTGCAGCCCCTACCAATGCGATCAACTTTATGCGAACCATTTGCAGCGAGCTGTACTTCGAACGAGCTGAAAATTAAAACCCGAAATTTGCATACTGATTAAAAGCAGCCGATGGGTTTCTTTCAATTACTGCAATTCATTACGTTCAGCCGGAGTTTTTCAAACTGTGTCCAATGGTTCCAAGAAGGCAATATTTTTAACCCGTTGCCATCGCGCCAGTTGTGCGATAATGGTACGCTTGCAAAGTTGAGGGTAAAGTAAATCGTTGCGATTGAGAAGTTATGTGCAAAATCGAGCTCATCGAGCAGAAAGAACAGTAATTACCGATACCTGGAAAGTTTCATAACGGCACACTATTTGGCGGAAAGGCGTTGGGCGAGTGGCGGGTGTGCAATCCTGCAGGAAAATTGCATTTTATCCTATCGGTTCTTTTCTCTTTTATCGTTCATTAAGCACGCCGTGGCAACTGCTGGAAATACCGGAAAATGCGACGAAGATTCGAGAAACGAACAAAAACAGTATCTACCGTTTCAATATCGGACATGAATGTGCGGTGCACTCTCGGGCGGTAAAAACAACACCGTCCTCAAAATGGTTGCACCACTACTGATAGGAAGCGCAGCTGCCCCACTTCCTCTCCCCCTCCCCATGTCCTCGAACTGCACGCTGCAAATGACATGAATTTGCAATTTTAAAATGATTAGCATAAAATGAAAAGATAAATATTTTATTTACGGTCGAGTCGTGTGACACGGCCGCACCGAACCGAAAGTCAAACCTGGTCGAGAGACAGGGCTGTGGATGTTATTATTGCTATTTTAGGCAGAGGAAAGCCCCCGTGCGGCCAGAAACGGAATTCGCTGTTCGAACGAAAATGGCTGTTTGAAAGCTTCAACAGCGGGGGAAGTGTGTTTGTGGGCTGCGGGCTCCGGTTGTTTTTACTTCCGCTGTGCGCTGTGCGCAACTTCCGCGAAACGAGCCTAATTGTTGATTGTACTTTAATTATTGATTTTTTGAGGAAAGTTTGCGTGGCGTGTTTGTGTTGGCGCAAGTTGAATAAACGGTAAACAGTGCGGTCGAATCTTCTCCGTGCCGGCGTTTGCATTTGGTGCGAGCGATTTGCGGTTGCGGCTTTTAAGGGGAAGCTTGTTCAAACAATTAGAGTGATCGAGCCGTTTTCGGGTTACAGCGTTGCTTACGGTACGCTTAGTTTGTGTGGATGCGGAGTTTGCCTTACGGTTTAATTCGTTCCTGAGTGGAAAAGAGCTTCTTTTTTTGTTTGATTTATCTGTAAATGTCTTGGTTGAAAAGGTTGTTTTTGAAAGGTGTGCTTCAAGAGAGTTGATTTTTTAATTTTTTACAAGAGCTTCTACTAATCGCTTGACAATGCAAAATGTAACTCTCATGTCGACAAACGGCTGTCAAAATTGTCCTTGGGTTAAAATAAACCCTTTTACAACACATTTCCTGCTCATTGTATTGCATTTAGCACAGCTCACAGCTTCCACCGTTACCATGCCGCTCAGCAGAGATGATAATTTAATTCTCTTCCTTCCCTAAACTGCCCCATCAAAGCAAACGATGCTTCCATAATCTAAATGGCGTCTACCGTCTGTCTCGTTGCCATGCAGCTCAATTGTGCAGAATCTTAATCACCGTGAGCCACGATTTTTGCTTGATTTATTCTCATCGATCTGTAACTTCGGAGCGATATTCGCGTTCCGACGGCAGCGCCTTTAGCCCCACCAAAAGCGTGCGAATGGAGACGCCCAGTGCCTCACGCTCAACCGATGTAAACGGTGACGGCTTTGAGGTTCGGCGGGGCGTTTTTTTTTACGAGCATCATCTTTCTACCGTTTGACAACCGTAATGCTATAAACCAAAAATAGCTTCCAGTTTGACGAGCGGCTCCGTCACCGGTATCGTTAGGCCGCTGGCAGGCCTGACTGGTTGACTGGCACCCATGGAACGCGCGCACTCACACACACACACACACGTACAGCACATTGGGCAACAAAAGCGTTCCGAGGAGACGCGTTTATGTCGTCGGTTTCCGGTTCACAAAGCAACCTGCGGAACGGCACACCTGTTGGTAGTTTGTCAGTTGGTTTCGCTCGAGACATTGTGCCGCTGGGTACACTTTTGCGAATAACAAAAAAAAAATCGCATGAATCCTGGACAGAGAGGGGGAAAATCGAGAAGACCGTGTTGCTTTTATGGGCTACAAATTGTATGATGGGTTTTTTGACGCGCTCGATCGTCCGGGGGGGTGCTGGCGGTTGCTCACGGTTGGCCAAATTACCATCTGCGTCACAGCCGGCTGAGAGCTTGGGAGCGAGTAGAGGAGTGCACACCCTGTACCAGATTGGCACGGAAGGTGTCGTAAAGTTTAAGACGATTTCGGTACCGGTGGTGGGACAGTACCGTGTTGGCTGTTCGTATCGTTTGCTTCATCGCTTCGGCAGCGTTGGTTTGTGATACGTTGTAAAACGAACCACAGTATGTTGCAGGCGGAAACTATCGCGGGCGAAGGGGACTTTTGAGTGCGCCTGGTGTATCTATGGTTCGGTGTATGTGGTTTGCAACGAGACGACAGCTGCGTCAAAAGCGTATGGCTTTAGATATTGAGAATGTAATTCTAGTTTCAGCTAGGATTTTGAGAAAATATGATGTATGAGATACGGGTTTAGGCAATGAAAGATTATAAATTAATGATCATTATTATTTCAATACGAAATGTGGTTGTTTTCAATAAATTAAAGATCTTAAATAACGTGTTTAATCATTTAATTGTATAAATGAAATGAAATAAACATTTTGAAATGTAACTTAAATCTTATGTAATACAATGAAATCTTTAAAGCTATAAGGAACGCAATGTTTTGTGTTAAAATTGTGCGTTGTACTTAAACTGTTATTAAAGTACAACTTCCGGCAAATGAATTTATCTAAATTTATATGAGGCTAGAATTTGTATTATTGGGTAAATGTACCAGTATTGGGCAGGTTAGTGAAGCAGTATCACTAAAACAGCTCGTACACTTACAATGTTAACTATTTTTCTTGAAAATGACATTATTATGGACGATAAACTATCGCATTACGTTGTGCTATTGTTTATTTGGCGATTTAAATGTATTTTTTAGAGTTGTTCGTGAAAATGCCAACACTATTTTTGTTCCTATTTTCGGCAGTTTGGTTATATTTTCGGCAGGCTGTGCTCCTATTTTCGGCAACGCGAAAATGGGTCGGTAAATGTTTTAATCAATGCCAATAGATAGACAAAAATGTTTAAAACAGTTTTACACGCTCACTTTCCTAAGCTTGGTGTTGAAAAGTACTTAAATTATTAATTTTATGTTGCCCATTTTGGGCATTTTGCTGTAAATTTTTACAGTTATTTTGATTTGAGTTACAAACAAAGGCACTGGAAAAATGAGGCTGACTGACGGCTATAGAGTACGGCTCCGACTGGCTCACAAATCATTGTTTTTCTCTCAAGTTATTGGATTATTTATAGTGATATTGGTGAAATTTGATACAAGAAATGTGGTTTTATGTTTCGACACACGCGTTGTAGTGTTCTGATCAAGTTATAAATCAATATTCAGTCAAATCAAACGTTTTATTGTTTCAAGTTTCGGCAAGAGCCCACAGCATTGATCTGTCAAAAATCAACATTTACCGTGTACCTATTTTCGGCAGCATTTAAAGAGAAAAATAACTTGTTTTTCGTGATTTTAAAATTCCAAGCGGGCTATAATAACTGCTGCAGGCATATAATCTTTCATAAAAACCACACTTTCATTGTGTTAGTGCTCTGGTTCTCATAATAATGAAATCTGCCGAACTGTTGGCTGACACTAAATCGGCCGAAAAATTGTGAACTTCGCACATTTTGTTTTATATTTTGAAAAATTTGCAAAGGAATGAAGTGATACTTCGTATATGAAGAACAAATGACTATATCTCTATTTAACAATTATTTGTGGAGACTATTTTTTACGCATTTTTGTGAAATTACACGTTTTTAGTTACCCTGCCGAAAACAGGTACACTGCCGAATACTAGTACAGTTACCCTAGTTATGAGAAAAAGAGGAAAATAAATAATAAAATCTGCAACTGTCAAAGGTTCATAAAATTAATTTATCATTAGAAAGTTTAGTACAGGCAAACAAAACAATGAAAAAGCGTAAAATTATTGTGGCAAAATCTGTTTAAAAAGTTCGACGAAATGGCTAGTAGAATAGCATTGCTCAACGGGCATATATTTAGGCGCCTTTAACACTTCAACACACTGGGCGATGTGTGGCTCGTTTTGGAATCACAGTTTTGTTCACTCTCCTTCTCTGTGATTGGTCTCTCGGAAACTCTCAGCAGAGCTTATTGCAGCGAGAAGAAAGAGAGAGCGCATATTGCCGAAGCGGCATCGTATGTGAGGATCGGAAAGAGAGTGAACGATCGTAAGCCAATGAAACGCTCTCATCGCTCTTTTATCTGGTACTGTGTGCTCCGTAGAAAGCTAATACAAAATGCAAGCGCCCAGAGTGTTGAGCGCCGTGTCATATGAATTCGCATAGCGGCATAGCTCACCGTTCAGCTTTGTATCTGACGCTCAGTGATTCTCTCGTGAACGAATGAGGTAGGAAAGCGAGAACGAGAACGGTATGTGCTAAGCGGCGTAGCACATGAAACATAAGAGTGATAACAATCGCACGGGAAATTGTTGCTCTCATCGTTCACGTGCCCTGCACCGCTCACTCGTGTTTCGCAGTAAGCAAAAGAGCCAGCTCACTCCATTCGTCTCAAAGAATCAGTTTGCCCATGTCTAGATCCAACCCTGTAGCAGCAAAGTATTACTGCCAACGGAACAAAAAAAAAAAAAGAATGAAATAAACAATAACTGATTGTTTCGCATTGGCATAAGTCTTTATGATTACACTTTGTCGGTTTGTGTCTTTTCGTTCGTAACGCAACCGATCAGAACGTCAAAATTACACAACAAGTGGAACTATTCGTTGTGTAGTTTAAGTACATGACTTTTTTTCAATTTTACTAACACCGCTTCTTCTTTTGGCACAACAACCGCTGCCGGTCAAGGCCTGCCTGTACCCACTAGTGAAGAGAGCTTGGCTTTCAGTGACTTATTGTTACCATAGCAGGATAGTCAGTCCTACGTATGGGGGCACGGTCTATTCGGGGCTTGAACCCATGACGGGCATGTTGTTAAGTCGTTCGAGTTGACGACTGTACCACCAGACCGGCCCACTAACACTAACACCACTAAATGTACAACAACTCCATTGCACTTGCAATGTTCAATGCAATGGAATCGAGTTGTGAAATCAGTTCAACACAGGATTGTGTTACGAATTGTATCCTCACGGTGCTAAAAATTGGTTGCGTTGAACGTTGAATAAGCCAGTTGTTTGCCATGATAGCAGCGGTAGCTAGCGATAACGCAATATGATGCATTTGCATAATTACAAACGGTGTGTATCATAAACCGTTTCAGCACCTAATTGATCTCATAATCGACATTTATGTTTTAATAATTTGTTTTGTCGATGGCTTCCTGTTGGATCTTCATCCGCCGAAATAAAAAAATATATGTATATATTTATTTTGAAGCACACCGTGCAAGAAACCTTTCTTTCTCTATGGTTATATGAAATAATGCAGCCAGCCACTCACGCGCTCGCTAAACCACTCTTGCTACAGTTAACGAGCCGTGAGTGCCTGAGAACGACCGGTCTGCGAGGATCGTTCGGTTGTCACGCGAGGTGTTCGGTACTTCGGGACAGCATCTTGAGCATCTTTTTTCAACGTTAGTAATATTTTATATAATTGGTGCCGGACGGACGGATAATACGGACGGGCATAAAATCTTTTGATAAGAATTTACATTCAGTTGAAAAACTGGCTGTTAACACTGGCCTACTAGTAGGTATATCAATGTACTAGAAATATATAATCATTTATTTTTACAAATACAACACGAGCTTATAACAATCAGCCGTGCAACACCACTTGACCTTGGAGTGGATGTTTGTGATCCATTTTGCTTCTTCTTCTTGTTAGCGTAACGACCTAAGCGGTCATGCCGGTTTATACGGGCCTGCGAGACTTATTCAGTATCAGGCAGCCGAATAGCCAGTCATTGCTACGCGGGGACGGTCCATCTGAGGCTTGAACCCCTGACGGTCATGACGTGCACAAGTGGGCGACTTAACCATGATTTTTAAAAAATTTGAATAAAATGACACATCATACCTCGCGAATCATCATTCTTGAGAATGCCAATCCTACTTTCAGCTTGTAATTGCCCCAAACAATATTTTCTGCATTCTCACTGTTCCTATAAACTCCATTAAGATTTGAATCGTAACATTTGCTGTACCACCATGCTCCCTTATAGTGTATGGCGCAACTTGAATTTGACGAGCCTTCCCGATCCTTGGTAGAAAATTTCTTGCCTTTGTGGACTAACAACGAGTCATTGGCATTTCCTGTATAGGATCCCAGCTTCGTTAAAGGATATTGGTCCACCTCACTGCCGATCGCGAACTCAGCATACGACGCGTACATGTAGCTTCCATCGAAGTCCTTCAGCTCCACTAGCAACTCGTGCTTTGCGGCCGAGGTCATCCGATGCAAGTGCTCAAGGCCGAGCCAAAACTCTCCATCCATGCTGCCGAACCCGTTCCGATACTCAGTCCAGTTGCGGTAAAAGTCCACCGATCCATCGTAACGATACTGGAACACAAGCCAACCTCCGCCGTACGCCGTTTGTTCACAATATCCCAGAAACGGTTCATCCTTCTCGGTAGGCTGCATGATGTACTTGCCCGATCGCTTCGATGGATTCTTCTTGCACGATGGAAACGAGACGCTGCGAAGATTTATGCCCGAATTGATCATAAACAGATCTAAATCTTTCTTTGATGCCAACTGCTGGATCTCCTTCCGCATCCGTTCGTGGTCGATGTTGATTTGGTCGAGTCGAGCTAACAGCGTCGTTTGCTTTTCATTCGTCTGCTTCATGGCGAACTCCATCTCGGACAGCTGTTTCTGCAGGGTTTGCAGTTTGTTTGAGATTATCCCGAACGCAAACTCGGTGAACGTATTTGTGCCATTTGTTTCTGTACCGCGCACTATGGTCGTTGAACAAAGCGCCAGAGCTAGGAGCACGATCACATTATGCGCGAACATGTTGAGCTATCGCCAAAGACTTTACTCTCAAAAGATGGTACTGAATAACGACGGGCTATGCAGGATGCTTTTAAACAGAAGCAGCAGCATAATCTCAAACGTTACGCTTATCAATAATTGTTGGAAGCGAATAAATCGAGCAGAATTCTACTACTGCACACTTATCAGTGCCGTGGGAATTCCAATATTCAACAAAACGTGCACTGAAAAGATGATGACGGTCTTATCAGCGAGTGCCGTGAGTATTTTTGCAAATCGTAATGTTCTTTTTTGTTTACATATGCAGTCTGTTCCCGAAATACGCGGTTTAAGCGTTCACGAGGAATCCGCGTATGTCGAATTTCACGTTTTTCGCCCAAAATACTATCGATTCGCTCGGAGTTTTTGATTAAACTACTAGTACTTTTATGCACTTTATCATTTATTTGATGTGATTCGTGCAGAAAATTATGATATACTGAACTTACGGCAAATTGTACTGGTTTGAAATTTGATCTGTCACATTTAGAAACCCGCGTATCTCCAAATCCGCGTAGGTCGAGAACTGCGTAACTCGGGAACAGACTGTATGTTCATACGGTGGTGAAGCCTAGCAAGGGCACAGGCAGTCGGAAGACACCTCTGATTGCAGATAAAGGAAGAAAACCCCAAACTGATTGTGGCATCAGCAGCAGGCATACAAACAAACTAAGATCTTCTCTCTTTCTCGTCTATCGTCATGCATTGCATTGTAACCATATAGCCGCTACCCTAGGCCGCTACCAAACTTACATCTTTACTTATCCGGCGCTACAACCGCTCATGGACTCGCGTCTTCGTCTGCCAATCCGTTATCCCGGCCTTATTGGTGGACGCCTCCACGCCATCTTACCACCTCAATTTAAGCCTACCATGCGCCCTCTGGCCTTGTGAATGGCCTAAAAAGACTTATTATTAAAAGCTTATTATATGGATGGATTTCATCAAATTTTTAACTTTGGTTTTTTAACAACTATATGAAGCTTCCAAGAAATTTGATGAACTTTGATAACTTTATTGTCAAAATGAGTTTTAAAGAATGTCCCATTAGCAAAAAGTATCGTTAAAATGGCCCTCAAAAATTATTTTGTGTAGCAATGCGGCTTGCAATCTGAAAAGTTTGGAGACCCCTGGTTTAGGAGAACATTATGCACTGTTGGTCGTTGGTCGACCCAAATCACGAAAGCCGATAATAATTTCATCATAATAATGTTTCTCTACCCCGGTTCCAATTAAACTCTTATCGTTTCCATCTCGGCATGACTGAGTTTTATCTAAAGCACTAAGCACATCCTCTCAAAAACTCTGTCACATTCGGTTGGAAATGTAAATCCCACATTTATCGTTCCCGTCCACCGACTTGTTCTAACTTTCACAATTATGCCAAATTGGCAAATGAAGAGACCAAATCAAAAAAGGGGGTAGAAGCAACATGCACCGAAAATGCGTTGCTCACTTTAACGACATATTAACGGGTGAGCCCTTGCCCCTGCCGGCGCCAGGAATGTGAGCTGAAACGGATTGTTGACACTCAGTGTTACACGGCGAATGGGCCGCTAGTTTGCGTGCACGGAATGTGCAACTTGTTGACGGTGGACCGGTTTGCTTTTTTCGTTAGCTTTACTGCCTAGCGAGTAAAACTTTCCCTCGCTGTTTGACGCAAAAAAAAACAACCCTTAGATGCACTTTCATCCTCGGCGCAAATGAAGGGCAGCGAGTTTTGCGTACGATGACGGGCAGTTCGCTATTTGAACAGTGCATCCCTTTTCACCATTGACTGCAGCTGGTGCATGTGAAATCCAATCATAAAAGTTCGCATCGGATCGGCGGGAAGTCATTTGGCCGGGTTTAACAGACTCCGGACGCGATGAAGGCAGAAACTCTGCTGCCGACAAGAGAGAGGGAGAGAGAGAGCGAGAGAGAGAGAGAGAGAGAGAGAGAGAGAGAGAGAGACGGGCTGTCCGGATTTTCCGGCTCCCCCATGCATAAGCCCCAGTCCGATGATCATCAGCACAAACGGGACCGAGAGTTCGCTAAGCCGGCGACAGCAGCAATCGCAGCCATCGCTGATGATGAGCACGAGATAGCCGCAGCACTTCGTCCAGTGCTTGGCCGGGCTGTAATGCGGAAGTGTAACGGTAAACACTCCCGAGCCCCGGGGACACTATCGTCCCCTATGGGGGACGCTCCTGTGGAGCTTAAAAACTTTGACTTTGCGATGGATCGCAAGGATTTGATATTGTTAATGCACGCGAAGTGTAGCCGTAGGGCCGTAGCCGCTCACAATCTCGCTCCGGCCAAGTATCATGTACGTTTCTGGCGGGATAATTTGATGTGCACGGCATCTCCGGCCCTCGTGTCGTGCATGTGTATGTCCGGTGTGCGCGGTTTTACTGCAGACCAGATGGGTGGGGCTGCCATACAGACGGCACCAGTACCAAACCCAACTTTGTCCATCTTTATTAGATCGGTTTTATGAAAGTTTAATGGAAAAAGCTCATCCGCAAATTTATACAAGATCTGTGCGCCATTTTTTTAGGTCAGTCCTGCCGCAGGTCGGTAGCTACAGACGCTTGGGCGTGTGAGACGGTTTGGCTACTACTTCCAAGCCCCATCGTTATTCGCTAATGGTTCCGGCGCACCGGGAGAGTGAACCGGGTTTAACCCGACTCGATGTTGACTTTGGAAAACTTCGTCCCCAAAGAAATGGGGTTCTCCAGGCTGCGACCGGCCAAACTGTGTGTGTATGTGTGTGTGCATCTGTTTCGTGTGCGGCATCTAATGCCCAAGACCGCTTCTTCCACCGAAACGGTAAACGTCGATGGTGTGCGTTGATCTTTCGGTTTAGAGGAAACTTCAACACCGAGCTGTTGGGCGTACCCCGGAGCACGAACTGGTTCGGGGGAACTTTTGTGAACCCCCGTAAACCGCCGGTTACTCCATCCTCGACATCCGGTGACGCCAGTTATGATGCAGTAGTTGCCCGATGGTCAGGATGTGGTGATGTGTACAGCTGAGGAGCTGCGTGCGGTACGGTGGAAGTTTCATAATCTTTTCGATAAACATGTGCTACGCTGCTGCTACTGCTGCATGCTTTATACAAGATGAATGTACGGTCTTCAATCGATGTGTGTGTGTGTGGGTGCCTTTGCCCGCAGGGGCACTTACTGTTGGGCACTGCCACTAATGGGAGAAATATATGCTCGTCAACACAGGTCCAGCAGGCAGCTTTTCTTTAGGAAACAATGGAAAATCAATTTGTAAAGCTAGTAACTAGTAACACATACCGTATCACTTGCAGAAAGTTAAAGAAGGAAGCTGTCTGCTCGAGAGTGTGGCACACGGTGCACACAAGCCTTCTTGCATGCATTAGAACGTGGGCAAGAACGTTGCCGGAGGATAGCTTACTTACATCGTTACGTTATCTTGCATCAAATTTGTCCAGGAATTTCCAAGAACCGTACTCCATACCGGCCCAGATCGTGATCTAGTCATTGATTAGGTGCAGAACGGTTGTTTTCATCGATCCCTGCACCGGCTCCAAGAAAACAAAAACCAAGCATCTTCACGTAACCGACGTGACGTATGTCCGGTAAAAGTCGTTAACTGGGTTACCTCATCCTGTGTGTCTCTTAATCCCCGACTTTTCTTCCCGGCGCTAGACGGTGGTTACCAGCGGGATGTCCTTGTTTTTCGAGAGCACTGTGGCTCCCACACATTTCGCTTGACGCTCCTGTCAACGTTAATCCGGCCACCGCTGCCAGTTGTTCCGCGTGCAGCGTTCGTTCATTCGGACATGCCACACCAAAGCCCGGGCACACGATCGAACGTACGTACGAACGGACTCGTTACTCCTAAGCCCTCGGGGATGAGTTTGGAAATCCTCGCATCATCTTGGCGGTGTTGGAGTGGCCTACTGGCTTTGCTCACACTCATGACCTACGGTGCCGAGTGGCCGAATTTATGTGTTGATTGAATTGATGAGGTGTTTATCAGAAATAAATCTTCCCAGCCGTTGGTCTGGGGTGGTCGGGGGTGGGGTAGGATGTTGTTGGCGGAGCAAATATTTTCTCAGTGCGAGAAGTAATGCGACGGTTTGTGATCGCGTGGTAGTAGCTGGTGGCTTTTCACTTCACATTCTGTCGGTGGTGCGGGCTGGATAAGAGCGCTTTGGCAAGATTTGGTACAGTAAGTAAGTGGGCCGTGAGTCACAGTGTGCCGGTGTAGGGATTTTGTAAGATGGGGTTGTGTGTATGAATAACACGACCAACACACACTAACACACACATATACACTTACAAAATGAGTCGATTGTTGAAGTGGTCGTTGCCAGAAATATTTACTTTTGCCAGACGACAGTCTAGCGACTGTGGTGCACGTAACGACTTGTTTTAAGGAAATTTTGATTGAAAACGGAATGGTCTGGCTACTTGTTGAGTGCTCGGTGTATCCAGTAATGTATGTATCAAAGCCATTTCTTTCAGCTGTGGACAAGGGTGGGAAATAGTAGGAAAATACTTTGTAATACTGGCATTCTCACGAATAATTTCAGCTTGTGTTCGATTGAGCGCATTTTGCATCGCTTCAAAAATAAATAAATTGATTTAATTTAGTGAATTTCTATGAAATGTTACAATGAAGATATTAATTATATTATATTGATTTCGTGCAAAAAACAGAACTTGTAGAACTGACTGTAAAAAAAATACCTTGCCGGATAAAATGTTTAAAGTATTGAACATTTTATAAGACAAAATGTGTTAAGTATTATTTCTTAATTTTATGCTTTTTGCTAGCCTGTTAAGTTATTTGTACACTCATTATTATTTATTTCCCGGCATTTAGCTCATTAGCCTGTTAAACTATTTTCATTTTGTTGTGGATATATTGCTGGGTATTGACCTGTTTTGCTATGCGATTTCTGTATCAATTTCCTAGACTTATAAAATGTCATATAAACTGTGCAGTGTGCGTCCGATACTCTAATCCTACACGGAACTGTGAAATGAGAACAAAAAAAAATCTTTTTCAAGAAAATAATAGGGAGCTAATGAAACAAGTCTTCATTTCTGGAAGAACGATCGAAATTCATATGTCCGATTTTGAATAACCAGCACTGTAGTTTCAGCACTGTAGTAAAATTCAGCCTTTGAGTAATAAAAAAAAAAACATTGGTCTGATTCCTATCAGTCATCTTCTGTATCCGAGCAATTTAAGAATACTTCTTTTTGAAGTTGTTCGCAACATTTCCATTTATGTTGGCCTTCTTGCATGTTAGTACTTTTAATTAAATGCAGGTCAAACGAAAGCAATCCTACAGCAACCGACAGTACAGCATTTATCCCACTGCCCAAACTAGTCAGGAATAGTCAATCATCAGAACCATCATGAAGCTCATCAAACGACCAGAAACAGCAAAATAAATCAAAAGGAATGGTACGTTTTAAAATACTAGCGACCATACCAATAGTGCGTCCGTAGATATCTGCTTTTGATTCAATTACCTTGAAGAAATGAATAAAAAAAGAAAAAAAGCTTAGTTTTAAACAATTCATAGAATATTGATGAACTTTACTTTAACAAAAACTTGTATATAGCTTCCAAAAGCCAATAAGCTTTATAAAAAATAGCAAGCATCGAAAATATATGAAACTTGGGATTCCATTTTGTCCAAACTCCATATACAAATCCCTTTGCAATTTGGGGGAAAAAAATGCAAATGCTTTCCCGATTTTTTACAGTGTTCACTCTGCTCTACCATTTCGCAATAACTCTGAATACGCAGAACTGTTGCACGAAGTGCATCTATTCAGCTCGTGCCACAAATGTGCCACCGTTGCATCAAGTGCATCATCATTAACCGATTCCAGTTAGCGGGCGTTTTTATCGCACGCTCACAAACCAAACCGCTCCAACGCCACACGCTAATGATTTGTTAAATAATCCCTGCAGCATTCCTCTCGGTGATGCACACACTTGATGCGGCTGATCATTATTGGTGGCTGCTCTTTTAGCCGGTGCATGGACCTCCCGTTAATTCCGCACCGGTAGCTGAGGCCAGTATTGTGCTTCTGGCAGACGGGCGAGGGCCCGGGAGATGGGGCGAGAAGAGGCTTGCATTAATAGCCGGTTAGAGAGTTTTGTGCTTCTTTGCGCTGTGAGTGGCCCTAATGATAGCAGCGTGAATAGCGTTCTGCGAAATCTCTATATCAATAAACTAATTGGATGAATAAACCTTCCATTTGCCCGGTAGCTCATTCGCCTCCTACACTGTTCGAGTGGCTCCGTTTGCATGTGCGGTGGGAAACGAAAACGGGGGAAAAAGTTTGTATCTGCAGCGGCGCAACCGATTCGGGGACAAGCGGAAGTGGCTCTAATGAGCCGACGGTGAATTGCCTGCCATGCCCGTCAAATCGCTCGTTTAGTAATTGGAGTGGAGCATTTCCAGCAATTCAGCTAAGCGCAGCAGGGGAAAAAACCCGATTATGGAAAATACAGGGAAGCCCGCGGGTCTGAAGTGTTGTTTGGCGCAAAGTAGTTCCACTACAGCCGATAATAATAAGGTGGGCTGGCTGCCGTCGATCGACCAATTTTGCTGCCGCCATCGATAATCATCGAAGCGGTGGAATTCAATTCGATTTGCGACCAGGGTTTTTGGTTGCGTTTGGGAAAATCCACCATTTCTGGGAGTAAAAGAAACCAAAAAAAAGTAGGGCGGAGAATCTGTAGGAAATAAAAAAACCCCACATCGTATCGGCCCTTTATAGTGAAATTGGTTTGCTTTTTTTTCCCCGGCAAACTTCCTACGGTGTGCTTTCGAACCGGCACTGAATGAGATTTCGTATAAATCGATTCAAGTGGAAGCGGAATAAGATTAAATTAGGAGTAATTTGAATGAAAGACTCATCTCCCGGCTAGACTTCTTTAAAATAGACTTCCTAGACGCTTCTGAACCAATTGAAAAAGAAAGACGTTGCTGGGCGTTATTATGCCAATCGAATAGTGGATAGTGCAAACCGAGATTGGATCAATTGTACCAAACTAGAAGCCATTGAAGACGCAAAGCCCCAGCACAAAATGGCAAAATGTCGCTTACTCATCAGTCGCAGAGGGAAGCACGAGCACGGTGAAGTTTAAAATAGAGCCGTTCGGATGGATTTGGGAAGTACGTTCGAATGCGAGTAAAAAAGGCACTGGGAAAGGCTTCCCATTTGCTCGATCTTCTTTGGAAAGGAATCAAGCATGCCTTTATTTAAGATTTCCATTTAAACCATTCGTTGTTTTGTGAGTTTGTGTTTTACATATTTCAACTAAAAAGGCTTTTGGGACTAGCGAGAGTATCCGTATGTGGATATGAAACCGAGAGAAAGTTTGTGTGTGAGAGAGAGGGTGAGAGAGATGCAGAGAGAAAGAGCAAACGCCCTCCACTCAATTCCACGACAAGCTGGAAAGCATTTAGAATGAACGCCGGAAGAAGTGGGCGGGCGGAAAAACTTTGTCTAGGAAAAATTGAGTTCGATCAATTGAAGGACTTTTCGATTCTACTCTTCACCGACCGAACATCCTAAAGCATCTCATCCCACCCTCGCCTAAAAAGGGGCAGGGAAATAAAAAAGGGAAGGAGTAAAACTCCAAATGTTGCCATGAAATTGAATCACGTATTTGTTTGCCGGTGCCGGGAGTGCATGATGATGGAGTGATGCAGTGATCGCAGTCTGGGGTTTCGCCTTGAGTAGCAAAAAGAGGATGTCACCTTTGATAAGACACGCAGTGGCTTACTGAAAGGGTCGCTTTTGTAACGCTCCGAGCTGAAAGTCTGACGGGGCGAAGGGGGATTGGTGCTGCCATGTTTGATCAAATTGTCAACTTTTTGCCAGCGCACAGTGTAATGTATGTAAGGGTTGTGTTGTTGTTTTTTTTTGTGCTAGTTACGCCTTGAAAGTTCATCATTGGACCATTCGAAAATGGGAAAATGAGTAGAAACTGAAGAGAGCAAAAAATATGACATCAACCCCGCCTCATCTCACTGCCAGCTTTCCAAATTGTTCGCCTCGTACTCAATTTTCTCGTAGCGTGTTCGTCTGGGGAGAAATGTAGAGTAAAGGAATATTCTGTTCATGCACATTGATTAGATGCTGTCTGTCGGTGTCACATACGTGGCTGAACACGAGCAAAAGTGCAATGGTTTACAGCGAGGACTGGGAAGCAAAGCTACACAGTTCAATCACGGGACGGATAGTTGATGAGAATGAAGCGTGGAAAAGTTGTTGCTCAGGGGAGCATGTGATGTGCCCTGTATTGCACCTGTTTGTGCCATTGTTGCTGGAGCTTTTTGACTTTTGATTAAAATGAAAAATCTATAAAACAAAACAAAAAACCTCACAACAGTTAAGTACAATATATAATTTCATCGGCAAAAGAATTTCTCGTAGCGATCAAATTCTAGTAAAAGCGCCTAAGTGTATGCAACACTGTGTTCAATTTTGTGCAAAAGCACTTTAAAGCTTTCTTTTTTGCGGTAACATGACGTACATCATGCAAATATCTAAAAAAAAGCGATCAGTTACTCAATTTCGATCAACCTTCCCGTGCAAGCGATATTTGTAGCCAGATCAAACCCACACGACAGCGATATTTGTAAACACACAATAGGCAAAGGTCTCCAAGGGCTTGGCCCTTGCGGGGCCTGACCTCCCGTCCAGCAGGGAATGGAAAATAAGTTTGTCCAACGCTTATCCTGCTCGAGAGTGTTTGGTTTTCCTGCTCTTAGTGTCGTTTTCCCATTTCAGTCACAAAGCTTTACCGTTTCAGTCTTCACTTCGAGATCACTGGAACGAAACTGGACTAGAGAAAGAATGTAAACACAGTGCGGCACAGAAACACAAACATTGCAATTTCATCCAGCCTAGGGATTTGTTTATTGGGGTAAGAAAAGAAAGCATGCTTAATTTTAGTGTGTGTTGTTTTTTTTTCTGTAAGGGCGTATGTGTTTGTTTTTGCTCATTGAGAGGACTCAATGAATAAAATAATGAATTCCAATAGCCACCGGGTGTCTGGGCTGCTTTCGTTTCGGAAGCTATCCCAAATGGTAAGCAAGACCGTGGTCTAGAATGTTCAATATGAGCAAAATAGAATATTGTGCCCAGTGAGATTTGATCCCGGAATTAATAAAGATGATTTTTTGTCTTCTTAAGGCATGTATGGTTTTATTTTCAATCAGAGATGGTTGATCGTTATCTTGACGTTTGTATTTGTGGATCGTTTATTATGTAAATTTCCATGCAGATTATATCAGCGTTTGAGTATGATGAGGAGAAAATAGAAAAAAAATTGTATGTGTTTACTTCAGTTGATTGTAATTTTGAATGCCAGTGAAATACTCAAAAGATAGAAGATGCATTAAAAATCGGAATAATCTTCATAAAATCCTTCATTTTTCATCCCTCATTCATGTATTTTTCTATTAAAACTATTATTAATTTTTTAAATTACATTGCAACGTTCACTTCCCTTCCATCATACAGTTTAACTATGCATTTCATAATGTAATACACTTGAAACCTCTTTAAACTGCTTGTGATTAACATGATTTTTACATTAATGATCTTACTATGTAGGTTTTGTCAGGTGCATTGCATAACTTCAGGCTGACAATTTCCATTATTAGCATTTATTATCTGTAAATGATGCTGTATTTATTGAGAGTTTGATTGCAATTATATTTATTTGTATCTTTCGAAATTCAAAATAAACTGAATTCAAGTGAAATAAACGATTGTTACCATAACCAAATGCTGGCCATATAGAAAAAAATATTTTATTTCTCAGAGGAAAATGTTCGAACAAAAACATCAATCGCGTCAGTCCATTCCGTTGAGCCGTAAATGGTAATAGCTCATTTCTGTTTTTCAGGTTTAAAGTTGCACGCAAATGCTACGTTTAAAGCGCTGGACAAATGCGCTCAAACGAACTTAAAACATCATTCAAACTACCTTATCGCTGATAGCTGGCAGCAGTGACTCGCTTGGCGTGAGTTAAAAAAAGTCAATCTACCCCGTTTGTGTCACGAAGCACGAATGATTGATGATGCCAAATTTGATTTAAGCGATGGGAAGGAGAAAGAGAGAGCGAGAGAGAGAAGTGAAGTTATATTTTCCGTTCCATTTCTTGTCCTGGTTTTTTTTGGTGTGTGTGTCTCCTTCGGTGTTGAATGTGAATCCTTTCCCATTTTCTGAGCGTTCCGGTTCGGGACCGAAGTTGCAAACTGAAACATGAGCTGGTGTTAAGTTTGTGGTAAAAAAATGTCCAATGCGCTGCTCTCTCACCCTTTTTACAGACACACTCACACACGATACCAAAAAAAGTTCCAAAAGTCTTTGCATCGGCATCAGCTGGATGCATAAATCATATCATCAGCGTGCACGTACGCGTCATAAGTCGTCACAAAGTGTCAACACTGATAGAAAAGTTCGTTGACATTTGGTTTTCAGGAACGCGGAAAGGTCCCCAAAAACCGACCCAAAACCCCTTACGTTTCTGTAGGTACTGTAAGTGTGTGAGTATGTGTGGACAGCGGGAGTCGGAGCAGAAGGGATTGCCCTTTCGAATCTTTTTCGCACTCACACCCCAACTACGAAAATATGCTGCAGGTAAAATCGTTAACATCGCCAGTCGATTCGGTTACGGTTTTGAGGTAAATCTGTGGAAAATCTTCACCCCCGGCTGAGTATCCAACCGGCCCCAGCCGGCCCCTTTCGTTCGGTTGCGTTCGGTCGCGGTTTACCTGTACCAGCGATGTGTCGTCGTACATCGTTAATCGTTATTTTCACAGCAAACATTCAGGCGGAAAGGGATGCTGTAACGAACTGAAAAAAAAGTCAGCCCACGCAGTATTCGTCTGCAAGGTTGTTGGGTCGATGTGAAATGAATTCACCCGATGGACGGGTCGACCCAATAAAAGCGAACCTATGGTAGATTGTGGCCGGGCGAATGCGCAACCCTTCTCAAAACCCGCTTCTTGCTCTGATAAGGGTTTCGTCCGATTCCTGGTGAGAAGGATTATAGAGAAAAAAGAAAAGAAGACGAAAAAATACATCCAAGGATTGGAGGACTTGGTCAATTTTGAACCCACGACGGTAGAACGGTGCGACTCTCGACGATGCGGGCAATTTTTTCTGCCGGCTCCGGTCCGGTGGTTACCTTTTCCTTTGTCCCACCGGCGAAGTGGGCGGATTTATAAGATTTGATGTCGTCAAGCGGCCGTCACGCAGGTTTGATGTTTTCGGAAATCAATCCATAACTTTTGCAACTCTTTCCAATGTTGAGTGCCCAAAAAAAGCTCGTTTTCTTTCTTGCACCGTAAATCGGCTCCGTTATGATTATACTTACGCTTACGGCGTGGGGGACGGTAGCAAATAGGGCACAAGGGTACAGTGTTTTCCTATGCTAGACCCTTCGTCATGTTGCAACAGCGTCTGGTGAACTTTTTGATTACAAAGATTGACCACTTGCTGCGAGGGGTTACCGTCTTCCGTAGCGCAACGTGTCATTGACATTTGATAGGCTTTCGGGGTGATGGCTCCTTCCCGGAAAGCACGGACTCACGCTGGTGCAGGAAAAACAAGTTTAGTTATCACTTTACCGACCCAGCTGTGATCGAGTGTGTGCCAAAGCATGGGTGCGGCACGTCATGAAAGGTGTCGTTTTTGCGAGCGTTAATTGTGTTTTGCAACTTTGAAGTTTATGTGTGTGAGAGCTTGGGAAAGTAGCAGGCGCGTAAAGGGTTAAAAGGGGCTTGAATGATTGATAAGCTTGAGTGGCTCGAGGTTACGCAGGGTGGTACGAGGAAATGTAGAGCATGATGCTTTGAAATATGTAGGTAACAAAAATAAACCAACAAACTGGGCCAACGTTATCAAATCTGTTTGATGTTGAATGAAAAAAATTGTTGCATTTTAAAAGAATATTGCTTTTGTTTGCTCCGATATTAAAATGCTAAAATGTTGTTCAGTTGAAAACAACATATCTAATTGCATTCCGCCTGCCTTTATGCAATCATCATCACTAAATCTTTTATCGTGCAACCAGGCATAGCGTCGCGCCATGAAGCGTGGTGCCAAATTCGATGACTTTCGATGATATTCGATGACAGGTCTATACAAAAACAATAAGTTTCACGGCGAATATGTTAACGCTATGTGTGGGCGCGTGAAAATTTTGGCATTTCATTGAATTTCAACGCATCACATAGGTTGACCGCTGGGTACATACATTTAGGCGTTTGCTGTTTCAGCCATGATGATTTTGACTATTTTTTCAGGCGTGAAATTGTCTTTACATGTTTAGTTGCACGGCTCTAACTTCTAAATGAACTGCGAAACTAGAATGGAGGCAGCGGGAGTGATTTTTTTCATTAGAAATGATAAAGGTTACAAAGTTTTCATACAATCCTAAAACGGTAAACTTTTTTAAATAGTTCGATATCTTTAACAATTTGTCGTTGCTGCTGTTAAAATTGGGAGTTGTTTTATAAAGCTTCCATTGCTATTTATCAACGTTCTATCGCTGTCAGTTGATTTCCGTTCATGGCTTTATGTACATAAACACTTTAAATCAATTAAATTCCCATTCATTTACATTTGCATCGTCACTAAGAACGAAGCTAAACAGAAGAATGGTCAATTTATTTTCATACTGTTCCATCGCTACCGGCTAGCATTTGATTGGCGATGGCATAAATAACTATCAATAGAAGCCTCCGGGCGAATGTCATGCGAACAAGGAAAACTATCCATTAACGATTGTTTAATGAATTGAACACTCCGCCGCGCTCCTTCCGGCTTATCTCCAGCAAAAGACTTACCAATCGGGGGCGAAGTGGGCAGATTGAAATGAAGCACAGAAAGTGGGTCGTGATGGGATTCCCACGCGGCACGCGATACAGCGTGTATAGATGACGATAGATTGCTGGCGGGTAGGCTGAATGTGAGGTTGGAAAAGTTTTCGCACCGTAGTAGCTGCCGGTAGCGTGGGGCGGTGTTTGCGATTCCTAGCTAGTGATCGGTTCGGGTTTCGTTTCTTGTCGGCAAACGCACGTCGATTTGCTTAATTGGTAACGCTGGTTTGGTAGGCGTGAACGTTTGCTTTGAATTATTCATAATCTCAACACGATCGGGGTTGAGGTGGGGTTACAGCCGCAAAAATATAGAGCCTACACAAAGGAAACACACTGGATGAGACAAACGATTATTGATTTGGATGGTGTTTGACAGATCGGAGTGAAATTGTGCTGAAGAAACCGGCTTAATTATAAAAGTAAGGTTTTAAGGGCTAAAAAAGATGCATTTACAGAAAGAACAGATAGAAAATGGTAATTATGTTTGCTTTTAGCGACAAAGATGACGATGCAACGGATAAAGCATTATAAATTCATTTGGAAAACATTAAACTCTGAAGACTGCGCAATACGCCTGAAGGTATGCAAAATAATAATTAATTTTTTTTATTGTTCGATTTTGGATTGAAATTACCTTTGTAACATCCATGAAATAAAATTGATCAAATATAGTAGATAAGAAACATCATTTTAATGAAAATAAACTTTAAACACTTGGCTAAAACAAAGGTCACACGTTTGCTACAATGGTAAGCGCCTGAAGGTATGTACAGGCAATTTTTCTTACATTTAGGCCTGGATTTGTTTGATAATTGGTATGCCTGTTCGCTGATATCAATTCAATGTGATTCGCTTGTTTTATATTCTAGACAATTGTTTGCAAATAACTCAACAAATCCATCGGCAACACTAGTGTGGCTCCTTTATTAACCCCATCAGCCCTTAATTTATCATTCTTTTCTCGACGAGTGCAGCACAAACAAGGGAAAAGATAAGCGCGCCGCTCAACGTTCAAGCCCGCCCCCTTGCCCTGTAAGGTGCGCACTCTTCCGGTCGAAAGCTGGCGAGGAAAGAAAATTAAACTTAGTTAAAAAGCGTGTTTGATGAAATTCTTGTCCGCCAGCTCCGCCATATCGAATGCAGATTGCGCTACTCGCCCGCGCCCGCATCATCTTCGGGTGGGCTGTGGATGCGTCTTGGAAAATGTTAATTTTAATACTTTCATGCTGTCATACTTCACCCTCCTGCAGCCCACTCCGGGCTTTCGAGTGTTCGCTGTCACCGTCACGGAAGAAAGATAGTTTGCGTTGCGAAGCTTCTCAGCCACGGTCGAGATGGTGCCTGTCAGCGGACGATGACAACGACGACTACTACTACTACTACTACTAGTGCTTCTGCTGCCACCGTGTCACCTCATCCAGCGAGAGCGGCGATCCGGGCGGCATTCGGGACGGGCTGAAATGTGGCCGTTGTGGCACCGTAGCGCGCGCTAGCCTGCCAGCGCCAGTACTTAAATGCATAATCACATAATAAATTATTATAAAATGAATATTTTTCATCGCTTATCTGAACCGTCCGTGTCTCCGTGTGCAGGCGGACAGGCAGGCGTAAGGGGCGAGTTGATTTGCTATTTCTAGCACATTTCTAGCCTTTCCCGGAAGGTACGTGCCATACGGAACGACCGAAAAACGCATCGTGATGGCGCATTCCGCATGCTTGCGTACTCGATGTCTCACTGTGTGTGTGTGTGTGTGAGTGCCTCTCGTCGACCCGTTGCTGCAGCTGAACGGGAGCGGCTCGGTTGACATTTCCGGTGCGCATCCTGCAGGCAAAAGGAGGATGATATTTCCGGCCCTCGGTGCTTCTTTACGCTTCCGACGGTGGCGGTCGCTGCGGTCGGGGAGTTGTGGTGCGGTGCGGTGCGCACAAAACGCAGCGTAAATATCGTTTCGCCATCGTGTTTGCCATCATCCTCACGCCGCCACCTGAAAGTCACTCGATCGGAGCCGGGGCTATGCGTCAGCGTTTTGCAAAGCCATTCCGCCCGGGCCGAAGACCGAAGTTGGCCCGGCTGCTTGTTGCAGTTTTCACAGAACACGGAACCAAACACTGGCTCCCTTGCTGATGCTACTCCTGCTGCTGCTTCTGCTGCTACTGCTGCTACCAACTTGAACGTTCCTGACGAGTCCTTCGGGAGAACGGAGATGTGTCGGTGTTTTTTGTTTTTGTTGCCTGCTTGCCGAGAAGGTCGGATTTGTTGTGTTTGTGGTGTGATTTGTTTCACTGCTTACCGGCTGTCTTTCTGGGTGCCTTTCCCCCCATCCAAACCGCATGCAACTAAGGATGATACTGCGTGTGTGTGTGTGTGTCTAGTGGTATCGCTTTAATGTCACACCTTTGCTGATGGTTGTAGGTATGTGTGTGTGTGTGTGTCGGTGGTAAGATAAAAACTTTTTTAAACAGAGCAAATATTTAACGTCGCTTAGGCTAAGCTTGTGTATTCGGGACACAAGTGTGACATGAACTGTGCAGTGTTATGCAGCATACACACACATATACAGACACTGTCCATCGAAATGCACAGGACAAGCAAACCACAACCGAGCGGGGAAGAGGATGGGGAAATTCTCACCGGTATTAACCACTTGCGTCACAGGCGCGATTTCACACCATACCACCCGTTTGAGGCCGTTCGTCGTTGAACACAGCGGATAAGAAAGGCATTGCATTGCATGGTCTTCCATCACACAAACAGGCAAACACACACACACACACACACACACACACACACACACACACACAAAGAGAGACATTTTGGTGGCTTCACCTGTGTGCGATGCCGACCTTTCTAGGCCATCCCGTCGCAACTAAGCGTGACAAACAGCCTACGATAATTAACCGGTTTTGGCTACGGCAACCCGGGCCGGAGCCCGGGCTCCGGAAACGCTTATGACTCGGAACACCCTCTCCCGCCCCTTCCCCACCCCAAAACTCTCCGTCTCTTCCTTTCACCTTTCACCGGAAAGGGGTTGGAATGGTGGCGGACACTTCCTAAATAAACAAACTGTAGTTTGCCTGCCACCTGCCAACTACCTGGAACGTTTTTCTGCTTGCGGTTGTGGGGAGGGGGCGGACGGGGGATTTTATATTGTTCTTTGGGGAGGAGGCAAGCCATAAACTTTGCCTTAGGACGCAAGGACGCGAACCGGGTGGGGGAATGTCAGGCGTCAAAAATCGAGAAGCACGAGAAGCCCTCGAGTTCTGTTGGGGGCCCCGTGGGCTATTTGTTGCTGCAGACGGGGCAGGTTATCTTGCGTGGGAGCCACAAGCTTTAACTGTGCGGGCTCGGGGAATGGTCGTATGGCACTGCAACTTTGGCGCAGCTTGAAGCGTGTTCGAGCGAGATCAAATGGCTAGCCAGCCGGAGGGTTGTTTATGTTTGCTAAATGGGCGAAACGCGGCATTAATTTGGTACGGTTTGCTTGGGAGTGATTAAGATATTGCAAATCTGATAGTTTACGATTTAAAACTGGCGGAGGTGTGTTCGGTTTCAATAGGATAAGAGGAACGGTGGTTTAGCATTGGATACATTTTACGGGATTTTAATTAAAGCGAGGCACCCTAACCCGCTCTGCACCGGACTGCAAAGCGAAGGAAAATAATTATTATTTCCAGCGTAAGCAAATTCATTTTTCCGGGATTGTTTGCTGGAAGTGAAATGCGTTCCCTTTTATTATGAAAGTGCTTGACTTTTCTTTTGCGAAAAATACTTCTTAGCTAACACGGAAGTTCGGGACGTAATGTACGGCACTAAAACCAACCTGTCCTGCACTCAGAACCGTTGTCACACAACGACCAACGACCATTTGCAAAGAAAATCAACCAAGTAGCGGCTGAAGCGAAGAAGGAAATGTAATTACGACCGACTGACCCCATTAACGACCGGCGCACTTTTACGATGTTATTATAATTGTACCCGCGTACCATTCGCTCGGGAAGGGCATTTTCCTTTAAACCCTGAAGAGTGGATTGGATCACCAAAGCAAATAATGAGTTAAAGAAATGAAGAATCTGACCGAGCCCAGCAGCTGAAGTGGAGCTAGCAAGCACTACGAGCGAAGTACTACAACGCGGTAGTCAGTCATTATGGGGGTTCGGTGGGTGGTTTGCTATGCAGTTTACAGCTCGCTGAGTGAGTGAGTGGGGTTTCGGTTTTCGCTCGCTCTGATCAAACCCCCGGCTACGATTTGCCGTGCGCTTGCCGCGGGTGCATTGTGCAAAGCCTTTCGGCTGGACCGCTCGTTTTCACTCACTAACGATCCTTACGCCTTCCAGGAAGCGAGTGTAGTGTTGTGCCTGCTGCCGGTTTGCTTAATGGGTAAAGCTTAACAAGCGTCCGATGGTGCACCACCGGCTGAACCGAACGGGGTTGCACATCCGCCCGAGTGAAGTGGCAGCGGCACTGTGCACGAGCTGTGTAATTCCTGTTTGATTTTATGTACTTGTTCATTCGCTTGTTTTCCTCTCTTTCTCTCTCTTATTTTTCCACTATGCTTGCCCACTGTTACTCCTTTCGTCGAGTAACAAACACACACACACAACAGCAAGAACAACAACCTTACCCATTCGTTACCGGTTTCGCAAAAAAGAATGACCCGCTCCGAAGAGTAACATCCGCCGAGTGTTCTGTTTAATAACGGTGGTGACATATTCAATGAACCGTCCCTTCAATGAAGTGTTACTAGAATGCAGGAGACGAAACACTTCAAAGAGCTACACGATGAAAGAAAACGCCGAGACTGTGGTGGTTTGTCGATGTACCGGAGATGTCGTTAAAATTTGCCCAAGGTTACCATTTTTTTAATTGGATTAACATAGTCTTGTCGATTGTGTAACATTTGCCAACCTGCATTTCTATGGCAAGAGCGGAGAACTTCCTGCTTGTTAAGGCTGGTTGGTTTAACATTGCTGTAACGCAAACTGGAATTGTACCGTTGAGTTCGGTACAAGATGGCAACATGCTCCAACATCTCAGAGAGCTTCCATACGGCACCATTTGTTTCTGATATTATTACAGCGCAACGACTTGCACAACTGTTGCAAAGGCTGGTTCATTACTTATTGCATAAAAATGCATTGAACATTTCTTTTTTCTCCCGTATTCTCTTGTCAATTCAGCAATGCAGAATATGCTGCATCAACAGGAATCGACAGAGGAATCTGATTGTAGTGATTCCTAGTAAGTTTTACAGGTGGCGTAAAAGTATTTGCTTTCATGTGAAGACACGTCGCCCGTTGCGACGTCTTTCGCCTTCATTTCACTTGGAATCCAATTGCTCACCTTGCGCATCATTGCATATTGCTTTTAATCGAACGGAAAATGATTTGGTGAGTGTCTTTCAATTGCTTTCTGGAAGTGTTTATGCAAGCTCTTCATAGAGTATCGACTCCAATTATCATTTTGTACAAAGTTTTGTGACGCTCTGGGACGTTCTTCGTTCTTGTAAATCAAACTGACCATTTATAAACTCAGCAGAACCACTTCCGGCAATTTACTTGCAGCTAGAGCATCGCTATCATACATTTCCACCTACAGACGATGGCTTTCGACAGCTGTTTTCCTCATAAAATCATTAGTGAAGTAGAACTCTTCACAAACACTTCATGTTTAGAGCATACAAAACCATGTTGTACCAGGTGTAAAATAAATAGAAATAATGAAGCTGAATGTCTAAAAATGACACTACATATTGAGAGTTTTGTGTGATAAAATAAGTAAGTCATAAATTGCCTTCATACCATTCCCGCCTCCAAGTGCACCCATACGTAGCACTTACTATTCTGCTACGAGTAATCAATAATTTACTGAAAGCCTAGTTCACTAGTGAAACGTCTGTAGTGCCAAACGAGAATTATAGTTAGTTTACGTTATTTTCTATGCGTTCCTTGTAATTTTTGTAAACCTTCAGACAGTTCAAAATAAAAAGAAATAGAATAATGAGTAGCTTGAAGTGAGTTGAACGTTTTAAGCTGATTGGTACTTTTCATAGGTTCTAAAATACATAACTTCTTTTCAAACGGCTTACACTGTGCAAGGCTGGTGGTGTTTCCTCACTCAATAACATGACCATTGAATAAATTTTTCACGTTGTTTTTTGTACTGCAAACTCATGTTGTCTAGTAAAAACCATTTTTTGTTTTCGAAGCGTTTTCAAACTAAAAAAAAAATGCCAAAGATCTTTTAAAACCTCGCCGTGGAATCAAATTACCCCGGCACGATAAAATCGTTGTGGGAAGCGAACATTTGGATTCAACCGTAACCCAATGTGGCTATGGCTCGTGATCGATTTCTGTCCGCTGCTGAACGATGCGGTACGGTCCTTTGCATCACATATCGAATTGTATGACAGTGGTAAACACACACACACACACACACACACACTTGGCCGACACCGAGCCATACTCGACAGTTGGTGGCGAAGGCGGTACGCATCCAACGGCATCCAGTCTGCACGGCGCGGAAAGGAAACAATGCATTCGTGCAACAGCTGCAGGCACAATGGGTATGGGAGTTTATTGAATTTTCCGCGTAAAATCCCACCAACCACCGGGCTGGGTCGGGGGTGCAGGCTGGCGGCTCGTGTGTTTCTTCCAACAATCCTGTTTACTTGGCCTCCCCTTCATCGCTCCCGTTACGACATGATGTCCCATGTCGTGCTCGAGTCGCGAGTGGTAGCAGTGCCAGTTAGGTGTAGACTCGCTCGCTGGTGTAACAGCTGCGATTGGAAGTTTAAAAAAGGAACAGGAAACTACAGCAAACATTCGCGAACGTAAATACGTAGGTGTGTACGTGTGTGGCTGGGTGAAGTGATGGTTGTGCTTGAGAGGGATGTAAAGTTGTTTGATGGATGGAATGTGTTGAGCGTCGTTGTTTATGATGTATCTTGGAATGGGGTCAATAAAAGCACGCGAGCTCTCCTATACGTTCGTCACCAGCGTATGGTTTGGAGCTTCGCCGATTTTCCTGGAAAGACGCTTGCTGCTATACATTATTCACGCTATTCGAGGGAAAATTTCAGACAAATTGTAATCCACAAAGTCTTAAAGTTCTAGGAAACATTGATTAAAATATCCCATACAGGTTTCGTTCCCCCCCCCCCCCCCCGTGCGACACACTCCGTTAAACGATCATGAATTTCATGCAAAATGCGTTCACTTGCACACGCTCGGTAGGCACGTCGGCACAAAACCACAGCACAGATAATCAACCGATGGGGCTGTTAAAACATTTCCAAACATGTGTTCTATCATCCGCTCCCTGTCCACATAAAGAAAAGCACACACATAGACACTCGCGCCGATTATCAATGGCAGCGTTCTCGGCATCGCCTGTCCTCGGTGGCGATGGCAGCGAAAGATAACAAGCGAAATTTATGTTCATAATGCTGCTCGGTTTCGACAAGATCGTTTACCCAGTCCCAGGAGAGGGCTGTAGAACAAGCGGCACGGGAAAGCTCATTACTAAGCTTTTGTTTATGATCGCGCTGGCTGCCGGCAGCATGCACCCAGAGACCAGCAAGGAGCAGAAAAAAGTCCAACCCACGTGAAGTTGTGGCGCAACCCGAACGGAAGCGGTGTGGTGCGCACCGCTCACATTCGAACAACATCTCCATCGATACGGGCGAGGTTGTCGATACGATTCGGGCGCAACTTGTGAACCAACCAGCCAAGCACAGAACAGGGAAGTCGAAATTCACCTTCCCGCTTTCGTTTTGTCCCTCTTGTGCAAGCCAGCCAAGAACCGAGCGACGCGACCGTGTACGGAGCGTTTTGCGCCAAGACAAAACTTTCTGCCCTTTTCTCCACGTGCGCTTCTGAATTGTCTCGTGTGAGCTGGGATGTGTGGCAGAACGGTTGTTTGCATTGAATTAGGCAAAATGGCATTGAGCACGAAATACATAATTCGTTTCTATTGTCTTTTTTTTTTGTTCTTTCGTTTGCTTCCTTCCATTTCAACAATTTTGCGGATGGCAATCTGCTCTTGTGTGTGTGTGTGTGTGTGTGTGTGTGTGTGTGTGTGTGTGTGTGTGTGTGTGTGAGAGTGTGATGGTTGTGTCATCGAAGACGCTGTTGCACCATTATGGTGGAAAAGTTCATGTTTACTTTCGCAATATTTATCGAAACATCGAGAGTTATGCTTCGCGAACTGTACGAGCTTGGTGCGTACCGATATTGCGAACTCTTCGCTCCATCTTTCTTCCTCCCGCTCGGGGGAAGCCCATCGGGGGGGAAAATATGTTTTCCACAACTTTTTGTTGATGTTGCTGCTCGATTGCCATTCAGGAGTGCAGATTTGTGCCAGCGTGCGGAAGAGATACTGTATTTAGGCAGCAGTGTGGGTGTGTTTTCCTTTGTCAGCAAAGTCGTCGCTGTTTGTTTGGTGTTGTTGCTTCACGGAAAAGATTGTTCTGCCGCACTTGCATCAGGGAAATATGTTGTGCCAGCAAACGCAAGACGAAGGCTTTTCTTTTAGATGAGTTTGATTGAACAGATTGGTGGTTCAAGGAAATGTACATTATTTTTGCGTCGTCAGTAGTGAGAAAGTGGAGGTTTTAGCGTTGAACGTTGAAGCTAACATTTGGAAGATTCTTTCCTCTATTTACGGCAATTATGTGATACTCCTCAGCAAAATTGGTTTGGCATGGCACAATTGAAATATAAGAATAGTTTGAAGGTTTAAATAAATTACCTAAATGTTGAGGAAAAACTTCTTTTTGCTTGATATGCCTGAAGCAATATGTTTTATTTATATCAATCAATAAGGCAGCTGGTTTAAATGAGCAGAATCTATTTAAAACCTCTCATGGTAACGGTAGAGAAGTATTTGAGAAGTAACGTTTGGCCAATAAATAGTGTTTGCTGCTACATGAGCGATACGGCAGAAGAGCTCCAACGTTGGATGGCGATTAACGCCTGAAGGTATGCCATTTACTTAAAAATGTGTCAAATGCCTGAAAGTATGCAATGTTTTATCCATCCATTAAAAAGTAAAATTTTATGAAAACATTGATCAAATGAAATGGTCACTTCTAGAAATGTCTTATAATGATAAAATCCTGAGTAAATTTTCTCTGGCATAAATATTTTCTTAGTTTAATTATTTTACAAAGCACAAATTTTGAGCGGCGTACAGTAACCGCATTTTAATATATGTTTCCAGATAAACGCTAGCAATAGACTGCAAGACGGTGTTTATTAAACATGGTAAACATCTTCATCGGTCTGAGCAGCGATTTGTGATCGATTGCAAGTGCAACCGGGACAAGAGCAATATTTTAAGAAAAGATTAATGGTATACCTGTGTAAAATAATGTTTCTGCACCTATTTTCCTCCAAACAATTCAGCTCGCTTATCCCTGCACTGCATCCAACTGCCAGAACTCACTTCGTTCTTCCACCCACAGCGTCAGTTCATCTTTCACACCCAGCGAGAAATATATTCATGAAGCTTATTTAAACGCATTTGCTACTGCGCGTGCTGCCCGTTCTACTGCAAATAAAAAAACCAAACCCCGACAACTCCGAAAACGATTAACTAATTCTTACGCATGGAACAAGAAACCACTCAATCATTGGCTCGTGGCCCGTGTAGCTTCAGCCCTGGGCTCTGCCACCTCGTGCAACCTCGTCGATACATTATTCATGCTTGTCTAATCATCATGCGAAAATGAGAAAAATATGTGCCCGTGACAGAAGGCAATGAAATTAAGCTTAGCGCCCGAGGAAGGACGAAGAAGCGAACAAAAGAGAGAAAAAAAAACAAACTTCTCGTCAAGCACTCGTTCGGGAACGGTGAAACGAACGCAGCGAGGGTCAGGATTATCAAGAGCTTTCGTCAACGGTATGACAACATCTTCGAAGACGTTGGAAGCTCCCCGGGTGGAGGGGCATTTGGGGAGAACGTTCTCGCCGAAGCTCATGATGGCGTTCTGTCAGGAAATGATGAATGGTTATTGGTAAATGTGTCACCCCGGTACTGCCGCGCCCTAGAATCGATTGCACTCGCTGCGCTGCGGTGTTTCCGGGGTGGAGTGTTATCGAGAAGTTTTTCGCCCCTTCGCAAAAGCGGCATTCGAACCTGTCACAATGTTTAGTCCGGGGGTATGAATTCGTCACCGGCAGCGCGCTGCTGCGTATCTCGGCGTGATGGGAGCAATTTTATTTCTTTCAGCGGTGAGAGGCTAGCGGTGTTAGCTTCTTCTGGAACCGTTCCAGCATCCGTGCACGCCACTGACTAAGACGGAAATGATGTGTAGTCATTCCGTTCCGCTGTGATTAATGGCAGTGACGTGTGCTGGAGAGGGTGGTAGGATGGGTGTTTTTTGTTTGTTACGGTTGTACCATTTCTAGCACAAATGCAGTGTGCCAAGTTATTTTGGGCTGGGTGAAGTAGCGTTCGAACGACTTCCCGAGTGTTTCTGCCTGCTTTTCATCGAAGGGAATTTGTGGCGGCAAGTAGGCATGATGATTCAGTTTCGGGAAGATTCAGGAAAACATTCCTACGGTGCGATTGACACGTTCGCGGTGATGAAGCTTTGCAAACGGGGTACGATTGGAAAGTTGGCTGATGTCCTGACTGTTGGTTAGGAAAAATACATGACTAGGAAGATTACTAATGATTTTTTTTAAATCAAAATACTATAACTAGTAACAAATAGTCAAATTGCTCTTACTGGAGAGTGATTGTTCTGAGAGTCAGCTTTTTTACTTTAATTGGTAACGGTTAGTAAGAAAATCAAATGAATACCTTTATCCATCTACAGGAAAGTGATACAACATGAATATTTGTTGTGTTGTAAATACGTAACATGACAGTGATTTAAGGATAGGTTGCTTGCAGATTTAAGTAGATAGAATGAAATGCAAAAGAAAAATTTCATAGCTCTTCCATGTCTTGCTTGGCATAAGAAGAAATAATAGTATGAATGATATCTTACCGTGCAACCAAATATTTCACGTGAAGCGTGAAAAAGTAGCTAAAACCAACATGGCTGAAACATTTCACGCTTAAATGTGTGTATTTGCATGTTTTATATTCTTGAAAAGGATTCACTTACAATTTGTAATCATAGTTGAAACTTTTTTGAAAACCGCTGCAAACCATGCGATTAATGCTACTTCCCTTTTTAAGCGCCAAAATGTATGCAAATCGCATCACAATGAGACTATTGGCACTCTTTGGTGTGAACTATTGTATTATTTATATCTTAATAGAGTTGCTCCTTCTTTAATCACAATGAAAATCAGCAGAAAGATTAAACCACATCTGCCTAGCGTCACTTCTTGCTCATCTTTTAAGAGTGTCTTGCAAAAGTTTGCTCAAGAGCTAACCCCACGGTGAAGTGTAAGGCAAACACACAAATAATCTTAATCTCATCAATTGAAACGACGACGAGCGTACCGGTAGGTGCGAACGATTTCAATTCACTGCGCACCGTTATTACTACACCAACCATTGCAGAGTTTCCGGAAGGGCTTTGCCCCCCCCCCCCCTTCCCTCGCTCCCTCTGGGTCCAAGTGGAGGTCCGATTCGCAGGCGCTTCGATAATTAATTTGATCTAAGATTATGTTGTAGCAAGCACTGCCGGCATAATCCCTAGCTCTAAGCTAGGGCTTCCGTAAGGGATATCCCTTCCTATTTCGGGGCCGGGAAAAGGGCAACGTACTGCTCGGGAAACCTATCCTATCGCCGGCTTCCGAGGGAACGATCGTTCCTGAAAGCTGGGAGAACTGCCCCATCGTTGAACCGAGATGACTGGGCACTTTGTCGGGATTGTGGCTCTTGAGGTGTGAGGGTATTTATTGGAAGCTGCTGGTAAACCAGAATCAAACTCGAACGGATCGAATGTGAGTGTTAACGCTCTGTCTGGATGTTGATGGTGCGATAGCTCGAAAAGATGCCTATGCATAAATTAAAGCAAGTGTTCAACCGCAATGGAAAACCCTACTACAAATATGCCCGTACATTGTTGCTGCAGACAATGCCAATCTCAGTAAGATAGCTTTATTCAGTGTATACGAAGGTAAAAGTATATCGTTGGGCGATTTATCGTGATTGTTGTAGTATGTTGCTGAGATAATGCTTGAAACAAGGGGAAGAGGTCAGGTTTATTAGAGCTCGTTCAAAGAAAATCAGTTATCGTGGTAGACAAGACTGATAGATCACCTTGAAATTTATTGATATGTTGATAGGCCGTCGAAGCAATTACTCGGTATCGGCACTTTAGTGTGAATATTACACTCATCCCGAAGCACGCTCTTGTGCTTTCCCGGGCCGTTACTGCCTGCTCCAGTGGTAACATTTAATGAACACTCGCTCGACCAGACAGACACTCAATGAACAGACTTTGGCTTTGAAACTATGACAATTATTTAGTCATTTAGCAGTCATGGCAGTGTTGTAGTTATCAAAAAACAATTTCCTGTCCGGTCCAGTCTGGTCCGATGCAACGATGCGACCCCCTCCCGGGCCGCTCACCAGAAGGGTCAACTTTTAAGTGTATCATATCGCTTCACCGTTCAGCATACCTGCCGGACGATAAATTACTTCCCGCGGGGCCTTTGCTCTCGACCAAAGCTGTCCACTCCGATCGGTTAGTGGTAGTGGTCCCGGTTTCGGAACCGAAACCGTTTCGTGCGATGCTGACTGGCGGGATGGGTCGCATCAGATCGCCAACACCATCCAGTCCACCAGGTGGATCCGAGCCGTCAACCACCACCATCCAACCTGCGGCTGAATGCGGACGCGTACGCCGGAATGTTGCTGTTGTGCATTAGCTTTGTTTACCGTGCACAACCCTAACCCGGCTGCCCTGAAAAGGTTCGCCGTTGCACGTGCCGTACCGGCATTCGCTGTTCATGATTCATGCTCACCTGGACAGGCCCGCCCCGGGGGCAGGATTTATGGTCACCCGGGAAAGCCTTTCGGTGTGGCTTTGGTTTTCTTTTTTTGTGTGTGTTTCAGCGTTCGGTTGGTTTTTGGTCGAGAGCGAAAGGATCTGTGCCGCACTGTATCGAGACACAGCGTCTCTCCTATTTGGGAGTGTTTCAAAGGAAACAGTGTGCAGTGCAATGCCAAACAATGCCACGCTGATGGTGAACTGTGGCTGCGTCAGCATTTTCAGCGTGCTCGCAAGGTGAAATGTTGACAAATACACGATACACGCTTGTACCGCTGCACGGGAGTCCGTGGGATGCGCGACGATTGCCAGGCGGTTTGTCGACTTTTCACCGAAAACCCCCTCTGGAAATGGCTTCTCGTGACAGGCGGTGTCGGGAGCAAGTGACCAACTGGACCAAAATTTGCTCGGAAAACAATAGCAAACGTGAACAGCTGGGAATGGAGGTTGAAATTGTTACTTTGAACGTTGTGAATGCGAAAAGGAAGATTATTTCGCACGCAGCTGATGTTGAAATGCGAGACAGAATCCAATAAATGCATTCGACTTTTCAATTCATTAATGAAACTCATTTACAGGAAAATAAGGCATAAACATGGAAATACTAGAATAATAATAATTATTGAAAAATAATAAATCGTTTAAAAACATGTACAAAAATTAAAAATGCTGTACTACAAGAAGACAAGCGCCTAAAGGTATGCAAGTTCTTTCAACCTTAGCGAATTGTATATAATGCATGTTTTGATTATCAATCATTTATAGTGTTATTTGTGTACAACTATTGAACTAAAATTTAGCATCTTTTTGGTACAAAAATACAGCAGATGCTTGCTTCGATTTTATTAGCTTAAGTATCTTATATTGAATGACTTAAACACAGAGGCGAAATGGTGCATGATTTCTAGCAGAATTGGGTTCCCCTTTCGCAGACCGTAAAAAACTTTATGCAATACTTACCCGTCCCATCCCATCCCATGGCACCCACACCTCCAGCTAGAAGAATCATATTACGGGCAGGCTGTGGCCACTTGAAGGCGCGAGTAACACGAACCCAATTACCTTTTTCCCGCTCGAGCTAAGCACATCCATTCGTGGTGTTCCATTTTCACGGGAAAATGGCTAGCGTTTGGGTCAAATTTTGCTACGAATATTTTTCCCACCGGAACGCAAAACGACACTTGAGCGGTTTCCTGATCCCGCTGATCCCAAATTGAGCGCACTTCTACACAGACCCACGCTCACACAGAAAAAAAAAATGAAACTAAGACAAACGTTTCTGTGTTGCCTTTTGTTTTACCTCCTGTCCTGCTGAGCGTGAGCATACCATTACGTTGGTATTGATATCGTGAAGGAACAGGATGAGAAGCAGAGCGAGAAAGTAAAGTATGATGCCGTTCCACAATAAAAGAAACGAGCTACCCGGTGGATTTGTGTGCGTGCGGGTATGTATGTATATATTCTCCCCCCTCCATCTCCGCCCTGTTTTTTGCCTTTCATTTTTCAACGACCGGGATAAGCTCCATTTCATGCCGGCATGCAGAGCGCCACTAGCCAGCACATTTGGCTGGTGGAAGAGGATGGATCGAATACCATCATAATCACCGCTTTGAGCGGTGAGCAACTGCATGAAATTGTAATTTATGTCAATTTGGGGAGCGATAAATTCAACCGGAACCGATTGACGCCACCATCACAGGGAACGCATCCGTTGTCGAAGCAATGGCAAAGCGATGTAGTGTGTGAGGATATTGTTGAGGAGTTTTTTCTTTCCTATTTTCAGTAAATTATCATTCTTCAATGGTTTTGAATATGTAATTTTTAGTCAAAAATTCAAAAAAAATCGATACAATGAATAAAGTAATATATTAATATTTGTTTGCATTTTCGCAATGAATATGTTTCTAGCTCAAAACGTTTTTATTATAAATACATCGTTCCGTTCATGAAAGAAAACTAGCCTAAAAATTGTTGAGAGACAAACATTGCATACATTTAGGCGCACGGACTACAGCTACGCAAACACTGAGATTAAGAGTGGCCTGTTTGATTTAATTCATTGTGTATCAATCTTAATCTTAAACCGTAAACAGTTCCACCCATGAACAGAATATTCGAAAAGTAAATAGACAAAAAATCTCTTTTGCTATGCTTCGCCAACCAATCAGCAATGTTGACCAATCTGTTGCTTTTGATTGTCATTTTGTTCCGAATGTGTGACTGGCAGAGCTGTCAATTACTAGTCGAAAGAAGAAATGCCCACATCCTCATCCAGTTTGAGCGATACTCCCGCCTCTGCCATCTCTCTGTGGTCTTAATACCGCTCAAAAGCTTCTCGTTATTATTGGCGATTTCGAGTGGTTCAGTTTTAATGAGATTCAGCCTGTGCCATCATCCGGTACGACCATGGTGCCACAGCCCAGGGCAGCGGAGAAACTAATAAGAACACTTCAAGCAACATTCCACGTAGCTACATTGTCGCGCTGTTGGAACTCATGGAAACACACAGTAAAAGAAAAAACCTCTTGCTGGACGCCCACTCTAAAATCAGCAGTGTGTAGCTGCTGAAGTGTGGCACTCGATTGTAATTCAACACAAAACGTAAAGTTTGCTCGTTAGTACTTTGGCCAAGCATACTCACCGTAGCCCGCGCCGCTAGCTACTGTGATTTGGTGAAATCATGCTTCCGGCTTCCGGCATTAGGGCGACCGCACAAACGAGCCGTTCGTTTGTGGCCCTGGCAGCTTAGGTTAGCCGTCATCTTGCCTCCTTCACCCTTTCCGTTTGGGGCATTGAACGGTTCAACACATAACGCTTCTTTTTATTAATAGTATACATTGTCAAACGAACGGTTCAAAGAGGATTCCAGCGGGAGCTGAGTTTCTGTGCCGTAATCGTTGGCAAGAGGTTGACATTTTCTCTGGGTGGGAGAGAAAAAAAGACGAAAAGTCCTCCAGGGTCGGCATTTTCACCACTCGATGACACGCTTTGCCGACCACCTTGGTTGACGTACAGCCGAGCACGGTGGACGGACTCGTTAGTTAGCTGAAAGTTTACCTTTTATTTGTGACGTGTGACGTTTGAAGCACGTTTACATGCTTGACGGTCGATGAAGTTTGCATCTGTACAGCGTGGTTCATGCTTGCATCAAGAGGGTTTGATTGTTTTGTTCGCACTGGTTCTCCAGTTTTGTCCGAGTGTGGTAAATTTGTTGAGTTTTCCACTCATACCTTTCAACACAGGTAGTGTATAAGTGAAAGAAAGGGTTCAAGTAGTTGTTTTTGCCATATAGATTGCAAAGAAAGAAGGCAAATTTAATACTTTTTATGTCTCATTGCCACATGCAATTGTATGCATGCATTCATGTTTATTTCATGAACTTAATAAATGAAGCTTTTTCCAATACCATCAAACTAAAACAATACTTTTATTACTCTCCTGCACATTTAAAAGTAGGGTAAGTGTATCAATTATGGTTAAAATATGTCATCAAGATACCAATTTTATTGCCGTAAAAATAAGTAATATGTAAAATTTTAAAAGTCTATATGTTTTCCAGAATCTTTTCATGTGTAGAACACGAGAGTATTTTTTTTTTATTTTGACTCAATGTTTAGTGAAACAATCGATTAAAAATTGCATCTCAAGTTACCAATTATGGTTATAGTGTTCCTAGCAATTTGCCATAGCTGTACCAATTGTGGTCGTAAGCCAAAACTCGTGGATATTTACACCAAAAATCAATTTGTGACATTGTTATAGCTCAAATCAAGTAGTAATTAATTAGTAGTGAAAACCATTACATGAGTAAAATTAACAGTTTCAAATCTCCGTTTTGTATCACTATTTGTATTGATATCCACGCAGAATTAATTACACAATTGATTGGACGATACAGTAATTTAAACCCACTGTCCACTGTAGTATCTGTGGCTGAAACAAGTTTTTCTAAAATGTTAGGGACTTATTCTACTGATAACACCGCATTTGAACACACTTTAAATCTCCTGCCAATTATTCATATTTCTTCATTTGGAAGCTATACCGAAGCTAGCTACCGTTTCAGCACGAGACACCGAGGAGCGCAAATCAGGGTGGCCTGAATGAATTGGTTTAAATGAATAATTGTAGCCATTGCCCAACTATGTTGAAGATACTTCTAGTCAATTATGCTCTACTTATCGATCAGATAAGAACAAGAGCGCACTTGGCAATATTACAACACGAGCGGCGTTCAGATTACACCTTTTTTCGTATGAAAGTCATTCTCGACTGCGTTATTTTGATGAAACATATTAAATGTTGTATAATTTTACAAGAAAATGATGCTTAAAACACAAAAAAACACTTTCGTTTGTGAAAATAATAACGAGAAACCCCGATTTGTTCACTTGTAAACTACGCACTAGGACCAAAACGACAATTGTAAACAATGCATCCATGTAATACTGCGATATTTGGTACATCAAAGGTTAGTTGGGACCAATAATGGACATACGGAAAAAGACACATTTTCGATGAAAGAATGGTACATTTTGATAAGAAGTCGTTGAATAACTAATATTTTTCACAAAAATGATGATTTTGAGATAAAATTAGAGTTAGGTGCTTGAAAATCGCTAATATCCTACAGTGCTGCTCTTAGCAAAATAGTAATAGATACCAAAAATCTTGGCAAAACAATTTAAAAGGGTGATGGAATGGAAAATCCTTCCGTGGTTTAAGAATCCAAATAGTTTGTTTTAGAGCGAAAAAAGAGTTCGTTATAGCCATAAATGGTGCTATAGCCTCAATTGGTACACCTACCCTATTTAGTTTTGCGTTCATGCGTGAGACAATGACGACAGTAACGAGTGGCAAAATTGCAAAACTTTACCATGAAAACTCCCAGCGGTAGAAACAGGCCAAGATAGAGCAAAGAATTGCACAAGCTTTCCGGTACAGAAATGAAACTTTTCTTAACAAATCCTGCCCACCCGACAAGACACGAGCAATATTCAAATTGTGAAACCAGTGCAAGCAGAACGAAACGAACAATCGTTTTGGCGGTGCCAGCGTCACTACAGCTAGCCATTTCGAACGGGGTATAAGTTTGCTCTGGACGACGTCATTCCTTCTTTCTCTTCCTCTCTTCCTCACGCACAATGAACGGACACACACACTCATGCTGAGGTTGGAGCGTACGTTTTTAGGACCCTATTTTTACGATAGTTTTACTTGTCTGGAACAAATATAAATGTGCGACAGTGACACAGGCAAACGAAACGACCCGTTTTGTCGGTCGCGCTGGCAATGGCGGTCGGCAAAGTGCAAATTAAAGTGAATAATTTATCGCCCCGAGGGGATAATTAAAATTCTCAACTGTGGGAAAATGTTGTGAAATGTTGTGGGGGAAAGGGGGTGCGCGGTGCACTGGTTTGCGGTTCGTTGCGGTGGTAAAATCAAATTTACGCCACAGCAACTGAAAGCTTTGCCGAGAGCTTCCCAGTGGAAGGGGGGGGGGGGGGGTTGAGGTAAGGCAGGGTGCAGTTGATGTCTCTGCAGGACCAAAAGCCGTTTTGTTGTGACACAAGGGCAACGGTGGTTTTTTTAGCTGCAGCTTATAGCGTTGATGCAACATGTTCGAGATGAACAGAGATGTTGGTCGGTTGTCCGGGTAGTCTGTGGTCAATTTGATCATTTAGTCATAATAAATACTATATTGCTGTTTTGCAGGTTCATACTTCTTGATTGTAAATGCTCTATATTTATATAAACAAATCAAAAGAATACAACAAAGCATCTTCCGAAGATTACCTCGATTTGCGCCTATAGTTATGCATTGCTCTGTTACGCTGTATCACTTTGCACAGTTATCTCGAGTGTGTACATTTAGGCGCTGCCAGCATTTGATCGAAGCGTTACGCAATAATGTAACGGCCCAAGGACCCGTCGGCATCATTTTACTACCCATTCATTCTGTTAGATCTGGCAGTAGGATCTCGAACCCAAAACGCGAAACAATATCGAGCTAGTTTGGTTTGTGTGCAATGCTCTGCATCTCCATGCCTCGCTCGATTATGCAAAAAACTGAAGCCACGAAACAATTGTTTATCATACCCAACCCTCCAAACGATAACTTTCGTCCTCAACGCAGCGCTTAACTTGAGCTGCGGCTAGTATGGCTCAAGGTTAGCATGCCGATAAACAAAAAACCAGCTAACTATAAAACGGATACACCCGGACCCCGGGCAGCAGGGCAGGGACGTGGCATAATAAGTGGCAAAACGCATTCTTTATGGATCAATCGTATCGTAAAATATTTTAACTGCTCTCATAAACCCTGCCGCAGCAGTACGGTTCGAGAAGGGAAGAAAGCGCAGAAAAAAGACACCAAAATCGTCCTACCGATTCGTTTCTATTCAGCCACTGCTGCCTGGGAGGGAAAAGCTTCGCTGCTACCAAATTTACATCCCCATGGTTGAGAAGCTTTTTGTGAAGTCGCAAAACACCAGCTAAAGTCCTCTCGCGATAGCTTGGCGATGGTTCGGGATGGAATGAGCGGGAAACGAGAGCGTACGGGAACACAAAAGCGAACCACAGACAGCCAGACAGACGGTCGCACCAAACGGCATTCAAAGACGGAACGGTACGGAAGACGCAACATAATCACTCGAGTTTAACGTTCGCTGATGGTTCGCGCTCAATATTGAACGGAGCGGAATGTAACGAATGAAAGGCGAAGGCAAATAAGCGAAAAAGAACAGAACCTCTATGGAAACGATTACAATAAGCGTTATAGCAAAGCGGGGCGAAATAAAAAAAAGCCCTGCCACGTTCTGGTCGACAGGGATGAAAACCCTTACCGGATGGGAAGAAGCCGCTCGAGTGCAGTGTAAAGCGGAAATGGGAGGGATAAAAAATGGCCAGCAAAACACAGCAAAATGCACAGTTTGGCTGCGATAAGCTCATCAGCATGCAAATGGTCGCCCTTGTCAGCGGTTCTGGCCCGCAGGCAGCCTCCACCCGGAAACGAATCAATCAAAGATTTATCAAGTGTCAATTTGCCCGTTATCAGTGGTCATTTCAATGCGATTAACCTGGTTATTAATATATGTTTAACAGTGTATCAAACAAATGAACGATGGCTGTTGCAGTTCAGCTCGAAATACGGTTTTTGCGCCTAAATGTAGGCAACTGCGTAACGTATCCCGCTTAATAAAGTAGTTACGCTCGAAGAGGAAATGTTTCAACGTTCGATAGTGAATACGTTAAGCTGTCGGTTGTGATGATACTGTGCAAAGTGAAAGCTCTTCCCGCTGTTCGCAACATGCAAATGAGTCCCCGTCCAGCTTTAATTCGAGTTGAAAATAAACTGTAAATTAATCCAGTAATTTCACCGTCCCCGTTTCATGGCCAACGAACTCGCATGGCAGAAGGTTTCATACACTCATCAGACAACCATTTTCCTCGCTTCAAAAGTACGTGCGGTTATGGACGATCGAAGAAGAGAGAGAGAGAGAGAGATATGTGTGTTTGTGCAATCCGTTTCCTAGCACAAGACGAGATCCTTTGCGTTTGGTTCACCATGCACAAAACCTGCCTGCCCACTCGCTTGCGCTAACATTGGCATTTGGGCAGGCATATCCTAAGCTCGACTGGGGCAGAGAGCAGCCCCATGGACTGTAATAACAATTGAAGAGAAATTATGGTTCCGGACTTTGGTCCCTGTGCAGTGTGTGTGTGTGTGTGTGTGTCGTTTGGTGATATTGCTCGTGCCGGGACAGGGGCAGCAGGACGCCGAGCAGGCGACTGGTGACTGTAATGGCGATATGTGAGTTCATGAATATTCATAGAGATGCCGTAGAGCTCTCAGCCTTAGCTGCGGTGGCAAGGACGGACGTATCCTTAAGCCTGGCGACACGAACTGGCCCGGTGAGCGAAACCCTGGCTGGCCGCTCGAATATTCCAATAGTGAAATATTTTTATAGCCCAGTGGCCGGTGTCTCCGCGAGGCAAGTGCATTGTACGACATTGGATCGTGCAATCTATAGCCGGCGTTGCACCCGGACGAACCCCGTCTGCTTCGCCTGCGCAAAGCGTTCGCAAACCGGGGCTCACAGCAATCGTTCGTCGTGGCATGGATTGCTGTGCTTTGATGGAGAGGATCGTGGCCAAATTTGAACATGATATAAATTCCTAGCCCCCGGGATATTCGAGTGTTGTGGAGTGTCCGGTTCGGAGGAAGTTTTCGGAACCGTGCCGAGCACCGGAGTTTGAGCTCGATCATATTTTTATGAACTTTCCCTGGGACCGGCCGCCGGCTAAGCACGGCAATGTTTATTGTTATGTGGTTTCTGATGGACCCTTGAAATAAACTTGCCACATGTAAAAACACCACTGCCCGTTTGATACGTTGTTCTTTTTGAGGGGAGAAGATTTTCTTTTTTTTAGCTTTCCGGCAGACAGAAAAGTTTGATGCTGATGGTAGGCCAAGCGAAAGTGCTTTACTGTTCTGTTGAGAGTACTAGACAGTAGGAAATAGTGTTCGTTCTGTAATAAAAAAAAAAAACAAGTTCCGCAAGCATGATATGCAGTGGCACTAATGCAGTTTGGCTGTGATGTTTTAAGCATTTTTTCACGCAATGTTACAAAGACTGATATTTTAGAAAGAAATCAATGGGAGATTTTTTTCATTTTCTGTACCCGTTTTATCTAAACTCAACACAAAAATTAACTCATTCTGTAGCTTTTACTTGACGAGATGACAACGTAATTGCCCTAGATTTAGGATGATTTTGAAGCTTAGCTGTCAAGCAGAGTTTTCTCAGAACTGTTGAAAATTTCTTTTATACATTTGATTTTGCTCGTCGAATTATTGCCTATTTGTTTAAAAAAAAAACAAAAAATGGAAAAAAAGTGTAAACATTTCTCGGGTCATTTGCGATCATGCATATTTCACTCGACTTGCATGTTTTCGATTCTCTATACCAGCGGTCGGCAAACTTTTTTTATTACAATTCAATTATTCAAACTTCAATTATTACATTTTAATCTTTTAGAAACAGTTTAGGTATTATTGTTGTTTTTCTGTAATTATATCATCCAAGTATGGTTCAAAATTATTGATACCTACTTTAAAAATTAATTCTAATCTTCAATCATTAGAGAATCGGCAATAGATGGCCAAAAATGTGATCAGTCAAAACATAACAAAAAGGGATCAATATCGCTCCCTGAAGATCCCATCCTCCCACGCTGCAAAAAATATTTATGATATTCCGTGGATGATACAAAAATCTGAATGGCTGAAAAATTATCGAAGTAAAAATAGATTCAGTAATTTTAAAAATGCTTTATGGATAAGTAATGCCATGTCAGATCAATTGATAACTGGTTCCTTATGAAAAAGCACTTTGATAATTGTTGTACTCGTAAACAGCAACAGTGTGGAATCGTCGTTCTCGTGAAAACAACAGGGATTTTAAATTATTTGTTTTTGCTTACAAATACGATCGAAAATATCCCTAAAATATTTTAAAGGGAAACCAACTGATTTGTGTCAAATTAAGAAAAACAAATAAAACAAAATAAAAAAATTATCGCGTGAAAATGTATGGAGCTGTTTCACTATATTTAAAATTTTGTATTGCATGTTTTGCGTTGGTGAAAGTCTGATGCTATCCCATCGAATCCAAGTCGCATTCAAAACTTAAAATAAATTTATTGTAACCAGGCTTTAGTATAATTCATCGATATTAAATTTCGTGTTGAAACAATGTTAAAATTACATAACGGTTGCATTAACAAAATTGACAAATTCATAAATTTATCATGGGATTATCTTCACCCGCTCTAACAAAATGTTAATCGCACTTTGAATAGTAGTACCTATGATGTAACAGACAACCTTTATCAGTACCCTCATCTTGACACCTTTATCAGTCGAACTCTTACCATGGTGACCAAAAAAAGTGAACCAACCAACGTAGAAGCGTGCGCGAACAACGAATGACCTCTCTATACTTTCTTTTCAATTAGCGGAGGCTAAAAAATACACCTTAAATTACAAGTTCATGCACGAGAACGTCCGTAAACAGATTTCTCCGAAATGACTAACTACCCAGGCCACACCATGTAACATGATTCATTGCTGTTAATACTTTTCTCACCTCCAAATAACCACCATTGCAATTACAAACGATTTCCCTCGTTTTAATATAAAACGTATTAATGGCCCATGTGATACTCTCATCGCCCTCATTATACACCATGAATGGTTAAATAGCGCGCCCTTTGATCTTGGGACCAACAAAAGCGACTTATTAATGGAGTTAATGTAAAAGATCGATCCAGAACCCGAGGTGTCAGAGCACAAACGCCCGGCGTGCTTTCAAAAATAATGTCTGTATCATTTTCCACTGCTTTACAGATATCACTTCACCGTATGGGTCTGATGATGAAAAGGTTCAAATTCAACGATAGCAATCGATATGTCGGGAACAGTATTTTCAATAGAGCCACTCATTGATAGCGCTTCCTGTGATCGCAGTTCTCAATTCTGTCCACAAATTTGGCCTTCACGAACGAGCTGAGGCACAATATTGTAGCTATAAATTTCGGAAAATGACCGCTGCCGGAACCTTTAAACACGCATGTAATGTATGTAATTGAAACTAATTGTATTTATTAGCGTTTACACGCATCCGTGTGCATTTGCTGATTAAGGTTGGTGATTAAATTTCCCGAGAACTGTACGGTTGCTCCCCAATAACACTCGCATCAACTGTTGAGTGATGATCGAATGGCATATTAAGGATAGTGGGCACCCATCACGCTTGAGTGCGTTCTGTGGGCTCATTTCGATTTTGTTCCAGCAGTCTGTGACCTACTCTGGCTATTTGGTTGCACGGAAGCGAAAGGGGATGGTGGATGAGAAACGCCAATGTTAAATAAAATACAAATATCAAAAACCCATTTGTTACGATATTTATGGGCATCTTTATCATATTTCACCGTATCGGGTTTCGGGGGGCCCGATAGAGGATTCATACCCAACTTTTCCTCCTTCTTCTCCTCTTCCTTCAAACCCAGTGCGTCCAGTCGTGGTTTTTGGGGTGCGGCCTTCAGCTCTGCTGCGAGCTGATGGAGCGTTAAGCATACTTTATGTTGGTTTGAATGGCGCAGGGCTGGTGAGTTGTGAGCGCCCGCGGCAAATAGGCTTATCGTGGGGCGGAACTCGTTAGTGTAGTGGATGGAATGGAATGCCCGGTGCTGTTTTGCTGTGGCTGGGAAAAGTGCCTCATGAGTGAAGAGCCATTTTTGGTGATAATTTTTGGTCACACTTTGTAACGTTGAGTCAAGTTTTCAGAGAGAGGGAGAGAGAGAGAGAAGGTGATTCAATTGGAAATAACAAAAAAGAAGCATCACTCTTTAGTTGCTTCGTAGGCACTACATACACTTCACCGTTTGGCCTCCGCAAAGAAACAACATTCTCAGCACACAGATTCGTGTAACAACAAGCAAACACAGCTCCAACGCTTCTTGAATTATTGCACCGATTTCTTGCACCGAGTGATGGGAGCGGGCCTGTTTGCTTCACATCTTATCGGAAGTGAATCTAGGCTGCTGGAGCGTCGAAATTTAAAGTTCATTCGTAACATATTCCCTTGCCGACCCCCGTTGGAACTTGGCTCTGCCGGTAGTGCTGTATCTGCCCGTTTGCTGGGCTAGCCTGGTTTTGGCTCAAACTGGTGAAATATTTATGATCTCTTGCAGCATAACTTTGCTGGTGCCGGTGCTTGCCGATGCTTCCGAACGTCCTATCTGATGCGATCCGAAAAAGGGCGCGCTGGCGATTGGCCTAGCATATTTCAAGTGCGGCACCGTGGGAGGCGTGCTGCAAACCGGAATCGTTCCTCTACCCCCTCCCCCCCCCCCCCCCCCCCCTCCCCCCCAACGAAGCTCCTTGAAGGAAACAGTGGAGCGGTGGAATAAAATTCGCTCGCCGGGCCCATGCGGACATCCGGTGTTTGTCTTTCAAGTCAGCGTCAGTCCTAACGATATCCGCTTACGCAAACTTTCCTCTCGTTCTCTTTCTCTTTCTCTGCCTCTCTCTCTCTCTCTCTCTCTCTCTCTCTCTCTCTCTCTATGCGCTCGCTTACTCGCGTAATAATACTATTGCTGCTCACAGCTGCCTCGGTTCCGGGGAAAGGGCTGATTGGATTAGAAAGGAAACAAAACGGGGGAAAAGTGAAGTAAAAAGCCAAACGAAACGTGCTTCGCTAGTGGCTAGAGATGGCTGAAAGTGTGTGTGTAGGATGTAAGAGACGAAAGTTTTTAATAAATATTTACAGACAGGATCAGTGGCAGTGGCTGGCAGCGGCTTTCGGCTTAGCTGGTGAAGATTACTGCTGCTGCTACTAAAAGGGGGAAAAAAAGAATACACATCCGTAAAAGAACATTCTTCGCACAACAAACCGGCAATGTTTTATTGCGATATGAGAATTCTTGTGGGCATTTGGGACGATTGGGATGAAATGGCAAAAGTAACAACGCTCGGAAGGTTAATGATAAGAAGTGGATTTGGTACAAGCATGCTGAAAGATGGGCGTGATGGAATCTATGAATCATGATAACAAGATTGAAGTTTTAAAATGTGACTAAGACATAACAAAAAAAGGGAATTTAACCGTGCACAATCTCCTGTCTCTTTAACAGCGCCTGAAGGTATGCAAGCGTTGAATGAACTTCTTCTTCTTCTTCTTTGGCTCAACAACCGATGCCGGTCAAGGCCTGCCAACACACTTGTGGGGTTGGCTTTCAGTGACTTATTGATTTCCCCCCATAGCAGGATAGTCAGTCCTACGTATGGCGGCACGGTCTATTTGGGGCTTGAACCCATGACGGGCATGTTGTTAAGGCGTACGAGTTGACGACTGTACCATGAGACCGGCTCAATGAACAGCACATAGCAAACATTCCGGAGGTAGTTTCACGTATTAAAGGAACAGGTTTGACTTTTTTAGTCGGCATCTGTCAATTACAGGGTTCCACGATTTATTGGTTGGTTCCCATCAATTTCTGGTGGGTTCCCATATTTGTTTGGTGCGTTCCCACGATTTTTTGGCCGTTTCCCAGAATTTGTTGGTCCAATTGTATTGATATCCAATCGGAAAATGCCTATAAATTATGGGAACGAACCAAAAATCCAAGGGTTACGATTGAAAAATCGTGGGAACGCACTAAAAATCATGGGAACTGACCAATAAATCGTGGGAAACCCTGTATGTAAACAACAAGCCCACAAAGATTTGTACCTCTTTTCTTAACTGAATGCATTTTTTTGCTTTTTGAGTAAGACACAGGGGGCAGAGGATTTGTGTTTTTAGTGTAATTGTGTACAGAAACTTAAAGTAATGAAGCCACTGTAGAACTGGTTAACCGCGTTTATTAGAGTACTTAAATCATCAAACATGGTTTCATTCAAATGAAATGACTCCTAAACATTTTTTTTACATTTTTTTAAAAGATGTTTTACCACCACATCCTTTGGAAACCCTTGTAAATCTGTTTAGATGTTGCTTTTTGTAGAAAGTTGTATCCGAATGCCATAAGAAAACCGTTCCTATCGTTTCGTTACCGATCGAACCATTTCGTAGCCTACGTACTGTTGCCTACAGACGACCCCGATGGGGCATGACCTAGTGCCTCCCACCCCTCCCCAGCTACGTGCTAACGATTGTGCTGGTCCAATAAAATCAATCACCATCATCATTCGATCGCAATCGTTCGCTCTCCTCACTCCCGAAAGCCATCGCCATTAATTTGATAACCAAATTATCAACAAGCCGTGCCAGGGCCGCCCTGGCTTCGGTGGTGCGCTGACTACAAGGCACAACAAAACAGAAATAAAAAGCAGCAGACATGCCAACAGTGCCCTGGACAGCAATCCGGTCGGTGCGTTTCCCTTCCGGGCATGTGTGTGTGTGTGTGTGTGTGTGTGCGTTATCAAAACATACCGGTCACTCGGCTACACGAACACGTCCAACATGCAGCTTGCAACTTGCCGGCGTGGAGTGCGCCGTTCAGGACGATGGATTTCACGTTTGCAACGTTGAATAAATTTTCTCCCAGGACAGTGTTTGTCCCGAGAGGTGGGCGCACACATTGTGCGGGGAGAGTCATCGTGCGTCGATGCACACGACGTTGGTCGTGGTGTATAGGGCCAAACCCTCGGCTGCGGTCTGGTTGGCCCCGAATGCAATCTTTTGTCAGCGACCGTATTCCCCGTATTCCCCCGTCTTTTTAGTGGACTGTGATCGGTTCTGCCATGGGGAAGGATGCATTGCTGTGGAGAGCATTGGATTGGTAAATGCATATAAGTTAAAGGAAGTTTTAAAACAGATTTTGATATTTACAATGTTAATTTGATTAATTGTTTTTTGACGCCATTTAATCATCACGTGTTGTTTCAAAATCTTTTGTGCAACCTTTTTCATAAAATACCCTTAGTAATTAAAAAAAAAGCTCAACACCACTGAAGCGTCTTTCTTATCATGAGAACATCATCATGGTGCTAAAACTAAAAACGAAAGATCAAAGCACAAACATGCCTGTAACTTACCAACTCACCCAACAGTGCTGCATTGTGGTGTCTAACTTTTTGCAGTACTGTGGGTTTTTTTTTTGTTCTGTTACTGCTTCTCCCCAGTAGCCTCATCAGCACAACTGATGAGTAGTGGTCGGTTGAATAGCCCTACCGCATGTACCGCGTCCCAGTGTAGCTTCCGGGTCCGAGCTTTTCGTTTCAACTTTTTGCACCAATATCGCGGTAGTGCTTTTCTTCTTTTTTTTTGGCTCCCTCAATTCGTTCGCTACAGGACAAAGTCACTTCCTGGCAGAGTGCACTCGAACGGCGGGAAAGTCAGGAACGTAGAGAACAAACAAAAAACAAACCAAAAAAATCACTGCCAACACGTACCACGCCTGCACCGGTACACGACAACAGCACGAAAGTCAACCCATTCAAACTGATGACACGAGTCGACGGGGATAAAAGGATTCCGTCCACTAGCACGGACCACCGGCAGTGCGAACGAGCGACAGCGCAAAACGCCCGAGGGCGACAATGATCGCTTATGATTCGTCATCCAATTATGACGTGAAGCGTGGACACTCGAAGAAAGCCCTTCTCTGGAAGCTGACCGAAGCTGACTGCGTGTGTGCGACGAGCAGGGATGACGATTCTGTTGTCATTTGCACTAACTGTCACTGTTGGTGGGCCCGGGAAGGCACAGGCTACTGTGTGTACTTTTGCTGCTGCTGTGTTGCATTGGTACTGTGCACAGCTGGTTCGGCATGTTTGACGATGCATCCAGGCGGAGCTGTAGCGCGGCGTACACGACTGATGTGCTGTTTGGTGCTTCCAAACAAAGCCAGTTGCACAAGGGGTGTGTTTTAGGATGGGCAGCAGCGAGAATGCGGTAATGCTAATTTCGACTTAATGTCGATCGCGTTATTTTTAATGTTTGATTGTTATAGGGATGAATTTGCTCGGTATGCATTTTAATAGGCGCTAGCACTGAACGTTGAACAAACGTTCACGAGCGGCAGAATAAAGCATTATAAAGCGCGATTGAAAGGCTTACCTAAGGGGTGGGGGGGGGGGGGCAGTACTGAATTATTGATATTGTGATGTGATGCGATCCTAGTTTGTGCAGGCCACGCATATGCATTGATGGTTCATTCGAAAGAACAAACAGTAGCAATCATAGTGGTCCAATTGGATTTTTGAATTATGTGATAGATTCAGATTTGGAAATGTCATACGAATGCAGAGAATTACTAAATTAATCATTTAAAGCTTACAAAGATTAGGAATTCATTAATAAAAAATAAAATGGCTAGCGTGGAAATAAAATGATTGAAATAATAATAATAATCTATACTATGTAACAATAAAGAATGATAATATAAATGAGCAAAAAGAGGATTGCTTAGAAATATATCTATAAAGAGGTATATAACATTGAATGTATGCTGCACAACGATGCCTTATCTTGAAAAGTCTTGCAGGAGAAATATGATAGGAAGATATATAGAGAGAAAACCAGAGTGAGACTGAGAGAGAGAGAGAGAGAAAAGAGAGAAAGAAAGAGAGAGCAAGAGAGCGCGAAGTAACGAAAAAAAAGACAAGTAGAAGAAAGATAGAGATGAAGTAAAAAAAAAGATATATAGAGAAAAAAAGAAAAAAAGATACAAAGAGAGAAAGAGGAAAAGAGACAGAGAGAAAGAGAGAAAGAGAGAATGAAAAAAATAAAACGAAAACATAGAACAATTAATGTAAAGTACGTAGAAAGAAGATTTGAACAATAAAATGAACAATAAATTAGATAACTTAAGGTATAAAATTACAACTTAACTTCATTTTTGTGTATTGATTGTGCATTGAACTCTGCTTACTTCTCGGAACAATCCTAACTGTCTTACTGACACAACAAAAAAGTAGATGCATTTGAGAACTTTGATGACAGTCATACTAGCACCACAAAAAACTCATACTGGGCCAACTTTTTAGAAATTCACAAGAGAAACATAAAAGTTATGCTTTGTTCGAATACTTTTCATCGAAAAATCATTCACTGCATGATTCCTGAAAATTCCACATTTCCTACATAAATATTCATTCGAGCTGGAGCGTAAACTTCACCCACTGTAGTACACTCTACAGCAGTCAAACTTTCTACTGGACTCCCGGAGTTAGTTGTTTTTCCTTTTCTTTACTCCACGCCCTCCATCTCACTTGAACGCGCACCATCAATCACCCGGTCGCTAATTACACGGCTTCTGAAAACGATAGATCTCGGGCGTGGTGGCTGTTAGCAGTGAAATGCGAAATTTCACTCCTTCCAAACGATTCTGGCATAAAAAGGGAGGAAAAGCAACCTTCACCTTCACTAAACTGCAGACACGGAAGCATGTTTGAGTGTTCGCGAATTCGGAAATCGAATCCCAAACGAACACAAAAGAAGTTAATCCCCGGTCAAGATCGATGGCGTATCGGCGTGCGAGCCGCGGCTGAGATGGTGATCAATATCTTGCCCGCTTTCTCGCTTACTCTTTCCCACCTAGAATGGTCTTCGTCGAGCTTTCTGCAGCCGGTGTGCCTGGTTTTTTTTTGTTCGTCCTCCGGTTGCTACCGGTCTTCTCCTACACGCTAACGGAAATATCCTTTTACGCTCCAATATCAATTAATCACCATCTAAGCCGCAAACAAGCCGCTCGACAAAAACCCTTCCTTCCTACCTCCCACTGGCTCTATTCTTTGGAGAAGGTAAACCTCCCATTTTCTCCTTACTCCTGCCACCGTGCCGCAGTAGAGTGCCATCACGATCGATCCCTGGCAGGGGCAAAATGGCAGCTTCAGGCAAAACCCAAAAATAAAACGTTTCCCGGCAACTAGTGCGTTACCAGCTCCAGCTAGGAATGGCGAAAATGGATAGCAACGTTGCCATCGGTTGCCGATTTGAAGTGGTCTATTCCGGGTAGCGTGAAGTGAGTTTTACTACTGCTTCTCCCCCCGAAACTCAAACCCGGAACTGATTGTCCTGTTTATATGTTAACCATCGACTCCTTCCTGTGCTGTGACGGGTTCCTTTGTATCGACCTTCACAAATTCACGGATGCTTCCAGCAGGAGTTCCCGTTCCCTTTTTCGGGGAGAAGTAAAAGAGCGACACACACACAGAGACACACCCTTCCCGGCCGAGTATCAATCCATTAGAGGCGGCTGAATGTGTAAGCAAGTCCACTTTTCTGTCACTAATTGAGCGTGTAATAAAATGGGAACCGACACGCGCGGCAAGGGCAGGGAGCGATAGGTCCAAGGGCACCGGGACGGGATGGCAAATGGCAAACGGGAACCGACGACGTCGTACGATGGAGACAATGGTTCGAATTGTTGGGATAAAATGTTGAGCCAGCACACTGGTTTCGGATCGGATCAGGGATTTGTTTGCGAGATTTGTCCCATGTGTGTAGCAAACTTAGCAAAGCTTTCGCTTTTTGGCACAGAACACAGGGAGGAGTCCGGCGGATGTATCGTTTTGGAATCCGGCCTCAGGGGGGTATGAGGCTGTGGTCACTTTCTTTGGTGATCAAACCATCCCAAATCGATCAGTAGCTCAGGCAGGCCACAAAACGTAGCGTTGTTTTCAGATTCCCAGAAACCATGTCCAGCATGTCCATTGTCGGGGCGGGTCAATATTTTCTCCTGGAAGTCGGTTTGGCGAACGTTTGGAACATGTTCTGGAATAAGTTATTCCCAGTGTTGAACAAAAAAAAAACTCTGTTCGTTCTGGGAAGGTCCACTTGCTAATGTGTTGACTGGTCACGGGGCAGGGAAAGACGAAGTGAACAAAAAAGCAAAAATATAAAACACTCCCACCGGCTTCTGCTGTAACCGTTCACCGCCCCTGTTCCGTGGTTTACCGATTTGTATTGGCATTTGTGGTGATAAATGGATCGGAAATGTCGTCGGTTGGCTGTGTGTGATGATAGAACGCAATCTGATACTCCTCGAGAAAAGTCAATCGGGCGGCAAACGTAAGGCTTCACGTTACATTGGGTTTGGCACGGCACGAAGCGACCGAGCGAGTGTATCGCTAGTCGTTCTCAGTTTGTCATTCTACAAGCGCAAACAAGCTGTAGTGCAAAAGGTACGAAGCTGTTGGCACATCAATTTTAAACATGACTGTTATCATTAACGAAATGCGATGAATTATAAACAATTTGGGCAAATAAGAACGGCTAGGCAACCAGAATAACAAATGGGAGGGAAAAGCGCCGTAATTTATGCAAAATGTATCACCAATGATCACGTTTTAGACTTTATTCGTCATACGAACTTTTTTAGAATCAAAATCACATTTTTACTAACTGACGTTCGGAGTATATGCTCAGTTCCAGGCATCTTAATGCCTTTAGCAAAAAGCTATCCAAACACACACACACACACACACACACACACACACACACACACACACACACACACACACACACACACACACACACACACACACACACACACACACACACACACAAACACCCACCAACCACGTGAAGCCTGATTTAATTGCATTCGATAATTGTGTGTCGCTCTGATTAAACGTCCTCACGAAACTAATCATACCAGTGCGGGCTGGTAGTAATTACGCGCCTGCATTCAATCTGGCTACTACACAATCAGTAATAAGACAAAAAAGGGAAAACAGCAGAAAAAAAACATTGCCACAAGAAAACTATCTCATCCAATAAACGGCAACCGCACAATCAGCACCACGGGCAAACTTTTCAAATTACGCCAAAAGCTGTTTGTCGCTTTACGCGCCAGACTCCACAAGACCTCCGACAGGTTTTATCGGGTGAGTCGAAAACTTTCGTGCCTGTTTGCCTGCAGGGGCATACATTCGTGAACTGTTCATCATCATCATCATCACCATCATCATCATCATCATTAACAACATCATATGAGTGCACTTACTCGCGTCCTCTATTGACGTAAGTCTGCTTTTCGTTCCACTTCCGAGGTATCATTTCGCCCTCGAGTGCACTTGTGCAAAGATGTGGCCCCTGCAAAACAGGGCATTGGTATGAATAGGGGAATGGGGAAGGTTCATTTGCAAAGTAATTATCGAATGTGTGCAAATACCAGATCCCTTGCTGGCGTTTGAGATGTGGTGGAGGGAAAGTTAAATTAAGTTTCATTTGATGATGAACGTAAACAGGTAAGCGCATTACCGGGCCTTTTTTTCGGAGTTGTTTGCGTATTATTGTAACTCTGGTGCAATGGATGCTATGGCCCAAGCTGTTTCAGCGCGTTCGGTTTCGTTTTTCTTTCCCTGTGCTAATATTTGCTCTGAGCCAAAGCCGATCCATCCAGTGCGAGGGGGGGGGGGGGGGGGGAGGTTTGAAATTAATTTTCAGCTTCCCGCATGAGATATGATTAAATAGTTGTGGTCAGCTTGTGAAGCGTTCGTGGTCACAATATTGATGAGATAATTTGAATAATTCAAACGGCATGCTCTAGTGCAATACTTAATTTGTAAAAGCAAAAAAAAGAACAAAAACACGCACACATGAACAAACTATTGCCACCAAGTGCGTAGCAAAGTGTGGTGGAGCTAACAATGTAGTTTGGCGAATGGGAAGCTGCAGGCACATGGTGCTATATTGCTTTTAATTTTTCATAATTTATCCATTATTCACAGGATGGAATTCACAGGATTTACAGGATGAAATGGTAGGATATGTGCATTGAGGTTTTTTTTTTGCAACACCAATCATATGGCAGAGAGGTTTAATTTGAATTCCGCTAATAAATCACAAGTTCCTGCAATGCTGTGAGCACTATGAATGAAAATATTTGTTGGTAATAAAAACAAAAATAAAAATATTAGTTAAGTTTAGTAATACAAGTTGTTCGCTCTGACTATTAAAGCGACAATTGTAGACAAAAAATTAAGAGAAAATATGTTTCACAACAATCTTCTAGATGGTGTAATGGTATAAGCACTGACATACGTAATGACATATAAAGATGGTTCGAATCCCATTTGAACTGTTCCCTCGTAACAAGGACTGATAACCACGTTGCATTAACAATTAAGTCTAGTGTTGGAGCAACTGCTGGAGTCGAGCAGTTCGGAACGGATCGGAACAAATCCGTTCATTTTTTTGAACTTGTTTACGCTGACATCACTAGCGTTTTAGATTTAATAAATAGATGGCGAAAAGGCTTTTTCGTCCTCTTCTTCTCTGGCAAATCGTCGTTATAAGATTGGTAATTATTGGTAGCTTAGAAAACAGAAAGAAACGCGCAAGACTTTATCCGAAATTCTCCTCCGAGTTAACATTGGTGCCGTGACCAGGATAGTGTCGAAATCCTGATTAGTCGAGAGTTTTTCGATAAAGTAAATATTATCTGCGCGCGCTTACGCTAACCCTTCTGTACACGCACTCGCATCGTTTGGCTGGCTTTACATTACGCTAATACCAATAACTAATCTTGTAAAATGTCCGTGCAACCGACGATCTTGGCGTCGAGAAGAACGATTTTGCTAACTATCTTGGGACGATATGAACAATTTAACCAAGATTATCAATCTGAGCGGGACTCGATTGAGGTTGAAACTAGAATGAGCAAATTTGAGCAAATGTGTAAGGATTTGGAAAGCATTCAACAGCAGCTGGAAGATAGTGCAACCACTGCTGAAGAAATGACTTATAACGCAACACTGCGCGAAGATTTTGAACCGCGACTCATAAGACTGCAAGCTGCTTTGAAGGCAAAATATAGGCAAATTCCTCGTAGCGAAGGGTCGCAGCATAGGGCCGGCAGCAACCCGCTGCAAGGCATAAAGCTGCCCACCATAGCATTACCCGAGTTCGATGGCGACTATATGCAATGGCTAACTTTCCGCGACACCTTTGAGTGTCTTATTCATGAAAATGATGAGCTTCCCGCCATACAGAAATTTCACTATTTGCGCGCAGCCGTAAAAGGCGAAGCCGCACAAGTAATTGAGTCGATAACGATAAGCTCAAATAACTATACACTGGCTTGGAAAATGCTCACTGAAAGATACTCAAATGAATACCTGCTTAAGAAACGTCACTTGCAGGCTATGTTTGGCATCACACCGGCTAGGAAAGAAAGCGCAACGGCATTGCATCAGTTGGTCGATGAATTCGAGCGGCATAAAAAAACGTTGAGCCATTTAGGAGAAAAAACAGATGAATGGAGCAGCATTTTGGAACATTTGTTGTGTACAAAATTGCCAACAACAACACTACGCGATTGGGAAGAGCATGCGTCCAACAATGAAAATCCCAGCTATGAAGCACTCATTACATTTTTACATCGCCGTATGAGAGTTCTAGAAACGCTGTTAGTAAACAAATCTGAGACGTTAAATGATGAAACACAATCCTATGCCAGACGTAATAATTTTACCCGCACCTCCAGCTTTGCCACAACTGATCGCGATAACAACAGATGCCACTTATGCAACATGCCGCACACTATCTTAAAATGCCAGCGATTCCTTGCCATGAATCCTGCGCAACGTTACCGAACAGCGCTTGATGCGCGGTTATGTCTAAATTGCCTGCGGGACAATCATAGAGCTCGAGATTGCTCCTCGCAGTATAAATGTCGCCACTGTAATTTAGCACACCACACAATGTTACACTCACAAAGCACTCCCGGCACATCCACCACTACACCCATACAGCTAGCTGCGCGGGATGAACCGGTACACCAAGCACACAACACTAACGATCCAACGGCTAACACACAACGTAGTTTTGTAGCTGCAGTTAGACAAGCACCTTCGCAGGTATTGCTCCAGACTGCACTATTGAATGTTGTTGATGCACATGGCATTGTGCATCCTGTTCGTGCACTTTTGGACAGTGCGTCGCAGCCTAATTTAATGAGCAGCAGGCTCGCTCAGAGGTTAGCATTGCGAAATGACACTGTAAATATAATCCTTAAGGGGGCAGGTCTCTCCACCAGAACGGTGAAAAAATCGGTGCGAGCTACGATCGCCTCGAGAACAGCAGATTTCAAGTTGGGTGTTGAATTTTTGATTGTTGACAAGGTGATAGCTGATTTGCCGGCGCATGATATTTGTACTCGCAGCTGGAATATACCGACTGAAATCGTTTTAGCGGATCCACAATTTTACAAATCATCCCCAATCGACATCATTCTTGGCGCTCGTCATTACGCTTCATTCTTTGTGAACGTAAATCAACACAAAATTGCTCCAAACCTTCCGACAATGTTGAATAGCGTATTTGGTTGGGTTATGATTGGGCCCACCGCTCCTCAAAATCCTGCACCGTCGAGCAATTGCACCACTGCATCCACAATCATCTGCATGGCCTCTCTGGAGGATTCTATGGAACGCTTTTGGAAGCTAGAGGAGCTAACTATGAAAGAAGCGTACTCTCCCGATGAGCGGCGATGCGAATCCTTTTATAAAGAAACCACCCAAAGAGACGATTCGGGTCGGTACATTGTGCGTCTACCCAGACAGCCTGATTTCAACGAAAAGCTTGGCCTGTCTAAAGCAACTGCACTTCGCCGTTTTGAGTTGCTGGAAAGGAGGTTGGAACGGAATCCACAGCTCAAATCCGACTACCACAAGTTCATGAAAGAGTATTTGGAGCTTGGCCACATGTCTCAGATAAGAAATGATTCTGACGACGAAAATGCTTACTTCCTGCCGCATCATCCGGTTTTTAAGGCATCCAGTTCCACCACAAAAGTGAGGGTAGTATTCGACGGCTCGGCAAAGACAAGCTCAGGCTATTCCTTAAACGATATACTTTGTGTTGGCCCTATTGTGCAAGATGACCTACTGGACATAATTCTGCGATTCCGTACATACAAGGTCGCCTTGGTCGGTGACATAGCAAAAATGTACCGGCAAGTTGCGCTACACCCAGATGATCGCCGATTAGTTCGAGTACTGTTTCGCTTCACGCCATACACACCTGTACACGTATACGAACTGAACACAGTTACTTACGGACTTTCTCCGTCCTCGTTCCTTGCTACTAGGACACTACTTCAGCTAGCAGAAGATGAAGGTGCCAATTATCCTGTTGCTTCCAGGGCCCTACAGCACAATTTTTATGTAGATGATTTTATCGGTGGTGCCAACACCATGGAAGAGACTATTGCTCTGCGGCGAGAGTTGTCCGAGTTGCTTGCCAAGGGAGGATTTGAATTGCGCAAGTGGACGTCTAACTTGCTTGGTGTGCTTTCCGGTCTGAGTGCTGACCATATTGGCACGCAATCATCACTATATTTCGTACCCAATGAAACGGTCAAGGCGCTTGGCATCTCGTGGAAGCCCGAAACCGATGATCTATGCTTCGATTCGAATGTCGGCATCGATGACACCTCTTCAACGATGCGATCGATATTATCCAACATTGCAAAAATGTACGACCCACTCGGGTTGATCGCACCGATACTTGTACGAGCAAAAATGTTGATGCAGGAGCTATGGTTGCTGAAATCCGGCTGGGACGAACCTGTACCGCAAGAAATCTACAAAAAATGGAAAGCAATTCAAGGTGATTGGCAAGCTTTAGCTGAATATAAAACTAATCGCTATGTACTTTTACCACGTTCAAAGGTAGAATTTCACACTTTCACCGATGCCTCCGAAGCCGCCTACGGAGCATGCACATACGTACGCTGTGAGACCGCGAAGGGAGAAGTGCAAATCAGCCTGCTAGCGTCGAAGTCTCGCGTTGCACCTTTGAAGCGCGTCACACTGCCGAGACTGGAACTTAGTGCAGCTGTCCTGGGAGCGCACCTTCACCATCGCATCAAGAATGCAATGCAGATTGCGTCTGCCGAATCCATCTTCTGGTCCGATTCAACTGTAACCCTGAAATGGATTGCTTCACCGCCCAACACTTGGAAGACGTTTGTAGCGAATCGAGTTGCGGAAGTGCAACATTTTTCGCATCCACGGCAATGGCGGCATGTTCCGGGTACCTGCAACCCTGCTGATCTGGTCTCCCGAGGCATGTCCGCAACACACTTCAAGCAAAGCACGCTTTGGAAATCCGGCCCAGACTGGCTAGCGCATCCTTCATCATCCTGGCCCAGCTCAAACCCGGAACCGGTAGACGATATGGACTTAGAAACACGTCAGGTGAGTGCTACTGTCGTATGTGCACAATCTCATCCATGGTCCGATATCTCATCCTCTTACACTAGAATGGTACGCATTATAGCCTACTGCATACGTTTTGTGTGCAACACGAAGCAGAAAGCACGAACGCAGCAGCCAGTGTCGCATGCTAAAGCACCAACAGCAATCACAGCCGAGTATGTGGAAACAGCAAAAATAGCTCTTTGTAAACTAGCACAGCAAGATGCCTTCTCTGTGGAAGTTAAGCAACTGAAAAAAGGAGAAGCCTTGCCAAAGCAATCGGCCTTACGAAAATTGACCCCTTTCATGGACAAGGAAGGCATAATTCGAGTGGGAGGTCGTTTAAACCTGTCCCAGCTATTATATCAAGCTAAGCATCCTGCGGTAATACCCAAACACCACACTTTTACCCGGCTATTAGCAGAGCACTTCCACGAGGAACGAAAACATGCCAGCGGAAGGCTACTACTATCACAAATTAGGGAGCAGTATTGGCCCTTGGACGGACGTCGATTGGTGAAAGGCATCGTGCGGAACTGTTTCCGATGCATTCGTCAAGATCCTGCATTGGTGCAGCAGCCAATCGGGCAACTTCCGGCATCCCGCATCACACCTAGCCGGCCTTTTTCCATCACTGGGGTGGACTACGCCGGCTCGTTCTATTTGAAGCCTGCGCATCGCAAGGCCGCAGCCGCCAAGAGCTATCTTTGTGTATTCGTGTGCTTCTCCACGAAAGCGGTTCACCTGGAACTGGTAGGAGATTTGACAACCGCAGGCTTTTTGGCAGCCCTAAGACGCTTCACGTCACGGCGTGGATTACCAGCGCACATCCATTCCGACAATGGAAAAAACTTTGAAGGAGCCGAACGTGAGCTAAGGGAACTTTTTGAGCTATTCGAGGATGAGCAACACCGCAATACTATTACTGCCGATTGTGCCGATAAGGGGATAAACTGGCATTTTACCCCTCCAAAAGCTCCACACTTCGGCGGATTGTGGGAATCCGCAGTTAAGACCGCGAAGAAACACCTCTACCGACATCTAGGCAACACCCGGTTGTCGTATGAAGGATACTGTACCATACTTCATCAGATAGAAGCTGCAATGAATTCTCGGCCGTTATTACCATTATCCGACGATCCGAATGAGTTAGCCGCCCTCACGCCAGCACACTTCCTAATCGGAACATCGATGTATGCCGTTCCGGAACCGGACTACACACAGTTGAAATCATGCACATTAGACGATCTACAAAAATGGCAATTATTAGTGCAAAGGTTTTGGAAGCATTGGGCAACAGAATACCTTCAAGAGTTGCAAAAAAGTTACACGTGGTCTGGTAACAAAAACAACAACAACATTCTCGTAGGCCGTATGGTAATTTTGATGGACGAATCTTTACCAACAACGCGTTGGCCTCTAGCGCGTATTACAGAAATCCATCCCGGAGACGACAACATCGTACGCGTAGTAACACTAAAAACAGCTAAGGGAACATTTACGCGTCCAATTACGAAGGTTTGCATCTTACCTCTTAGCACCGATAATGAAGGCAATGCGTAGAATTGTTTATTGACTTCCGTCAAGGTGGGGGAGGATGTTGGAGCAACTGCTGGAGTCGAGCAGTTCGGAACGGATCGGAACAAATCCGTTCATTTTTTTGAACTTGTTTACGCTGACATCACTAGCGTTTTAGATTTAATAAATAGATGGCGAAAAGGCTTTTTCGTCCTCTTCTTCTCTGGCAAATCGTCGTTATAAGATTGGTAATTATTGGTAGCTTAGAAAACAGAAAGAAACGCGCAAGACTTTATCCGAAATTCTCCTCCGAGTTAACATCTAGTAATCTACTAAACTTATTAAACAAGCAAAGCAGTTGTAGCGCCGGATAAGTAAGTAGTCCTCATAAACAAAATAAAAAAATATAGTCGAAGCTGCATAATCTTAAACTAGCTAAATAATCCTGCAAAAAGCCAACTATCCTGAAACGTCTACAAGGCTAGCTGAGAGTATCTGAAAACAGGTAAAGAATCACTTATTGAGAACTCAAAACAATTTCAAGGAATAACTAACAGTAAACTGAAAGTTAAAAAAGAATATGAAAGAATAACTAGTAGTGAAGGGATTCATAGTAAAATTAAAACATTATTCCAAAGCATCCATGTATAGATAACCAAAAAAAATCATCGTCCAGTACATCGACAATATTATAAATGTACTGAAATAAGCTAAACAAGAAAAGGATTCAAAAGAGTCACAAAGAGCTAAAAATATAATTTAGAGTTGATTACATTAGAAAGTGTCTCGTAAGAATAAAATGGTGTAAATTTGAAAACATATTGAATCAATGCAATAATTTGAGAAAAATCATTGTCAACCGCAAAAAAAGGAATGATAATGCACGCTATTCTTCACTTTAAGAGCTGTTATTTTAATGTAAGTAGCATTGGTTATTGTGAACAATAATAAATTTTGCATTGCTAATTTAAAAATTTATTGTTATTCGTCTTTCAAAGTTGAATCGCGAGGAACTTAATGTTATAAAATAATTCTACCTAATTTCACTGCAACTGCTAATACATGCGCAATTGCTTCGCATCGTACCGCATTTTAACATTCCGGCGATATTACTACTCTACCCCTATTACAACAACCCTATCGCAGCATTGTCACACATTGGTAGTATTTAAGCGCCATGCCGCACTAGCTGCCCCGCACAATCCTTCGGCCAGAGCGGGAAGCCACCGTAAAAGACAATCGAAATTAAACCCATCAAACATCGATGAAACTTTGCGCCAGGCACGTGTCGGCACGTCGCCCTGGCAACGGTATTTTCTATCCACCTAGCTCCTCCTGCGTGTCCGAGACCGAGCTAGGGGAAAAAAGCGACACCATTCGTCTTCTTTATGGCACCTCGACAAACCAACTGGGCTTTTGTTGGACTCGTGCTGGATCGGCTGCGCTGTGCACAGGAATTCAACTTCTCCCAGCATCCGGAAATGACACCCTTCTCGGCCCGAAACTGCTCATTGCAGATTGAAAGCGCACATTGACGGACTGGCTGGTGGACGCAACCGTGGACAAATAAAGGGTTCGGACACACCTGCACTAAATTGATAAAGTAAAAACACTACCATCACCAGCAGCAGCAGTAGCAGCAGCAGTGGCAGCAGCAGAACCCAGCACAGCACGGCCATCGGTCATCTTCCGAACAAAGTATAGCAACGACAAAGGACGAACGTGGAAGGACAGCGCTGTGCGAAATAAGTGTGAGACAAGCTGAACGTAGAAACTGAGCATGCGACAACGGAAGGGGTAGATTTATATCCGAAACGTGCCTATAAAAATATCATGACTTTATGAGCTGCTGCCGTAGCGGCTGCTTCCTGCTGCTGGTGAGCGCATTTGTCCCACCACGAGTGAAGGGATGATCGGTCAAAGCTGTCTCCGGAACGGGAGCTGCGAGGTCACAGCCTGGGATTGTCCGGTGAGAAGAAGAAGTTTGCCTTCTTCACTCCGTCGACCCAGGGCAAGTCCTTTTGCCAGCACAGCATGAGGGTAGAATATTTAATCAGAATAGAAATTGTAGGGCGGCATGCAAAACATAAATAATTAAATGAATAGCAATAGCAATTATAATTATGCTGCTTTTGCTAACGAGAAGTACATGAAGCCGACACACCCCGGTGCAAGTCGCGTCATTCAACAAGTGAGAAAGGTAAACAGTTTGTGCACTTTTGCGTTTTAAAAATCAATCTCCATCACACTCCCTGCTGCCGAGATATGAAGAGTGTTCTTCACTTTCTAGAGATATTGTTTGTTGAGCTTATATCGCTCATCATTCTTCACAGCGAAAAAAGGAACAGGTTGACCCTTGACAAGCAACAAATGACAGTCAATTTCACCGCACCGGGTTGCCGCAAGCAGTTCAGCAGTAGCAGCAGCAGCAGCAGCAGTAGCATTGGTTTTGATCGATCGATGGAGACCTTCCGCTTGGCGTTACATCCTTCTACTTGAGTCGTAGCCAGTATCATGAAAACACAAACACACTTACACCCATATTATGAGAATAAATGCATCAGTTACTCGGAACTGTTGCAATGAAAGGCCCCGGTAATGGTATCCCATTAAAGGGTGACAGATTTTAGCCAGGGATGAAGTTGGGCTAACCTACTGCGATGTGGCATCAGTAGTAACGTGTCGTTGCTGTTACGTGTGGTACAAATTGTTACAGGCTAACGTAAACTCATATGTATTATAGTTTAGTTTTTTTATACTTAAACTAGTTAGCCCAACAAACTGAGTTTTTCCGAAAAAATCTAAAATATTCCATTGTTGCTTTTTTACTTGGGATATTTGTATCGTGCCCGTCGTCGATAGGGGATCTCAGGATCCGATCATCGAGTGTAAACCGCCAGCCACCTTACACCAAGTGTCAAAGTGCTGCATACAACACAACAACAATCCTGCTCTTTGTATGGGAGTTAGAAAATCATTATTAAATTAATTTTAGTGTAATATTTGAACGATTTTTATATCTTACCGTCCAAATAGACGTAGAGCAACAACGTCGCGCGCGACGAAAAATAGCTCAAAATTTCACTCGGTGTAGATCAAAGTAGCTCATTTGATTCAGTCAACCAACTTGTTATTTGAAAACACACAAAAATAGGTTAAAATGTGTTCAAATCTATTTTTTGCGTTTGGCATTAATCTGGCTTGTAAACAAAGTAGATAATTCGATTATTTCGGATGAAGCAAAATTGTCGCGCGCGACGAGTAGCTCTGTTTGCAAAATTGAGCTACTTTTTGTCGCTGTATGTCTATTTGGACGGTTAAAACCTATTCTCATACCACCATAAGGTGTGTGCAAAGTTTCGTTGAAAATGATCCAGCCGTTTCCGCAGGACTCCACACAGCATAACACGGAGCTCAACATAACAACTGACAGCTGCCGAACTGTCGGTCTTCGCAGTAGGATGGTAGCTTTTGTACGAGCAATGAGCTGCCTACTAAGGATATTCACAATATGTTACCAGCAAAGAAACGTTTTCTGAAGCATTTGGCGTCTGTCAGTTGTTATGTTGCGCTCCGTGTTATGCTGTGAGGAGTCCTGCGGTTTCGGAGGTTGCTCGCAACAAACACCGTGAAACGAGATTTATATATATATATATATATATATATATATATATATATATATATATATATATATATATATATATATATATATATATATATATATATATAATATATATATATATATATATATATATATATATATATATATATATATATATATATATATATATAAACAATATATATATATATATATAGATATTACATAGTGTTTACAATAAAATATTTATTTAGTTTGGGCTAAATTAAATATATATTTTATTTTACTTTCTCATTTAACATGCTCGCTTCAATTTGATCAGACTTTTTAGGCTGTAAAAACTCACCAAAACTCGCTAAATATTTCGTATGATACGGTTTTTGATGCGCCCAATGCTGTTCGTGTGAGGGTAATCTATCATCTAAAAGCATTCGTATTAATTATCCTTCCAATTCTTCCATTGAAAATCAATCATCAATTGCACGGATAACGCTGCGTACACACTATTCAAATTACAAATCGCTTGCCACGATGCAATATCGGATCCTGATTTATCAATGCAGAATTGGCTCGATGACGTATGTGTGCTATTCCTAACAAAATGGATTATTCTAATTTCGCTGACAGACAAAGTGTGGCAGTGGAAAATCGCACGCGTTTCCAACATTTATTTCCTATCCGCCTTTTTATTTCCTATCCGCCGTGCTCTTAGCATCGAAGAACAAGCAAAAAATAAATGAACTCAGCAATTTACTCGCCGTGCGCATCGGCTTCCGCTCGATGCGATGCGTATCATCGAGCTCATACGCAGGCTTTCGCAGCTCCACACGCGCTCTCAATTCAGCACGTCAGCAAAACAGGCAAAAGTTGGATATTCCAAAAATTACATCCACAGCGCGGGGGAGAGACAGACCCCTACAGTGCCCTTCATTAATCCCGCCCAACTTCGAGTGGGGTTTGAATTAGCAATTTCATCGGACTGTGGAATGTGCGCAGGAATGCTGTTACATTTATCATGGAGACGGAACGTTGCCTTAATGCCTCGTTGAATGTGTGGATCTTGCTGGTGGGAAGCAATACAGTACGCGTTAGGAGACGTTGCTGGCTGGTGGCAGCGCTACCGGAACGGAAGGAAACCGTTCCCGAATGCTTTCCTTACATCTGGGACAGAACGTCGAGAGCACAAAAACCACTGATATGATATAATGTGCGAAATTCGAATGTAGAAGAGGCCGAGGTGTGGTGGAGGAAGAAAATTTTGCTAGAATTTATTTGCCATATTTTTCACTATGAACTGGTGTGAGTGTGCTACTCCCGAGTGTGACCACACGCGTGCGTACATACCGTGATGGAGAAGGAAGAGCTGTGGGAAAGTGGGAATGCAACGATAAAATTACTACTCTAAATGTAAATTTGAGACCGCATTGACAGTGGAGCATCATTTCCGGTAATTCGGTTCGTAGCGTAGAAGGTAAGGGATAGGTCCTTACAATTTAAACCATAATTGGTTTTCAGTTCAAGAAGCAGCTCAAGGTGGATGGTCTGAATGAGAAGATTAATTTTAGAAAAGGTTGTTTCATTGTGTACCATGTTCAAGTATTGATAATTCATTAAAAGTGCCTGTAGAGCAGTAAGGGCATGTTTGTTGCACATATTGCATACCTTCGGGCGTTGTTTTTGCACAATAATTTTACCGCCTTAATAAAGGTAATTAAAATGAAATGATACTTACAGGGTTCTCGAGAATTATATAGACATGTTCAGCTGTTCGCTGAACATGTCTATATAATCCTCGAGAACCCTGTAAGTGTCATTTCATTTTAATTCCCTATATTAGGGCGGTAAAATTCTTGAAACAAGCAATTTTTTTCGAAAATCGTTTTTTTACCTTCTGATGAGAATGATCCAAACTGCAGTCCAAGGGGTAAGAAAGTGACAGCTCTACAATATAACCGAACATGTCAACACCTACTGCCGAACAATTCTATATCTCGCTGAAAGAGTCTATTATATGCCTGAACGAATCTACAACTCGCTGAACATGTCTATATAATCCTCGAAACCCCTGTATAACAACTTTCGTTTTATAGCTTTCTGAATGCAACAAAAAAATACATCAAAATGTCATTTTTTCAATACCTCATACGTCCTTTGTTGCAAGGTTTGCATATTGCATACCTTTTGGCGTTGTGTTCATCTGAATTTTTTTTTTCATTGCATTCGCCGATTCTTTATTAAGATAAACATGAAGTCATTTATTATTTCATTAAAATGTTCATGAATTTGCATTTTTCAAACTTACTTATCAATTGAGTAAGCTATTTTTGTCAACCCATATTTGGTTTTCAAGCCAACTTTTTTTGAAAAATTAAACCTTTTAATGGAAATGGAATAGACTTGTTGAAACATCCGCATTTTTTTTTAAACTTTACATTTTTTTTAATACCCTTTGCGTTGCTGGTACGGTTGTACATCCCAAAGAGGCTTACAATCAATAAAAAAGCACGTATCCAACATCATTACAAGTTGGATTATCTCATTTTTACGCAAAACTCCCACGCCCTGCCCCGCTGGACCACGGATGCCAGGATAATTTAGTTTACTTTGCAGCTCGGGCCGTTTTTTTGTGACACCGTTTTCGGTGCTACCGTCTTCATTAAACCGCCTTCGCGGGATGGGCGGGAAGAAAATCTGTCAACAGTGGATTAATGCTTAGTAATGGGCGCACGAAGCAATAAAGCATCCGGGGAGCCGCCCGCGTTCCAGATTTTATAAGTTAATTTCATTTTAATGACTCATTTTATGTGTCAATAAATCCCGATAATGTGTCGGGACGCCCCGTCCCCCCCCCCCGCTCTAGACCGGCTCTGAAGGTCTGGTTATTGGAGAATTGCAACAGGAAGCTGTACCGGGAAGAAACTGACCGGTTTAGAAGCGCACTCAAGTATAGCAAAATACACGCACACACAAACACAAACACAGAGTAACACAGTTTAATCGACACTCAGTAAGGCTCCGGATAGCCGATGTTCTTCCCGGTACTGCGTTGTCGATTGGAAAGTGATTGAGGTTCGGCCGTTTTGTTCCGTTGCTTGCGTGCTGTGGTGCGGCTTTTACGGAACCTGGGCATTCTTTTGGCACAGATCCCTTATGGGAGATCCGGTTTTTTTGTGTGTGTTTGCGTTTGCACCCAAAAGATCCATTAATGATTATCCTTTAACAGCCCATAGAAATTGGGGCTCGAGCACCCCCCCGGGCAAGCCGACACCGTCATCGGAGGGCATCCGAGACAAATGGTGCCGATTCGAAGGATCATGCCGGAATGATAATGATACGGTCACAAATTAAGGTTTAATATATTGTGGAGCAATTGTGGGTCTGCCGGTTTGGCCCAGATTTGGTGGACAGGGACGGGAAGGTTCGAAAGTGAAGCTCGATTGATGTCGGGTTTGTGTGTGATTTATGGCAATCAATTGGGAAACTGGAAGTGGGCGGAATGAGTATGTTTGATGCATTATTTTTATTCCCGAAGCGGTTCAAGCATAACGGAACCCCGATCGTTTATAATAACATTTGGACGGTGATGCTCATGACGCTTGTGCTTGGACAGCTTGTTTGATGGTATAGGTATTTAAATTAAAGCTTATTAATAACAAACCTTTTTCCTCAGAACCGATAAACAAAGCAAAAGTTATTTGTAGTTCAACATCTGGTATAGTTCGTTTGCAGTATAACGTATTTTTATTAAAAAGCAATTTCGTGAATTACAACTTTTAAACAAAGCTCCGTTCAAACGTGTCTCCGTCATTTTACCTCCACAAAGCACAACCTTTCTTCCATATGTATCTTTTGTTCTCGCGTTTGCATCTGTTTGTTTATGACACACAAACACACACACACACACACACACACACACACACACACACACACACACACACACACACACACACACACACACACACACACACACACACACACACACACACACACACACACACACACACACACACACACACACACACACACACACACACACACACCACACACACACACACACACACACACACACACACACACACACACACACACACCCAATCTTTCACACTCACACTTTGCACTCCCCGCAATTAGTCCACTGCGTATGATTTATGAGTTTTAATTGTATTCAAACGAACGATCGACCGCATAAATTAATAACCAGCACCGCACACCAGGAAAAACACGGGAACTGGGGTACTGTTACCATTTTCACTCCCGCAAACCTGTTTATTGGTTTGCAAAAATGAAAAAGTAGTAAAAAAAATCAAACAAAATGCGAAACATTCCCGATGCGCGGCGAAAGGAAAATATTTGTGTGACCCCGTATTTTTCCACCCGCTTTAAATATATGTTATGGATTTATGAACTCATCAACGCATATAAAAAAGAAGCAAATTAATAAAAATAGTAGCCGAAACAAAAAAAAAAAGCTGAAAGCCACCTACATGCTCTGCATGCAGTCGGCAATGATTCGTGTGCGGTTGAAAGGCGGATTGGTTTTTGGGGTGAAAAATGTCACATGTTGCCGTAGCACCGCATCGAGCAATCCCGTGTCGACTCTTTGTTCGAGAAATGTTTGTATTTTTATTTTTTTTATTTTTTCCACTATGCTATACTAAAATGATGGCGTTTGCCGTAAGCTTTAAGAATTAAAAACAAAGGTAAATTGAAAAAGTTGCCTTATGCCAGCAACATAAAATAAAAAAATAATTTTCAAACTCTTATCCGTTGCAACATTATTCTGTTACTAACAATCTGATCCGATATCTTTTTAATACAACACCCATTATCAACAAGCGTACAGCTGAAACATCACAATGGTTTGCAAGATGGATATTGGATATGTTTTTTTGTGGAATGTGAGAGCAGCTTACAGCATTCCTCGACATAGAACAGATTTAATCAAATGAAACCGAATCCACATACTCCACTCAATAACCGCCAGCTTTGCTACGGTCATGAATTAGCTATCAGCAACCGTTCCAGCGCTACCCTTCTATTGCCTGTCACTTTGTCAATATTAATTAGAGTTAGTGGAACAGTGGTCCGTGTCAGACGGCGACACGCCATAATGCATTGCCCGTTGCGATGATTTGCGCTAATAAAAGTCATTAGCATCGAGCGCGCAACACGGAACGCAACCGGTTACCGGCAATGGATTCAAAATTGATTCACATGCTTCCGTAAGCTTCGGGCGGAGGATGAAGGCAAAGATAAACTTCCCACGTGCTCTCAACGTGCGATCAACCCACCCCCGTACAGCGTGTATCCATAATTGAACACTTACTTATGCACGCGTTCAGCGTTAGAACCTCGCGTACCTGGGCAACCGTCCGGTGCATGACATTCTGGACGCGTTACACGCTTTCATAATCGCAGCTTTCTGGCACGATGACACACGGTCAATCAGACCGGTCGGCTTGCCGATTTTCCCATTGGCTACAATTCGTGGCCTGTGGATAATTGAACGCCGGGAGCGGTCGACTGATTGTTTTGTTTGCGCTTTGATCTGTTTGTGTGTCTGCGGTGGCGGGGAAACTGGGCACTGTTTGGAGTAGGATCAGTTTATTTGATTACCTGGTGGATGTTTAAGTAATTGTTCGGGCTGGCAACGATCCTAGCACTGGTAGGGGGTGATGGTTGACTAGCTGCATGGTTAGAAGTGCCGAGAAATGTGGCACTTCCAGGAATTGTGGAGCCTTTAAGGGACAGTTCGAAGATTGTAAGACGTTGGAGCTGTATCATTAACAGTAAAGTAAAGCTTTGCTGCTCCTGAGGAATAGCGAACAACTGATTAATTACAAAAGTCATTATTGTCATCTAAAGGAAAATAGAAAATTTAAATAGTTTTCTTATTGTTTATTGTTTGGTTCCAAACAATTTGCTACCAAAATGGTGATAAAAAATTAATGGTACATTTATTACAGTAAAATGCAATGCCTTAAACATTATTATACACTCAACTTAACATTTTAGGGAAATTTAGAGATTAAGAACGAAAGCAAGAAACCACTGTACAGGGGCTGACGAATAAAACCAACGTAAGAATTGTTTCCTAACTCATTTCCCTTTCGGGCTTGCGCACCTCCGAACGCCCTAAGTTATGCAACACTAGTAATAATTAGCGCCCTAAGTTATGCAACACAACATGAGCAAAGGTGTTTAGACATTTTTCTAGCCTTAAGTCTCTCAAATTATTCAACCACACTGAACTTTACTGCTGCTCCATCCCCCTTCTTGCTAACACTCACACGTGTGCTTAATAATTCCTCCTCCTTGGCCCATCTTTCCTCTGCCCCATCGACCTACGAAACCGAACCGAGTAACGATGTATGGAAATTGGCATTGAATAAACATTTCAGCCCTGATAGCATAATCATCGTTTCCGGTCCGACCCCGGTCGTGTGTGTGTGTGTGTTGGACGCTAACGCCAAGGCGAGGCGTTTATAAACCCTATTAAACGCAGCACAGCCCACACAAACCCATTCAGGCATACAATCTTACACGCCAGGAGCGTAAACCTTTCGGCACACACCTTGGAACGAGCTCGTACCGCAACTCCCAAACGCACCAAGGAAACAGGGAGGGGCAGGAATTGTGGAAGATTAGGCAACTTTGTCGCATAAAAAGCGCCAAACGCGTGGCGCACGAACGCACCACCGGCAACGACACGCAACGGGAGCGCGCGTAAAAGTAGCAGCCGCGTAATCGCACCGATTACGCTATCACCGGGCACTGATCTCGTTACGATAATTTTATTCGCTGGAGGTAATTTCCACTTCCAGTATTTAAATCCCACGCGTCTTTGGGTGCGCGGTGTGAGCAAAAGGGCGAAAGGTGGTCCGATTTTTTTCGTCTCTTACCGGTGCCTTCCCTTTGTTCCCATTGCCAGGGTGGATGTGTGTATGGAAACAATGGGACCCGCTTGGTGTACCTTAGCATTCAAAAAAATAAAAAGTGTCATAAAAAAGCGTTTTCTAAGCAATATGCGTAGCATTAAGAGCACATTTCTTGGGGCTGAAACGGTAAGCGGGAAGAGAGAAGCTTGCAGTAGCTCACCATCTCACCCCGAGCTGTTCCTCCGCTTCCAGAACTTCACAGCCACCCCCAGAATGGTTAACAATGAGCGGCAGAATGGCAGAGTGGCAGCATTATTATTTTCTTGTACCGTTTTCCACCGCTGCTTGCGCTTTTCTTGCACATCCAAGAGATCATCACGCGGCGGCGGTGGATGGGTAGAATCGTGGCGTTGATTTGCGGCCATGCAAAACCTGGCCGGAGGTCGGCTTGGGCCAGAATTTATGAACTCAGCCCCATGGTCGGATACCGGCCGGCCGGTCAGCAAGGATCTTCTTTTGCACATTTGTGGGTTTTTTTTTCTTGCCAACAAAACCCCTCCTCCTCTGTTTTTTTTGTGTGCAGCAGGAAACGCTTTTTTATTAGGCGCTTCATTGTGGTTTCTTACGAGATCTGTGGTCTGGCTTTCGCTTTGCACAATAACAACGTTGGATTAATGAAGCTTATGGGAGCGCAAGACGATGACAGTGGGTAAATTATTATCCTCGGTGTTGCGTCGTCGTCGCTCAGTCGTCGCTGCCGTGTCGTAACAATCGTGTAGGGAGCAGGTTATTTTTTGTTGTTGCTTTCTCCTCTCTCTCCCTCGTTGCACAGCCAACAGTAGCGGGTGTGGAAGAAACAGGAAGCATATAAAAACATAAAAATAAATCATACCAAGCAGGCATTGCTCGTTCGCTGCGCTCACCATCGCATACATGAGCTGTGTGTTGGCGCGCGTGGCGGGTTGGTCGATATGTTTCGCCGAAATAAATTCTGATGACACGTTTCAGTACGTTTCAGTTGCAGTTGGAAGAAGGAATGCCCGTTTTTTTTTTTGCCTGTCGGATGGAATGCTTGCGAGGGAACGGGAAGCGTTTTGGTGAGGTGTTGGTCGCATTATTAGCATATTATTGGATGTTTCGTTACTGCGACTATGGTTGGAGTGTGGCATTATGCACATACCGGGGTGGGTTTTTGGAACTCGTTTGGGGGTGTGTGTGTGTGTGTTTTTTTTTTTTGGAATGCGAATGAAAGACGGAGTAGCATAGCATTTTTCAGCGGTTTCGATACATTTGGAGCATTTTCTGGACTCTTTGTGTAGTGATGTCACCTTTCTGAAGGTTGTAGGGCGCCATGTGGATGTGATGGCTCCCGTAGTGAAAGGTCAAATTTCCCACAAATACAGAGTAAAAATATTAACAAAAATATGGAAAACATAATTAAAATAATACTCCAGTACAGAGTCCAACAAAAGTTCGGTTTCTTATTTTTATAGAGACTTTGAGGTCTAGCTCATTCGCCTCTTAGAGTCCAACAACCGTGCGCCAAAAGTACAACATACGATGAAAACCCCTGTACTAGCAGCTACCTAGTCTACATTTAGGCGTAAACATCCTTTACCATTCGGTTGCCCTTTGCGGCAGAGTTTTATTTGCGTTGTTGTTTACATCAACATTAACTTTTGATGGTAATTTGTATCCTATGCTCTACTTGTTGATTTTCGTACATGTTACAAAAAAATATATTTTTAAAAACACGTGTCACGATTATGAGTTTTGTAATCCTACTAGTTTAATATCGTTTTACTTCTTAGAAAACAAACTCCCTTGCTCAAGATCGACCCCTACAACATTACCCGATTACGAGTAGTTTTCTTTGGCTGTTTATTATTGTTTATATCTTCAATCTACGTGAAACATGATACCCTGATTTCTGATACTGTTGGTGGGATCAAACAGATAATACGCTACATGGCCTTGATAATGGGTGAACCTTGAAATAAAGCAGAATAATAATTCAACCATTACCCAATGCATCAACCTACGATGTCGTTGTTCATGTTTCGCAAATTGCTCTGCTTTAGTACGACCCGCTGCTTCCATCACCAGAGTACAAAATATCAATTGCAAATGAGCCCCAAAGGATCGGTAACCTTTTCTGTGTATGTTTTGGGATGTTGCACAAAAAAGCATCCTTCTCAGAGAGCTAAAAATAACAAAGAATGAAATTCATTCCAAGCATGCCTTGAATGTAAGACTTATTGAAAAAAAGGTTTTCTTTTGCCTTTAACTGTTTGAAATGCCAACGAACATCACGAATCAAACACAATGCTAATCTGGCATAATTGTACGCATTCAACTAAAAAACTCGAAATCGAACACACAAAACACACATTTCACAGCAAGCGACAGATTTCTGAAGAATCGTACCGAACCTCTCAGCATTTTTTAATTTTCTATAGAATGAATTTCCCAATTTCCAAGTCGCTTGAGGTTGTCGAAGGAATCTCAAATTATCCAAGAACTACTAAACATCAATTCTCTGTCCAACATTGATCGGAACGATCGAATCCAGTTCCAAAAAGTAATTCTCAACCAGTGTCCATTTTTTGCCCGTCCTCACACACATTCGTTTGCTGTTTTCGGTGGAAAATTAGGAAGCACGAAAGCTGAGAAGCATCGGCATTTAGCCACCGGTTTACCAACCGGCGACAAGCCGAGACATGCTTTTTGACTTGCTCCCTAGTCCGGGAGCCAATAATGGGAAACGGTTGAGGAATTTTATTTATTACAATTATGTTTATCCTTCCCGGACAGTTTCGATCCGTAACGGGTTTCGTAGGGAGTGATATGCTCTCCCCCCTCGTTTCACCGGAAGTCAATTACGCGCTTCAGTGTACGGCACACACACACTTTCTCTCTGTCTCTCTCTCTCTCTCTTTCTCGGAATTCTGTAGCTTTCGATCCCGATCGTTACCGATATCGATGGAACAAAGAAGGGAAAAAGGGCTTGAGAACCGTGTTCGTGTTTCGGATTTCAACCATCGACAAGTATGGACAAAAATTTAATAAAAACACAAACCCACCATCAAAGCCGTTTGCAGCACAGGGTGGCTTTCTTTTGTTCGCTCGCCCAAAAAGGCGGTGGCTTGTGCGGACGCAACGTCAAGGGGAATGGTGATTTATTGAACCAATTGGCAAAGAGTTCATAACGCTTCATGAACAGTGCTTCTTGTTGGACGAAGATCGGCAATCGGGCATCATCAAAAGTGGTTAAGTGGGTGGTATATTGAGGGTTGAGACCAATTTGAGGAAGCTGATTAGGCAAAGAAAGCTGTCGGCAGCCGAGTTCGATTGAGTAAAACTGTTCCAAGATTGGCAAAGTGCACGCGAAACACTTTTCAAACTTTTTGCACCATTGCGGCCATATATGAAGGTAGATCGTGTGGAGACTTTGTATCAAGATAAACAAGTTTGACGTTAGTTGAAACGGAGCAGAGAGAAAGAGATTGTTGAAAATAAGTCCGTTGATTGCTGTTCGTGTGCTGAAGTTGTTGTAAGAAAATCAACATGCTACTTGTTTTTCGCAAGTCGTCTTTTTTTTTTTGTTTAGATGTTTTGCCCTCGCCCGGATCCCAATCAATTGGATTTTTGTTCAAACATTTCACATACACACACTTACTCCGAAGAGGCTTTGCTGCACGGTATGCGTCTGTTTCGGCAACGGTGATTGCGTTCTGTCCTGTGAACAATTTCCCAGATAATGGGTATGTGTGTTCACCGAGGACATGGGCCAAACTTTTCCCGGAAAATGTTAGCAAGCACGCTGTGCAGGGGAGATCTGTTTAAATAGGAGCCGTGGGTAGCAAAGGGGCCGATAAATGAATAAGGGCGTTCGGAGAAAACCGGCCGACAGACAATGCGGGACCGTGTTCCTGGTAGAGGGTGGCTTTTTTCCTCACCCGCACCTTGGCCTTTGTTATCCGAGACGCGCCCGCAAGAAAGCGGAGTCTTAAAAGGCAGCACAGTTTTATCTAAAACACCCGCCACCTCTAATCGCAGCGAACGCTTGTCAGCCATTGTGGCCACGATACGATTTGGCCCGGTCACCAGTCACTCGCAGCTTCAATAACTTATTTTTCTAGCCCCACAAAAAGGAACAACCCGGCCATTTTATCTTCCCAAACACAAGCCCAAGTCGGTTCCTGTCTTTGCAACAATTTTTGATTGCGGTAAATTTATTGTACAACAGACACACACACACACACATTCACGCACTGCGACGAGAATGAGAGTACTTTACTTCGTTACGTGCACTGGAGGCAGTGTGAGTGTGTTAAGCGGTGGCATTCGGTAATAAAACGTGCGATCTACCCGGGGCCTTGGGGCAAAGGGCACGAGTAGATTTCATTGGAGTTGCTTAGTTGCTACTCGAGCGGGCTACTCTTTTTTTTTTTTTGTTGGTGCTCCCAGTTCATTCCCCATCCCTTTCTACCCAACACGGCACGAAACAGCGGCAACATAATTCATCATATTTCACGGCTCAACTACCGCCCGAGTGTCTGATTGAGTGGTGCCGCTACGCAGGGAGGAATCTCGGGGGTTGAAATAAAATGAGAATAAAAGGCACTTCTTCATATGAGTAGCCCCTTCCATGCTTATATATACACACACACACACGCACACACAAGCACAATAAACACACTCGCCTGCTAATGCCTATGAGCGCGTCGATTTAGATCCGAGGATTTTCGCGCACAACATCGGTTTGGGTCGGTCGCGGCCTGGCCATCCGCTCGAAGACGTGTAAATCATCATCAACTAGAGCCACTACACCTTTTGCAGCGATCGACTCCGCTTGGGGAGGGTGGGGACAGGGCAGATAAAGTGAAGAATTTACCAAAATATGGTTTCAGCTTAAGATGCTTTATGGCTACAGTGTGTGCCACAAATGAACTGTTGGAGCTGTGGAACTGTTGGAGCTGTAGAACTGTTGGAGCTGGAACTAACTGAGCTTAATTTTGCATTCCATTGCCAAGGTGTAAGGAATTAGTGAATAAATTTAATTTTTTTTTTCAAGGAAATGAAAAGTAAATGAAGAAAAATAGAAATTTCATTACTGATTGTTAATTTAACTCGATTTTTAAGTTTTAATAAGTTTTTAACTCTTAATATCGATGAATTGCTATGGGAATTGTATACATTTAGGCAATTTTGTGCGGCAATTCAAATTTTACTCTTACGAGTAGTTTAAGTGACGTGAACAATTGTTAGATGTGTTTTAATGCGTTTTTAAAGATTTGTTCAACTGTAAATATTACAAATGTTTTGTTTACACGAATGTTATTATTTTTTTCGATTGATTTTCTCTTCTGCCGAACGCCTAATAGTATGCAAAATATGTCATGAGCAGATATAGATTAGATTTCAGTGAATGTTTGCAACACCCGTTTGCGTACCCGTGCAACAAAGTGCGCGAACCAAATAAGGGTACCACACTGTTGGGGTGAAATTTTACACACAGCCAAACCAGTACACCCCACCCCGAAATCCCTTTCCCACCGCCGGCACTCACCTTCAACGTGATGGTACAGTGTAAATCACGGCCTAAGCAGGATTAAAATATGATATCTTTTACTGCTGTGCAGTTGCCGGCCGGTTTGGCAGCGCTACACAACAACGCAATCTAGATACCCATTGCTTCCTCCCCGGTACCGTTGTTCGCATTTTATCCTCAACCCGCACTACCCCAGCAGTGCAGAGCATGGCAAGTATGGCAAGTTGGCAAGTTGTTGAAAACTCGCCCTAAGCCCCAGCAAGCGGAGCATGCCAGCATATCGCAACGTTTCGATTTATGATTCCGTAAGCCATGTACCGTACCGGGGCGATCCAATGAACTGTGCACGGGAAGGTGTACGTGTGTGTGTGTGTGTGTGTGTGTGTTCGTTGTGTCGTCCTTTTTGGCACCTGGTCAAATCGATGGTATGTGCTGTGATTTAACGCTTCCATCCTGCGCTGCTGGTGGATCGGGCCAGTAAGCAAGTTGCGCTCCAGACGACCGTGGCGAAGGGAGAAATTTGTCCCGCAAGGCGTAAATAGAGTCAATTTATTTAACAAGCTCGTTAACGGGTAGAAGCGAGCCATGGCAGGGTGCTGATGCAGGTTGTTGTTTCTGTTTGAGTGTAAACATTTCCAAAGTAGCTAAATCATTTTTTTGTGTGTGTGTGATATTTTTTCCCTTTTAGAACAATGTTCTGCTATTTCTAACACATTTTTCTTAACATAATACAATTTCGTCACAAATTTCAATCATCATACAACTACTGAGGATAGCATTTCTAATACACGCTGAAATAGGAATCCTATCGAGTCAAATCTTGTGACCGACGGGTTTTTTTTTCTTTTCTTTTGGAAAGAGCCGCAGACCAACCGTACCAAAATGACATCCGGTGTTGCGGTTCGGGATGCTGTCAGTGCACTGTCCGGTCCGGCCGACGGGCCGGAACTTCCGGAGCACGGGGAAAGTTCGTCCCCTTTCTGGTTGGGCGCGCGCGCTCGCGTGCACGGCCGTATGACCGCGAGATAACCTCCCGAGCAGGAAATGAATAATAATTTCTACGTAATGGTCGAGCCTGTGTGTTGCGCGTGCGAGGCAAAGGTTAGGCCGTACAGTGAACCGTTTTATTAGATCATTTGATAGTGAAAGTTTTTAGCTGAAGGTAATGAAATTTAAAGTGCCCTGTGTAGAGCGAGTTCATGTAAAAGTTTAATAGTGGACAGGATGTAGGTTTAAAAAGTTATCAGAACAAATTGTATCACTTGGTTTGTAATGCATCTAGTATACATTTAGGCGTATTGTGGTATCATTATCCTATGAAATTGATAAAAATATTAAAAACAAGTATGTAAGTGATAGAATAGTAAAATGAAGCAAATTAAGATAGAAAACTAGTTTTAAGCGAATTATTAAGCTTTGAATGTTCCTAATGCTTTCCCTGAGGATAATGACGAATCCTATTGCAACACCTTTGAAATCTTTAACATATTCTTCATGCTTCATGTTTACCCATTCCTAAGATTGTGCTTTGTGCATTGTTTTTAGTGCTCTTGCCACCCGCAGCCCATTCATATTCATGAGTTAAATCACAATTTTGAGCTATATATCTTGTACGCAAACAGTCACGGATCAGATCCTGCTGTATACCGATGCTGCTGCTGCTGCTGCTTGACTTGTCGCTGCCGTTCCTGAATAATTTGCTGCCGAAATGAAGCCGTGCGTGTGTACTAAAACCAGTCCAAACATTACACCCAGATGGTATATGCAATTACTGAAATGCTGCCCCTGTCTTCCCCGCACCATTCCTTTCCCTTTGTCCGAAAAAAACAATGTCACAAACCACCCCCCCCCCCCCACACTGAACTTCCAATCCTGACGCTTTGAAACCTTAGAGACAGACACAGCGACGGTAGATCGGTCCCGGCCCAGCCCGTGATCTTTGACACTTTTGTTAGGTTGGTGTGCGGCGCCAGAAGAAGGCAGACCGGTAGCAGAGGTCAGTGGTATGACACGACTCCGAGCTTGGACTAGATTTGGGAAAAACAACCAAAACACTTCCTCCTCCACCCACGCCAAACGCAAACCGGAGGGGCAGGATTCGGACTAGACGAAACGAAACTAGATTGCAATAACATCTTGTTCGAAATCAAACACTACACCCAAACCCCGTCCTCTACACAAACAGAAACACACACACACACACACACACACACACACACACCACACACACACACCACACACACACACACACACACACACACACACACACACACACACACACACACACACACACTCATACAGATGGTTTTGGGTCATGCTTTCCGTTGACAAAATGAAGTGAAGCCAGAGCAACCGCAGAGCTGCTCGGTGGAAACGATCCGCCAAGAGAAGTTGCTTTCCAGTTGTGCCCAAACCGACTAATCAACGGTTCGGTATGTTGTGCCTCACCGGACTGATATTGTTTTCCAGCGCAGGTACTTGGTGTATGTGTGTGTGTTTGTGTGTGTTTGTCCAAGGGTTGTCCGTTATCGTGGCATAAATTAAGCATTTGCTGCCGGTTTTTGGGTTAGTTGTAATGAAGAGTCCTACAACAACAGTGCCGGGTTTGGGCTCATCTCGATCCTTTTTCGTTGCGGTAGCGCTGTATCGTTCTCCAATTTCAATCCAACTCGGCCCTCCGATGTACTGTTTGACTATTTGTTTGGTATTGCAAATTCTTATTGGACCCGGTGCTTATTGTTCGTCCCATCTGCCGACGGGGATGCCGGTTTTACAGGCTCACAGCATCGGAAGTTTTCAATCAGTTCAATTAGCCGGTTGTTACTGGGAGCAGGGAGTGATTGTGATTTGCCCAAATCAACCTCGCCAGAAAGCTATTGGTCCCTGCGAGTAGATAACACACACACACACACACAGAAAGCAACAAGCTGTGCATAGATTCACATCATTTGCGTTTCAAATGACACTCGAAAGAGGGGGTGGATTGAAATTTAAACCAAACCTCTCGTGCGGGTAGGGTACACATAATTAAAGCTTTACACATCGCAACTACCACCGAGGGCGATAGGGTGCGTACCTTGCGGGCATAACGATATGTTACCCATTGCCGACGGCTCTACAGATGCTTCACATTGAAACAAACACTGTCAGTCCCGTAGATGTGGATTACGCTAATCAATGTGATACGATAGAACAAAATCTGTTGACTGAAACAATGTTTGTACGGAGTGCTCTAAGCTAACAAAGCCTTCGGGAGGGGTGGTATAGAAATAAAACGGATCGCGATCAAGCCAATGATACTTCAGCAAATTGTCAAGCGGTGTGAATCTAAAAGTGGATATTTACCGATTGATAATGAATTATGATATACGTTAGAGTGTTTGCTGATTGCCTCCTGTTTGTAAACAGCTCTACAAAATGGATTTACTGTTTATACAATTTACTGTACAAGTGTGTACCATAATATTATTCGTTCGCCATGCGCCAAAATACGCCTAAAAGTATGCAATCGGTGCAGCACTTACTTGTAGGAGCTTTTCACACAAATAATTTAATTTGAATATAGCTTTCCCTGTTGGAATGGTCAGAGATTGTGGTAGATTTTCAACTCATTTACTTACGCGAGATGAAATTAAAGTCTGATGGTATAGAACAGGACACGATGGATTCATTATTGAATAATTAAATCATTGCCTTGTTGTTACAGTGCCTCTTTTTGAAAGGAAGGTAGAGGGAGAGAAAAAAACTCCGTTTCACGCACGTTAACGAGCTTCATCATAATGTGCAGAAAGCACACGTTTACACACAAAAAAAGCTCCACTCCTTTCATCCCATTACACCCAGTGATACAACTTTCCATTCCAACGCTCTTTTGCAGCGCACTTGTTTCTTTGAATGAGCTAAATTTTTCAATTACTTCCCAGCGGTCCATCCTCAGCATGCAAAGTTGCCATCGTCATGCTCCCGGTCCCGGTGCCGGTTGCAAAGTGTAATGGCCAACTCCCCCCCTCCCCCCACTCCCACTCCCATGCAGCAAAGAACAAAACCGAGTAAAGGAAACGATTGTTGCCACGCTTCCGTCACAACCGGAGGGCGGGCACAAGACGGGAAGCGGTAACACAAAGTGGCGTGGTGGGCAAAATATGTGCCCCGGAAACTGAAACGCCACCGTTCCGGAACTTGTATTTTGTTAATTATAATTTAATTATGTCACGAAGACGCGCGTCTCCGATGGTAGCCACCGGTTTTTTGTTTTGTTTTGCTCTTCTTTCCAGTGGCTTTTGTGCGCCGGTTCGGGTGTAATGGCTCCGATATGCACAATTCTTGTAAGGTTTTGTTTCACTTTAATTTTTATTTTTTCACGAGGAGGCAAGGAAATGCTGCGATGCGAACTTTGACCCAAGTTACACTGTGAATCGAAACAAAAGATTGCAATCGTATAGTAAATGGTGGAGACGGGAGAGATTTTTTGCATTTCGTTTTTTTCTGTATTGTTTTGTACTTAGGGAATACACGCGCTGAAATTGGCTACAGTGGGACTGGCTAAGAGCGGGACATTTCCGGTAGATCCAAACTCTGTGTTGCAGCAGAGGGATTTTAACTGGTGATGGTGTTTTTTTTTTTACTTTTTGTTTAGTGTAATTTTCACAGTGCATGGATGCTTTTGAAGAAACAAAAATGTATTAAACGATAACCTTGGTTCGTAAGAAATGCACTAAAGTACTGTTGTTGGGAAAGATAAAAAGGCGAAATGAATGCTGTGATTGCATAAATTAGTGAAACAGGGTTTCCTGTCTAAAAAGCTGAGCTCGGTGACATTACATTAAGTAGAATACCTCATAAAGCACTATGTTCATATTGCATTTATTGAAAAAGACCATGCGTCTCCATTGAATATTCGTAAATATATCTTCAAAATCCTCAACAGAAAATAAAAAATTATAAAAATCGTATATAATATTTGATTTACAAAAATATTAAACATAAGTAGTAGATGTAGTAAAAATGTAACAAGCGCTAAAGAACTATTCAACAATCCATTTACGTAAACGACCATGCGTCTCCACGATTATAATTTATGACTTACCGTAACTAATTAAACATAAAGCCTCCCTATTGCATCCCTGTGATGTGATCAAGCATTTGCATTGTGATGGTTCCACCTGTATTTAGGCAACAGACTGCCAAGTGAAGTGCAAAAATCAGTGCCCATCAGATAACGGATGTGCATTACTTGCAAGCACCAGCCCTAGCCTCTTTATTATTATTATTATTATTCAACATTGCAAGGATTGAACGATATTGACTCATCTTCGTAGCTGCAAGCAGAGCGTGTGTCATAGCAGGAGGAGAGAATACTGTATGAGCTGGATCGAAACGATCAGCATTGCAACGAGGGAAGGAATGTGATACCGTAAGCAGAGACATCATACGCAATTGTCTGATCTGACGAATGCTTCGAGCGGTAGTTCCCTTTCCGTTTGCTATAAAGGCGATGGCACTGCCCTTTGATCAAATGGGACCGCATATCAAACGGCGAAAGGTTGCACACTGCTCTTAACATGGCCCAGTTGATAAAATAAACAAAGCCTGATTGAGGAAGAGCTTGCTATGAGTTTTTTATTATTTCGTAGAGACGGCTTTGCCGTATTGGCTAGCTTGCTATGAGTTTAATGATTTACAATTAGCAAAGCTGTGCTCATGGCAGCAAACGTAAATGAAATTCCTTCAAATCGGTCACAAAGACATGCTAGAACTTATTTGTACTCACATTGGCTTGGGTAGATGGGCAGAGGAGCAGGTCGAAACATCAGTGACAAGAGTAGCTACAACTGTTCGTTTGATATCGAAAGCTCTTTGAGGAGAAATAAGCATCCTTCTTTGCTATTTGTTTTACTGACCTGAACTCTCCATTTGAATAGGCTGCAGAATGTAGGTACTATGTTTACCGCAGAGAATATATCCCCATTTCTTAAACGGTTAAATGTGAAACAGAAAATTAGCAGATACATCCAGAACCTTTACTTGTGCTCAAAAACCTGCACAAAGTATAACAAATCCACAAACACATGCCTACCATTCTATGACATCGCTGTAGCATATATCCAAACAAACGCTGTAATTTCTCCGCTACACTGCTTATGCAAAAAGCATCGTAAACGCTTATCCTATCGCGCGGAATGCAAATGCCCCAGCGCCATAACAAAACGTCACCGCAATTGCGGTCCAAGCCGATCCTTCGACATCAAATTTATTTCACCCAAGGCTAGGCTTGAGTGGGACGATAAATAAAACCATCCATTCATCGGGCGTGGCCCTGTCGGAGCACCACGGTGGAAAGCCGAACCGGCCAAGAACGGTATGATTTAGAGACCGAGGCCTAAAAATAACCCATTCAAAATTGTCACCCGTAACAAGGTTTTACGCTCAGCCGAAACAGCACCAGCCCGATGGTTTGGGTCGCGCCGCAGGTCGTAAATATTTACACCCACGGAGTATGGGAATGTATGGGTGTTTGCGAGTTTATCTATTTATATGGATGGATTATAAAAATGGCTACTCACTTCACTCGTCCACACCTTTTTTTGTTGTTGGTGTAGTGATGCCGCGTAGGGCGTGAATCCTTTCATACGAGTACTGTTCTGCGCGTTGTTATACGATTATGCTACTTACTGGTTTTATGTGCTCTCTTTTTTATTCCCCCTTTCTCTCTCTCTCTCTCTCTCTCTCTCTTTCCCTCTATCTTTCCTGCTCTTTGCTTCATGCCTTACCGGTGGAATGGAGTTTAAACATTGCGCCCCATTTGCAAGCACAATGACCTTCAATAAAAGGAATAAAATAAAATGGCACTGTCACATTAGGCAAACAACAGCACCGGGTAAGGACCAAGAGAGGAAAAAGAAAAAAAAATGGCCCCGGAACGTACTGTTGAACGTTAGCCGGAAGCTGGCGTTGAGCAATGCGGCAATTTGGTCCGCGCAAAGTCATTTATTTTCATTTCGGACCGCACACACACACACACGGGTACACGCATTGTCATCATGACGCCATTTCGTATTACGGTTTCATCCACCGGTAGATTGGGGTCCGATGTTTTTCCTCTCCCCTCTCACTCACCCACCTCTCAGATGTCTTGCGCTTTTGTTCCTTTTCTTCTTCTTCATTCGTTTCGTTTCATTTACTCTTTTACTGGCACACTCCAACAGTCCATCGGAGCTTTTCTCCCTCTTGTTGCGTCTTGCTTTGGTTTGCTGCGTTCGCTTGATTTTGTTTCGAATCAATTTCAATTAGGTTGCAAATATTGTTCGCCCATTTGTGTTCGTACCAGTCAGTCGAAGCAGGGGAGCCTTTTAGCCTTTTAAGCGTGCTACACACACTCCGTTGAGCAGTGCTTTTTTGGACTCGCCCACGGTGAAGGGCACGGTAAAGCATTGACCCCGAAGAGCTTTTCTCTCGCACCCTAAGTGATCCTAATCTAGTGTGTTGCAGATTTTAAGACTTTTTGTGCAACTTCAACTGTGACTTACCGTCGCACCCGGTGGGTGGGGGGGGGGGGGGGGTGGGTGGGTAGAGAGAAAGGGGTCACTATTTTCTTCCTCTTTTCTTCCTCTTTTCTTAACCCTCTTACGCGTGGGTCGATGGAGCACCATTTTTTGTTTGATTTTATGCGAACGATAAATTTGTCCATAATGGACCGCTTCATAAAGTAATACACAATGGTGGATGGACGGACGGACGGACGGTTTGGCGGGGACGCGTTTGCGCTAACCTGGTTTGGCGCGGTTTTAGGGTTCGCGGTTCGCTCCGCACGTGCAAGAGAATGCTTCCGACGGTGGTAGCGACGGTGTGGGTTTTTATTGCGTTTCGCTATGGCAGCGTTTTGTTTGGGTGGACTTTCTGGTTGGTTCGGTTTGGTGGTGGCTAGATAAAGTCACGCATAAAAATGACGACGGACGGGAAAGGTGTACGGTGGGCCACACGGTCAAACAGGGCACAGGGGAGCGATTGTGGTGAGTTTTGTGCGGGTTGCGATGCGGGTAAGATAAGTTCGGCTACAGCTGAAATGGTTTATTTGCGACATTTGCATGAGAATAAAGGCGGTGGCGGAGAACAGCGGTGTAGGGTTTGGTGAGTGCTATTGGAAAATGGAGAAATAGCTACGGAAAAGATGGTATAAAATATTTAATGAAATTTCTTTGCATTTGGACAAGTATTTGAAACAATTCAAATCACAGAAAACAAATCTGAAACCTTAAAACAAGTGTGTGACAAGTTAAAGAAGCATCTCTCTAAGAAAATAATTGAGTCAAAGATATATTTAACCATCGAGGCAATATTATAACGCTGTTTACATTGTAGGAACAACATCGCGTTACGAATAACATTTTAGTTTGAAAATAGGTGCAATCGTTTAGTTTAAATGACAAAAATGCACTAAGCAGTTACAAAATTTGATAAATTTTCATTGAAAATCGCAATGGAAGGAAAACATTGCTAAAGCTTTGTATGTATTTTAATAAAATTGTTAGACTACCGGTGTCTAGGATTGTTTTGAATGCTTGTAGCCCTATTTGCAGGCTGCATTTGAGCCCAAAGAGAAATGACAAAGCATGTTTTAATTATGAACTTTAATTGTTCACTTAAAAAACACCTACTAAAGCCACTTAGTCGTTGTTTAAAAAAAATAAACCTGTGGATGCCCTTCTAACCGAGTGTTTTAAGCCCTCTTAACAATGCCGCCTTCCATGCACTCCGATAGGGTAATACAGTGTAAAAGAGTAGCTTTTGCACCGCCATCTATGATTTATGCTCGTTAGCGCGATTTACGCCACAGCTTAACTTTCGGCAAGCGATTAAGGGGAAGACAACGGGGGAAGGTAGGGACAGGGGGTTTGCAAAAAGGCTCTTTGAAGCTTAAACATCACGGACTTGCGGTGTTAGTGCCTTTTGATCGCTGCGACTAATCGGGACTGCCATACCATCAACACCACCAACACCACCACCAGCTACAGGGTAGTTGAGCGGAATGTTCGCAAAATAACGAGCTTTACGTGACCAAGGTTCACTAAGCTCGCGCCTAATGATGTGTCATATTTGTTTGGCAAACGAATATATTCCCCCCAAGTCCACCCAACTGCCTATCAAGCTCACACATTTCCACGTGGGTGGGTGCGTTTTATTGTTACACTGTTTTGACTGGCGACTGTCAAAGAGCCCGGGAGATCTTTACACCCGATATCGTAAAATCCGATCACAAAACGCACACACACACACACACACACACGCACACATAATAAAACATTCGAGCCGAGGTGCTGAAGATTACGTAACGCAGGAATAAATAAATTAATGGCCCTCGTATCACGCCTGTGGCCAGGCGGTGGTAAGGATGGGTAGCGGTAGCGTCGAATCTTCCGTGCGGCGAAACGATTATGAGCGGCACGGTGTCAACCGATCGAACAGCTCACAGGTAAAAGTTATTGCCTTACCGTTGCTGCCACCTAACGAGCTTAAAGAGCAATGTTTCGATTGGCCCATACGTCATCGTAATGACTTGCAAACAGCTTGTGTCAGCACGGGCAGGGGCTTGCAGATAAACTGTGTCATGCCCGGAAGCCGATATTCACCTTCTTCTTCATGTGCATTACTATCTCGCAGCGCATTTTGTTTGAGCCCAATTATCGTGTGCCAACGGGTGTCAATGGTCGTCAAAGAGGTGCCATAAATGTGCTGCAAAGTAGTGTGAGACTTTGACTTTAAAGGCTGTAAGGATGTAGGGGATTAAAGGATTTGGAATTGGTTATGCAAATATGTTGGCTAATAACTCATGTGATCTGTCTATTGTTATGTAGGTTTAAATACAATCTAATAACTTCACCATATTTGACATCGTCGAACCAGTTTTGAAATCAAATAAAAGAAATGTAGATTACAAAGAAGTTATTTATTGAACATTATTTGTGAAAAAAATGTATACAAAGAAGATCTTGTAAAGCAGCGGAAGTTTAACTTTTGAGGTAAAGGGCCAATATGATAAAAAAGATCGAGGACAGCGGGCTAGGAGAAAGAAGTGGTTTAATTTGTTTTAGCATTTAAATTGTTACATTATAAAATATTTGAAATTAAATTATTGGTCAATCATATAAAATAATGCGATTGATAATATTGTAGTCTAAATGTTGTAGCTATGTCATCCATCCACGGCTCGTAATGTGCAGCTCCTGTTATAAAAATAATTGAAACGATTTATCAGTTCATGATCGACAAAAGAGTACGTAAAGGTATAATCGGTCAAAATTACAAAGCAAGAGAAATATCGCTGCTTTATGACGGCCCAATTCAAAAAAGTTCAAAAACCTCAATTATTAAAATATTATTGAGACATTTTGTACCTTTAGTTAAAACTAAGTAATGCCATTTCAGACAACTTGATGACTGATTCCTTGGGGAAAAAGCTCTTTGACAATTGTTGTTAAAAGTAACAGTGTATAATCGTCGTTGTCGTAAAAACAACAATATGTTTTTTCTTTAAATATTTGTTTCTATTTTTCGTCGTGTAGACACAACGCTAGTACTACATACTGGAAAATTGATCTCAACATCAACCATAATGACTAGTCCGTCAATCCATATGATGACAATCAAAGTAAGAAGAGTTCCTTAGTATGAAATGTTAAACTGAAAGACAGTTCAGTCATTTGTATACGAATTGATTGTTCCCACCTTTCAGAATCAGGCAAACCCTTGCCCGCCTTAAGGATCTAATGTTGCTGGCCGTTGTTGTACAATATTTTGAATACTAAATAACCCGACCATTCATTTCAATGCAAATGTGGTAAAGTTAACATCGATCAAATTTCATAAATGACATTGAAAAAGTGAGACAGATGCATTTCCAATAAATTTGGAAACAGATAAGACACTTTGCAATACTCTTTTTCCAACGAAAAAAAAAAACACACACAAACAATTCAGAAGGTCATACAATACATTCGTACCTTTCTCATCTGCTTCGGAAAACTTAACCCCTTACGATTAGCAGCAAAGTGCCACGCGGGGAATCGGAAAATAATGGAAGCAAAGGGAAACCATGTACGTACGAAACAGTAAGTGTATATGTGTCTGTGTGTACGTGGCGTGTGAATGTAGTTTCTTATTATGCGCATAATTTCATAATTTAGCATTTGTAAACAGTTTCCCGCAGAATTTGTGCTCCCTGCTCCCTCACGGGCTTTAGTAGCGTTACGCGATGAAACAAAAGCACCCCCTTTGCGGTAGTTTGGCACAGGGGGGATGCTTTAGGGGAGCGGCAGTTTCCGGCAAGAAATCACTCTCCTTTTGTAAGATAATTTGCTTCCACCGTACCATACCATACCAGCACCACCAGGACGACGGGGAACGGCTTGAGCGATGGCGGGGTTACCATTAATTTAAGTCTCAAAAGAAAGGCTGCAGATTTGATGTGCCCGTTTGTGGGCGGGCGCCGGAGGTACATTCCAGCCGTATTACTTTGCAGCAAATTAGCTCCCACGAAAACCGAGAACCTTTTGAGAGCGAGAATCGCTTCATGTGTGTGTGTGTGTGAGTGCCTGAAAGAAGAGCAGTTGCATGGATAGGGCCATAACTCTTGCCCCCGCTATTCACTACGCTACTCGGCACGCAAGCAAAAGCTCAAACATGTGCCTCTTTTCTTGGCCATGCGGCCAACCGGAATACTAAACACGAAAAATAAAGTAAGGTAAAGAGAGAAAGAAAAACGCAAGGAAACGAAAGAAAGCGTTCCCTAATGAAGGCAGAGCATCGCACTCACAGCATCAAACCCTTTTTAAATGTGCAAAGTAGCTCCTTTGCCAAACCTTTCCATCTCAAAACCCGCAAATAGTGTTGCCGCTTGATTTTTTTTTTCTGCTCAAAATGTAAACATTCAAACACACAGAAAGGGAAAGGGACTCGTTGCTTTACTGGATCTCACCGCATTCATGTACCCTGCCCAACCGCTGGCCTACCGTAAATGATGCTGAATGAGGTTAGCATATTAAAGCCGCCAAGAAGAGTCGAAGCAGGAAGAGCTGGTGTCACATTATGCCGTTGAAAATAATTCGTTACCGTTTTGTTTTTTTTCCTTGCCTAACCTTGCAGCGATAACGATTGCTTTCGGTTATTTAAAAGTTATTGGGGCGTCCCCATTTTTGGGAGGGGGGGGGGATCTCTTTCGAACTGTTACTTTGGCCTAGTTACGAGCCACACCCGAAAAGGTCATTTTACTTCGTACTAAAACGCAAAAGGAGGGCGAAAAAGCAAGTAATGAAAAGTGAAGCTTAGTGTCCGTTTTTTCTCTCTCTTTAATTGCCGATGCCCTCGCTTTAAATTCGTATCACATTTCATCTACCTTTGCGATGAAGTAACCGAAAAAAATTCCAAATCTTTTTAGCCTTCCCTGCACGTTAACGTGAAGAAGGAAGGTCGGTAGCATCGGTACAGGAAAATGATGAATTTTAAAGCGGATTTGCATGACTAATATTTGAGCCCGGTGAACGCCGTGTCTAGGTGAAGCGAAAGTGAAGTGTGCCCATTTCCACACGCACGCCTTTCCACGTGTCCTTGTGCGTACACGCTTCGTCGAGCGCGTTGTGGCATTAATCATCACGCTCGGCTCACCAGGTTCACCTTCACCACGGCGCACACTTTGGGTCCAAGTGCGCCAAGTGGTTCCCGGGGTGCGCGCCTTTGAGGACGTCCAACTGGGCCTCACATCTTGGTCCAACTGGGCCTCACATCTGTGCTTCTGCGAAAGAAAGAGAGAGAGAGAGAAAGAGAGAGAGAGAGAGAGAGAGAGAGAGAGAGAGAGAGAGAGAGAGTAAGTGCTGTCTGATTTTTCATCGCGCTCGGTGGCGTGATCGGAAGGAAACAGAGTGGTCCATAATAGGGCTACTTGGACTTGGACCACTACCACCACTTTCCGGGGTGCAACGGAGCGGACACGGGTAGGTTGTTTCCTGTAGCGCACCAGAAGTTTGCTGCCCGGGTTCACAGGGATATAATTGCCTGCCCACTGACATCGTTCCGTAGCGTTCCGTTGCGTTAATGTACGAAATATGTAGCTGATGTTTTTATTCCAAAAACACTAGCAGCTATTGTTTTTTGGGGTTGCTTCTTGAAGTTATGAAGCTTTATTTTGTAATATGCACCTAAATCATTCATAAACTTGCTAATAAAATCAAGCTTGTCTGCTGTAATGGAATCTTTTGCTCATGTTTTGCCTCAGCGGCATAGAGAGTCTTGCATTTTTAAAGCCTTTTATGAGCTTAAAGGGTAAGACTAATTGGTGTATTCATAACCAGAATAGCTTTGCCAAGACGATGTTGTTTATGTCTACTTTGAATGGTCATGGTAGGCTCCGTGTTAAGCTGTACAGACGAGACCAGCCTAAAGCTTATTGTTTGATGATTGATTTGCTGACCATTTGATGATAAATGGCTGAACGTCTTCCTTAAGCCACTCTGTAAAGTAAAAGATGAGTAGCTATTAGCTCATTTGCAGGATGTTCCTCTGAAGTTGGTTGGATTATTTGACCATTTTCATTCGAATACATAAATAATATGATGTACAATAACATTAAGACAAAATCGCGTTGTGTAGTAAGAGAGTTTGCTTTAGAAAATGATTGTTTGGATCTCACGTAATTCGAAGCTTTATTAGTTAATTTAGCAAACATTTAATGACGAACTTAATGAACTTTAATGAAAAAAAACTAAAAAAGTATGGTAACATTTTTATGTCAACTGCAGTTTATCCAATCGATAAGCCAAAAAGAGCTAATATTAACTTCAACCATCCAAAAGCTGTCATCGTTTGTTTTATTCGTATTGGTTGATCTACTGCTGAATTCATTTCAATTGCCCTAACAACACCTTATTTGGATCGTTTTGACTCGCAAGACTCTTTATGAAAAGAAAATTGAATTGCACCTGACTTTAAGGATAACATACGGCTGCTCATTGCTGCTTGGTTTTAGTAGCGTAAGAAGTGGAAGAGAGCAAACCAACAGCAATAACGATTCGCTGCTAACCGTAATTGGCCGATTATACGCACCATTCGCTTTATAACCAACGGGCCTATTGTGTTTCAACCGCCTTTCTTCATGTCCAACCCACACTCAAACACCCACACATTCACAAAACTACACGCATCGAGCCAGATATCAGTGAGGTGATTGCAGTTTTATTAGCAATCAAAGTACTCAGGGAAGAAAACAATATTATATACCAGCAGCGTACCAGCTACCAGCTGCTACTGCACGAGCTCCATCCAATCCATCGTCTCCCTAAGCAATCATCAATCCAATGAGCGCTTGGGACCGCACAAGTAGGCAGGAAAAACCTGCCACTATGCCTAGCAACCGCGCCACCAGTAGGGCCCCAGCAGGCATGGTGAGGGAAGCAGCAAAACAAAAAAAAAGAAATGACAAATAAATCAAACTCGCACTTGTTTTCCGGCCCAGTTCGTCGTAAGAGGGCAGGCAAGCGGGCGAGGTTGGGAGTGTCGGTAGAAAATGAAGCATTTCCGGTAGCAGCGAGCGCCACCAGCAGCAGCAGCAGCAGCAGTCGTCAGTCAGCGGACCGGCTCCAATAATCTTTCACCAACGCGCACAGCAAGCGGGGGATGAAGGGTGGGCAGCAAAAAAACGCACGCAAAAAAAACCCCGATAATCCAGGGCAAAAACCCACCCAGCTCCAACAGCGGCATTCCCGTTACACCATTTCGCGCTTCTTATGTTTCCTGATTCGTGACGCGGTGTGTCGTGTGCGTTTTTTGTTGCTTCTCCTTTTCCCTTGTTACACCGTGCTGTTAGTTGCCATGGTATTGTGGGGGGATTTTTGCTTCTTTTTTCTTCTTCTTCTTTTGCTGCTTTTTTGTGCCATGCTTTTTCCCATGCTTTCCCTGCGCACGATTTACCATTAATGTGATTTTTGTACGACATTTATGGTATGATTATGGTTCCTGTTTTTTCCGTTGCTCTTTAAGGCGTGTGTTGGCTTGGTTTTTTTAGCCCATAGTTGCGCAGGAAAGTTTATTGCGTTTATTTTACAACGAATACGACTGCGAGACAGGGTTGTGTAATGATAGACGAATATAATTCGAATCGATCAGCTTTTCACATTCAGTATGCTTGATTGAATCTTTAAAGACAAGCATAAACATCGTCAACAGTTTGGATACAATCTTCAAGCATTACTGTGTATTTTCTTAAACATAATTTGCATTATGGGCTACTTATTTCCCTCTTCAAACTCTCTCTTTTTCTTCCAAATCCGTTCATCCTTCCGTTAAGCAAGCGGATGCTGTAACCGGTGCTTGCCCTTGCATGGTCCGCACTACTCGCCCAATTGCTCGGTTGCGGTTGCCGGGGATTAACTGGGTCCTTGGGGCTAGCCGTGTGCGCTCCTTGCCTACCTCAACTTAACCCTACATCCCAAACAAAACCACGAACTGCGCCACGAGGGAGCTGCATTTGCTCCCGAGACTGCCAGCGATCCTTGCAGCGAGAGTGGCGAAGGGTCAAACTTTCACAGAGATAACGCATTTCCTCATACATCCCTCGGAACATGACTCACTCTCGCAGCATCCTTCAACCCGAGAGAGATAGAGAGAGAGAGAGAGAGAGCCCTTCTGCTTTCCTACTCACTGAGCGCGGTACCGCTCTCAATCTCTCACTTTCGCAATGGCTCTTTTGCCGTTCCCGGTCTCTACAGCAGCACTCTCGTATTCAGCTCCACGGGCGCTTTAGAGACCGAACACGCGCTCTGATGGTGCTCTCGGGTTTTCTGGGAGCTGCTGCTCTCTTCGGCCATCTCACAGCACAACAACACTCCGTTTCTCAGCAGGTTCGGCTTTTTCACGAAAACGGTTGCGCAACCGACGACGACGACGAGGACGACGCCAACGACCACGACGACGATGACGGCCAGCAGCGTAGTGCGAAGGCCATCCTGCCTATTGGGGAGGCTTTGACTTTTGCCGAGCTGCCGACCGTACACTGGCGAACCGGTGCCACGCCGCTTCTCAGTAGCCAACGAGAATCGACCCGTTTCGGTACGGCTTGTTAGCAAACGCTGGTGCGTGGGCCCCCCCGTTCGCCAAATTGAACGCTCTTCCGGAGTGCGGTTTTTCCTTTCCGCTTGAGCTGGAAATATATTACACGTGTACGAGTGTGACGTCTTACCTGCCACTGGATGGATAATCGAAAGGTAGCAAATCGGTGCCAGCCCAGGGAAACATAGGAAAGCCGAATGGGAGTGAGCAAAAGATACAGGGATAGCGCTGGCCCAAAAGCTTGCACGCTGCATGGTTGATATGATGGTCTTGCGCGAGTGTTTGTGCGTGCGCGTGTTTGTGTACGTATGTCACGTACCGTGTGGACCCGTGTCTGGGTGTGCCGTAGTGTGTCGGGAAAAGTGCGTGAATTTGTTAGCGAAAAAAGCAAACCCCAAAACCGTGCGTGTTGATAATTAAATCACTCATCAGCGCTTCACAGTGAAGCAGATGACGAGAGAGAGAAAGAGAGAGAGATAAATTCAGTGATTGTTCATGTGCGTGTGGATGTGTGTGATTGTGGGTGGGGTTGTGTTTCCCACAGTGGCCCCTTGGGGGAAAGTTTTGCGTGTTGGTGTGTTCAAACTTTTTCACCCGCAGCTTGTTGTACAGCGAAAAAGGTTCATCCGTTTGGATAAATACGTGCTAAGAGTGTGGGTGGGTTGGTTGTGCTAAAAATGTAATCGGAACACACAGTGTGAAGAAGAGAGGGAATGAAAAAAAAAACGGCAACAAAATCATCTCATCATTATCACCCGACAACCGCATCGGGAAAGTGGATAAATCCAATTACCTCGCCCCAGCAGGTCAAAACTGACCCCACGAAACGCTCTCTCTCTCTCTCTGGGGGTGGTGCACTGGTGCCAAGTACAAGAAACGCCCTTGATACCTTCCACTTGCCAATGCTCTCCGTAATGCTCTCCGGGAGGAGGAGGGCATTATACGTCTCCTACTCCAGCGGTGGGCAAAAACTTTTCATCCCTTCCTTAGCTTTGGTTGATTTTATCCGAAAACGGACCAAAAAAGGGAAAAACAAAAAAGCTCCCACTTTCCATAGTAACCGAACGTGTGTTTCGTGTACTTTTAGCCGTATTTGGGCAATGCAATCAAAGTTTCGTGCAGCTGGGTGGAAAGCTCTCCCACCGCCTGTCATCTCACGCCTGTTTGGTGTCTATATTTATCGCGCCTTCTTTTCATTATTTTCAATCGTTTCCTTTTTTGTTTGCTTTTTTATTGGGCCCTCCCGTTGTGTTGTGCCGTTTCGTCATGTTTCGCCGTGTTTGCAAAGAACTTGGATAGGGCGCAAAGTTTTCATTTTACTTCTAGCGCAAGGAACAATGCTGTCAAGATTAAGCCAAGAGAGCTTTATTTACCGTCCCTTGGCCGGTTGGGAAAAGGGACAAGACACAATGGCAGGCGTAATGATGAAGCAATTCTTGAGCATGGAATCGAATTAATGGTCGTACATTTTACGGTGATGATGATGCATTTTTAATGTATTTTTATTGCAATTATACTCAAAGTGTAACAATCTTGCCTCACCGTGGTTGAATTTAACAATCATTTTTCTGATCAAGTGGATACTTGCATCGGTGGGCGATAAGAAATGGAAATGGTTGCTCAATCGACAAAACAGATGCTTTCAGACGTTAACCAGACACAATTTCCACCAATCAGTTCACTGAACAGCGAGCGAGCTAATCGTGAAGTTATCCGTTCGATTACCTCCAATTTCCAGCCACTTTCGACACTTGATACACCAAACGTCTGAGGAACAAAGGTGGCACATTGATCTGCTACACTGTGGCGCGGTGTTGCCAGATTAACTGGTTTGAAATTTGAGCTCAATTGATTCGTTTTTGTATGTTTTTTTTTCTCTTTGCTGCTTCTCACGCAGCAGAGAAACCGTTTCGTTTCACTTTAATTCACACCCAGCAGCGACCCTGCTCAGCCCAATCCGCTCGTATCGTTGGCTGAGCTTGCGAAAAGGTTAAAGGTCAACGAAGCAGCAACCAAGAGGCGCCCGCTTTGTTGCGTTATGTCACTATGGAAGGCATCTCGTACCCCGACCGTGTACGAAAGGTCCATCCGGCCACGAAGCTAGATCAATATATGACAGAGCGAAAGAGATAGCTACAGAGATACAGAGAGAAAGAGAGAGAGGGCGAGATAGAACGGGAAAGCGTGAGAGACAGCTTGCGAGCAAGAAGCCGTCTGGCCGGAAGGCTACAAAAATAAAACCTAAATAACAAAAATCACAATCGGAAGCACCTGCGGGTGTAATTTGCTGGATTGTCCTATCCGGCACGTTCGCTGGGGTTTTTTGTGTGTGTTGCTTTCATTTCGTCGTCTCCGTCCTTAAGCTTGTCACTTTTACAGGCTTACTCTTTCTCGTCTTTCGCTGTCAACTTCCTTCGCTGTGTTGGGTGTGTGTGTGTTTGTGCGTTTTTTTGTACGTCCATTGAGATGATCCACCCCGCATGAGCTCCTCTTTCTGTCTGTCTTTTTTCCACCAGTCAAAGTGATAAATGGAAAGCCATTGCAAAAGAAACGTCTTCCCTTTATGCGGGCAAACGAGACACCATTGGGGTGGAAGTGAGGGGAATGAAATGTTCTCACGTTCGACCGGCTTGGGAAGGTTTGGGGAAGGAGTGTAATAACGGCGAGATGGAAAATGAAAGTAGTTTAGAAAGGGGAAGCGACGAACCCATTCCCCACGTGTGAGATGAACGTGTGTGCTGAATTTATGGCCACGTTGGCCGTTGCTTCACGAGCAAACGCAGCAATGCTTGACGGTGTCACGGTTGTCTCGACTTTCCTTGTTTGTGTGTGTGTGTGTTTATGTGTGAAATAGTTTAACGAGTAACTGGGTTTCCCATTTTTTCTTATTCCAATCTTCCAACCGTTCAAAAGAAGCAACGTCAAGGCAACTTTTTGGGGGTAACAGCCCAGGGAGTTTGTGGGTAGTTGTCCCTCCTCCATAGCCAATCCTATTTTACGTTTGCTGGCCCACTGGAAGAATACGTTTATAAACATTCTTGCCACCGCTCTTCAACCCATCTTTTTCCAACAGCAGCAACAGCAGCCCATGTGTGTGTGTGTGTGTGTATTAGTTCAAAGGTTTCGAAACAGTGTGTGGTGAACGTTATGAAGCAGCAGTGAGCGGAAAAAAGGAGCAGCGACGAAAACAACCGGGCGGCTCCATTCTTCCCACCCCGATAGGTCACAACGAAAATGGCCCATTTTTGATTATTTTCTGTTTGCCTCGCCCAAATAAAAAAACAAGACGTGTGGAAAACTTTACACCACACACTGGTAGGCTGCTCTCGATTGGTCTGTGCCAACTACAGCTTCTGCCACGAAAAAGCCGCCCGGATCGAAGTAGGCTTGTGAGCCGTGTGCGTATAGTGCTTGCTTCTTGTGCGCCAGTGTGCTTAGAGACACCCGGCAGTGAGCATCGCTAGTGGCTCGGACGAAAAAAAAAAGGAACAAGAAATCATCCTTTTCAGCCTACTTGAGGCCGACGGATGCTGGCTGAGAAAGTGAGGGGAGGGAAATAATCGAAAAGGTCACCGAAAACATCCAACCAATATAAAAACCAGCAACAAGAACAACAACAACAACAAAAGGTAAGTTTGAGAATGAAATACCCCTTAGTGGCTTAAGGGCTAGCCCTCCCCCATTCGGACCACCCCCAAACCCCTCACTCTCAGCAGGTTTCTTTTGCTGCACAGTTTGGTTTCGATTCAATTTTGAGAACTTTGAAGTACCGAGCTCGGTTCTTTTCCCCCCTAATCGTGTGTTCTTTCCACCCAACTTTCCACTCCCTAGCTCTGCCTCTATTGACCTTCGGCTTTAGGTTAGGTAAACTTCAAAACCAGCAAAACCATCGTCCCATTATTAAAACAATAAGAACAACAATCAAAACTTGAGCTCTCCAGCGCTGGAGCATCCTTCTTATGCGCTCCCACTGCTGGGAAGTTTCGCAAGCACACAGATAGAAGGAGCATCGTTAAAGGCTCGCTCCGTTTTTTCGGCTGCGGCCAGATGGGGCGGCACACATAACATTTTTTTTCTTTCCCTTGCTCCAATTTTATAAAACCTCAGCCTCCGCCGGGACGTGTACAATAGCCGCGGGCATGTTTTTCCATCTTCTGTTTCACCTTTTACAAGCGGGAGGAGCGCCCACACAATGGCTTCCCTTCTATCCACTCCCGCAAGGTACATCTTTGGAGTAGGAGGTAGCGTCTGGCACCCGAAACCCAACATGCCTGGAGCCGATCGAAATGCTGCTCTCCACATGGCTATTGTTACAGCAGATTAGGTCGGAAGCATCGGACGCACCGATCCCACCGAATTGGACTGTCCGTGCCAGAGCTCGTTCGGTCGGGTGGCTGCTGGGGATTGTTTTCTTTTTGCGAAATTAATACACGAAATTGAAAGAAAAACGAAGCCGGTCTCGGGCCGGCAGCAGTATCTCGGGCTCGGAGGACACTTTAGGTGAAAAGTTATTTATTCTTTGCTGTACGAATGATTCGCTTACTCCCCGTGTCCCACTGTTGGCGGGGGAGAAAAGCATCGCCAGATGGTCGGTAATTGGATTGCTAGCAGCGGCCAGCAGCACGACAATACAATCGCGTGAAGTGTATGTCTGTGTGTCTGTGTGTGGCATTGACACATTTTTAACAAGCTTCTTTAGCACAAAAAAAAAGATGACAACCGGTTACCGGTTGCATACGTTGAAGCCAATGGGGGAGTGCCAACAGAAAGCGCGTATACCTACAGGCCGGCTGCTTTACGGCGCCGGCTGTGAAGCTCTCCAGCTGTGAATCTCGTTACAGCAACAACAACGCAAATAAAACACCAAAAAGAGGAAAAACGATCCCCTGTGCGTATCCACATCAGCCACCCGCTGGGACATGTTTTTTGAACCCTCCCCGAAAGGCACTTGTTTTCAGTGCAGCAGTGCAGAGCGGGGAGCTGCCGGTAAAATGTTATCATATTTTGTATCACACGTGACGATTAACGGGAACAAGCTGCCCCCTGCGGGCGTGTTTAATTTCGTCGAAAGGAGGAGGTAGGAGGGGCAGGCGTTAAAATTTAATGTGAGATTAAAACCAACTCTCGGTGGCTCTGTTTGCTTTTGTGTGTATGGCTGTACTCTGGGCAAAAGTTAAGCATCACTTTGCCGCAGAGTACAGCCATTACGCAAGCCAAAATCATCACACTACTCAATTGTGGTCGTTAACGGGTAATGTACTTCATCCAAGGGTGCACATTATCCGATTGCATTTGATTAACTGGCTTTTGACTGAATGTGGAGAAATGATTGTATGGAGTTGGTTAGTGTTTCATCAAATGAAACTTCACATTCTAACGCATGTAACGAATTAAATTAATGTAGCTAATCAGTAGATGCAATCAGTGTCAACATTTTAAGCCATTATAGGAAAGTTTTACTATTAAAAATGGAGGATACTTTAGATAGTTAAAAGTATATCAATGTTCTGAACAAAGCCAGATGCCAAATTAAGTTTCAGATTTTTTTTTCTTTCACAAAAAAATCAGTGTAATAGTTTTAAATGTTTTGTAACCTGACTCAGAACCCATACCAATCCTGCGGCTGATCCCCAACGCATATTGGTCGTGAAATTTTACAGATCTCATACTGATGCAGGAACTCACTCCAATACCAGCCCAATCGAGCTTGATTCTATACCAGTCCTGTAACTGCTCCGAAAGCCGTACTGGCCCTGGAATTGATCCCGAACCCATACCAGAACTTACAAAGAACGCATGCCGGTTTTGGAACTGATCTTGACCCCACACCAGATCCTGTATCATGTACATATCGGTACTAGAACTGATCCCAAACACTTACTGGTCAATAAACTGATCAGGATTCCCTATCAGTCCTGATCCTGAACTCCATTTCAGGCCCTGATTCTGCTCCCTTTTTTAATTCGGGTCCAACAATAGTACCTGCATCTGTCTCAGTCATGGAACTATCCAGTCCAATGGTTTTCCTTTTGTTGCATTTGGAGGCCCCGAAGTATTATCGTCTGTTTGGGCACTTAATAACATGCCCGTCCTGGGCTCAATCCTCGTATGGACCGTCACCCTGAGCAAGGAATGACTCCTCCGACTGCGTGATACTTTTTAACACTTTGACCGCCGGCCTGACGTCACAGTTTTAGAGTGAGCACGTAGCGCATGGCAAGAGAGCGATGAGAGCGACGGTTTCTTGTGTCGTTCTCGTTCTCTCTTCCCTACCTCATTCGTTCTCGAGAGAATCAGTGAGCTTCAGATGCAAAGCTGAACGGTGAGCAAAACCGTCATTCGAATTTAAATGACACGGCGCTTAAAGGGTTAAGTCTCGAAAGCCTGTATATGCCGGCATGTTCCATTACCCCTAAAAGAAGGTTATTTGTTGCGTTGTAGTTGAAATTTTGGCGGCCTCCTAAAATAGGTCACCTGCAATCTAACTTTGACGCTTGCAGAACAGTTACTTGAACCACTGTTTGGAAAACTCTCTTCTTCTCCACACTCTTTCCAAACGCCAGAAAAGGAAATGTTGCGGGAACATTTGTTGCCAAATCGTATGGACGAACTGTCAAATTTCCTGTTGCGGGAACATTTGTGTTGCAAGAGAAACAAATGGATGGGTTCCATGTTTATTTGTTACAGGAACATTTTCGGACGGCTGATCAACACTCCATACAAAACCGCTTGCTAAACTATCATACGTTTGTAGGCCTAACAACACGGTCACGAATCGTTGGGTAATGACGAAAATTACCACAGATGGAGAGAGAAACAGGTAGTGCTATAGAGAAAGCAGGATTTATAGAGAGAGAGAGAGAGAGAGAGTGAGAGATTGAGTAAGGGAGAGTGAAATAGAAAGAGAGAAAAAGATTTAGAACCGATAGAGTGAAAGGAAAAGGTTAATTTACATTCTAAATCCTAAATCGAAATCGATAATATAGTGCAACTTGCTTGAAATAATCATTGTTATTTAATCATCAATCATCAAACATGAGATTAGCACCAAATAAATTGAAAAACATACACTAATAATAGACTTATTCTATCCTAAAATGAATGAAGAGAAATTATGGAACATGGCTTCCATAAAATGTTAGCTAGCTAAAGCAGTTTCACCGTTTACAATCTATAATTGTGGTGAATCTATAACCTCACTTCACAATGGTTGATCTGCTCCATTTTAACACCTACAAAGCTTATATTTGCATTACATTTACAACTGAAAGGCTCTAAACGACTGATAAAAACTAGAGCCACAAACGAACTTGACGAGAGATAGAGGAGAGCATTATGCAACGATTCCCGGTTTGTAGTACTTCCTGTAATCCTGTTACTGTTGCTGGATCGTCTCAGCCATGCATTATGCATTGCCCGATTTAAAATTCAAATGTATGCTACAGACAGTAAAAATAGATTCCCCAAACACAGTCTTATCGCACATCTTTTGTTTGTTTTTGGTTTGTCTGTATGTGTGCGTGTGCACTTAAATCAGGAGAACGGTCCTGCTAGCTGCCTCACCAACTGACGCAGCATCACCGCAACCCCAACTGTTATTATCATTTCCATTTGCAGTGCTATATAAATACCAAAAAAGAACAGCAAAGAGCCGCACCCACTGCAATCACTGCATGTGCATTGCATCTTATCTTTCCATTTTGTGTGTATGTGTGTGTTTGGAGAGTGTAAAAGCATTTAAGATGATGTACGTTCGGGGAGCGGGGCGATTTATGTCGCTTCTGCTCTTATGCAGCCGTTTCCTACCTCCTACCTGACGCGCGTTTGCGCGTCGCAAAGTGCCGCAAATGGATGCTCGAATGCCCGGGCAAGGCTGCCATTACAGAAGAAGAGCGAAAGGCGGGCAGGGACACAAAACCAACATCCCTTGGCGCTTCTTTTGTCTGTGCAAGCGGTAGGACAAACGCGCTGCCGCAGCACGACGCATGTACCGCCCGGACTTCCGGACACCGGAATGGATGTTTTAAAATCCGCACACCACTAATGGACGCGCGTCGAGCCGCTATCCGCCGGGTAGCACAGACACCACCACACACCGTCCAACAAAAAAACCGCACCACTCCGCAAACTGGAAATGGAATGCAACGAAACGGATTCTTCAATATTTTCCCACCCACACTTGAATAATGCACGAAAGGGGCGTAACGAGTAGTGGGCGCCCTGGGCGATGCATTCACTTTTCCAAATGCATTTTCATGAGTTGGCGTGGTTAGGGCGGCTTTCGTTGCACCGATACGGGCAGGCACGGCTCTCATGACGGCAATTTTGCCAACTTTACCCGCAACGGATGTGCATCCACTTTGCGCGTGTCGTTTTGAGCGGAATTATGTTTGGTGCTGGGGTATACCCATGTCAGTGCAGTTGAAACACGGAAACACAACGGCTCTGCAGATTATCCGGCAGCAGGAAGTACGCACGAGATGCGTACGTGGAATTGTCATGTTCATGTATCGATCTCAAAACGAACGATCGTTGCCTTGTGGCACGGGAGTGCAAAATTAATCGATCCATTTTTCATTTACAGATCTGCAGCGAAATTTACCTCGACCGAGTCGTTAACATTTGGGTGGAATGTTTGGGACGGTGAAAGTTTGTCGAACGCACAAGCCACATACCCGATTTACAACGTTCTCGTTAAGCTTTTAGCAAGAAATTTCATTCTCGCCGAAACACTACCATTTCGTTAGAGATTGCAGCCCTGCCCATTGTGGAAGCAGATGCTGCTTCAATTAAATTCAACTTTGATGCTGCACTATCCCTGGAAATGTCATATGAGCTCCTTCCAGCTTTTAGATTTTTCGTGGGAATCTGTTTAATTTGATTGAAAACTGGTGTGCAACTCGGTACGGTGGAAAATGGCTTTCGCTTTGCCAACTGCAACTGCTGAGAAAGCTAGGAACGACCATACCTGAAAGCCCACACACTGGCCCCGGGAAAGGCAAAGTTAAATCGCGCAGCGGCAGATGTTCTAACCCACTATGGCGATATGTGGAGACTGGCAAGCGGAAGCGGGCATATCATTTAAATGCCGGCAGCCAACATGCAAATCCAATTCGTGCCTATTAAGGAGCGGGTGCCGGAAGCAGGGACTGAAGCTGTGCTGTAATACAATTAACCAACATTCCCAACTGCACCGGCTGGTTGCAATCGCACCAAAGGTAGCTTGGCCGCCGGTTGCGGTAGCTACCTGAGGACTCGGACCGTTATGTTGGGAGTTTCCCATTCGATGGAAATCGCTCTTCGCTTCAGCTTCTCCTCACCATGGGGGAAGAAATTTGTCATGATAGCCGCCAGCGTGCGTTGCTAGGGTGCGTTTTGGGAAGCGGCAAGTAATAACACATTGCACCGCTCTTACCCTGTGGCGAGTGGTTTATTAAAATTTCAGAACTAGTACTTCAACTCTTTGATGTGCTTTTGCACTTTTTCGATGGACATGGGACTGGTGTTTCCAAAAGCATACAAATTTGTTGCTTTTTTGAAGTAATAGAGTACAAAGTTGAAATAATGCCCTGGCCGTAATGCTCGCTGGAAGGGAGCTTAAACTGAGGGATGGAACTATATTGCACTTACAAACAGTAGCAGTTGTGAATATGTCAATTTTCTACGAGCTGCTAATGCCCCGATCAGTACATGAGTGGTTTATATATTTTATATTCATGAAAGATGATTTTCGTTTCATATTGTTTCATGATGTAGTTTGTAAAAACTATAAAACAAAAAAATCTTTGCCTGACCCTAGGCTAGATGTTCTCGATGGGGTGAAACAATTCAGACATGTTGTTTTATGTTTTTTTTTTTCTGCCTGTTGCTATTACAATTCATTAGAGATACTAACGTTTACATTACAAATAATGGACCAATATTGTCGATTTTTCACGGGTTTATCTTCACCCACACTAACGAAACGTTAATTTCACTTTCAACAATAGTATCCCGAGAGTTAGCAGACAAAATTTGACGCCTCTGTCAGTTGAACTTTACCCGTGATGGCCAAACAAGTGAAGAAACTTCGTTCAGAAACGTGCCAAAGAAAGGCACCACGCCATGACGAAAACGAACATCGTCCGGCAGTTTGTAGACGTTGGATAGGTCCATTCCGGCATCTAAAACATCTTGGCACTATTAAACAACAATCAGACCATCGAAAGAAAGCACGGTCCCGAATGGCTGATGACCCTGAGTGACTTGAGGCTCTAAAGGAAGCTGAAAATGAAGACCGAGGGAAAAGCGACTACATCACTGCGTTTGCTTGGCAAGGGGGTTCGATGCAATCGGCAAAACGGTGCAATAGTCTCTGGGGGACATGAAACAATATAATTATAAATTGCGTCTACTGGATCCGCAGCAACAAACATCGATGCCACAAGCGGATTTTAAGCGGATTTTGGCGTAATTTCGATATTACACGCAAGTTTGCGAACCAGCCCAGCATCTCCCAGCTGCAACCCATCGAGTTTTTTTATACCAAGATGATCGACCTCAGCACAATTTTTTGATCGAAAAAATTTCGACCGATCCAGCTGTCATGTTAGTGTCATTTGACACACATTTCGCCGCCAAGGTGTTCATTTTACTGGTCTTTTTGAAAACTGGTATACTATGACACTTGCGAGCAAAATTAACTATGCTACAAAAATTCGATCGTTCCGCTTTATATGGACGCATTGAGCTGCGGAAATGATCGAATATCAGAAAAATGCCATAAATCAAGGTTAAAGGTTTTGAAAAACGTTGTGTAAAAGCAAGTTGGTAAATGTTTTGGTTCTTTTTCAATATTTAGCGTGATAAAAAATCATTTATTAAATATATAAAAAAATATTTGCCTACACTAAATACTGAACTCGATGGAAATCGACTTCATGTAGGAGTATGAAAAAAATGGTTTTACTGTCAGTTTTACGTGAGCACCTATCGAATTTTTTCGATCAAAAAATTGTGCTAAGGCCGGATGCAGATGCTCTAATCCAACAAATTTTGTCGCAAAAATTGAAGAGGAAATTATAAAAATTTAGTAAAGAGCTTAAACACATGCCTACACGCATGTCTTCGTCCGCAATGGCTCATATTTCGGATAGCTAACGAAAGGCTGCTCGCAAGGTCGCAGATTTCATTGTGCAAATAAGCTTAAATAATTACCATTCAATTGCAACGCTTAAACTCGTGACATCTCGGTTAAATAAATTACATCTCACATTGATAAAAAAGTATAGTGATACATTCCACAATGCTCCAGTAAATTCTTACCTTGCTAGCTCTACCTATCGTCACTGCAGGCGAATATAAATCAACAACCAAGACATTGATCAACGTTTCGTAATGAAACAAACGCTCCAATCGAGTTTAAATTATCATCAATATCTGAAAACATTAACTAAACCCAACCAAAAACCACCGCTTCCACCGGATTATCAATACCTTTGCGCAGCACAAATGAAAAAAACCATCGCCAATCGTTTCTCATACCATTCCTGCCAGCACGTGGCCACGCCACGCCGACTCGAAAGCGCCTCATAAATATTCCACTTCACGAATGCTTCATCCATCTCATTGGCATCTTACGATAAAAACGGAGTCTTTCCCATTTCCACCCCTCGTCCGGGAGAAAGCTGCTGAGCCGTTCGGCCATGCTGATCCAGCATTTCCGGCGCGCTCTCCCATAATTAAACATTAATCTGATAACGTCCCAGTTCATAAATCATAATTCTGTGTGCTCCCAGGCCAACAGTTTCTCGCTCCAGTTCCACACCAAAGAAGCCACAGAAGCAGCAGCAGCAGCAGCAGCAAGGGGACAGTTTGTGTTTGCCCATCGAGCCAGTCTCAGTAAATATTGAGCCTCATCACGGTTGTCCCGCTGCCGGATCGTGGCTCCCAATGAATAATTGTCCTCGAGCGGAGCGGGCTGGCCGCACTTTGATGGGCAATCTTTGATGATTTGTGCAAATAGAAATGGCGTTGAGACGGAGGCGTTAAATTTATTCATCCATTCCTTTGTCTTCCGGAAGGGAGGGCCGCCGACCAGCTTTGTTGTTAAAGCACATTTCTTATCGCGCCAATGGGCGATGGCTCGCAGTAAGTCGACGTTTAGACACGGCACAAAACTTTCCCTTTCGCGCCATGATCTGCTTCTTGCGAGCGCGAGGAAATTTTAAAAGGAAGAGGGGGGGGGGTAGAGGGTGAAGTACGTCTGCACTGTCTTACCTCGGGTCATGCGGACCGGAATGTTAGGCCACAGCGAAGGGCAACCAGAGGGTGTACTTTCCCTCTTTGTATTTCCATCCAACATGGAGTCACTTTAAACCAGACTGGTGTCTGGAGGCGAATAATTTGGGCAATTGTTTCTTGCGCGTTCACACAAATTGCTTAAAGCTAGTTCAGTAAATTTGGAAGAACCGCGCTACGCCTATACCTCCCCTCCTTCCCGCCGCGAGTAGTTTGGCCCTCAGCACCTTTCGGTGGGGAAAATAAACGTTCCTCGCCAAAAAAAAACCGTCGAAAGCGATCGCAAACGCAAAGTTTTCGCCTATCTTGATAAATTGAGCTGCGGTCTGTCTTTTCGCTCGAATTAATCACTTCCATCGCTCGCAGCCGCCCACCATTCTCCTATTCCCCTACAAATTCCACAAAATTTGCTGGCTGAAATCTACACCAGCGGAGGACGTGGGAGACTGAAGGAAGAGGACTTCGGCTTCGTTTCTGCAAACAATAGCACCCAAGACACAACACACACACACACAGCGAGTGCGACACAAAACTGGCAGCAAATTTAATTTTCTCAAGCAACAACTTTGCCACGTAAAGTTTGCCACACCGAGGCGCTTTTCATTTTCTGTACCATTCCTTGCACTCCCCTTTTTTCTCTCTCTTTCTCTTTCTCCCCCCAATTGGCAGCAAGGTTTCGTATCAGCGGAACCACTTCCCAGGAGCGCGTCTTAGTCGCCCGGGCGACTCTAATCGTTTATTTTTGCGCTCCAACTCAACAAAACTCAAACAACGCGGAAAGGACCGTTCACGCAACCACGGAAATGGAATTGGTGGAAATTCTCACACCGTACAGAAATAACAGCGGGGAGTTTGAATTTGGCCAGCAGCCAACAGGCGGGCAAAGGGCAAGATGTGTAAGATAACCAAAGCGAGCCGGTCACGTACCGATGGAACTGACATCTGTGAGTGGACCACTCGCGGGCTTCCCATTATTGTGTGCTCCGTAGCGTGCGGAACCCCCACGCGCTTAGCCAAAAAGGCAAGATTTTACGCTTGTGTTGGTGAGTGAGTTTCTCGTTGCTACTACTGCTGCTCCTGTTGATGTTGTTGTTGTGGAGCACTTTGAAGGACTTTCAGCCCCTCCGGTTCGGCGGCTGCTGCTCCCGAGAGCTCTTCACGCTCGCGCCAGCATGCAAAACCCATCATGCGAACCGTCATAATTCTTTGGCCCCACACACACACACACACACACCCCTGGAGGTATGGTAATGCAATAAATTTGACCTTGGTACTGTGCGCGGTTTCGAGCATAATGTCGGTGAATAAAAACATCCCACGTTACGCCAGGGAGGGTGATCCGTGGCATCGCCGAAAAAACGCCGCCCGAGGGAGGCTGACACGTGGGTACACTTGCGAAGTAGAAACGAAACACCCGCTCACACCGATCAGTCAGGCGTAAAAATGTAAATATGTCAATACAATCACTGAATATTCCTCGCACGCGTCCACCCCGACCTGCTCGAGACCTTTAACAAAGCCCCTTTGGGCGGGCGGATGGCCGTGGTTAAAGATTTGCGGGGAGTGGATTTATGCCTTTGCCCGGGCCGAAACTTTGCTAAGCCTACTTGGAGTTTCGAGCACGCCGGAAACTTCGCCGGCCCTTCGTTTCGGCAAGCATCCTTTGAAGTGTCCTTGAAGCCATCGAAGCACGACGCGGAGGCAGTGTCCTCCGGAATCGATATCCCTTTCGCGCGTCGACCGTGAACGCTGTGCCATCTATACCTTCCAACAAAAAAAAAAACGAGCTTGCCGAATTCCACTGGCCCCCGAAGGGATCAGCACAAGAGGCAGAGAGTAAACTGGAATACCACCGCTGGAATTTCGGTAAGCTGGAGGTGAAAGTTTTCGCAAAGACGCTATCACGTCTACACGGTACCCACCTGGGATGAGACAGAATGTGTGTGTGTGTGTGTGAGAGAGAGAGAGAGAGAGAGTGAGAGAGAGAGAGAGAGTGAGAGAGAGAGAGAGAGAGAGAGAGAGAGAAAGTGGGAAATTCACACGAGATTCCTGTCCGGTTGTGTTCCAACACCCAACACCAACCGGTATGGAGTCCGGTTCGCTAGACATCCCCAAACGCGGGAAGAAGCTACGACTGGCGAACGGTGTTCACGTTCTATTTGTCTTGTTGTTCATCCGCCCACCCGAACTCGTGGGAAACTTCGTTTGGAATTTACGATCGAAACGTGTTGGGCGGTTTTTTTGTTCTGCCTCTTCTTCCGAGGATCGATTCCACCGCGCACGAAAGACGATAGTGCTGAAATGGAATGTCTTAAAGCAAAAATCCGTACCGTGACTTCTGCACACTCTCTCACACACACACACACACTCCCAACCCATGGGGGATAGGAGATTCGGCGAGTGTGTATGTGTGTGTGTCTGGTTTATTTCGAGTGGCTTTTACTTACTTACTTACTCTTGCACGCGGCAGCTTTCAGTTACATCTTCGGGTCCCAGCGCGCGGCGGATCGAGGTTCGTGTTGCCTACTTGCGTCGCAAAGGGGCTCAGGCCGCATTACGTAAATGTGTAATTGATATTTAAGAAGCTATTCAGTGTGCGCGGGGCGAGAATTGAAATGAAACCGTGGAGGAGGCGCTTTGTTGGTGCTGCTGCCGAGTGCTGGGGGGGAAGATACATTATTTTGCTGAAGTCTGGGGATTTTCGGTTTTCCTCGGCAGCCGGGCATGAACCCGGGTCGGTGTTCGGTGTTCGGTGGTGGCGGGATTTCTTCGAAAGATCGTAAATGTTTTCATTGCAGCAATGCATGGGTTTTGTTTGTGTTTAAGTGATTTTTGCATCACTTCTCCGATTCGTGCCCGAAGAGTATGTTTCGTTTGGTGGCCAAATGTGTTGCTTTTGATTGATGATTACGGATGAGCGATGAGAGGTTAATCTAATTTCATCTTATTTGATTATAGAAAGATAATTGCTGATTGTATTTCCGACTCTATTTTTTTGCAGCCTTAGCCACTGATGAGTTCGTGACCACAAAGGCGCTAAAATGTTGACAAACTTGTTGCTTATTGATGACAAAAATGCTTTTCTCATTGGTGTACTACACTTAATTTGACAAACATGCAACCCAAGCTCATTGGCAGAACTTTTACATTGCCTCGAACTGAAACAAATTCAACTGATATTTTCCCTGCTGGGGTCATTTTGCCAAAAAAAAAAGAGGAAAAATAAAATAATTGCAAACGACACAATTTTTGCTGAAACTATTACAGAATCTTTTAGCATTACAGATTTACTGCGATACTTTACTGACGAATTACAATTATTGTTTAATTTCTGTACTCAAGTGACCAAAATTAGTAATTGAAAACAGTAACACTTCTGTTAGTTCGTTCGTTCCATTAAGATTTTAACTAAACTGAAGAATTGCGAGCTACGTTTGTATAATTCGTATGCTAAATTGGATATGATAAATGTGGTGAACCAAGTTTGTAAATTGACTTTGACAAAGCGAAGATCATCGAAGAATAATATGGCAAAATGATAGTAAAATATTTAATAAAAAACAAAAATTTCCAAAAACTGAAAAAACTAAACAATAACACCAAAACTTACAAAAAAAGGCCGCTAATGAATCGAACCTTTTTGATAAATAGACTTGCCTGCGAAGTGCAATATCATTTAAAACGTTATAGCCACAATTTGCAATATCGAAAAAACTTAGCTATTTAAATGTATTTTTTCATGCAGTAAAAGCCTTTTTTGTCTATTTCACATTTTATTACAACACGACCATAAAGCTTCGACTACTTTACAGCAACCAGAAATCAAATTATTTCTAACGTCAATAGCTCCCATTTTCCTAAAAATTCTACCAAAAAGGTGCCATATCCACATCGTACCGAACGTTCTACGCACACGCTGTGTCAGAACGTTCATCGAATTGCTGCGTACTTAAACCAATTGATGCGTCACTTTCGATCGTCGTATGACACGCCGGGCAACCAATTCACGCACACACACACACCCAAACGCCCAGAGCCTTCCGGGCACGGACTGTCGATGAAGCACAATTTTAACTAATGCGTAGCGCGAAATCAAATTACACATCCTCATGGCATGGCATTGTTTTTTCCCTCCCCTGCGAAAAAAGTGTGCTACCAGAACACGCACTAGAAAAGCTTTCGCTCATCATCCGATCGAGTTGGGGAAAAGAATAGTAAAAAAAAAGACTTTACTCTTCTGTTTATTTTTCGCATCACTCTCTCTTCATCACATCTCCATCTGTGTTCTTTTTGTCGGAGGTTCAGTTTTGAAATCGACTGTTACTGGCATGGAGGCGTCGAGATGGGCGCTGCCAATGGCAAATGAATTTCCCCGGATGTACGTGTAAACGAGGCGCACACACACACAGAAAAGTGAAGTGACGTTGCGTCAATCATGGTGGAGAAATTGTTCAACAATCAGTCCAAGAAAATTCAATCAGATTCTAAAAAAAATCGGTGAAAAAGCGAGACACACACAGAGAGCAAACCCAATTTTCATTAGCCACTCGCCGAGCGGCCGGAAAGC